>NC_083455.1:4679560-5304560 GCF_023558535.2 Drosophila nasuta | reverse complement strand
GCGTGGCGATTCTTCGTGCAGCAATGCCCAACGATGTCTGTTGCTGCGGGGCATTGGAAAGTCATATGGCTTCATATTCGATCCATAGAACATCACAACCTGAAAATGACAATAATAATAAATGAATTTTCTTTGAATAAATTTGATAACGAATGCAACTGAATTTGCTCATAAGAATTGTTATCAGCAAATTTTAGTGACCCAAGGTATTAAAGTTCCAAGTTCTGGGTCCTTAAGGAAGTGGACAGACAGACAAGTAGACCGACATGTCTATGGTTTTGTTTATCATTGTCAATTCTTATTTCCGCTTTTAGCATACTTACAAGTGACTCTTTCAAACGCTGGCGATTGTTGGTGACGCGACAAGTGCTGAAACCACATTGCCTCGTCTCATCGTAGTTCCAGCTCATGTCTTTCGTCCACCAGAGTATTTCCGGCGTATAATTTCGGATGCTATCCGTCTCACTGTGCGTCACATACCAGTATAATACGAAAACACCGCACAGCCAGATAAGTGAAAAGAGCAGCAACAGTAAACGACGATTTAGCCATGGACGCATCGTTTTGCTTTTACCGTTTCTTAGGGCGTCAAATGTTTTTGCTTTTCCTTTACTATGTTTATTGCTGCTTTACAATGTTGTTGGCAAATTAAGAATTGTAGCATAGCTCAATTCAAATGCAGGCGCGCAACAATTGTGTTCACCAAAAATTGCGGTTGTTCTCCTTAAATGAAAGGCTTCCAGTGCTGTATAACGAAAATAGATCTTGGGGGAATTTTTGTTACGTTACGATTTGACGGCAAAGTCTGTTACACACTAGTCTTACGGCAAAAACTATCGGTAATAGGCTACTTTTGTAATTTGTATATTGTTTATCAAATTAACTGTTTTTACAATATTGAATCAGCTGTTTTAGCTTAACAGCTGATAAAGTAAGCACACGATAGCGCTGCATGACAAACTTCATAATTATAATTTTAAATACATATACAAATTAATGCACATATTTTAGTATATTTTAATTTTAATAGGTAAAGAGTCCGCCAATGAATAATCAGCCAATTAATATTCGTTCTTATTAAAATACATTATACGATGTATTGAAAGTAAATTTTCCTTTCAATTTCAATGCCAACAACAAAATACCGCTTTGTGTTGTCAGTCGGTCGAAACGTGCACTGCCGTCTAAGCACTTTTAAACGATATACAACACTGCAGAACATCATCATAATATTGTGCCGTTTTGCATTTGCTCAATTTTTAGCTAAATTCGACAACAAAATAGACAAGTACACATAGGAAAATCGGTGACATGCTGCTAATGATGGTAAAGTAAAAAGCAAACTCAACCGCTTGGTCAAAATGCCACAAATTCAATGCATGGCAAAGACGAGAAACAAAAACAAATATTGACATAACACGTCAACGTTTGCGGCGAAGAATTTGTCAACGACAACAACAAAAGAGACTAAAATAAAAAGAAAGAAACAACATCCACGGGCGGCCGCAAGCCATAATTGATAGTTAATCAACAATAAAGAGCTGGCAGCGAACGAGAAGCATGTGTTATGGCCACAGCTCAGCACAATTTAACAGAAGCTGCGATAACAGCAGCGGCAACAGCAGCCACAACAACAACAGCAGGCGCTTTAACAGCGGCAGCAACAGCAAAGACAACAACAACAACGAAGGACAGCTGGCAGAGCTGTTACTATTGCACTCGGGAGCACTTCAAGAGCGTCAACGAGTTTGTCGGGTGAGTGAAATGACATTCTAACCATATGCTGCACTTACTCAGCTCCCCCCTCTCTCACTCTTAGTCATCTGCGCTCGCGTCATTGCACGCGTGAAGGTGGCTCCTTTGTTTGCCGCTATGGCTTCAATGGCGTCTGCGCCTCACTGCCCTTGGACGGCGTCTCGGATCGCGACTATGACGCCCATGTGGCCAAGTACCATGTGAATCAGCAGACGCGTGAACTGCCGCCGGAGTGGGGCGTCTATTCGGCGGCACAGAATCTGCCGGCTGTGCTCAACGATCCGCAGCGTGGCAAGCAGAGTAATCTCTTTACCAAAAAGTGGGGCGAGCACTTTGTGGAGCGCAGTCAGGTGCCGCACACGGCGCGACTGCCGGACATAACGCATGCAGACTTTGCCGTCTATTTGGGCAGCATTGGGAAGCGTTATCGCTGGCACGAGCGACGACAACAACAACAGCAGCAGCAACAGTTGCCGACAACAGGGACACCGACAACACCGGAGCATTTGAGTGCGGTGCCAGTGCCGGAGATCTTTCTGAAGTCACAGCTGCAGCTGCATCATGCCAGCACCTTTGCCCAAGTGTTTCCCAACTACATGCAGAAGGTGAACGACACGACGACGACAGTGCAATGCCAACAAACTGGTCGCCAGCTGCAAGAGCAACTCTCGCACTATCTGGACATTGTGGAGGTGAAGATTGCACAGCAGGTGGCACAAAAATCCGCTGCCTTCTTTCATGCCATGACCACACAGCATGCGATCTTGGCTGAAATGCAACAGGCGGCGGAGCAAGTGCATCAATTGCGCTCGGCACTCGCCCAGCTCCATGGCAGCGCTGTTGTCGACAGCTTTCGCGTGATGCGATATGCTCAGCGTAGGCAGCACTGCCACAACACGCTGGACAAGCTGCGACTGATGGCGACGGTGCACAAGACGCAGCCGATGTTGCAGCTGCTGCTGGGCACACAGGATTATGTGGCTGCCTTGGATTTGATAAGCACCACGCAGGAGATACTCGCTGCGGAGCTGTTGGGTGTGCATTGCTTCAAGCATCTGCCCATGCAGCTGGGCGAGATGGAGAAGTTGATTGACAAGATGTTGACCACCGAATTCGAACGATATGCGGCCAACGATTTGAATAGGCCGCTCTTGGAAGCACAGCTGGAGACGGACAGCGTGTGCGCCGAGGAGGACAAACTGGTGGCCATTGTGATGGGTCTGCTGCGCAAGCAGAACTTTGGCTTTGTCTCGAGCTATCAGCAGGAGGCGATTGCCACCATACGCGCCATCATCAAGCAGCTGCTGATCGAGCTGCTCTCGCGTGGCGACAACGAAATCTGTTTGACCGGAGCCGGTGAGCAATCGCTGGACTTGACGCTGTCCGAATGGCTGGCGATGTTGCAACGTGCCAGCGGAGCCTTGGGCGCTGTCCTCGAACGCATCAAGGCGGTGGTATCGATCATGCAACAGACTGCCGATGCAGCAGCCGGTGGAAGTTGTCCCCATGAGCATGCTGTGAACTTGATTGATTCGGAGGCATTTCTAAGTGCGGCGCATCATGAGCAGCTGAGTGCGCAGCTGCAACAGCTGCTGCAGGCTGTGTGCCACTATTGCCATGAGCGTTGTGCCAACATTGTGGCGCCACAGAGCCTGGAGCGCTGCACCGTGAGCGAGCAGGAGCTGCAGCAATTGGCGCAGGTGGTGGAGGAGTTTGGAGAGACAACGCTGGCGATTTGTGGAGCACCAAGTGTGCCGCTGCAGTTGGCATTGAAGGTGCAGGCGTCGCGTTACGCACAACGCTTCCATGCGGAGCACAAGCAAAAGCTGGCGCTGCTGTTGGACCAGGAGCGTTGGCGCCAAGTCGATATTCCACACGAGTTCCAGCGCATCATCGATCGCATGACCGCTGGCGACTATGCCAAGCAGTCGCCGCTGGACAGCACATCGCTAGTCAATGGCAATGGCAATGGCAGTGGGAATGGTAATCCTGTGCTGCTGCTGGAGGGCAAGCAACCGTTTGCCTTGGTCAGCGTCGCGCTGCTGCTCATCCAGATGCTGTACGAGTACGGAGGCAGCGCACAGCGGCTGCCACTCCTCGCAAGCTATCATGCCCGGAATGTGGTGGACTTGTTGCGTTGTTTCAACTCGCGGAGCTGCCAGCTCATCATTGGAGCGGGCGCAATGCGTGTGGCCGGATTGAAGACCATCACGAGCACCAATCTGGCCCTCGTATCGCGTGCTCTGCAACTTGTGCTCTTCTTGCTGCCGCGTCTGCGGGAACACTTTGAGAACATGAGCGGGTATGAGGCCATCGAACGGGATTACCAGGGACACATCAAGGAGATTGAGCACAAGATCCATGGTATTGTGTCCGAGCGTCTGGTTGCCCAGCTGGAGGCGTGGGATGCGAGGCCGCCGATTCCATCGCAAACATTTCGACTCATCTCGCGGCATTTGGTCAAGTTGCATGAGGCAATTGCTGGCGTCCTGCCCGAGGCGCAGATCCATGAGATCTACGGCGTTGTGCATCGCAACTTCAAGGACAAGTTGCGGGAACAGTTGCTCAAGCTGAACATCTACAACAATGGTGGACCACAGCATGGCGTCGTCACCTCGGAGCTGACTTTCTATATGGAAACGTTGCGCACGTTGAAGGCGCTGCCAGCGTCGCAGTTGGACGATGGCATCTTGGAGCACATTTGGCTCTATTGAGCACGCGGTATTATTCCCCCTATATCTACATACCTATATTGCATTTGGATTTCCAAAATCTTCATCGCAATCATCACACTATCGTCTCTTGTCTCTGTTGTCTCCCGTCCTTCACGCATGTTTATTTTTTTTCGTGTGTAGTATCCTTGTTTTTATTTATCTAAGCATCTAATTTGTACTTTTTGCAATTGTATATTATATTATTATGCAAACACACTCGAGGTCATTCTTTTGTGTTGCACTGCATTAACTTTTAAGCGGCAAAGTCGTTAAAGACAACAAATATTAATAATAAAAGGCGACTGCATAACTAATACAATCGATGGCAAGCTGTTTCAATTTTCTGGGTCGAATATGCATTGGGGAAATGAGAAGATTTTTTTTAAATTTTAATTTCTATTTTCGTTAATCTGTAGAATAATTCTGTCAGTAAAATGCAGCTTAATATTTATTGATACATTTTACAATCGAGGAGAATGTCTTCAATACTTATTGGATTAATGGATTGCCTTCAAAGATTTTGTAATACATTTAAAAATCGATTGGAAGCTCTTAAATCTTTCTTGGTTTCAAAGATTTCAACTTATAATCTAAAATTTAAGATCCTTTATATTCTCCAATATAAAAATTGTGATCCCTAGAACATTTTGAATTCATACTTTCAATATTTTCCGTAAAGAATCGTAATATTCTCATTTCGAAAGATTTAGTTAGGTTGCATTTTATTTTATTTTGTTATTATGAAAACATACTCTTTCTACACCTAACGATCACTTTTAGAATTGATGGATAGCAAATGCACATTTCTTAGTTATTTAATTCATGAGGTTTATAATGCAAGAGATACGCTCTACAAATTGAATTCGATAAACATTAAATCCGGTTTTAGATATTTTGTAGATCCAAATAAACCGATTATTGCTTCGAATTTATTTAATATTTCGTTCTTTATTAAGGCAGCAGTAAAACTAGTTCAGTTACTATCTCTAGATTTATTTGGTCTTAAGAATTCTAAAGGTAATCTGATCTTGAAATTTTCAATTGAATTACATTTATCAATATTTATTGATTGAAATTGATCTATTCAGAATTATTTTAATGTTCAGAGGGTTTTTTTTTTATTGAAAGATTAAAGACAACTCTTTTTTTAATTGATAAAATAAGTGTTCTGAGTATTCTTCTAATTAAAGATTCTATTTTATTTGAATTACGAATTCATTAACTTCCAAGATCAGGTTGCATTTCATTACAGCACAATATTATAATTGGTCTCATAAATAACTATAAGTGTTGCTTATCGAAAATATAAAGATTCACTTTTAGTTCATTGACATAATTATTATTATCGTGCACGCATGACATTTATCATTTTGTTAACAAAGGCAACCGTTAAATTAATAACTACACACTTATGCGACTTATATTCTAAGCTATCCCTGAAGTTTTTGCATATCGAAAGACAGTTTTTAAGAGAGGAACAAAGAAGTAAAATTAATATAATTCACGCACATTTAGTAATGGCTAACAATTGAAAAATAAACTTAACTGAATTTAAAATGTAAAACTAAAGTCTTATGGCTACATTAAAATAGATCAAAATCGTCCTCAAATATAGCTGGCAAAGGCGGTGCAGCATCGTCCAATAAATCAGGCGAAATGTCTTCGAAATCATTATTATATTCTAGCTCCAGATCATCATCCGGATACAGAGGTATTTCATGATCATCATTTACAAAATCTTTTTCAAATGCTGGTGAATAGTTAAGTAATTTTTCGATGAGATCTTCGCTCAACAATGGTTCAGGCTCCTGCCAATTAAACGAGGCGGCTACAAAAGAATTTTTAGATATTAGTTGAACACATATCGCATAAATAAAGCGGATGAAGAAATAAATTCGATTTTTGTATTAGTTTAATCTTAAGATGAAAGTTAACTCTTAACTCCTCACTAAGTTAACTTTTGAGGTGAAAAATTAGATTCATTCAGTTTCAATTACAAGTTAATTTTGAACTATATGTTAACTATTAAAATAACAAATTAAACTTTATTGTGTATCATTTTCAGTTGACTTGAATCTCTTTAGATAATGTTGAAGTAAATCATTAGATCCAGTTTCATCTACAACTTAACTTATCTATAACTTAACGTTAATGTGAATCAAAAGATTTGATTCTCCCTTTCAGTAATAATTGAACTATTTCTAAACTAACTTTTCAAGAGATTTGCTTCACGTTTCACCTATAATTTAACTTTGCAGGCGATTTGCTCGGTGCTTTATCTACTATACAGGGTAATTTTTATCGTGAAATTCATTTTTCGATTTGCTTAAAAAAAATAAATATTACAACTAGAAAATTAAACTCACGCTGATGACAATTGTTTAGACATTTTGAGCTGGGAAAGTCCATAAAATCGAACAGATCAAAATCGACATTCTCCTCCTTCTTCTCAGCCACAATCTCCTGACCATTCGACTCGCATTCGACTTCGTTAAAAGGAGGCGAATCCTTTGTGATTTGCTTTCGCATTTGTTTTTGCAGCGTTTCCTTGCAAAGCGACAATTTTGGGGCGCAGCTCTTTCGCCATATTTGATTGTTATTGTTGCTTTTAAATGGCGTGACGTTTGGTTTGTTGTTGTTTATCACATTGTCCAGCGAGCTGAGCACATTCTTCTTGCCCGATTGCAGCAGTGCATTGTTGTTGCCCAGCAACGATGTCTGCTTAGTTTTTCTGTTCGATCTTGGGAAAACTACGCGCCAAAAATGTTTAAGAAACAAAATTCGCATTTGTATTTGCATTTGCATTTGACACTCGTTTTTTTGTATTACTTACCGTTAACTCCGGCGTTTTCGTTGTCCAGCCAAATTTGCGCCATGACGTTAAATGTTTTTAAATTACTTTCACTCGTTTATTTTTATATTTGTTTCGTAAATTTCAATAATTTCTACAATGGCAAATGCCAAGCTACTCAAATTCAATTGTTCAATTTCACAGGGTTGACTGAATGCTGCTGTGTGACCAGCCGAAGTAAGGCATTATTTATATAAAAAAAATATTACTCCAAGCACTTATCTGTATTATAGTGTTACATTTAAAAATTGATTAATGAGCGTGGTGTGGACTATAACAATAAATAATAGAGCAATAATATTAAAATATTAGAAGTAATCTCAATCAATTAGACAAAAGCAACTGGTTTATAGCAATCAGCTTTTGCGTGTGTACATACAATTAACATGGCAATAGGAAATTTACAGAACATGCACGCAAAACAACAGTCAGCAACGACGCTGTTAAGCGGAGAGCAGAATCTGTAAGTTTAACAGAGGGTGAGGGTAAACGTGTTGTTTGCATGTTTCTCTCTTGAGTCCAAAAAAAACCTTTGAGCGTGTCGGACGTGTGTCGGTTCGGAAGAATTTTCGAAAGAACTGCCGTGGGTGACTCGTCGTTGCGTCGCGTGTTTTGTGCTTGTGTTGGTTTTCCAAATTCATATAAAAAGCTTATTAAATACAACAAAAATAATAATAATAATAATATGCTAATGCAACGCTGTGTGCTTGCGACTCCATAATAATAACCGAAAGCAACAGCCGGAGAGCGTGAGTGCCAATTGCAAGACAAAATGGCTGCATTTCAACGCATTTAATGCGCGCACAAAAACACCAACAACAACAACACACAAGAGAACAACGTACACAAAGCATAAGCAAACATGTAAGTATGCAAGTGTGTGTATTCGTGTACATGTATGTGAATGCTCTTCAGCGGGTATATGAAAGAAGAGAATGAGAAACGCGGCATAACAAAGTTTAATTAGCACTAGTGAAACTGTGAAATGCAAATGAAATTTCGAATAAATACTAGAATCACACCTAATAAATGCAATTAAAAATGTTTGTTTATAACGGCTGCTGTTAATCATGCCCATGTGTGTGTGTGTGTGTGTGGTTGTGTGTGTTGTTTTCTTGTTTATTTGGTTGGTCTCTGCGACAATAACAAAATACAAGCGCACTCATTGAAATTCTATGCAATTTCAACGAGTTTGCGCTCTCGTTCAATGCTCTCTCACTTCTTTCGTATGAGTCTCTCCCAATGCTGCGCGCGCGCGCTCTGTTTGTGAATTTGAGTGAATTCTCTGTTATGTGTTGAGTGTTTATTTATGTTCATGTTTCAGTGTTTTGCACTCGTTGCTAATTTCTTAATATGTGTCGCGAAGGGAGAGCGGGGAGGCTAATGTGTGTACTGCTTTTGTTGAGCTCGTTCCTAATTATAAAATATTTAAACCATTATTATTTCAAGTACAACAAAAATGCTCAACGCTTATTCGCTCTCTCTCTCTCCCTCGCTTTCGTACTACACCATAAGCTAAAGTCTGGAGACCAACAAGAACGGCAACAACAATAACACACACAAGCAACAGCTGCTGCATTCTCAACACTCCGTTTACGTCTTTCTTTTATCGCTTCTTCTTCCAGCCCCAGCAGCAACAACAACAACTACTGTTACAAAGCAAAAACAAAATCATCAACAGAAACTCCAACAACAACACCATTTTAAGTTGTGAGTTTTGAGTGAGTTTTATAATTTGGTTTTATTTCGATTTTTTTCATTTCAATTATGTTTTCCACGCGCGCGAAATAATAAAAATAAAGAAGAGCAGTAAAAAGTAATGCATAAAAATCGTAAATCATATTACGTAGATTTATAGTGTACGTGACGGGTGTAAAAATAAAATCAAATAAAAAATAATACCTAAAAAAAAGAAAAAGAAAATCGTAAAATATCAAATAGTGGCAAGTCGTGCGTGCAAAAAAAAATTAAAAAAAGAGCGTGTAAAATTTAATGGTGCGAATTTGGTAAATTATGAAAGCCATGTCTTAGGTGCAAAATATAGTTGCAATCAGTAGTCGGGTAGTCGGGATTAATCGAAAAAAAAGAAAACAACAACCACTCTAATAATCTAATAAATCCACTGCCAAAAAGCCTAAATCAACAAAACAAAAAACAACAGCTACAGTTAAAGCTAAAGGAAAGAGCTTTTACTTTGAGGATTTTAAGCATTTCGACACGTTGGATTCCATTTGGATATAATGTCATCAACATGTGGATTAAATATGGTTTTCATGTCGATCATTTTCATTATCATCGTAAATGGTGAGTACACAATTATTGCATTTAATTTATAGATTAAATCTTTAATTAAATTCACATGGATTAGCATCTAACAGCGGAAGGTCAAACCTATTGATTAACGTATTTTAATCGATCACATTAGCTCCCTCTAACGATCACAGAAAAATAAAAGCTTAGCAAAAACTTGTCTTCTAAAGATTTCACAACAGAAATGGCAGCAGACTGTTGTTGTGTGACTGTGACTCATTCTACAAAGTGTTGATTCAACTCGAATTTCGAAGAGTTTCAGTTTCATGCCGGGTGCGGAGAGTCGACCGAATTAGTTGGAGCTTATACATAAATGTATTGCGCATACATGAGCAATAAAATGTGTATATATTAGATAACGATCTGCGGGTATTTGTGCTTGAATATTAAGAGGCAACAACTGGTTCTTTCTTATGCTACTTAGTTGAGACCTTGACACCTGCGGGCTAACAAAACGAAGTCATTGTTCCACCTCAAAGGCGTGTTTAGAGTCTCTGAACTTTTATTGTAGAGTATTTAGTGAAGTTGTGATTAAATCAACGTTCGTTTGATTCTTGACCATGTTTAATAGAAGTTAACTTATCTTACACAGAAATAAAAACGCGAATAACGAAGTCAAACGTTTTTAAAAAGTGTATTAAAAATACAAATTATTACAAAATTATAAAAATTATATAAAAATCGGGAAAAGTTAACTTCAAATAATTATAATATAAAATCAATTTCAAATTTTAATAGTACAAAAAAATTAAAAAATTAGATATGAAGACAATATTTTCTTTGACGATTTATGTCCTTGGGTTTCTAAGTTATCGATAGTTGGAAAACTATCGTTATTTTGAATACAAACTATCGAATGCTTTCAATGTTTTCCCTAAACGTAAATCATTCTAATAATTTTCATTTAAGGCAAATTTAATTCAATGAGTCTACCCAAAATGAAGCATATGAGTAGCCAGCTTACTTCTCTTCCCCCCAAATAGCCCATAAAGCTCCCCGAATAAATGAAATCCCTCCTCATAAATCTCTTCTGCCCTTTACACACACACACTCACACACACAAAAGCGATTAAATGCAGTCGCTAAGAAGCGACGCCAAAAGAAGAAAAGCGAACAAAGAACAATGGCAAATAATTAGGAAAGTGGGTACTAAAATTATAAGAGTACCAAAGCGAGGCCGCCCCTCTCCACATTGCCCCTCACTTCACCACACAAAATGCCTCCCTCTTCCCCCAGTTCACCCCCTTATCACAGCAACGCCTCTGCACAGTGTGCGTAATTATTTTTGTTGTACTCGCGTTGCTTTTATGAAAATGTTAACTTAATTTCTGCATGATTGAGCATTTATTTCAATGTTATTGTCTATGGGTCTCGGGCATTTGTGATGTCCTCCGTTCTACCCATGTTTTGTTATTGTTGTTCATTTTGAATTGTTGTGGGTTGTGCTTGCTTTCAAGTGCTCGCTTTTAGAGGGAGGAACAACAATAAAGATATTTCTGTGTGCGTGTGTGTAAATGTCCATTTATAAATAGAGATCCTTTAAGCTTGTTTTATATCCAACAAGCGAAGTTCCTAGAAACACAAAATAGATTTGTTTTCATAAAAAGATGTTGAAAGTAAATAAATACAATACTAAATTTTGAATTCCAATCATTAATTTGAATTAAATAAAAAATTGATAAATGATAAAACGTTAAATACATTATAAGTTTTCATATTTATATCAAGAATATAAATAAATGAATATTTATAATTTGTAAATGAAATATATATAAATACCTGAATTTTACCATATAGAATAACTAAAGTAATTCATTAGGTAAACCGAGAGACTGTTTTGCCATCAATTAAGCAACAAATTGAAATGTTCAACAGTTTGAACTTAATTAAACGGAAAAGCACTTTGAATATTCCTTCGAAAAAGTCAAAAGGAACCCTTTTCACTGTGCTCCAAATACGAGTATATCCCCCAAGTCACCATATAGAAGAACCTTACAACAGCCCCAAAATACTAAATAAATTATGTAGTGCGGCAATTAAAAGCCACTTCCCTTAATTTGTTGGCCAAGCATTACAAAATACGGGCGGGCAACTGCCAACTAACATACATACAAACAAACATACAATACAACAGCTACAACTACTCAGCTAATTAGCAGTGTGAAGCAAAAACAACAAATGAGAAGAAAGGAGAGGAGAGGAGAACAACGACAACAACGACAACCTTTGTAAACCATGTAAAAACCGGTTAATCCACTCGTTGCCGGCTAATCTAAAAAAGCAAAAGAAAATTTCGCATTGTGGACGAAATGTGTGCTCTGTTTGTTTTATTTTGAGTCGAATCAAGCGAAAGGTCAACGTCTTGAATATCGGCGACTATAAGTGTGTACTTATATGTGTGTACATATGTATGTTTGTATGTTGCATGGGCAGCGCCAATAATCTCAAAAGCATACCATATGAAAAACATGCTGAGCAACAGATACAGATACAGATACAGATACATATACAAATACAGATACAGATACAAAGTAGACAGCGTCCGGCAGTCATCTCTCTGTTGCTCTATCTGTCCCTTTCCCTCTGGAGCTGCTGTCTCTTTGGCTCTCACGCTCCGCTTATCTGGCATCTGCCTTCGACTACGACTTCA
Source organism: Drosophila nasuta (assembly GCF_023558535.2). Classification (NCBI taxonomy): domain Eukaryota; kingdom Metazoa; phylum Arthropoda; class Insecta; order Diptera; family Drosophilidae; genus Drosophila; species Drosophila nasuta. The sequence continues at coordinate 5,292,280 of NC_083455.1, read as the reverse complement.
ACTTCGCATTCGCCTTCGCCTACGTCTGTGTCTCGCATCTTGACCAAGTGACCACAACGGAAGCGCAACAAATACAACACGTAAATACAGCAAGAGCAACAGTTTCAGATACCGAGACTCTCTGCGATACTAAGCGCAAATACTCGTTTAACTTATCAGACTGCTTCCACTTCTTGCTGGCACTTTGTAAACTCGTCTTGTTTTTCTCCATCTTCATCTCTATCTCTATCTTCATCGCTTCTCTCCGCTTCTTTTCGTTTGTATTTTTATTCGGTTTTGTTTTTGTCATTGAGTTCTCAGTTAAACTTTCTTATGCACAGCATGAATCATTCAAGTTGCAAGTTGACTTGGTGACTCTTCAAAGACTTTTAAGATGCGTAATACCAGAAGAAGTTTTCAATCTCAATCTCGATTGAAATCATTCCATTAAACGTGTGCAATAAAATTGAATGCAAGCCTTTTTTAAGATGAGCACAAATATGTATAAATAAATGAGTGCAATAAATGTTTGTGTAAAAACCCGAATAAATTTGTTACCTTGTTTTTCCTGCTCAGTTTTCTTTGCAACTTTATTTTTAATTTCAACGAATTTTAAACAACCTTTTACTTTTTGCAATTTGGCAAATGTTTTCAATGAAAAGTAAGCAACGCTAAATCTATTGTGACAGCATTGAATAAACGACAAGGGGGACATAGATTGAAAAGATTAAGGTTATTTATGACAACTATAACAAAGGTAAACGCACTAAGAAAAATTCATGTATGAAAAAAGAATAAATAATTCATGCATATAATACGATTGACAATAGTTTAATCATCTAATTCATTCAATAAATCACAAAGTTCAGACAGTTTATTGTCCCATTATTCCTGTGAAATGCATCTGGCAATATGTTATATATTTCACAATGGAGTTGAAAAAGAGCAATTGTGGTATTGAGCATTAAATTATTGCATTTTTTATAAATAAATGTGCAAATGATGTGATTTGTAATTATTGTTGTCATTTGAATAAATTAAAGGCAAGAAAAAAAGTGTTTATACAAATCACATGCAATTTTTTCAAGACGTAATAATTGTGTTTGTGTTTGAATAATGCAAAATCAAAACAACATGTATTTTAAATTACTAATTACTTAAAGTAATACTCGTGATTTGCATCTAAATACCGACTGTAATTTGATGTATGATATCATTAGCCAAGTAATTAAAGTTAAAATGACAATAAATGACTTGAGAGTTCTAGGCTTAAAATTGATGTAATTTAGTGTAGATTTTGTATTTTGTAATGTATGGTATATTTTGAATGTACTACAGAATTAGGTATATTTTTTTAAAATATTTTTTTGGTATTTTAAAATACCAAAAAATGCAGTAGGTATCTCACAGTCTTGGTATACCAAATATAGTCTTTGGTATATTTCAGTATTTTTGGTATATTTTGGTATATTTGGCATATTTTTTTAGAATGTGGTTTTACTGAAAATATGTAGTAGGTCGAACATCGATATATTAAATACAGTATTCGGTGTATTTCAGTACTTTTTGGTTTTTTAATTTGGTATATTTTTTTAGAATATGGTTTTATTTAAAACGGTTTGTAGGTATTTTACAATCGAGCATCGATATACCATATATAGCCTTTCGTATATTTCAGTATTTTTTTAGTATTTTAATTTGGTATATTTTTTAGAATGTGGTTTTATTTAAAACAGTTTGTAGGTATCTCACAATCGAGCACACTTAGCTGTAGCTTTCTTACTTGTTCAATTTTAAAGTTGACTAATATTAGTATGCTAGATTAATTTGTAAAGAATTGCTTATAAAGCGTGAAGAATTACTCAATGAATTACTCAAAGGGTATAATTATTGTCATAACAATTACGAGTATCTACAAGTTGCGAGGTTTTCCCCTCAGTTCAATGTTAACTTGAAATAAGTGTAGAAACATTGGCGATTCGTCATGCAAGCAAAAGTCCATACACTAATTGACTTATATACACATACACACATACGACAGACTTATTCACAACCACACACACATACATTCTAAAACGTATCCAATTATTGAGCTGGCATTCTGATTGTGGCAAACCACAAGGGAAATTTTGAAGCTCAGCTGCCACTGCTTAATATTTTTATTTGATAAGCAGCTGTCGGCTGCCGTTTAGCAAAGCTACATGCTACATATGTACATATGTATGTGCTTGTATATAAATAAATTCTTATATATATATATAGAGAATAATATAGGAATATGAGAATGCGATATGGTGCTGGAGCAATTTGTCATAAATCATACAATGGGGGAGCGGAGCGGAGTACAAATGAAGACAATGGCAATCGCCTCACAGTTCAGTTGTAAGACAAAGAGACCAACTCTCTTTCACTCTCTGCCCCCCAACAGTATCGAGAGTTTTGCTTGTTTCTTCTTGGTTTTATTTGCAGTACGTGTCAAGTGCAACAAACAAACAAACAAACAAACTGGCGAAACTTACAAACAAAGCTCACACTGTCACTGGCACACGCCCCATTTTCTAGCCCCATTTTTTCGATTTCCACGTATGATTGACTGCTGTTGCTGTTGCTGCTGCTCTGGCCCAATATCCCGAGCTATTTGTATTGTATCTGACAGATACATATATGCGCATCTATCTAGCTGCAAATGTGTAACAGTCAGCACTCGAAATGCAATGCTAGTTGACATGTATTGTCCTCCACCTGACACATATACCCACACACTCACACACGCATAGATATCGCCATATATTTCTTTCAGTTATCTGCGAAATACTTTGCTGATAAATCCTTTAAGCTGCCTGCATGTGTCAAGCGCAAGGGTTCTTCACAATTGATGAGTAGCTTTAATAAAAGGGCGTGACTTGTTGTAAATAGCACTCTGCCACGCCCCCGCAGCGGACGCTGAGAGGTGGGGTAGGGAAGGGGGGCAGCCTACACGTGTGCGTCGTTACCGTGACAGGTAACATCGTGTGTGGGGGAGAACGCGACATAACCGTCAGTTGCTCGCAAATTGCAATATTTCTGTGTGATCCCCCTACGAAAAAAAAACCAAATTTGAAATGTGATATTTTCATTTTATTGTTTGTCGTTTATGCAGGGGGAGAAATGTCAGCCAGCATAAAAAGGGGCAACTTTTGCGTTGCTTTGGTTATCCTGGCAATTGTATTTGAATTAAGTGCCATCGGATGCGTAACTGTGGTTACACAGACTCAGCCTCAGGAGTGTCTAATGCGTGGAGTGGATGTAATAAACAGTCAACATTTTATGGTGGATGGCTCAAAAGTAACAGCAATTGACAGCCAAATTTATTACACATATTTTCGTTTCTCCATTTTTTGTCATTGGGTTGATTCGAGAGACACTTCCATGAGCAAACATTAAATATATTACAAAATATTGCAAAAGCAAATGATGTGTAATATATTTTATGGACTTGCTTTAATAAAAGCTTTTCCCAATCAAGACATTATAAATTTTCATATTTGACATCCAAATTGCCTCAGAGGTAAACACAATGAATTATTTGGCTCAATTCGATGGCAGCGTGGGAACTGTGGCAAAAAGGTTTACACTTTGATCAGATTACACAATCAGCTAAGAGACACACTCACTGCATATGTGTGTGAGTCTGCTAAATTATACTGTATATGTAATTCAATAAGGAAACCCAAGTTGCCAACTAAAAATGCGCCTAAATTAGCTTTTATGTGCAAATTATGCCGCCTCATTATGCCAAATGACCGAAATAACAATCAAAGTGCCTCACATACAACAGCGCAGAGTTTCTCTCTTTCACATAGACAAACACACACAAACACACAAAGGGGGAAATAAAAAAATTTAATTAAATTATTAAAGCAACGCGCGGTAAGCCACAGACAGGCAGATAAACAAATAAACAAACCAAGACGGCAAACAAACAGAAAGGCAGACAGACAAAGGCATAAAACTTTGGTTAGAATGCGAAATGAAATGCAGAGAGAGAGAACGAGGATAGCAAAGCAAAGCAAAAGGGAATAGAAGGGCAGGCCGAAAAAGGAACAAATAATGAAAGTCAAGTCGAGTTACGAGCCAAAACACAAACAAACATTGGACATCGTGAGGCTGCAGATACATTATGCACAGACTCTTAGATGCGTGGAATGGTGTTGGAAGCGCTCAAAAAATACGACGAGTATCTGTTACAAACGGGTCTGATCGACTTTAATATACGCTCTACTTAGAATATCTTTAATATTTGATTAATTTCGAATACACTCCAACTTGGCAGGGTATCAAAATGAAGCAGGCATATTATCAACTCTACAGAATTTGGCACTCAAGTGCAGACAGCTGTTCAGCGACATTCATTTAACACAACAACACACGGGCAAATTATGTGCATTCATTTTCTTGCCACTCACCGATACATTTTCTTGGCCAAAAGATACACAACAACACACCCGCATCAAAGGTGTGTGTGTATGCGATAGCAGTCAACACATCTTTTGTACTTCAGCTGGGAGAGAACGAGACAGAGAGAGCACATTAATAAATGCATTTCATTTTCATTTTAAGCAAACTGGCGCCAAATAGTTTCACGTGCAGTCAGCAAAACTTTTGCCCATCAACAAATACTAAGAAAAAAAAATTACTTTTCAATGTATCTTTCAGTTTGTTGTGTATCTTTAGCTTTGGGACCAAGGCAGCGCATACACTACAATAATGAGAGTATATGAAACTTTTGGAGCATCAATATAGTCTTATAAAAGTTTTTATTCTTCTTCGCAAATATGCATAACTTTCGCTGTAAATCTATTTTGAATGTGACTCAAGAAAAAGCTTTGCAAAAATGTGTGTTTTCTTTTTTTTTTGGTTTAAAAGGGAATACAAAAGTCGTGTTTGATTTGTTTATAACATCTTTGCTGTGCTCTTTGCACGCAATTTCGCTGCTGTTGGCTGCCACTTCATTGTTCTTCTGTCCGATGCTTTCATCTTTATGCGTTTTCCCACTTTTCTGTCTGTCTCGCAATTTTCTTATTCTTCGGGGTTATGCTTGCCGGAAGAAGAAGAAGAAGGGTAGCAAACATGGCCAGAATACAGCTCTATATATCTTGCGGAGCGGTTTAAGGGGGCCTTTTGGCATTTTGCTTTTATTTTTATTGTGTCTGCTGCTGCTGTTGCTACTGTTTCTGCTGCTTGCTGTTGATGTCGCTGAGCTGAGCTGAGTTGAACTGAACTGAACTGAGGAGACGTCGACTTTTTGTGCTGCGCGCTTTTTTGGGCATTGTGTGTGTGTATGTGTGTGCGTGGCTGTGGTTGCGTTTCTTGTCTGCAGCTGTGTGTGCCAAAGTTTATTTTCATTAGTTTTAATGCTGCTCATTATGCTTATAGTCGTTGTCAGAGAGAGAGAGAGAGAGAGGAGGGCTGGCAGTCTAGCGATGTCTCGGTGTCTCTAACAAACAGTTGCTGTATCTGTAGCTGAATCGGTGTTTCTGTATCTGGCGACGCGACGCTTTTTTTTCTTGCTTTAGGACTCATTGTGTGCACACCACGCAAACTGATTGCTGTTAATAATTGTTGTTGTTGTTTTTATTATACCCATACCCATGAATGAATGAATGAATGACAATATATCGACAGTCTTGCGGTTTGAGTGCTGAAATATTTGGATATTCCTATGAATGTTGGTCTCTGATAAGGTATCGAATTAAATTTCCAGCGAAAGTCAAGCAATATAAAAATTCAAATAAAATATGATATGCTCAATATATGTGGGAAGCAAAATTATATTTTGGTTATCGAATAATCCAAGGAAAACTGAAGGAATGTCCCCTTGAGTTGTTCTTTGTATAAAGAAAACGGACGTACGAAAAAAAAATAATTCAGTAAAGCAAAGGAACTTTCTCAGTTCTTTTTTGATCTACATATATATCGTTCCTAATCACTTGTGAATCACTTTTGTGTCATACAAATTTAAAGTAAATATCTAATCACATTTTTAAAACTAAATAGAATTTCCTACGAAAATAAAAGTAAAAGTAAAAACGAAAAATCAAAATTATGAACGAAATCCAGCGAGATGAGCTCAATTGAACGATGAATGAAATCGAACAATAAGCGAAATTAAACGAATTATAACATAGACTGATGAACAATCTTGGGAACAAAGTTGAACGAAAGAAAACGAGCGAATTAGTTCACTGATCTAAAATAATCGAATAAACTTATTCCGTTAATTGAACGACGTTTAATTAAAAATGTTTATAAATGTTGAAATTCCAGAGAACTGCAAAATTTACTATTTTCCTGATTTATTCATACATTGTATTTGTATACCTGAAGGTTATTGTCTTATCAATTCTCGCATCGAGAAAGGCTATCGCCTTTGATGGGTTTTTAAAAATCTTGAACCCTTTACAAGTTTCTAATGATTTCATTTTAAGCTAATTAATTTCTTGTTATGTCTTGCTATTAATCAGTTTCTAATCTCTTCCCTTCCTTGCCCATTAGCCATGCCAAGTTGCGTGCTCCTCAATTTAACAAAATTATGCCCCATGCTCCAAAAATATTTCATTTTTGCGCCGAGTCTATAGCAACAGTGTTAAGACCCCTGCGCCTCCCCCTGCGGGGTCATTAATCGAAATGAGAGCGAGGCAACGTTCACCCCGACTAAAAATGTTCACTTGATTTGCATAAAATTGATTAACGAGACGCAATCAAGCGCGGGAAACCCTAAAAAGGGTTAAAGATAGTGAAATTTATTAAGTTTCCTTTCCACAAAAGGAAATTCCATACACAGTTCAGCCGCCTCCCCCCTCCCTACACAAATACTTTTTAGGTTCTTCTTTTCCTTAAACTGATTAAATCAGCTGTTACGGCAAATTGAACACGATACACACAGTTCGAGTTCGAGTGAAATTTCATTCTTATGAAATTTCGGTCGGTTCTAGCATTTCTTTGACCAAGTTATAAATTTGTGGGGTGTTGAGTGTTAGGAATTGAAATGCGAACGGGTCCCATGTGTCATGGAGCACTCGTGTGTGGCTTAAATGCTCAGCACATTGCCAACGCATATGCGTTCCATGTGGCAAGGCCATGGAAACGCGAGCGCGGTCTTAATATTTTTGCTACCCTTCACAATGCGAGCTTTTTCCAATGCTGTTTGTTAACGTTGTTGTTGTTGTTGTTGCTGTTTGTCTGTGGTTTCGTATTTCCAGTTTGTTTTTTGGGGAAAATCCAAGTCAATGACAGAATCGCAACTGACGCAATGGTAATTAGTGGAATTACACAGTCAATGCGAAAATTCTACGCCCAAGCTGGGTATGCATTTGATTTTTCCACTCAAATTCCTCAAATGTACAATAATTTCATCATGATGAACTCATCGATTCTCTTTCTCAATCTACCTCCAAACAAATATTTTATATATTATATACAGGATATTTCATGGTCGAATACTCTTGAATGAAATAAACATTTCACTCCGCTTTTGTTTGAGTTCTTTACTGTCAACTATCGCGCTTATTGTACACATTTATTCATATTTATATATTTATGTTTACATTTCGCTGGGTTTTAAAATATTTTACATGTATGCATTTGATATTTGCATTCGTCTATCGACAGTCCAGTTTTTGCTTATTTGCTCAATATATATTTTCCACATTTTATTTTCTGGCGAAAAGTTTTTGATACTTTTTTGTTTATATATTGCATTAACAATCACATGTTGTTGGCTGCAGCCATTTGCTTATGCATTGCAAAAAATGCATGTGTGTATTTTTTTAGTGTAAACCATCCAAAAAAAAGTGCACTAAAATAAATATTTATGTGGGGCATTAAGCAAATTAAAAGTGTCTGTGCATCACATGACTAACTGGTCACATTATAAATTCAAACGAAAAAGTGTAAAGAGACCATATTAATTTCTGGCAAATATATAAAAAGTTATATTAACTTATTAAAGTTAGGGAATTCTAAAGAATTCGGTCAAGTTGGCAATGTCCACATTAAAATGTAAATACCCACAAATCGGATTTCAGGATTCTCTCTCGCATCTTCTTCTCTTGCACTCTTTCTATTTGAACTTTGAAAACAATACATTGGATCAGTCGACGGGGAAAAAATACGTAGAAATTGAATTAAATAGGCGCAGCAAAAAGAAAAGCGTAGAAAAACAATGCCATAAAAAGCAAGTACTTGCTCAAATGCAGCAGGGAAACCATTTTACTTTTTGCCTCTTTTGCTGTTGGATTTACGCTTTTCGCTTTTCGCTTTTCGTTTTTTTGTGTTTTTTGGTTTTTACCCATTCTGTGTAAAAGAGATTCAACATAAAATATTTGGTCAAAACGATTACCAAACAATTGTGGGCCAACGCCATAAAGTCAGACCAGAGGCACGCTTCAGTTCATTTAAATGTGATTTATGTGCCATGCAGGGGTCTCCAATCTGAGAACCCAACCGAATCGAATCGCACTGACTAACTCGACTTGACTTGACTGACATTTCCTGTAAAAGTGCGTGGCATCATCGTCATCATTATAATTATCCAGCGACACCATCTCCATCAACATTAACATAGAAATGTTTGCTACACATTCAGGTTTTAGTAACAAATTGTGCAACACCGACGATAATACTTGTTATGTAAGACTTGCTAAAGGTCAAGACACAGTTGGGTTAGTCGACAAATTGAAATTAAAATCTTATGCTTAAATTGAGTTTTTCAAACTAAAAATTCATCAAAGTTTATTTTCTTTGAGTAACCGATTTCCCTTGTTTTCGTTTCTAAGAAATTTTTTGATTTTTGACTTTCACTAAAAGATTTTTACCCAGCTTTTCAGGGTTCCGGTCAACATTATTCGCTTTTACATAGTTCATGACCCAAAATGTTAGTCAAGCCTAAAATTTATCATGAATCTGATTTGCTTGTGGCTATGATTTTCATTTTTCCGTTCTGCTTGAACGCATTGCCTTTAAAAATAAAAAACAAAAAAAAAACCATTTTGTCTGCTTATGCAGTAAGTCTCGTTTTGTTTTGTGTTAGCTCTTTTTTACCCTATACTTTAGAATTAAGAAACTACTCTGAGCTTTTTTATATAAATAATTTGTAATTAAGATTATTATAGGGTATCTCATAGTCAATAGATATGCTTAATGTTTTGTCAGCTGTGAGAAAAAATACTTTTTGTGTTTGCAGATTGATTATTGAATATAAAATTATCTGTAAATAATTTGCAATTAAGATTAATATAGGGTATCTTTTAGTCTTGTTTACAAGCTGTTTATTACCCTGTAGTGTATAATAAAGCTTTTCTGCTGAAAAGAAAAATACTTTTTTGATGTTTTCATATTGAATATTGAATATAAACATAGCCTATAATTATATTATATAAATAATTTGCAATTGAGATTAATATAGGGTATCCTTTAGTCAAAGATATGGCCCCTAATCGAGTTCAATATTTTTTGTGTGTCTTGTTCATAAGGCAATTATGTGCGTCTCTAGTCGCCTATCTGTCTGCCTTAGTCTGTCTGGGGCTTTGAGCATTTTGCCATCATGAAAACTTAATTGAATTATGCCTTTGTTTTCTGCAATATGAGAATGGAGCAACTCGTCGGCTCTTTCTATACGCTCGGCTCAAGTGAGCTCTTAAACAAAAAAAGAAAAAAAAAAGAAAAAATGTTTCACTGTGCCAGTCATGCTTATAATGGCATTTTGTTGATGTTGTTGGGTCACACAATTTCAAGTGACTGTTGATGATATATATACATGAATATGTGCAGTACATATATGCGTATTTATGTGGGCTATTTAGGGGTTAAATTGTGGGGTAGATTTCACACAAGTCCCAAAGGGGTTGTTCATGAATTATAATCCATTTTTCTGTGGTTTCTATATAGCGGAGAACAAAATGTTTGATGGCAAGTGTTGTTTATTGATAGATATCTGAAAATATTTCTATACATATTAAATTTAAGTTTAATTTAATTTATGGACACCAAAAGTAATACTCATAAGACTGCATTTTTGTTTTAAATGATTTTATATATTTATTGCTTATTCATTTATATTTTTGTTTGTGCTTCAATGCAATAGAGTGACAAGCTTTTTGGTTCTTACATCTGCCCTTTGAGCATCTTTCTAAATTTCATTGTCAAATTGGTCCCGCGGTGATAACAATAATAACATCAAGTTAACGTCTTGTGGAACCAACAAACACTTTGCACTGTTGTGCAATTTGTGAAACAATTCCGGAAAATGAAGTTTTATATTTATTTTGATTTGTATTGTGTGGGATTCGACCCACTGTGCGTTGCAAGGGCGACTGTGTATCAGCAACCTGCACTCGATGAACATTAACATTGCACGATGCACAAGCTTTAAACATTTATTACTTAATACAATTTAATTTCCACGCCATTTGTGCAATGTGCAATGTGTGGCTCGGTTGCCATTGTGGCAACGATGACAACAACAGCAACAACGTGCCACTGCCACTGCAACAACGCAGCTGCTCCAATGCGATACGCAGACCACAAATACAGCGACAGCATATACTATATATGTATAGAGTATATATGTATGTATGTATTTGTGTGTGTATTTTCCACATTATGTGCCACACATTTTAAAGTTGATTTTACCAGTCGACAGAGTTGACCAAATGGCCTGGAAGCAGCTACAACGCGCCACTGCACCGCCGCTTTTACGTGCAACAACCCCGTGCGGTGGTTGCAACGTAATTATGATACGTGATTATGGAATTCAACAATTATTATTAATGAAGATATGTGTATGTTCACGCATGCTTCTGCCAATTCGTGTAACGCACATCCAATTCATATTTTACGTTGTAAATTTTAATTAAACCAACGTCAGCATTGTCAGACATTGCGTATACGCAACGTTCGCTTTGCCATGGACGATTAGTTCACAATTGCATTGGAAATGAAGTGTGGCAAGCGTCTGACAGCTAGTGAGAAAATGTTGCCGTCGAATTTGCGTCTCGACTTCTAATTTAAATATGCGCAACCAAGTTTGAAGCAGTTAAGCCAAAAGTGAAATGATGTACGAAATTGTTTGTCTGCTCTGGAGCATTAAGTTGAATAACATGATGCGCGGTGTAAATGTCGCTAGCGAACAATGGGGTATATAGAGTTCGATAATTGAACTTGTTTATGTATTGAGAGAATAATTTGTTAAATAAATAATTAATTAGTATTTATTTTTTATTAGTTTAACGATTTCAGTTTTATCTTAACATTCCTCCACTAAAGAAATGTAACTTAAAAGCGATTTGTATGTTATTGGTATTTATAAAACTTCTTATATACTTTTTAATTTGTTGAATTTGTAATGTGCAAATGCACAGGGTATCATCAAATCGCATACTGTCTGCGCTGTCATGGAAAGCCTCACCAATTGTCATTTCTCTTGCTTAAATTTGTCTGCATATTTTCTAGAAAAGAAACTTGATTCAATTACTTAGCGATATGCACTTGGAAGCCAATGGTTTGAGGTAGCAGTAACAGCAGTTAAAATTAATGTTGGCTTGAGTGCATACGCTGGATTTACTAGTAATTTACTGCTCAGACAGTGACACACACACACACACACACACACACACACTCCACACACACTTGTACTCATAGAAACACACACCATGGCAACATTTGCATACCACTTTGACATTTTACTGCAGCTTTTGTATGCAGTTTGTCGGCATGGGTTTTTTCTCCCTCTCTTTCTGAAAAGGAAGAGAAAAAGGAGCGGGCAGGAAAGTTGAGGATTGGTCGCTGTGGTATCTGGATGGTGGTTGGGGGTTAATGTGCTCGCGGCTAAAATACTGGCAAGACAAAGAGATGTCGCCTCTGCTGACGTGCTTTCCTGGCCAGCCATTTGAAAATAGAAAAAAAAATCTAATGAATTAAAATCTGAAATGAATTAGTTTTTCAGCTACAGATTTTGTGGCCGTTGGCAGTTTGTTGAGTATTTGTGTGCTGGAGTTCAGAGCCAAGGAATGAGGTAGAAACACTGACATTCTTACTTATCTGTGTGAGTGTGTGTGTGTGCGTTATAAGAGGATCAAAGGAAAATGCATATGTGAAAGAAAACAGAGACAAAAGTTAAACAAATATAGGGATAGGTTTAGCTTAACTCAACCATTTCAGAACATTCATTAACTTTGTTAAATGTCTTACCTGATCGGCTTTTTAATAATATTAATGCAGATAAATTAACAAAAAGAATTTACTAAATAAATTCTGTTTATTATCTAATCGCATGTGTACTTTTACATCTTAAGCAAAGAAAACAAGCGTAGTAACTAGATAACAATTATAATGCGTTCCGTTTACTGTAAGCCACAAAACTATTGAATTGGTAACACCATAATAATTGCTTGTTAACAGCAATAATAATTTTGGTAAGTTACGATTGCCATATTTAACACTCTCGCAAATTGCAAATTGCACACAGGCGAAATAATCATTATCATTTCCCCTCCATAAACCATAAAACATTTAAAGTCAATTACTGGACTATGCATTAATTCGCATGAATGAATCACGCCCCCCTTTCAAGTAGGAGTTTCAGGAGTGTTGTGAAATGTTGCGTGTAGGCAAACTGATAAATAATAATAATGCATTTATATTTCTGCATGTAGCTAATAATTATAAATATTATTTAATGTTGATTTTACCAATGTTGCAACAAACATGAATAGCGATGAATTAAAATAATAAATGTATACAACGCAAAACAATTGAATTCAGTTCTGTGTTATTTTCTAAACATCCCTCGCCTGTTCGGTCAAATGTGTGCATAGCTTTGAATTGTTTTTGCAATTTGGCTTTTTGCAATTAAAGTGAAATTCTATTATGATTTCCTATTGTTGTGCATGAATCCCGCTGAATCTCGCCCTATCCCAAATCTGTGTATTATGCAAATGTGAATATAGCGTTAATTAGACGTGCAGACAAACAAATGAAACCCGAAAAACTGAAATGCCAACAGCAAATAAAAATAATAGTTAAACCAGCTGAAATAGACAAAAAAAAACCGAACAAATTTATGCAACATTTAAATACATTCATTTGCGAGTGAAAATTCATTCTTTTGGAAACAAAATAGTGTGTGTACAACAATTTTGTTTTCGGCGGAATTTTAATGAGGTTTCCAATTTGTTTAGTAGCCATGCTTATTAAGAAACTAGTAAAACAGTGAACGTTTTGAACTGCAAGTTTTATTATTAGAATAATTCTGGATTTGAAAATTAAAAATATAAATTTGTAGTATTTGTTCAAAATGCATATATTAGAGTTAAACAAGTAAGAAAGCTACAGTCAAGTTTGGTCGACTGAAAGCAAAACATTGCGGTATCCATTTTTAGATATACCAAATTAATATACCATAAAATAGTAAAAATATAATAAAGGCTATATTCGGTATATCGATATAGTAGTACATTCAAAATATATGATACGATAGAGTGAAAAATATAAGAGGACATGGCCATATACTCTTGGCTGATCATCCTGATCAAGAATATATATATTTCATAGGGTCGGAGATGCCTTCTTCTGCATTTTATATACAATAGATGCACAAAGTTATGATACCCTTCTCTTCTATGTGTAGCGGGTGTAAAAATACTCACGTCATTTGCTTAAAACTTGATTTACTTAAGAAATCCTATCAAAACTTTAGTTACAATTTTGTATTCAAGTGTAATAATATTTGCTTATATAAACTCGATTTAAGTACCTACTATATAAGAGGTGTTTTGAATGTATACATCAAGATTTTGTTTACTCCATAAAAACATACATAAATCTCCAAATCTTTATCTTGTAAGTATTTAAAAGAGAAAACTCATAGTTCTCACCATGGCTAAGCTAAGAAGTAAAAAGGGGGAAAAAAAGTGATGAAAAAATGTCAAGAAAAGAATCCGACGTTTTCGAACTTACAAAAAGGGCTAAAATTCTCCGTCTGCCGGCTGTGAATTTACCATTTTCACAGTTCCCACTGAGCTCTCTGACTTCTTAACGCTGGCACCCACAACTTTTTATGCCAGGAAGGAAACATTTTTCCCGGCTGCACTTTACTTGCTGAAGTGGTTTTTAATTTGAATACTTTGTGTGGGTGCCCAAAACTCTTGAGCCTTTTTGCGGGTGGAAGTTTTGAGCTTGAACCCAAGGTTTGACCTTTTTTATTTGCATATTTGTTTTGTTGTGAGCCGTTAACATTTAACAAAATATTAAAAAATACCAAAAATATTATTTATATAACTACTTATGAAATTAACTTGAAGTTCTCTTCTCATTCCATGTACTTTCAGGCTACGCAAAAGATATTTCCGGAGTTGAAAGAGGTAAGCAAAAGTTCTTAGATTCCGCCACATATAACGACTTTCGATTGGATACAACTACGATTTGAAAGTTAAAATACTGAATTATTTTCTCATAATTGATCTATTTCTTCTTTATTTCAAATGTATATGTTTTTAATTCACTAAAAAAACATAAATCTAATATTTTAGAAAAATCGATTTAGAAAAATAGATTAGATTTCTGTGAATTCATCCAGATTTTCTACTGATTAAAGAAACAGTTCTAATAGTAAATATATATTTTTTTTTTGTTATTAGTACTTTCGATAAAAACACTGCGAATAGCGATACTATTGTGCTGCCAATTTGCAATCTAATACAAAAAGTTTCGCAATGCTGCACCATATACAAATTTCACGTTGTCTGCCAAAAGTCCTCGACAGCAACAAAACAGCAACAACAACAATAAGCAACAGCTGTGCGGTATGCCTTGGTTTCGGTGTTTGGGGCATGCCATAAACTAGCCAAACGCCGAAAACCATCTAAATGCTGGCCGGAAAAACTCCATGTGCAGTTTTTACTGCACTCTTGGCCCATTCACACGCCGGCACTTACCGCGCTTAGGGTCCGGAGAGCGTTCCCCACTGTGCAATTTATTATACGTATGAACTGACAAAAGTTGTACAAAAAAAAGGGCAACACTGTGCACAGTGGAATTGTGAGAAAATATTTTTTACAAATTGTGTGTTAAAATAGATAAAAATAAAAATACTATAGACTTTAAAAAGTTGTTAAGCGGTTCAATGCAAACCACGTATTGGTCCCACTGTGCCTTTACATACTTTTTGGCATTGTGAGGAAATATTCTTTACAAACTATGGTTGTTTGTGTTGATTGATTGTCAAAATATATGATAATATATAATTATTATAGAGGCTTACAAATTATGTTCTATTTTAGTTATTTGCTCCACTAAGCACTGTGGAATTGTGAGAAAATATTCGTAATAACTTGTAATTCTATTGGGTGTTAAATTGATAATACAAAAAAATATCAAAGACTTAAAAGTTGTTATTGTGTTTAGTGTTACTCAGTGTTTACCTCACTGTGCATCTGAGTATTGGGCACAGTAGAATTCTTTACAAATTGTAGTTCTTGTTGTCGATTGGTTGTCAAAATAATAATGACAAGACAATTATAAAGGATTCTAGCAAATTATGTTCAATGATTGCTATTTGTCCCACTGGACACTGGAATTGTGAGCAATTATTTTTCAAAGATTGTAGTTCGATTGGGTGTTAAAATAGTTAAATACAAAAACAATATT
This sequence comes from Drosophila nasuta, assembly GCF_023558535.2. Classification (NCBI taxonomy): domain Eukaryota; kingdom Metazoa; phylum Arthropoda; class Insecta; order Diptera; family Drosophilidae; genus Drosophila; species Drosophila nasuta. The sequence goes on along the minus strand of NC_083455.1, from coordinate 5,276,617 downwards.
AAAGACTTTAAAAAGTTGTTAAGATTTTCAATGTCAGTCAGCTTTTATCCAACTGTGTATTTAAAGAAAATATAATTGAATAATAATTTGTAAGAAAATATTAGTAAATTGTAGATTTTTTGTTGATTGACTGCCAAAATAAATAATGTCCAATGTTAGCTATTTGCCCCACTGTGCCTTTAGGCCCAGCGTCTGAGTCGTCTGCAAGTCTCGCTAGTCGTCCATGCAGGTTGCGTTGTTGACTTGTCAGTCTGTCGACTGGCTGCAAAGCGAGTGAGAGGAAGGTGTTTCGCCTGGCGTTCATGCAAATGCTGCTGCATACCACACGGGGCGCTAACTGGGCGTGGGGCATACACACACACAATCACACATGCAGAAAGTATGGGTGCGCAGAATTTTGTATTTTTGAAGCTGTTGCTTTTTTGGTTTCTGTTTATTTATGATTCGATGCGCTGGCTGTCGCGACTCACGACTGTAGCGAGTTTGAATGGCTGAAAATGGCCACCACACAATGGCATAAAATCAATGAAGTTGTTGGCAGCAGTCAGAGTCGAAAGACAAGCAAAATGGCCGACACTGTCAGGCAGTCGAGCAGTCGAGCTGTCTGCCCTTCAGTTCCCCGCTCTGCTTTGTCATTATTTATTGAAAATATAGTTTGATGAGTTTTTACTTGGCCAGTTTTGGTTGTGGCTATGTGGCTGGACATTGAACCGGTTTAAGGCCACTTGCCACTTGCCACTAGCCGCTAGCCACGCCCCTGGCAACACCTACTCCTCTCAGCAGTTTCCCGTTTCATCTCAGCTGCTGCTGTTTGTTGTTGTTCTTCCCCCGTTGCGGTCAATGTAATGGTTTTTTTTTTGCTGTGTGCTGTTGCTGCTGAAAATTGGTTAAATGGGTAAACTTTTCCCGCCCACTTGTTTTCTGAGGCTTCAACTTTAAAACTGTATGGGAATTGCTCCAACAAAGTTGTGTTAAATTGTCTGCATTTGTCCAAGTTGCTTGATTACAGTATACAACAGCAGTCGTAGAGAGATTATGGAGACTGCAAATTTAGCTTTAGCTATTTGCTAGGCGAGTTATTTCATTTATAATTAAGACTATTATGTATTTATTATCATTTACTTCAAATATGAGTTCCCCACTAAAGTTCTTGTTTAACCACTTTTCTTCATTTCATTTTGATAATTTTAACACTACGCCTTCGCAAAGAGCGGCGAACCAACGCAAGCCATTGAACCATTTCCTATCCCAGCTTTCTCCATGCAATCTCAAATGGTAGTCTGTGTGTTTCGCTGCTGCTGAAAGTCGGTTGCCCTTTGGGCAGCATCACAACAAGTTGGCCAACTGCATAACTGTGTTTCGTTGTCTTTCCGTTTGGGGTTAAAAAACGAAAAAAAAAAATTTATCTTGGCAAACGTAAAAAATGTTTGTACTGATTGCGTGGGCGTAGACGGGCAATGCTATTAACTGGTCATACCCCTCGAGTACCAATCGTCTAAGTTGTATTTTTTGTTTCCCTTTTTTTTTTTTGCTCTGTTTTATGGTACATATCAGTGTTAGTCCCGCTTGAAGGCACATGGATTCACTTCTGCTTTTCCTTTGTTGGTGTTATTGTTCGTGTCTCGCCCATAATCGCATCAACTGTAGATTTGTAATATGAAGCGGAAGAAATGCTGGCTTCCTCCATCCAACGCTAAATGAAAGTCATTGCGGCTGGATCGGTCAGGCGATTTATTGGCAAGATGTTATTACCATCCCATCCCGAAGCGAGGGTACTAAACGTTAACTCTACTTTCAATTCTTCCGTTCACTCTTATTTTGTATTCAAATAGGTTGCTGTTTAGAGGAAATTGGAATTGGGGATTATAAAACTGCCGCATTGTTGAGAAACTTGTAATTATTTCACCTTCAATTTTATTCGTGATTTATAGAAAACAGAGTTGGAGGAATTGTACTGTGGCCTGGACATTAACTAAGTATTAATTGTAGATCGTTTTCTTACTAGTAACTGTTCTAGTGAAACTTTCAAAATAAATAAATATACAAATTATAATCCTTAGCTTGACACTGTCAGATAAATGTCTTCCCTTTATAATAAATGTTGTACAGCGAATACTTTTTATTTTGTTGCTGCTGCTTACACAATATTTTCTATGCAAATTGTTAAAAACTGTAGTCATGATGGAGCCAGTTGAGTTTGTGCAGCGTGGCAACATCATCATTGCGTCAATCGTTGTTGTCATCATGATGCAACACAAATTCCAAATCCCATCCCAAGCAACAGTTCACAAAAAGTTTTCTAGTAGCCAAACAGATTTAGCCGTATCAGTGCCAAAGCAGACACACTGTGCCAGAGTCTCTATCATGGATTGGGCACTGTTTATATGTATGTAGTTCGGGGCTGTTGCGAATAGATTGAGGTGGGCCACCAATCTCTGCCATTTAGCCACGTTCTGTTTGTTTTTGTGCTTCGCCTGTGCTGTCTGCCTGTGTTTGTGTGCATCTCTTGAAGCAATTTCTTTCTACAATACACGCTCATTTACGCTGTCTGATAGCCTTTGGGTATATTCATATCCGTTGTCTTTTCGCCAGAGACGCGACTTTGTCTGCGACTAGAGCTGCGAAATTTTATGGGTTGGAGTTAGAAGTCCCTAAATGCCATGGAGCTGCATGCATTTTGTTTGCTGATAACTTGCTTTTAATATCTTTGAAAGTGTCTCAGACGCTGTGTGTTTCTGGCATTGTCTATGGCCAGGGATTAACTAAGGTCTATCGCTGTATATAAGTTCCTTTTTTGTTTTACTAAATGGGATTTAATCAACTTTATGCAAGTGTCCCTTTCACCTAAAACCTTCTAGATATTCTGAATCCCATGCACTGTATGAAATTCATTTAAAATACCTTTCATTGAATGCCAGTTTGGCATCTGGCATTGATAACACCTCATAATGTTATCAGTCTCTCTGCTTTTGTTCCTGTCTACGCTACGATTGGACATATGGGTTTTTATTGCATGCTTTTACTGTCTCTTCCATGGTTCTTCATTGCACTCCAGATTTTTGCCTAATTGATGTCCATTTTTTTTTGCTCTGTTTTCTCGTTTTCCCATTTCAAAAGAAATATGGTCTGCAGTTTGTGTAGTCATTCATAAGATTTCGATGAGAAAACGAAAAGCTGCAAAAACAAGTCTTAAAAGTATTATTTTATCTGATTTATTAAAGAAACGTTTTATTAGATAAGAAACTATATATGTATGTATGTAGTTATTTAACATGACAAAACAATAAAACTGAGATTTGTTTCAATGAATTCAATAATTTGCAAAATATAAAGGTTTGAAAATGTACATGTGTATGAATATTGATTAATATCAAATATAACATAGTTAGATAGTTTTATTTTTAAGACAATATCGAACTATTTATTTACTGTTGTTAAGCGCTTCATGCTTTGCCAAATCAATGCCAGACACGAACATTGAAGAGAAAAAACCTCACAGAAGTCAATTCTGAAAAATAAACATTAAAAGTAAATTCATTAGATAAAATAGTATAATCCTATTATTTTAATACATCTTTTATTATAAAAAGTAAATAAATTTATATGTATTTGTTGTATTACCTCTTAAGATTTTGGTCTTATCATCATTTGAGTGATTTTTAATGGTCTATTCGGTTTCCAAGATCTCCATTCAATTCCATGTACATCCTCTCCAATATCTTGTTGTATATAACGGCCATTAAGATTGCTATATTTAAAACATAATTTAAATAATATTATTTACATTTTTTCCTTCATAAATACCAATTATAGTAACCGTTGGTAAACCACCAGCCTGAACTGAATTTGGATGCACATTTTTTAAAGGAAGAATCCTTATCTGGTGTTGAAAATTTAAAATGTTTGTGCAATGACAATGAGTCGTTAGTATCGCCGGAATACGTTCCAACTTCTTTTATTTCATATAACTCTGTCTCGTCACCAATAACGAAGTTATTGTATTTGGCATATCGTGTTTCATTAGAAAAGTCGCCAAGGGATATATATAATTCATGGTGTTGGGATTGTGTTAGCAAGTGAAGCTTCTCGAGTCCAATAAAGAATTCTCCACGAGGATCTCCAAAACCCTCTTTGTACTCTGACCAGGTTTTATTAAAATCCACACTACCATCTTTACGTCGCTGTATAACAGTCCATCCAGTTCCAGCTCCAGGCAAGCTCGATTCAAATGAAACTGTCATTGTGTGTGTTATGGGAACTCGAATCGTATGAATCTCCGTCAATTTACCGAGACAACTGGTTGTCTGTTTATAGGCAGTGATCTCATTCTGAAGTGCTTTAGTCTTTGCATTTTGTGATTGCAATTCCTTAATTTCTTCATCTTTCGACTTGATTTCCGATTTCAGATTAGTTATTTGAATCTCAAATTGATCAATAAGTTTTTGTTGATTGCGATTATGGATTTCGAATGATTCGCTTAACTTTGATTTAAGTTCAGATTGTATTTCACACGATTTCAATTGCTGGGCCCATTGCATGTCCTTAGATTGGATCAATTCTGCTTGTGTCTTAATTGTATGTTGCAACTCGATGTGTTCTTATGTCATTGTTGAGACCGTGTTGACGTATTGTAGAAGCGGCTTCACAACCTGATAGCAATAGGTACTGCATTGTTCATCCAATAGCTTTGATTCTTTGGAACACTATGATACACAAGTTAATATTTAATTATGAAGTGCAGTCGATTTATTTACCAAGCTATTCACTTGTGAAATTGTTAATAATATTGTGAATATACACGTTTTTAAATTCATTTGAATTCTGTCTTTTCATTTGCCGACCACTCGCTCAAGAGAGCAATTACTGACTGATTTCAAATCCAAATCATATAACAGAATTTCTTGATCATCTACGATTACACATCTGTATTTATATATATGGTCATAGGTCAATGCTATCTGTTTGTCTGTAAAACAAGTGCATCTTGAATAGAATTGTAAATATTACTAGTATATTTCAATGTACTTTATTAATGGCAATGCTTTTACGACTGTGATAATCAAAAATGCAGTGCAATTCAATACGTTAGTGAGGTAGTTCAAAATGCATTATCAGTTGATAGTTGATAGTCACTATGTATATTTATATATTTAATACTTATATTAAAGAGACCTGTCAGAATTATAGGAATGAAAGTAAAGGTTAAAGATGATGTAAAAGTCATCATCCTATAACTGTGACAGGTCTCTTTGCTGTGTTGTCTTAAATATAAGTATTATATATTTCGTTTTTGTCTGACATTTGTTTTCATAATTAAGTTGTTTTGCTTAGTTTTGTGTGCGTGAATTGTTGCGCGTGTATGATGTTCGGTTGTTAAGGGGCGAGTTCACTGTAATATTTATATTAACAGCTTGCGTAATAATGCTTAAAGGCATTGTTCTTTAGACATCAGCAACACTCTCCCTTGTTAGAGACGTTACACTCTCGTGTAATGAAAGTAAAAATAATTATCACGCACATCCTAATTTTACTGAGCTACATACTATGTGAGTAATGAGTGTTCAGTCCGTCTTTTATAGATCTTGGCGAAATAATGGATAAATAAATATTATATACGAAATTTTTACCGCTATCCGTATAGGATGGAAGGGTATTAAAACTTTGTGCCTGCAAGAAATGTATGTAACAGACAGAAGATGTCATCTACGACCCCATAATGTTTATACAGTTATGAAATTGAGAATAGTACTACTATTTTACAACTTTTTATGTATATACTTAAGTTGTTTCCTTATGAAGAAAAATACTTTTGTATGCAAAAAACGACTACTGCATCCAGGTCTTAGCTGCTTTGGCTGACAATCTGGTATATATTTTTAATAAATATTACATATACCAAATATAGCTTTCGGTATATTATAGAATTTTTAACGATATGTTGATTTGGTATAATTTAAGAATAATACCGCACTGTTTTTGTCTTATTTAAAAAGGGTATCGGGTATCTCACAGTCGAGCACTCTCGACTGTAACTTTCTAACTTGTCACTATCAAAACTTTACAAACAAATGGTTTTTGGGACAGTCTTTTTAAAGGTCGTCTTGGAAATTGGCAGATTAGAATAAAATCACAAGTGTGAACCTTATCCATAATAATTATATTTAAAAGACTTACTGCAAATACCTTGGAATTCACTCCATTCTATTAAAGGAGTCGAGATCTTTTTGTTTATTCCATTCACAAAAGCTTGTGTACCAAGTTTAGCAGTTAGACCACTTTTATTTTCATCCATTGCTAATTTTAAGCCATTTTGGTTTGACACTTTAATTTACCCTGTAAATTGAATGCAAATTGACTAAAAGTCCAATCAAAAGTCCCATGAAAAACACATTAATAGCTTGGCAATTTCAATTTGCGTTTCGAACTCTTGCAATTTAATTTCTCTCAGCCAGTTCTTGCTTTGTAGTGTTTTGCCAGTTGGATCCTAATTTTTTGTTGGTTTTTTTTTTGTGTCTTAGCTACGACGGAAAGCACAAAATGTTGTCGCCAAATACAATCAAAAGCTAAAAATCTATTATTCAAGACACCCCCATTGTTTATTCAGACGTAGCGTTTCAAAACAGAAAGAAAATATGCACAGAAAGAGAGAGATAAAGATAGGGAGAGGAAATCAAACCGATAAGTTTTTGCCCTTAAATAGGGACTAAAGTATTTGAAAATATTTGTATATTTCTAAAAATTGTGATTCATAGAATAACTATTTGAAAAAAAAAATGTTGGGTATTACGATAAAGATAAAGATAGGGAGAGGAAATCACACCGATAAGTTTTTTCCCTTAAATAGGGACTAATATACTTGAAAATATGTGTATATTTAAAAAAAATTGGAATTCATAGAAATACCATTTAGAAAAAATTGTTGTATATTACGATCTTTTTTTTTGGAGTTTAATTTTTTCTGGTCTTGTGAGTGCACTAATCGTTTTCACAATTTCTCCTCCAGACATAAGTCATGATATATATGAAAGTGACAACTACGATGATAAAAGACAAACGGCAAGTGAAATGAAAGAAGAAATGTGAAGACCTAACATAAAGTATTGTAGCGCATCGGTGTGTTGTTGTTGTTGTATCTCTGTTGTGGTATGTGTTAGGGTATGGAGCATGGTGAAAATACTCAAAGTGTCAGTTGTAGGAGTCAAGGATTTTTCTTCTTGTTTTATTTTTTTTTTTCTTCACAAGAATTTCTGGTGAATCTTCTCTTCTTTTGTTATTTTTCTCGACAAGGCAGTCGAACGAGTACGAATCGTTTGCTGCCAGTTGTGACAACAACTGAAATTGGAAAAAGGGCGAAATTAAGTCGGAAACATGAAATAAAGATGAAGCGAGTGTCGAGCGAGTTGAGTCAGTCACCGCGACGATTGAAGCATGGGTGGGGTTGGTTTCTTTCTTACAGCTTTTTTTTTTCTGTAAACGTACAGAAAAAATTAAAATTTGTTTATGTATTCTGTTGGGATTCTGTATGCGGATTTTTGAGTTAACTACAGAGTTACTCAAAACATTCACACTTGGCAAAAAGTCGTTGGAGTTGAAAGATAAATCTAAACTCTAATAACAAAATTAACATTATTTTTGACTCTTATGGTATTTAATCTTATATTCCTTAAAAACAACATCTGAATATCAAAATAATGTTTGTGACATTCGTTTCTCACAGTGTATCGAACAGTGAGCATGTGCAGGTCTTTTTATGATTTTGTCCCCTGCTGTGTTGTCGTTGTCTTTATCTGCCTACAGCTGCAGCTGACTATTTGTCTCCTTCAATTTGTAATCATTTAAATTGATTTTTCTTGTCTTTGACGTTCTTCAATCTTTCAATCAACTCAGAGCCGTTGAGCCTCTGAGTTCTCTCTGCTTCATCTCTCTTTCTGTTCGATTAATTGATGAATTTCTGGAGCTGTGCAGTCCAGCTGATAACTATTCGAAACCAATCTATGGTCGCCCACACAGAAGCAGATACATTTTATGCTGGCACTTTTACTCAATTTCTTATCTGCATTTTCAGTTTGTTAGTCGCCTTCTCGTTCAGCTTCAGCTTCATCTTCAGCCTCAGCTTTGACTTTCCTCTTTTTTTTTTATATCGCTTACGAATTGACCCGAACTTGTCCTTCAGCTTGACTTGCAGACAGTGTGGCCATTGAACTTTGACTTGCCTCGTAAATGTAAAGTTTTTTGTTAAGCGACGACGGCAATCTGTGAACGAATTGAGAATGCAAATTGCTAACAACTGCAGAAGAGCCAAGTTCACCTGCTGCAGCAAAAACTAGCTCTAGTTGTGTGTGTGTGTGTGTGGTTTGGTTTGGTTCAAAGCAATTACCTAAATAAAAACCATTATTAATATTGCATGTCACACAATATCGGCAAAAGGGCTGCTATGTGCTGGGTGCTGGGTGCTAGGCGCGCCCTCAAGCACTCTATAATTGAGATTGATGCAATTGCATATAAAATTCATATAAATTGCTTGAAACTTGCTCTCTCACACAGAGAGACCAGAAGAACAGCCTCACACGGCTTCACACACAGCTGCGACTCTTTGACGCTGTTTGCATTTTGTATAACTAAACCAGTTTGTGCCGTTGTTGCAACTTTGCCTTGCCCAAATGACTCATAAACACCGAGTGGGGCCATCGAGTGTGAGGTAAGCCACTGCAGGGTGAACCTTTTGTCCCCTAAACGGCAAATGAACTTGAAAAGTTGCTGGTTTCTTTCTCATTTGACTTCATTACATATACAAACATATATTATGTTTATAATTTGTTAAATAAAAACCAAAAAGTATATACGAAAATATGTTTTTATGGAAAGTGAAAACTTTTGTATGTAATCAACCTACATATTATATTATACATTTTTTTGCTCGAAGCTTTTCGTAGAAATAAAAGATTAGTTTATTCATTTTATTTTTGCAAATAATACATGTAAAACCAGTTACTTAAATTGCTTAAAAACCTTAAATTCTAATTTCGGGAAGTTTGGAATTTCCAGAAATTTTAACATAGAAGTGTTTACTGTTTAATATATACTAACCAAAAACATTTGTTTGGATTATACGTTTTAGTAGCTTCAAATTTCAAATAAAAATTATTTATAAATAAAATAAGGAAAATTTGTAAATGCTATAATTATAAAAAGTTAAATTTGTCCAGATGTATGCCTGCTAAAAACAGGTCCACTCTAAACACGCCCAGCAAATGACGACAACGGATGACGAAGTGAAGCAGCAGAAGGAGCGTAGCCTGAGTTGCTACATCGTCAGTTGCATTTGATTAGCGGCAACTCTACTATTCCTATATTCTGGATGTACATAACTATGTATGATATTTATGTATGTAGGTATGGCAGAACGAAATGACATTTGAAACATGTGTCAAGTTCCATTGCACTTGCCTATGCTAGCTGAACATGACGCCAAGTTCCACTTGAGAGCTACATACATACATATGCATGCAATATACATATGTATGCGTGTATGTACATAAACATACACATGTTTGTGTATTCTATATGTATTGTGAAATTTGTGTGGACTTGGCTTTGGCATTTCTCGCATGACTCCCATTTGGTTTTCTTGGCAGCTGAGCAACGGCAGCAACAGCAACAGCAGCAGCTGAGGCAACTCATGAAACGTGTTTGTTGATAAACACGACCATGAATCATTTCTCGTCACCCCCAAATGTTGGACATCTCCTGCTCGCCGAATGCTTTTGTTTCGCTTGATTTGCATACGTACCCGCACACACAAACAAACTTATACATACATACGTTGTATTTATGTGTATATGTATGTTTTCATCACTATTTTGCTTCGTTTACTTTGTTTTAGTGTTTCTATCCTTTATGCTTCTGTTTCTTGTTGCGCTTTTTATGATTTGTTTGTGATTTTCACGCCTCGTTTCGTTTAGTTAGCGTTCGTTCGCTTTTTGAGCTCGACTTCACCAACGCACAAACGTACACACACACACTCACACTTACACATACACGCACGCTCGCATTGTTGCGTACTTTGTTGTTATCTTATGTTAAAGCTCACACTCTTACTCCCCAAAGTTCTTGCGTGATGTGAGCTTTGCGCTTTGCCATCGCTTTGGGATTCGGTTCGCCTTCACGCTCTTCTCTTTCACGCACATTTGTTATTGCTGTTTGTCGTTGTTGTTCTGGTTGCTTTGGGCACCATTATTCAGATCTGCCTACTACTACTGTTGCTGTTGTCTATGTTGTTGTTGCTTGCAACTCGAACCCAGCGGCATGTTTTACTGATAAACACGCTTCAAATTCATAAATTCATGACTTGGATTTAGTTTGCATGTCTTTTAAAGCTGATGAAATATTTCGCAATTTCTTAGCACATTTGTTGAATGCCGAATGAATCTTAACTATTGCGACATTTTTATATTTCCGGTTATTTTTACCCTTTGGTTTCATACTATATAAGTGTAACCACTACGCTCTATAATAAATGTAAGATAAAGAGTTTGTTTTAAAATTTTATATTTTTAAATATTGCGTTATCGCTATTAGTTTTGCTTTGCATAATTTACAAAAAATTTTCGGAATACAATGAAGTAATATTTTTATTGTTAAATACCAACTACATCCACTAGTAATACCAAAAAAAAGGTCGTTGAATGAATTTTTCAAAATATTCCTAATAACATAATATAATCAGAGTGATACGAAATATATTTCAAATTCTATTCTGATTTTTATAGTTTCACGAAAAACGTAAAATAATCAAGTAAGAAAGCTACAGTCGAGTGTGCTCGACTGTGAGATACCCGCTACCCATTTTTAATAAAGGCAAAATATTGCGGTATCATTTTCAAAATATACCGAATATACTGCAAAAATACTAAAAAATATACCAAATGGTATATTTGGTATATCGATATAGTACACCATTCAAAATATACCATAGACGGCACAGTGTACCAGATTGTCGGCCAAAGCAACTCAGACCCTAGTAAGTAGGCGCTTTTGCCCATACAAAAGTATTTCTTAAATAACGTCCACAATTTTTATCTGATCGTAACCAAATTTTCAGGAATCATAACTACTATAGTAATTATTGTATACACCAAAATTCGCAACTCTAGCTTTAAAATTAGGCTTGTTACTCGATTTTTTTGATTTGCGGGGGCGGAAGTGGGCGTGGCAAAAATTTGAAACAAACTTGATCTGCGTGCAAACATAACAAATGCTGTCAAAAAAAAATTATAGCTCTATCTCTTATAGTCTCTGAGATCCAGTGTTTCATACGGACAGACGGACAGACACACAGACGGGCAGACGGACATGGCTATATCGTCTCGGCTGTTGACGCTGATCAAGAATATATATACTTTATAGGGTCGGAGATGACTCCTTCTGCCTGTTACATAGATTTCCTGCCGGGACAAAGTTATAATACCCTTCTACCCTATGGGTAGCGGGTATAATTATATAGTATATGTTTAATAATTTTTTCATTATCTAATGCCAGTAATAAACAGCTTGAAAACTGAAATGATTTATAAATTTTGCAGAACGATGCTTAATTTTTCAATTGTGTTTGCCTGGACATTCGTGAATTTCATATAGCCATTTACATAATCAACTTTTGTTATGCTAATCCACCGTCCCACCCACAAAATCCCAGTTTAACCCAGTAAAAGCGGCCAACCGCCAAGTTACTTCTACTGTTAGCTAACCCTAATAAGCACTATTATAACGCATTGCTGGCACCGCTAATACCCATTGCTCCAATTATTTTAAACATATTACAAGCAGATTTAGCACAGATTACAAGGAGTAGTCCGGGGAAGGGGTGGACTGGGGGGTGGTTAAGGCGGTCTGCTTCTGTTGCTTCATCGTGGTGCAAACCGTGGGCGCACTTGATGACTTGAGCGGCGCTAATTTATGCAGCACCAACAAAGCCACACCATATAATCCTGGCGGTGTGGCTAATTTGTTTATAATTTTCATAATTCAACGTGTGCGAGGGGCGTAACTTCCTTCACTTCCTGTGCCGCAGGCATCAGCTGCAACAGCAAAGTGTGTGTGTGTGTGTGTATGCTGTGAGTGAGTCGAAAACTTGGACCTGTTATTGTCCAACACCTGGAAATGTAGTTCAAAAGTATTTATATAGTAGGTGCAGTGTTGGAAACTAGAAAAGTAAATTAAATGTTATAATATTATTAATAAAAAAACATTTATATAAACCGTTAAGCAATAATGTACCCATAAGGAATCGTGCTTATGAAACCTCAGACAAAGCGGAATATTAAGTGTCAGATGCAGCTCACGTCTGGCCTTTGACTTTATTAACAGATTATTAAATAAACAGTTGTGAATTTTGCCCACCCTTTTATCGATTCAACGAGTAAGAGGAAAATAATGAAGTTGGAAAACTGATTTTAAAGGTATTTTGCATGACAAACGCATATCGAGATAATTATGCGATTGACTACCCGAGGGTAAATGAGCCTTTTACGCTCTGACAAAAATGTCATTTTCATTTATAGTAAAGCGACCCAGTGACGGCTACCGGCTGTCGTTGTGTCCAACGCAGAGAACTGACCATTAAACCGAATGTTGCATCAACTTGGTAATTAAAGGTGCGCACCACAAATGTCAGTTAGCTGCCAGAGCTAACAGCGGGGGGTGCAAAACCATAGGGACTAGGAAACAGGACTTGCAGCGAATGGATTCCCTACACGTCCCAACTAACTCGACTCCGATGTGCTGTGCTGTGTGGCATGTGTGTGCGCTAGTTAACGCCGCTGTTGTTGCTGTTGTTGCTGTTGCTGTTGCTACTGCTTTTGGGACCTGCTGCTGATTGCCATATGCGCAATGGGCGCTACGTGGCCATAACCGGACCTCTGCTGCCCGGCACATGCGTCCTGCTGTGGCACGCACAAAATGGCGACGTCGTCTTCCAAAAGGCAATGCCTGCCGCATTTCATTTACTGCAACGGCAATCCCGATTTCAACTGCATTCCGCATTGTGCTCTGCGCTCTCTGCTCTGCGCTCACGTGCTATGTGAATTGTGCATTGTGCGTGTGCATTAGCGAGCACGACACATCGCGACCATTCAAGGCTCCCCACCCCCCGTCGAGTAAACCCCATTGCGGAACTCTCTGCTCTCTGCCAACTTTACAGTGAGTAACTGGCACAATACTTGAGGCAAACATCTAGTTTCGGGAGTGTAGATAGTTAAATCATAAAACATTTCAACTCAATTTGTATTTATCTATTAAATATATCTCACTTTCACTCAATTTGAGTTAGTTCTATTAGTAAGCGCACGTTATTTGAAATTTTCAGATGAAAGCTGTCTTTAAAAAGACCCCGTAAAATTTGTCAGTTCTTTTTTACACAATTTACAATTGTATAACTAAAAATTGCACAAATTTGTATATATAATATTATGTTTTGTTCATCACCAATGACCAACTAATGATTCTTGAAATAAATATTGCACTCACCTATTTATTTTTGTTATGTTTATTTTCGTTATTTGGTAATTTTATACAACATAAATTGGGTTCTGATATTACCTTGTTTTTCTTTGTATTTTATTTTCTGATTATTTTGTTCTAAATTATATATGGGTAATTCTTTTAGAATTTTTTTCTGTTTTGTTTTTTGTTCTGATAATTGGAAAAATTAACAAATTCTTACACAAAACCAAAATATGAACGAATTTATATATTTTATCGTAAAACAGCTCAAGTTCCTAAAATCAATCTTAGCTCTAAATATAGTGCTAAACCAAAGCTTCAAGAATTACCTTCACTTATTTTCAAAATTGTTTTAGTTTATGTCGCACGCGACATTTACTAGAGAATTATCCAAATTTATTGTTTAGCCAAATTCAATATATTTTGATAAAAATTAAAGAAGTGAGCATTTATTATTAAATACTATGGGCAATGATTATTACAAATTTTCCTTTGTGTCAAAGTATAGTTTTTAATAACCCATGAACCACTGTGCAGTGAACGACTGCTGCACTTAACTTCCGGTATGTGCACATCGTATATACCCAGGCCAGCAACTGAGCAATCCGGCAACCTGCTCAACATGTTAATGTGCCAGGCGTCCAGCTACAAAATGCCCCGCAACCACTTGACTTCCATTGAAGAGGGTTGAGCTCTGGGCAGTCTGAAGCGGGTGTTTTTTGGGATGCTTCAAACTGGGTGCTGTGGATGTTGGGGTTGAGATGTCTACGTGGCTGGACTAGTCCACTCTTGGAGTTAGAAAACACCAGTTCCGGAGCAGTTCTATTCGGTTTTCTCAAAAGTTAATTTTGCATTCTTCACTGTCCGCCGCTGTTTGTATTGCATTCCTTTTTGCCATTTTTTTCTCTTTATTTTTTTTCTTGTTTTCTGGGGCATTTTGTTTGTTTTGTTTTCAGCTGTTTCTATTTGATTTTATTGCTATGCTTCTGTTGCTTTTGTTTCGCTATCTATCTCCACGTACGAGTCGACTATGTGCTCGGCTTTTTATTACTTTTGGGGTTTTGTCCATTTCATTTTGTGATGCTCCACGCTTCACAATTGTGGGGCTGCGGCATTTGATATGGGCTTCTGTTATAATAAAATATGAGGTGGAATATACTGACGACTCATACCCATATTTTATTATGATGACTGTAGGAATTTGAATTCTTTTTAAATAGACGTGAATTTAAGGGAAAATTATATGTGTTTTCTACTTGGTATTTAACACATCTCTATCGATTGAGATATTTTTATCGTGCCAATTAAATTGCAAATTTTTCTTTGGGAACTTCCAGCAGATGTTTCACATCGTGTGATGATTCTCAAATGCAAATAAAATCAAATTAACTCATCTAAATGAAATTGACATCAATAGTGTCAACATCTTCCAGTATGCAACAACGAGCAACAATGTTTTCAATATGTCAAAATGTCTTCAAGATGATAATTGACAAGGTGAAAAATAAATTGTCGTTACTTTGAATCTTTGATGTGCTTTGTCTTGAGTGCAAAGGTTATAGAACACAAATAATGACACAATAGACTTAAATTTATTCAGCAGATAACTAGTCTTGATAAGAGTCATTAGTTGCATGCTGTTGAGCTCAAAATGATAAGATAAGGATTAACTTATTGTAAAATCTCTGAGATATTCCATTGTTTCAATGTTGTCACGTACTTCAATTCGCAAGTGTTGAGATAGATAAAACAAAAATTGTTGTAGCTTTTAATTTGGTTAATTTACCTAAGTGCATAGTTACAAGCAAGCTTTGTTTAAGCATTCTAAATGTAGGTTGTATTTATCTATTATTAAATCAGCACGTTGTCAATGTA
Organism: Drosophila nasuta; assembly: GCF_023558535.2. NCBI lineage: Eukaryota > Metazoa > Arthropoda > Insecta > Diptera > Drosophilidae > Drosophila > Drosophila nasuta. The sequence continues at coordinate 5,261,242 of NC_083455.1, read as the reverse complement.
AATCTATCTTCAACACAATACGAACTGCAATTAATTATAATAGGAATTTGCTTTAACTTGTGAACTTGGATTAGCAATCAACCTTGAAATGACTTTGTTATAAACACGTTACTTACTCTTACTTGAAGGTCAGTTTCGAATTTTACTTAAAATATTCAACATGTTCAGCGAAAATGATAAAATAAAGCCAATCGTATACGAAATTGCTATCAACTTGACTTTTCAATCATGGGTCGATAAGATTAATGAGGATATGAAATAGAGGGGAAAATGAAAACTAACACATGCCAAAGGCCCTAATTAATCGAGTTCATTGCCTGACCATCTAAAAAAGAAGCTTGTCAGCAAAATAAAAAGCTAAAAACAAGGTAAAATGTGCAAGAGTCTAAATGAAGTTGACGTTGATGACCTTCGTTTAAGGTTCAGTGCTGGCTGCGATTTATGCAACGACAGGCAATCAAAGGGAGCCGGAGCCCCTGGTAACTGACACCTATCCGGGCAGAGCAAATCCATCCACCATCCACCTAACCCCCAATTCCACCCCCAGTTTGCCTGTCAGTCATGCAAATGACAGGTAATTGACCTCATAAGGCACACACACACAGAGAGACACACATACCAAGGGAACTGAGCAAAGTGTGCGTTGGATGCAACAATTTTTACTTTCCATGTTGTAATTTGATGTATGTTTGTATGATGTTCCCTGATGTTCATGTTTCCCTTGCCCTTGCTCTCTCGCCTTTGCCTTTGCGTCTGTCCAACCTACACTTAAATGTGAGTTCTGAGTTGCTCTTTGTGGGCGCTTAACATTTTTTTTGTATATTTTATGTTTCTCTTTTTCCTTTCTACCATTTAAGTGTAATTTTGTACATATATATATGTATTTTTTTACCTGCACATTTGTCACGTTGCTTTGTACGAAAAATTCTAAAATGTTAATGTGCCCGGCGAGAGGCAACTTATTCTGCTGGGTTCCGTTTCGTTCGTCGGAGTTGAGAGAGAGAGAGAGAGAGCGAGAGAGGCAAACGGAAAGCAGCTTGAAACAGGCGTTAATGTGTAGCACTCACATTGCTCATTTGATGTACTCTATGTGGGTATGGCTGTGTGTGTGTGCGTGTGTGTGTGTGCTTTACATCTTCGTTATTTTTTTTTCTAGGCAGACTTCCATATGTGCTACACAGAGATGTGTGGGTAAACGAGCAATTACGATTAATTGCATTTGATAAAATACCATTAAGAAATGTAAAACAGAAAGTTGCAACTTGTTGTTGTCTTTGTTATTGTGGTTGTTGTTTCGCTCTCTCCCTTCTCTCCTCCTTCACTACGTAACTTCTTTGTCATCATCTCATGAAATTTGCACAAAAATGCGAACAGCTTTTGCGTGGGCCATTTAAGAGCATCATTGTTGAACGCATAAAAACACAATCGAGCTCAACAAAGTTGGTAAACTGAAGTAGAAATTATCATAGATTACTCTAAGGCATTTGCAAATTTCTAGTTTCCAACTTCTTTACATCTTTGTTTTATTTTTTCTAAATATAGTTGATGCATTTGCTGATCATATGATATTATATATATATTTCTTAATATTTGTTTATTTTTATCCATACTATTCATCTAAAACTTATAAATTGTGGTACTAATAACGAAAGTTACATAAAAAATATATTTATTTTTTATTTAATACAATAATCACAAATACTACAAAAATAATGAAATGTGTCGTATAGTTTTGCTAAACTTGCAGTCTAAGCCTAAAATTAACGTTTTTTGAAAGCAGGAGATGCAAACAGAATCGAAAATTTAACAATTTGTGCATTATTCTTAGTGCTATACCTTATACTTTATGTCGCTCTCTTTGTTTCCCTATTCTGCTATGACCGCCGAACCAAAACTTTATGAGGTGTCGTATAATATATAAAACTATAATGAGCTGGAATGTATTTATACTATTATATTTTGTTATTATATCGATAATAATGTTAGTCACAATTCTGTTTTTTCATACGATATTCAATTCTTCATTCGGTATTATTTAAAATTCTTTTATTTTATATTCCTTACATCGCTGTACACACTTTTACGGCCAGCACTGTGCGCGTGGTAACAAATGTGAAGCTTTAAAGTTAGATGTTCCTTGAGCAGCAACAATTTGTAGCCATCTTAAGCATTAAAGTGCCACAGATGCGTACGAAACTGTTGTTGGCCACAAGAAGAAAGAGAATGGAAGGCACACAGTTTCAATTATTTATATTACGTTAATTGCCACATCCTGGACAAAGTCGGTAGTCAGACAATGAGCCAGACATAAAACCTTAATCAAATATACTTAACTGCCTATTTTAATGTTTGTTTTCTGCTACATTTTCTCTTTACAGGTGAGTTGCTGCTACTGTCATTCTTGTTGCCACAATCCCCAGCTTAGCAGAAGAACAAAAACAAAATGTACAAACTCGTATTTCATAAAAATGCAACCAAAGGCCGGAGAGAAAGAGATGCGCGAATGTGATGTTGGAGTTTGGAGTCTGAACGTAAAAACTTTACTTTTTATTATCAAGGACAACACAGAGACCACGAAGACTATGAATCCGCCTGGCAGCTGGCATAATGCTACCAAACCAAGTCCCCGACTGTTGCCTATCGCTTTTACCTTCACTCTGCCAGAGTTAGCTTCCCTCCTGTGCCCCGTTCCCCCTCCTTTGTCACATAAATAATCGCTTTTGTATTCTGCTCGGCGGTTAGGTCGCTGCGCCCGCTCTATCAGACGTTTTATGTTTTATGTTTTCTTTTATAATTTCAAATTAAATGATGCATTTGGCATATCACATAAATAATCGCTTTTGTATTCTGCTCGGCGGTTAGGTCGCTGCGCCCGCTCTATCAGACGTTTTATGTTTTATGTTTTCTTTTATAATTTCAAATTAAATGATGCATTTGGCATTTAATGATGTAAAATTGTTGGCATGCTCCAACGACACACACACACACTCAGGCACAGAAGCAGACAGTTGGATAGACAGAGAGACAGTCAGACAGAGACAAACAGAGAAAGAGAGCGAGATAGAGTCGTTTGCAGCACGCCAACATAAATTATGCAGCCTGGATAAACCCACGCAGCACTTACCGTCATTTGAATTGGAATCTGAATCTGAATCTGTATTTGAATCTTTTCGTTCTCATATGCTTTCTGCCTTCCCTCTTTCCTCTTCCCTGTCCCGTGACCTTTCCTAATGCCTTTTATGTTGTTTATACCCAGGAATTTTGCGTTAATTTGCGACCTCGAAAGATAATTGCGATTTCGTTTTTTTACGACTGCTCATTCGTCCTTTTTTTTTTTTGTTTGGGTATTTGTTGAAATGTTTTTCAGTTGCGTTTGTTTAGCGTTTAATGAGCAATTATCATAAAAATCAGCTTAAGCATCTAATTGCACACTTCAAGGCGCTATGTTTAAATAATATATACCAAAAAAGAGCGAAAAGGATAATTAACAAATTTGCACGCGAATCAGAAATAGAAAGTTACTTTTGTTGCCCTTTGATGTGTGAACAAATAAAGCAAGATTTTAAGAGGCTACCGATTTTTCATTTGTTAAAAAGGTTCCTTTTAGAATAGAATAATGTTCATCTTAATTGTGGAAAAAATATGGACATCAAAAAATGGAAATTGAATTTGAGTTCGTAGACCTCATAACTAACAAATTACGTAATGAAACCGTTTTACGAAAAGATACCCGCTACTCATTTCCAATAAAAGCAAAACTATGCGATATTATTTTTAAAATATACTGCAAAAATATTAAAATATACCAAAGGCTATATTTGAGACGGTAATAAATTCAAAATATACTATAAAGTATAGGTTTTTTTTGTCCATACAAAAGTATTTCTTAAATAACATCTACAATTTTTATCCGATCGCATCCAAATTTTCAGGAGTTATAAAAATTATAGTTTTTATTGTATATACCGAATCACGTTTCTAGCTTTGAAATTATTTCATATGACTATATATTCAAAGTTTCCATTATTTTAAACTCAAAACATTAAATGTTATAAAACTTTTTGAAAATTGTAGAGCTTAGAAAAGACTTGTTTCAAGAAGTGAACAACACACCACATTTCATACACACACATATGGGATTTAAGCTACTTTCCAATTATTCAACGACTATGGTATTCCTTTTTTATTTATGTATGCATATTCAAGTCGTTTGCCTTTATTATTTACCCGTTTAGTTTAAACACATTTTGACTAACGGCAAACCTGAGGTGTTCTTTTTTTTCTTCTTTCTATTTGGCTTTGTCAGTTTTGAATGCTTTTTGGTGCGAAATGTTGAAAAATATGACAACATGACTGTCATTTCCTGAAGCAGGATGTTCACACACCGTCGTAGGTAGCCGTGTGTGTGTGTGTGTGATAGCGCGATTTTCAGCATAGCTAACACAAATAACGTATACGTATACGTACACACTCACACACACACGTGGAAAGGATGGAAAAGCGTTTTTGCTAAGTTATTCGGTAGGATATTTATTTCGCTGGTTGCTGGCTCTTTCGACGCTTTTCCGTGAAGGTATTTCCATTTAACATTTCTTTGCAAATGGCAAACATATTTTAAGCCAGGCAAAATATTCGCAAAATATCTTTTGTGCCAGTTATGAGAGTCACATAGACTATTATGCTAGATACAAACATATATTGAGGCATTCATAGCCAGTTGAGGCATTTGCAAGTTGAGGCAACGACCGAAAAACTGTTTAAAGATGAACATTTTGGTATTGAAAATGAAGAAAATAGTTACTACAAAGTTAGTTTACTGTACACAATAAAAAAAAATGCAACTAGTCAATATTTTTGTTTGCCTAAAGAACAAACGAGAATAATTAAAAACGAAAACTGATTTTTAATCCAAGTTCAGTTGTGCTATACTTTATTTATTAAAAAGTCCATTTACATAATTGATACTCATTGTAGTTGTAAAATGCTTTTATTTAAACTGATATGGATTAGTTTAATACCTGTCACATTTCCCCATAATAACTCTCCGTTCTTTTGTTGTATAAAATCCAATAAGCTCATAGGTTGATAATAAGACTGCAAAGTTTTAAAACTGTTTTGCATGAAAACACTTTTGTTTAACTAAAATACTCTTTAACTTTTATGGTGTATATTCAAACTATTTTCAAAATAAACACAGACCTTTTTAGGTATCTCATTTGTTATTAGTTCAAATAACAATATTTACTATCAATATATAATTTATTATTTTACAATTATTCATCAATTTGCTGCTATTAAATGTTAACTATCTGATTTGTTATCTTCATAGCATTGAACTGTCTGTTATACCCTTCAAACAATTATTCGGTTATACAGTTTACCTTTCAGTGTTGTCTTTCTTTTCTATTATTATTGCTAGTTTCATGGCAGAAATTTAATAATTCATATTTTTGCAACGTGTAATTTCCGCTCATTTGGAATATCAACGGTTTGCGAATGGTTTTGTTAAAGTTTCCCATTCTCTCTGAATGTATATTTCGTCTGTTTATTCTTTCTCTTCTATTTTTTTTGTGCTCCTCCCTCAAACAAATGCAAACACAAGCATCAACTGGATATACGTGCATTTTTTTATTTGAATTGAAACGAAATAATATTTACTACTCAGTTGCTGAAGAGTGAAGTGCAGCAGCAGCAACAGCGGCGGCGGCGGCCAAAACATGCAATGTGCCTCATGCTACAGCTGCTCTCCTTCTGCCTCTTGCCCTCTGCTCTGCTGCCAGTCACAGGCTGCAAATCAAAAAGGATAAACTGTGCTTTAGCTAACATGGCAAATGCTATGGCTATAGCAACACAGCTACAGCTACAGCTATATCTGCATTTGTATCTGTGGAGAGTGGAAAGCGAAGAGGAGGGGAATTGGGATTGGGATTGGGAGGCTCATACGATTCAACATGATTATGAATTCGTTGCGAAAATGCAAACTTCCGCCATTGAGTTGTGAGAGAGAGCGAGTTTGCCAGCCATTCCGTTCCTGTTGCCATTGCCGTCGCTTGCGCTTTGATTTCCAGTTTTGCGAATATGCTGAGGCTCTAGCTTTGCTACAGCAGGATAGCAGGGATAAGCGAGGTCGGGGGGCAACGGCTAGGGCTTGGGATAGGGGTATCGGACAAACGCTGCTGAATGCGTTGAACTTTTGTGCAAAGTGCAATTGCATTTTATTTCATGTGCCTGGCCCTCTTCTCTATGCTTTTTATTTCCAATTTTATATGCGCCAATTTTTAGTGCACAGTTCACAGTGCAGCAAGCGCCCTTTGCCCATATTTGCCCGTTCAAATTACCCAATTGCGTGTCCTATTGACTATGTCATCGACCTTGGCCTGCCTAGAGGGATTGTTAAAACTCAATGGATTTTACGTGAGTTGGGTGCTTGCCTTGCACTAATCAAGCCATCAATCAATTCGAATGCGATTAAAAAAATCATAATTAAAATATAGATTACAATCAATGCAATTCAAACAAGAACTGCGTTATTATTAAGCTTTACATTTTAATTCAATTCTACATTTTAATTAAAATCTGGATTAGATGCATTATTATTTAGATTTATATATTAATTCAATTCTACTTTTTATTTCTTTTCTTACCAAAAAGTGAAATAATATTGTATGTAATTTAAAATAAAATTTAAACTCAATGAGTTGTCTAATAAGTTTTATTTAATTGCATTACTTCTGTACTTTAATGTAATAAACGCAACGTTATTTAAATTATTTGAAAATTATTTGCAAGCATTAATATTGTATGCAGTAACTTAAAATACATTTAAAGACAATGACTTAAGTGATAAGTTTTTTTTTTGTTTTTTGTATATAATTTTTGTAAAAATTTAAATATTTAACTTCGTTCAATTTGTTTTTAATGGCAGTATTAAAAACACAAGACATTTTTTATATTACTTGAAAGATTTTCTGAAATCGAAGATGTAAAATAGAACTGAACCAACGCTCTCATAAATTTAAAAAGTATTTTCCATCGTTAGAGTATTTGCATATTCGACTGTGAAAACTGTGCTTTCTTTTTCAAATTTTCCCTTTTTTGTTGCCTTACTAATGAAAAGGACTCGTTTAGAATGTTAAGCAAATAGAACGTGAGTAGCAGCAATACAGGAACGAGCCTCTGCTGTTGCCTGTTGCCTGACTGCTTGGTTGGTTGGTTGGTTGGTTGGTTACTCCCATCCAGTAATGTATGCGTGTTCTGTTTAATCCTGTTATGTACGAGTTCCAGAATACACCCGCCCACACACATACACACACACACACTTACAGAGACAGCCATGGCACTGCCATTGCATTTTCATTTTCCAACAGCAGCAGCAGCATTTTAATGCTCATTATGCATTTTTGTTGCCGTTGCCATGGGCATTACTGATGCCTTCCGTTTCAATCCTTCCAATCTTTTCTCGCCTGACTTTGCGACTCGTTACAGGCGTGCACTCACACACACACACACACACACACACACACACACACACACACACACGCTTGTTTATTATGTTTATTACTATTAAATAATTTGTATGCAATTAATTTAGTAACCGACACACAGAAAGCAAAGAGTGTGATTACGAGTGTACCGTGGTCGAGTTTCATTGCTCATTAGTGCCATGGAAACAGAGAGCGAGTGAAATTGAGAGCAACCGGAAATAAAATATAATTATAGTACAACAAACGCACAAACTGTTGAAGTTCTGTTTAAAGAATGCTGTTTCTTTCGTATCATAATCCTTGAAATGCATTTTGAATTCAATATTGTGATAGGCACTTTATATTTACACAATGGAATTCCCTCATACAAAATCTTTATATTTTTGTAACCTTGTCTAGAATTTAAATTTCTATTTCGTAATACATTACTGCAGGGTATTTTTATGCTGACATTTACAGCATAATTCCTTGTAGCATTTCTTTTGCATTAATACAACCGGAAATAAAACATAATTATAGTTCAACAAACTCACAAACTGTTGAAGTTCTGTTTAAAGAATGCTGTTTCTTTCGTATCATAATCCTTGAAATGCATTTTGAATTCAATATTGTGATAGGTACTTTATATTTACACAATGGAATTCCCTCATACAAAATCTTTATATTTTTGTAACCTTGTCTAGAATTCAACTTTCTATTTCAAATGTGCTTTGATCTTCCAATTGTTTAATACATTACCTGCAAGGTATTTTTATGCTGACATTTACAGCATAATTCTTTGTAGCTTTTCTTTTGCATTAATACAACCGGAAATAAAATATAATTATAGTTAAACAAACTCACAAACTGTTGAAATTATGTTTAAAGAATAGTATTGCTTTCGTATTATAATCCTTGAAATGCATTTTGAATTCAATATTGTGATAGGTACTTTATATTTACACAATGGAATTCCCTCATACAAAATCTTTATATTTTTGTAACCTTGTCTAGAATTCAACTTTCGATTTCAAATGTTCTTTGATCTTCCAATTTTGTAATACATTACCTGCAGGGTATTTTTATGCTGGCATTCACAGCATAAGGCTTTGTAACTTTTCTTTTGTATGATTTGTTTAATTAGCAACTCTTGGCACTCAGCCTAATTTATATTTTGTAGCTAATTAAACAAGTGACCTGCTTTTGCCGCTTTGAGCACAAATTGCACAACTCGTATTTTTTTTGCTATTACGCAAAAATGTTGAAAAAAAAACTCTTTTTGAATTAGACATATGCAAAGTGATGTAACCTGAAAGCGCTTTGTGGCAATTGCACAAGACGAGCTCAAGCTGTGCACTTGACTTACGGCCTTCAACCTTTTGGATGCCTCACTTGGAGGCTGTATCTATTGGCAACAAGCAAAAATCACCAACTAGAGTTAACACACATGAGATGAAATTGTGCCTCAGCCTGCTGATAATTGGGCCAGACAAGTGATTCATTCGATTCATGCGTTGTCCATTCGCAAAGATTTCTTTTATTCATGCGTTCATTCTGTAAGTGAATGAGTTTGAGCTTTTTCTTTGCGATTATTTCGCAAAATTTGTTACCTTGAACTTGACGCATGTCTTGGCCGGGCCATAAAATATGCTGAGAAGACCTAATGCTATTTGGCTGTCTTGGCATTTTAATGGCTGCCGATTGTCAATATATTTTTGCGCAATACTTTTGTTTCCAATACACTGACTGACTTTTATATGGGCCAGGCCAAGACAAAAACAAACAGCACAGCAAATGAAAGAAGAACAACAAAAGTATAACCTATTGCCTATTGGGATCTCGGCCTGTCTCTCTGTGTATTTGTATTGTTTTGGGCGATTTCGCCTAAATTATGGCAACATGCCGAAAATTTGTTTTCCTTTTTTGGCCCGCCCGGAGAGTTTGTTGTTTGTACCCTGTGCAAATGAAAGTGGTCCAAAGGCTAGAATGACTATTGCCAACAAAAAAAAAATTGATTTGTTTTCTTTTTTCGTGAAATTGTTTTTAGCTTAATTTGCTTGCAGAGTATTATTTGCCTGAATATAGGGTATCTAATGGGCACACAACAATTTTCATTTATTTCTGCTGTTGCTATTTTATGGCTTTTATGGGGCAAGTACTTTGTCTCTTTGTTTTTTATTAGTCTTTTGGCTACTTTTGTTCTCGTTGTTTGGCTGTTTCCTGGGCTGGTTTTAATTTCCAGTTGGCCAAGAGGCGATTTACATATTATATTGTCATTTATGCAAATTTCTGTTGTTCGTTTTTGCCATGTGCCACATTTGTTTAATGGCATTTTTATTTCTTAATTAAAAAATAAATAGCACATCATAAATCAAGCTTCAATAACTAACACAAATAATTCATTCAAACTTTTTGTGCTTCCAATCTACACATTTATTATGTTTATATTAACCTGAAATTAATGACAATTTGTTCAAGCTGTGATTAGTGTTTAGAGAGAGTTCGATGCCCTCTGATTTGATAACGAAATGGAAATATTTTCAGAGATCAAGAGTGCAAAAACATAGCTGATAAGAAGTGGGGAATTGTTTAATTATGCTCAGACTTAAATGCATGTGATTAAGCCAAATGCAATGGCATCTTGAGTCCCCTTCGAGTGCTTCCGATTCCCGATTGGCAGCTGCATTCACATAGCACACACACATGCTCACATGCACACATGCAATACAATGATTTATCTGTGGCAGGCACACATACGCATGCAAGAACTCCGGCGTTGTCATGATGTTTATAATGACAATAATAATAATAAACAGACAACCAGGCACTAGAGAATACACAACCACGGGAAATGGTCCAAGCCCAGGAGGACAACACAGACGGCGATGACGACGACGACGTCGGCGATGATGATGATGACGATGACAATCACACTACAATAATAATGGGAGGATGACGAGACTAGCTGAGCTTCGTTTCAGGGGTAGCTTGAAGAGCGTTTCTGCATGTGTATGTGTATGTGTGTGTACATGTTTTCATTGTGCGTGTCGTTGCTGTCGTTGACTCAACATATTGTCGTTGTCATTGTTGGTTGTCACAGTTTATATAATCAAATCTCATGCTTCGTTAATTCGAAATGTCGTTACGTGTTACACGACAAGCTGCCCACATACCGACACACACACACCAACACACTCTTTGAATCCAGCTAACAACTATTGTTACACAGGCGCTAAGAAATGCGAAAGAAATATGCTCTTCCTCTCTCTCACTCTCTGTCTTCTATCCCTTTTGAGTTTCTCTAGCCATAACTGGATCAAGTGAAACGTAAATAATATTGAGGCGCTAAACGAATCGAATTGAAACCGTCAGAGCCTGTATCTTTTATCCCGTCGTTAGTCCTGTTGCCGCGCTGCTGTTTCCACAGCGCTTGCTGCGGCTCATCCTTATCGGCCCCTTAACTGACAGCACAGCAGACCAAACCAGTTCAGCACATCATAGTCCATAGTACAGCTCTGCCCGCCCGCATGTGTGTCATACACTTACTTGGCGGATAAACAAGTTGGCTGTCCCCGCGTTGATTGCACGTACATCAGTGCACTTCCTTTTAAAACCATATTTTGCTGTGCTGTGCCGTCAGAATCCCTTTCGTCATGTGCTTAAGTGGTATACCTTGCTGTCAGTGATAATACCCTGCAAGTCCAACAAAGGGAAGGGCATGAATATAACGGAATATTTACTCGTAACGTTTCTATTTGTTTATTGATTGAATAAGCTGATTCATTTTCAACATTTTAAAAGAAATTCATTAATTATTATCCACAAAAATTTGTCAAACAAAATTTGTTGTTAAATAGGAAAAAACTTAAAAATAAAAGTATGAATTATTATTATTTCTTCTTGTAATTATTATTATTATTATTATATTATTATTATTATTATTATTATTATTATTATTATTATTATATTATTATTATTATTATTATTATTATTATTATTATTATTATTATTATTATTATTATTATTATTATTATTATTATTATTATTATTATTATTATTATTATTATTATTATTATTATTATTATTATTATTATTATTATTATTATTATCATTATCATTATCATTAGCATTATTATTATCATTATCATTATTAATATCATTATCATTATTAATATTAATATTAATATTATTATCATTATCATTATCATTATCATTATCATTATCATTATTAATATTATTATCATTAGCATTAGCATTAGCATTATTATTATCATTATAATTTTCATTATTCTTGCATGATAATAATGCCACCTGAGTAAGCAACTCTTTATCGAATATAGATTAACCTCGTATCCCCAACTCCACATAGGATATCTATGCGCCCATATGTATGTTGTGCAAGCGATATACTTATTTGTGACATGTTTCCTTGCAAAAGCCTGCGGTATTTGCAGCTTGTCAAAAACAGCAACCGCAGTGGCAAGCAGCGAGCGGAACGAGGCAGGACGATGATGAGCCTGAACATGTTTTGTGAGGTTCTTTAAAGCGTTTCGACAATGGGGATATGCGCATTGTCCGGCGGCCATGCGATGGGGACAGTTTATAACCCGGCCATTCTCTTGTTGGCTAAAATGGGCTATAATCTATAGTTGTTGCCCTATTCCCCTTTCTCGCCGCTCTCTGCCTATCGTTGTCAATTTATTTGCCGGGTATCTCAACTACTTGGACTGCGGACTGTGGGTGTCGGTTCTTGGCCGGTTTAGCGCTGCCATAAACATTATTTGCGTTTATTGTTATTGGCATTGTCTGTGCTCATTTTATGCCACCTATAAATTTGGGTCTGAAGCACAACCCCAGCGTAGCAAAACAGGAATCTACTCTATTTATTTTTGTAATTTGATGTTAATGGTGTTGCCAACCAGCCAGACAGACAGACGGACAGACAGACAGCCTTCATTTCATGTACAGTTGCAAGCGACACCCAAGGATTCAGTCTGACATTTTTGATAGTGTCGTGCCACTTGCCTCAGGGTTCAGAAGCGTAAAATTTTTTATTTTTTTACATCACTTTAACTGCTTGCCAATTAACTTGATGACACTTTAAAACGCTGCTATCTACCTATAAATATGTATGGTATATTTTAAGTGTATGTGTGCTTACATAGAATGATCGTAATGATTTATAGCATAGATGTGCAAATAGCAAGTGCATGAAACGAACGCCTTGTGCCAAAAAGTTTAAGGAAATGTGCGAAAGGATGCCAAGAATGGAAGTGCACAGTTTCGCGAGAAATTCTCACTGCGAGAGGTACTCAAAGGAAAAGTATAAACTGAGTAGTATAATATTTTATAAAAGTAATACTGAAAAGCTATTGCATTAAAACATTTTAAATTCACAAAAGTAATTTCAAATGTAAGTTTCTTTCTACAGATAGATAACATCGAGAAATTGAGTTTCAAAAAAGAAGAATGATTTTTATAAATTAAAATCTTAAAGATGTTCTGAAACTTGTCGTTCTAGGTTCAATTTGCATTCTTAAAATATGAATATATTCGTGAATTTCAGTAATGTGCACTGTTGAATTGTTGTAGAATTTCGATTTTGACTTAAGAATTCGCCTTCCCGGTTCAATTTTAATTCAAGAATTTTTTTTCTCGTTTTTAGCATATTTCGTATATACAATTTTGTTTGAAGAAGATTCTGTCTTAGTAACTTTAAACTTCTTTGATATAATTGAAGATATGTCTTGAGCACAAATGAATTGTATAAGATAATATCTTGTAACTAATTTTTAAATATTAAAAGTTTCCAAATGCTTAATATATAATTTTTTTAAATTTAAATTTCATTCTAAAAATTCTTTTGGCTTATGCGAAGTTTGCAGGATTTACTATTTATATTTCATTTGTTCTTAAGCTTTGAGCTTTCATTGTTTTCCTTTCAAAAAGCACAATTTTTCCTGAGAAGTGCAAAAGTTGCTTGAGGCTATTTCCAAGAAATACAAACGTTTCTTCCCACTCTCGGCGAGTTTCATAAGCATTATAAATAATATCATGCAGCTCAATTTCAATTTTAAATTAAGAAAATTTTTGGACAAACGAAAAACGAGAGAGAGAAAAAAACACCGCAAAACACAGAACTTTTCGACACGTAACAGACCCTAGAAAACAATCCTGTCTGAAACGAGTCCTGTGGAGACCCAAAAAAGAACTTCGACTAGACTTGTTTTCACATTTTTTTTTTATTTTGTGCTTTTTTAGTTGCCTCCATTTCGGTTCTTGGCTAACATTTTTTACTTTTGGCAAACAATCAGCAGCAATTATGGCATGTGCTGTGGGCAGGCGGCAGTCTCCTGAATTTCTGCCTCAGTTTGTTTCCAATTAACGCTAAAGAAAAGTAACACAAGCGTCTCTTAATGATGCTGACTGGTTTTGGACTCTTGGTCTCACTCCTGTGCCTTTTGTGTGTGTGTGTGTGTTTGTATCTTTGCTAACCGCAAATTAATTGGCACACTCACAATTTATTTTGTAATTGTAAAATTAATAAGTTTTGTGGTCTACCGCCCCCGCCAACTGACGACTGACTGCCAAAAGTGGCCCTATCTCTTACTCTCTTCTTCACCGACGGCATAATGAACAAATTTTTAATTGCTTGTGTCGTGTCGGCATTGCCAGAGCATTGTCGCCGTCGACTTTGACGACAGTTACATCTGCGTCTCATAGTTTTCAACTTTTGGATAGCGACTCATGAAGCTGTGAGATACCTGTAGAGCTGTTGCATGGCTGGGGAGCGGACTGAGGGTGGCAAACCCATCAGCATAATGAAAACTTTTCAACTGTTTCAACCACAATGGGCCGCAAACAAGATGTTGCTCTCAAATGTTTCATTTCTATTAACTTTTTTGTGTTAATATTGAAAGAATGAATTCCATTAGCTTTACAGCTGATTAAAATGGAGAAAAGATGAATACCAAAGTTTGAATTGTATTTATTAGTGTATTCTTCCATTCGTCTACCAATTAATAAAATTCTTTTTTAATTAATATTGTCTAGTTTATTAATTGATTTACACCACCGTTTTACACTGTTGTTTTGGTTCGCTTTTCATTTTTCTTTCGCAATATGCTCATTAAAAATGTGCACTGTGTGTAGTCAACTGCTCCGTGCAATAACTTCACTTCAATCTGTAAAGCATTTCTCCAAAGTCAGTCGCTCGCAAAAAGAACGCAAAACTTTTCTTATTATTTTCGTATCATTTTTTTTTTTTTTTTTTTTTTTTTTTTTAATATTTTCATTGCACGAATTGTCTATTTGTTTGTGCTTTTCAGTTTTGTTTCTGCTTCGGATATGCTTTGGATTTGTTAGACAACCTTAGCGTAGACATGAATGTACAATGTTCGCCAGATGTTGTTGTTTGGATATATTAACGCCGCCATTTGATAATGGGTTCCTTATTAATGTATGAGTAAGCTCTCTACCCAGAACTGTGAACTGAGACAGCGACTGAAACTGATACAGAGACAAAGACAAAGACAGACAGAGACAGTCATTGAGACCAGACTGAAAGCTACGTGAGAAAGCATGGAGCAGTTAATGCGTTCAGCCAAGCGCTGGAAACGTGCTAAACGCTCAGCCTCATTAACAATTTAAAGTGAATTTCTACAGCGTGGGGTTCCCCCCCCCCAAGAAAATAAAAAAATTGAAAACAACAACCATTTTGTTGTTACTGTGGCGGTAGCTGGAACATGAAAATTATCAAGTTTTTCTGTGTACTCACATACTTGAGTGCTTGTTATATGAATCATTCATTTATCATGAGTTGGGCATGCTTCAAAGATTAATTGATTAGATGTGTAAATGGAAATTTAATACTTGTACTTAACAAAGTGATAATTATAGTCCAATTTCACCTAATAATAAAATATTTATTTGATATACAGATAAAAATACTTAAAATTCGATTCTCAAATCCCTAAAAGCGGAGCCACAATATATGCTATGAGTTGGCAAAACTGCGTTATTGTTGTTCACATTCTGTTTCATTTCATGGCTGATGGAAATGTAATAAAAAAACGAATTGTGCCTCCACATGAATGTAACTTCTATATGCATGCATGTATATCACTTTCGAGCATTAGAAATTTGCAATTTTTGGTTGTGAATTATTTGCGCGATGTGCACAAAAAACATAGACCATATCGCAATTCAAATCCCTATCCAAATATAACTCAATCCTTTATGGTGCGTTCGTGTGAATGGCAATTACATTGTGCAATAGTCTAAAAATGTCTAACAGCAACAAACTAAAACTGCAGCAACAAACACAAAAGTATTTTTGACTAACAAAAAGTTGCAAAGCTTGTCTGCATATGTCAGAGCTTAATATGTATCTGTTATTTTTAGTCTTATGAAATGAAACCAAATATATGATTCCTAAGATAAGTAAATGTCCATAAATTGTGACTCGATTAGTTAAAAACTGTGTACAGAGAGTTTTAGAGTAGATGTTTTGCAGAATTTAGAAACTTAAGAGCTCTTTCTAGATAATTAAAATAAATGACGTGCTAAACAACTAACACTTATATGTTTGGCAAGTTCCACATATTTTAGTGTGACCGACGATGGTAATCTTTTTGTGCCTAATTTTAGCAGACCATTGAAACTTTCGTCTATTAACAGAAGAACTCACTTTCTTTGTCGATTTCTATGGGGACAATATCCTAGGCAAATTTTATTGAAGCTTGCGAATTGCGAATTAAGAAGATTTTTTGAAATCAACTCAATATAAAATTATGCATAAGTCTAGTATTCAGTTTATAGCTGGGCACTGTAACTTCTACTCTATCATTTTAAATATAAATCAATATCGAGTCTTAATAAGAGAAAAGTATACATTAATTCTGTTTTGCATGTTTTTTTCTTCGCTTAAACCAAAGTTCACTTTAACCTTCAAGTTAAAGTTTAGTTGTCTGAATTGTAGATCTGACCTCATTGTTGACAAGATCTTCGTGATAGCCAGATTCACTTTGCTTAATTTTTGGCTGCGATAAGACAACACAATTTGCCAGAGTTACTGCGGGGCATTGCACAGAATAGTCAAATAACAAGAGGCAATGCTGCGTGTCTAATGATGCAACAAAGCCCGCACACACACTCACTCCACTCACAAGCATAGAGTACAAGGAGAAAACAGAGTCTGCAAATGTCAATCGCATTAGCCTTTTGTCAACAGCACTTAAAAGCGTCGACAACGAACATTCCGTATTGCATTGGTAACAGCATAAGCCACAGTAATAGCAACAACAATAACAGCAACAGCAACGAGATCAAAAACAACATCTACTGCAACTGGTAACTTCCTGCAATTAGAATTTTAGCATTTATTTCAACGACATTCTGTGAAATACACACACTTTTAAATTCTAATGCCCAACACTGGGCTCTTGGCTCTCGGCTCATGTTGCCAACTTGTCGACTGCCTCTGCCTGATTCTGGTTGCCCTCCGGTGCAGTAAATGACATTATTAACCCAGTTTCCACCGCTTTAAACAACCACACAAACCCCACATTACCATCGCCCTGCCGTGCGTTTTTACAAGTTTCTTGCGCTTCGACACCCACGTTCAAAATTGGAGTAACACTACAACAAAGTACTGCGAATACTCTTACTTCAGGGGGAATACAAATATTGCTATTCATTTCAATAGATTTAAGCTTATTTGTGCTGTCAACTCATTTCTTAAAGAACTGATTACTAAATTTAGTTACTATTTCGTTTTCCTCCAAAGTTATTTTATAATATCAGAAATATTTAATCAATGCTTAATATGTTAAGTGGAGAATAACATCGTTAGCGTTATTTTATGTTAACAAACATTATGTAAAACTTTATCGAAAGATCTATTCGATTATTAAAGCGTCACTGTAAAGGAAAAATCCAGGAAAGATCAAGAAGTTTTTTAAGCTCTTGCTCATATAATATTTATATTGAATACAGACAACTAATGAAGTTATTACTAAGATAAAACAGAAGTCTAAAAAATCACTATATTTGTTAACAACGTAAAAATGAAAAATATTGCTGTGTTAATGCTTATCTGCAAAAAAAGGCTAAGAATTGAATAATTAAAATAATAATGAATAAAGAAAGTTTACTAATGTCGTTAAAGTTGATAGCATTAAAATCAGAGCAAAGAACTTTTCTCAAAGTTGGCAATGTGCCGCCAAGCTTTATTCATAATGTCAGATACCTGCTTAAGTATGTACTTTTAAGGAAAGGGTATATGTAACAATAGCAGGCAATGTGAGTTACTTGTGTGATCTTTAGTTGTTTGTTTTTCGCTTCACATGCTTCTTATTATGCTGTTGCTGCTGCTGGTGTAGTTAGTTGTTCTTACTGGTGTTGTTGTTGCTGCTGTCGTTGGTGTTAAGTTGGCAACAACAAAATGGAGTGAACGAGAGAGAGAGAGAGGGGAACAAGGGAAGCAGCAACAACAGCGCACAGTTAAGCAACCAAACAACACCCACCTAAGTAGAAAACACCCCTCAACTTGCCAGAATGCTGCTTGAAAAGCACTTCAACAGTCAACGCCTTGCGTTGTAGTAAACATTATTATCAAACAAAAAAATGAAGAAACTAAAAATAAAAATAAAATAAAATGCACGAAAGAATGAAAAAATATATAAAAGAATAAAAACAAAATCTCTGCAGTATACTAAGCCCTGACGCTTCTTTGACGCAGCTGACGTCGTCGTTGTCGAGTCGAGTCGAGTCGTCGAATGCGAAAAAATATCTCTCACAAGTATTTATTTACATTTATCTCAGTACTATCCCCCACCCATTGCGGAGAAGAATTCTGAGCGCAAAGTTCGCTTCATTTTACGCATTGTTTATACATTAGAGAATTTTTAGTTTGCTTTTTTCCTCTGATAAAAGTACGAACCGTGCGTAAAATGAGCTGAGCACGAGCTGGGCCAAAAGGGCAGCTGCTTTTTTGTTGCCATGGCTCAAAACAAAGAATTAGGTTAAACGAAATTTAATATTGAGCTACACAGAGTAAACTTTAAGCTTAAGCTACCTCTTATCAAATTAGTGTACACACAATTTTTGTTTACTTTGTCTGTGTGCTGAAAATAAGTTTTTTTTATTATTCCCATTGCTAGGTAAAACTTTGTTTATCTTATATCTTAAAATATTTTCATCATTTTTGTCTCCTTTAACTTTAAGGTATCACTTCTTTTTCTGTTCCTTGTACCATATCTTTATAAATTGTGTTATTTGTTTAGCATATTTTTAGATCCACGTGCGTTTATAAATGGTTCTATTTACTGCCCTGCTCTTATTAAGACAATTAGCCTTTTGCCGATACTGGCACCAGTTGCGAGTACATAAGTCCATTTTCATTAGATCCCTTGCCATTAGTCGAACAATGTCGAAGCTTTATTAAATAAATAAAGTAAATACCCCAGTGATTAATTTGCGACCGTGCTGAGCAAAATGACCACAGAGTCTCTTCTGCCTTTCCTTTTCCCTTTGACTTGGCCATATTTTCTCGTTCTTTCTCTCTCTCTCTCTCTCTCTCTCTCTCACTTGCTCTCTGTCTTCTCTGTAGCATGCAGTTTTTACCTTTGCTCTGCGGCATTTCCGCTTCCGTTGCATTGATGACAACGACGACGTCGACAATTTTTCTGCTGCTTCGGCGACCATTAAACCAGCTCCAAGTATCGTCTACGGCTACTTACGATAGTTACTATGCCAGAGATGGCTTATGTAGATGGATGGTCGGTCTGTTAGTTTGCTTCGGTTCACTCCTCAGTCCGCAGTTCTCGTTGTCTTTGCTCGTCTGCCCATAAATCCAATTATAAGTTGCAAAGCGATGCGATGCTCTTGGTTACGTTGGCTTGTCCCCATAAAATATGTACCTATATATACGAGAAAGAGTTGAATCAGCACAATCCAAAATAATATATATACCTGTATTGCAGAACTAGATATGAGACAACTACTCAGACGGAGAAAACATCGACACTCTCTAGAATGGGTTAGAGATAATTTCATATACACAGCAATTTTCTATTAACATGAAGTAACACTTTGGAAACGCACAAATACATTGTTGTCAAAGGGCAATAATTAAATATCAATATAGATTGTTTATTGTCATTTGAGAAATACAATTCAAGTGACTTAAAAGCCTCTCCTTTTTTTGTTAAAGCAAATTATATGATGAGTGCATTAATACACTTTTGTATATTAAACAAATAAAAACTAAGAAATATATTAAAAATTTATAATTTCCAACTAACGTTTTTTTTTTTTGTATTTGCTTCATTACAGGTAAGATCCATTGTATTATGGGAGGATGCTAATCAACAAAAATAAGTAAGAAATCTACAGTCGATTGTGCTCGACTCGTATAATACCAACTTAATATAATAATATGTACTATAATTGATATATTGATATAGTACTAGATTCAACAAATACCAGATTGTCAACAAAAACAACTAAAACCGAACATCAGCATCCATATTTGGCTTTATAATATTATTTATTAAATAATTTATAACATTTTTATCTTACCTGTAGTTATTGTATGTTTTAGTACCCTTCTATACTCTGGAATCCAAAATCTGGATTGCGTGTAATATATTTTCAAATGACATGATGAGCACGATTTTTTATTGGCATGTTCAACATATTAGCAGGAAATGTTTCTGCATTTCTTAAGCAAATCCTTTCATTTTCAATATTACATTAAAATAAATATAGTCAGAGAAGATTTTCATTATCATTGATGAAATTTTTGTGTTCACATTTTACCAATATGCCAATATTTAGTATCTGCCAACATTATTTTTATCAAACACTCTATTCGAAAATAGATATTTAGAGCTGCATATTGACACACTTTCGACTTTTGCTTAAAGCTAATCTTGTCTCTAGTGGCTCTCGTCACTCAAGTATCTGGTTGGACAAAGAGATTTTGCTTAAAAATTAATTAAAAACTAATTTGCGTATTATGGTGACGGTGTCAGTTTGCCTTTGGCGGCTGCTCCATAACTACTTTCAGTTGTTAAAGTAGTTGCCCTGATTTGCAACTGTGGCAGATGTCGCTGGCTTGTCTCTGATAGAGACGAAGGAAGCAGCTTGTAGATTGCATTTGGAGCAAACCGGCTTGCAGTTTGCAGTTTGTAAGTTGCAACTTAGAGAGCTTGTTGCCACTTTTTGTGCCCATCAACACAGAGTCAGCAACAAAAGTTTTTTGCTTACAAAAATTTTGTGTGATTAGCTGAAGTGGCCTTACAGCTCAACTGCAATTGGTATTAAATCAGACAAACTGTGGAACACAGAACTTTATAATGATTTTTCGGGGCGGACCGACTTTTAATTACAAATCTCTTTCTCTCTTTTGCAAGTGGCCGCCTTAACTGCCAGCAATTTATGTTGCACTTGAGCAGTGCATAAACTTTCAAGTGGTGAAGGCAATTTTGCACTTGGCTTCATCTGGTCTGTTGATGGGGTCAAGTATGCTGTGGTTTTTCACAGTAGCGGGGGGTGTGGGGCAAGATGTTTGTGGTGCTGGTTCGCCTCATGTGTTGGCATAGGTAACGTTGAGCAAAAGATTAAGTTAACTGTAGCTCAGGTTGTAAAAGACTTAACGAAGTTGCAGAACTATCTTGGGCCAAACTTTGTTGAGATTAATTAAAAATTCGTTTTGCGGTTCAATCTTTTGATTAAAGATTTCATTTAAGAGGAATTCAAGTGCCTGAAATGGATTAAAATGTAACTTGTTATCATAATTGTTGTTAATTTCAATCATATGTATATCAATTTGTTTCGCTTTGTAATATTTGTGTTGCATTAATTTGATTAAATGTTTAAGCTTGCAAGATGTTTTATCAATTCAATTTAGTTGCTTTCAATTTCAATTTTATGTTGTACTATTTTAAGTAAATTATTTGAATTTTCTCAACAGATTCGTTTAATTGTATTCTCACATTATTCACCTTTTGCTCTATCAATTACAATCATCAGCCTGCTGGCATTAATTGGCCGTATATTTTCTGAATTTTAGCTCAACTGATAACTTTGTTTCAACGCCTGATTAAGTTTATTTCAATAAATGTTTGTAGTATAAATTGAAACTCTGTTTTGTTGCTGATGTCATTGTAAGAAGTTGAAGCCATTAGCCTTGTTATTTTCTTTTGGCACTCTGCACGTCTTTAGGATATTTCGAAAGCTTATTAGTTTTGACAAAAGTTTTGTTTTCTATTGCTTAGCTGACACTATCGTTGGACTGCTCCATTTTATGTGTATGTAAGTTTGTATGACCGACAGTCATTGAGGAGTCAGTAATCATCATTGTTGTCTCGTCATCAGTCGCTGCCTTCAGTTGTGGCAAGGACAAAGTTTTGACTCCTCCCTGCCTGTCGGTCTATACACATTCAAATTGTTTAGTATTTCGTGGGATGTGCCCGTGTTTTTGTTGTTTGTTGACTTAAAAAGGTGGCGGTGGCAGCGGAGATGGCTTTGACTTCAGCTTTGGCAATATGTTGAAACTCAGCACAGCCGAAAACTTTTTATCAACATTCATTCAACCTCAAAGCTCCTCCACCCGCTAGCACCAAAAAAAAAGAAGACAAACAAAAAAACTAACACAATAGTTTTCCCCGCCGTGTTTTGTTAGTTTCGCCGTTTGAAGTTGATGTTGATGAAGTTTCGCCTGAAATGAATCGAGTTCATGGCCCCAAAGTTCGTAGATGAGTTACTAATATGATAATAATTTTTGCTGTGAATCGCACAAATGTTTTATTAACAACTAGCAACGAACATGGAGGAACATGGCGAATGAGCGCGCGAAATGGGTGCAAATTAAATGAAGTTGATTGAAACTTGAATCACAAAGTTTTTTTTAATTGAGAAAAGTCGGTTGCAAGTGCTGCTTGCATTGCATTGACTAAGTGCATATGACAGGCTGATATCAGGACGAACCTCCCTTTCACCCAAAGTATTTTTCAATTAAAAAACTTTGACAGCTTGGCACCTTTTGTGCCGATTGCCTTGCCTTTCTATTTAAGCCAAATGTTTGAAACTTCTAATTAGACATTTTTGTGGCTGACTATTGTAATATCAAAAAGAGTTCGAGATATGTGTGTGTGTGTGTGGATGTGTATGTGAAAAAGTATTTGATTTCAAACATTGTTGAACACGATTTATGTGTAATTATTAAAAAACTTTTTATAAATTTGCAAAAAATCATTAAACGTCTGAAAAAATACATTTGATTTGTATTTTATTTCGTAGAGAAATTATATAATAATTTGAGTAAACCAAATATTTTAAATTAAAACAAGTAAGAAAGCTTTCATAGAGTGTGCTCGACTATTAGATACCCACTAGCAACTTTTAATTAAAGGAAAATAGTACGCTATAATTCTTATAATATACCAAATTAATATATCGAAAAAAATAGCAATTGGTATATCGGTATGGTTCTGCATTTCAAATATACCATAGAGAGCAAAATATACCAAATTGTCAGTCAAAGCAACTTAGGCCTATAGTAAGTAAGCGTTTATTATAAGACCCTATCGGTAGCGGGTATAAAAATTGTGAATTTTTTATTGCATAGTCTCCATTATAAGTTGCCATTGAAGTAATTCCATTTAAAAACCGCCTTGATTGGATTTCTAAATTCAGCTTAACGCAATTTTTATAAAATTAAATTATATTAAAAGGTTTCTGCGTCGTTCTCTCCCTTCGAACAGCTCGTTATATATTATACATAAAGATTATGTAGGAGTTTGCTTATTGCATAATTTATACCGGATTGCCTTCCCTAAACTGTGCCACACACCAAGGGAATGGAATTTAATATGTGCCCTCAAACTGCCCGTAATCGAAACTTAACCACAAAAGCACGTCCATCGATTGCTGCATTATCTGTATTTCCATATAATTCAAGTGATTTGCACTTTAATCATTTAAAATCTGCGACCAGTTATTATATTTCGCACCTTCTTCACTCACATTTCTGATATTTTTTGTTTTATTTATCTAATGTGTGCGTGGTTTGGCTGAATGATTTGTGTGGCTTTTGTGTAATTTATTAGATTGTGGCAAATATTTTGCCAGCAGCATTTCACTGTCAGAAACTGGCGTCTTTCTAGAGTTCAGACAGGCAAGAGAGAATTCTGCTGTATGCGCTTCTAGTAGATCTTGAGCAGTGACTGCTTATGATGTAATGTTTTCATAAGCTGCTCGACGTTGTCCTCTTCTGGGAGTCTGGTCTGGTAACTGCTGCTTTCATATTTATGCTACCAACTTTGGCAGCGCTCAAAAAGAAGAAGTAGAAGTGGAAGTTGGTGGTGTCGAGGTCTCTTTGGCCATTGTTTTCGTTGTTTGAGAAGCGTTTGCTCTCCTTGCAGCTGACAGCTGCCTGCCAATAGTTGATTTTCACAATATACGTTTTCCACTTGATTTTCCCCTTGGTTGGCTCAAGTTTTGCTCGGAACTCACCAAACTGGCGTCGCTTCCTTTTCTAAGGAAAAACTCTTCTGCCTTCCAGCATTTCTTCTTCTCCGCCCCGACCCCTAAAAAATATTCCGCCAAATTCTGTCTGAATTTCGGTTGAGTCCGTTCCATGTCTCCTTGGCTGCTGCTTGTCTGCTTTGCTGCGCCAAAAATCAAACCAAATTTAATGTGTGCCAAAGTAACTGCATTTGCTTGATGGCGTATCCTTGGCAAGGAAGTCAGTGCAACCGTTAAGGCAATTATATCATTGATAGTATAAGTTCACAGACGTTTAAACTTTTGGCAGCTATTTAGTGCTCGCTATTTGCCGATTGTGTCGAAAATTTCGAAATTGCAGCTAACAACATAGTTGAAATGCTCGAATTTTAAGTCGTATTAGAAGTTTGCGTTTGAGAAGCCAATTGGGAATTTTTAAAGGGTTCAAAATTATAACTTTTATTAAAGTTTCTGAGTTTATTCTGAAAACTTTATTTCACACATTAAAAATATAAGCTTTTGATTAGAGTTAGCTTTTATCAATATACATTTAAATAACATTGTTGCAAATATTTACCTTTGTTTTAATAAACTAACTAACCAAATAAACATGTTTTGATTTTATTGACCCATTTCCATTTGTACACAACTATCAGTTATCTTATCGTAATTCAATTTCATTGTAATGAAATATGCTTCTTAAATCGCGCCATATGCATGATATTACCCATGTGGCATCCCAAAAATACTGACGTATATAGATACAGATATACATATATATATGCCTGCCAATTGCTTTACTTTTGTCTTTCGTTCTTATTTTTAGCACATACACAACATCCTCGAAAAGTTGTGTGTAAATATTGATTACGCGCATATCACGTACGCTACTTGAGCGCTAAGATTTTCGCACTGGCCTCAAAGAATCGAAGTCAGTATCGTCGCTTTGCTTCCTCATGTGTGTGAGTGTGTGCGTACGTTTACGTGTATGTGTATGTGTGCGTGTGTCGTGTGGCACACGTCCTTGTGCTAGTTTCCAAGTTGCCTGGTGCCTCTGGTTGCCTTTTCGCTGACGATTGCCTTTTTGGCTGGCTGCTTGCCTGGAAATTGAAAGTCGCTCTGCCTCAAACGAACTGAGGGAGAGAGAGAGAAAGATTTGGGGCTGTGGGGTTGGCTTTGTCAGAAACAAAAAAAAAAAAGAAGAAAAAACATTTAACGTAACATCGTAGCTACGAGACACGTGCTCTAACCATCAATTGAGCCGTTGTTTGCCATTTATTTACCTAGACTGCCGCTGCCATGTGTTAAGTGCTAATTGGGTTAGCAGTACGCTTCCTCTTCCTTTCTTCCTCTCGTGCTCTCTACTTCGGCTACTTCTCTATCTCCTTGTCTACTGTTGATTTGGCCAATAATTGGCACTACAATACAATGTGAATAGCTGCCAGTCTGGCTGGTGATTAATTTTTAAAATTACTTAATGGCTAATGCCGCTAATTATATCAGTGTGTATCCAACTCACCTCTGTTCTGGCCTCCATCGGCGAAGAAGCTTCCTTGTAATCGTATGAAAGTACTTCACAGTATGTACAAAAGCTCGACACAAGACCTGACTCTGTTGTTAAACATGGTTGGTATTTTTTTTGTGTTGCTTGCCTGAGGGTGGCTAATTAAAGTTTTAAGTGCTTACCCGAAACAACGGGGAGAGAGAGGAGCTAACACGACAGCTGCCAGCTGTTTGGCCATTATTTTTACTGTTCAAGCACAAAAACTCGGCTCAGGCAAAGCACAGAATGTGTTTGCCTAACATTCCAACTAATTAGATTTTCTTTTCGTGAAGGCTTAAGTCTCTCTTAGGGGCTGTCAACATGCGATGATGATAGTTTCATATTAATTTCTATTTAAGCACAAACTTTAACAGCTATCGATTAACGGAAATACGAAAAATATACATTTTGATTTCGTTGATCTATTAAAGCTGATTACGAAGTTTTAATATATGTATTAAATAAATGATTCACATAACTTTTTCATTATTTACCAATAATAAAACATAATTTAATATCGTCAAGTTTATATGATTTTTGTGAGATTATTTAAATTAATGTTAATAAGAATTGTTAAAATATTTATATATATAGCAATAGGATTACTTAAGTAAAGAAATAAATTATTATATAATATTTATTTGTTTTATACAATAATGATTGTAATATTATACGACAAAAATTGAAAGGCAATAACTTTATATTATATATTAAAAATTTACAAAAGGAGAAATGCTTTTTTATTATGAATTATTCGAAAAATAAACTTTTAATCAATATATTCATTTTCATGAGTTGACAGGCTTTAGACTAACGTATATATCTGACATTTAAAGAGCCCATTGCTGGAATATAATGCGATATCTATGTACGTAAAGATTTATACCATAAAGTTGATGCAGTCGCATAAATTATGAGTTAATTAACAACAAAATGTTCGCATAAATATAATGATAAACACATCGAGTTTATCAACAGTCATTAGGGGAGAAACAACTGAAAGACGAAAGCCAAAAGCCGAGAGATGATGATGACAAAATCCATGACCAAATTTAATGTCTCAGCCTCGACATGAATTTTAATGCCAAGCGGCATTTTACCCCCTTTTTCTCACAGTCTAAACAAATGTTTGCCAGCATAAACAGACAGTCTGACAGTGGAAAATGAAAAGAGATGGAGGCTGGCATAGAGGTTCAGACAGGGAAAGTGGTACTAAAAGCGAGGGAGAGAGAAGGAAGGAAAGCAAATGCAATGCATCTGCAACTGCAGCAAACGTTGCAGCGTTGCAACAGCTGCTGTGCTCTGCTTCGTTGTGTTGTGGCTGTCAGAGCCACCACCAAGGACCAACGGCTGTGTATCCTGGCGTTGTTATTGCTGCTGCTGTTGTTGTTGTTGCTGGTGGTGGTTGCTGCTTTGGTCGACACTTTACACAGTGGGAAAGCCATAATCAGGACAAGTGTCCTGCTGCAGCAGCTGCAGTCGCAGTCGTAGTCGCATGTGCACGAAGCTGCATTATGTATTATTATTTGTTGCATTTTGCATAAAACGCAAAGTCGGCCTGCCAAGCCAAGCCATGTCCTCAATGTGCAGGTGACATTACGGGCAGTCAGTGGAACCAAAGAGACAGAGAAAGAGATGACGATGGCGATGGGAATGTTGTTGAGACGGATGCCAGGAAATCTGCAGGCGTTGGGACTTAGCCTTGAGCAAAAGTTGAGCGCATGGCTCATGATTTATGCAAGTGTTTAGTGTGAAAAATGTGCATTAAAAGCAAAACTCACCAAACTGGGCAGAGAGAGAGAGAGAAGCGACATGAGCGAAAGTGTTGCCAAGAGAATATTTTACAGTGGAGAAGGAGCTGGTGAAGGTGCCACAGGAGGTGGCAGGAGCTGTAACTAAAGAAGTCTCGCCAGGCCAGGCGAGCAGGCAGGCACGCAGGCAGGAAGTGAAAGTGTGTTAGACGACGCGCATGTGTTGCTCCTCGTATTGAGGTCACTGGTCATTATCAAGATGTTGCAAAAGAAATGCCATAAAGTGTCCACCTCCATCTTCACCTCCTTCCACTTCCACTTCTTCTTCTACTTTTTGTTGCTGTTGTGCACGCCTGTCGTCAGCAAGCCATTTGATATGCAAGGCAGATAAAGGGCAACGCGTATTCAACGCCTGGCCAAAAGCCAAACAGACTGCCTACCTACATGATTGGGAAAAAGAAAGGCAGAGGCAGAGAACGTTTTCCTAGATAGCAAGAGGCACGCTCCAAAGTTGTCTTAAAGCCAACAATAGTTTTAAGACCAGTGTAACTGCCGATAAATTAATTTGTTGACTCACCACAGCTTCTGTTTCCTCTGTACTGATATTACTTTTTGTAATCGATTAAATGTTTAGCTAATTTTGATGTTGATATTTTAAGAAAACTTTGACAAGTATTTATTGATTTTTATTACATTTCCGCTTAGCAATTTTCGTTTTAGTCTATTAATTTTCTTTTATTTCGGCCTAATCATCATTTGTACAAATTTAAGAGAATTATAATGCCATTGTCTCCATTCAACACCAGAATCTACTTTCGGTGAATTGCTATATAAACCATTCAAATTGCTGTAAGGGTAATCGAAAAGTACCAAACAATTAGTAATGATATTAAACTGATATTACAAATATTTACCACATGTAACAGTGAAAAAACCACCAACCAGACTTGAACGTTTGCCCACAATGTCTTGAATCGTCGTCGTTATCCCGATCTGATGTCGAGAATTTCGCGTTTTTGTGAAAGTTCAGGGCATCGCCAGCATTACCAGAGTAACTGCTAATGGATTTAATTTTATAAAACTCGTCCTCGTCACCTATGTAAAAATTATCATATCGGGCATATCGCTCCTAGTCGTCAAAGTCTTTAAGGTAAATGTACAACTCGTGCGTTTGCGATTTAGTTATTAGATGCAGTTTATCGAGTCCAATGAAAAATTCTCCACGCAGATCACCAAATCCTTGGCGATAATCTGTCCAATTGCGATTAAAATCTACAGATCCATCCATACGTCTTTGAATCACAGTCCATCCAGAGCCAGCTAAACGCGAGTCACATGGCACAGAAAATGCATCGATTCCAGGCACTTTTATCTCATAAATATCAGTTAATTTACCAATACAATTTGGGGCTGACAATTCCCGAGTTTTATTTTATATTCAATTATTTTCTCGTTTTTACTCGAGAGAAGTTCGTCCTTGTCTGCAATAATGTTACTTTTCTCAAGACTTTCATTTTTAGATTTATCACAAATTACAATCTGTTGATCTTTATTTTTGATAGTCTCTTCGAATATTGCCACCTTTATTTTGAGATCCGCTATCTGTTTCTCATACTCTTTTATAGTAATAGCTTGTTTCTTAATTTGTTTGTCCTTCACTTGTATATGAACTGTATGTTCTAAGACTGGTTGTACAATGTTAAAACAATATGCGTAGCACTTTTCTTCGTTGTCCTTGATAATTGAATAGGTCTAAAGAAAAATAAATTAAGGTGACACTCGATAAAATACAAGACACTTAAATTGTGAACTCACAATGTTTTTTACTTGGCTGCTTTCCGTAGTGAAATCAAATTCGTTATTTGAATGTATAATCCCCGAATTAAATATAATAAGTAAAACTGATACAAATATTTTCATTTTGGATTACAAATTTGCGAACTTTAAACGCTCAGCTCCAATTTAAAACTGAATCCATCTAATATTGGGTTTTGTGTACGAGGTCTAATGCGATCTTAACTAACGCTCGAGACCCTTCATATTCGTCGAATAATTTCCGAGCTCCCAGTATCAGTTATTAATTTCTATATATGTACATACATATGTATACATACAACGGAATTTTTATATCAGTATACTTGGACCAGTTCACTTTGAAAGAAATTAAGTCTATTAAGTTGTTCAGTGACGAATTATGTACATATAACATACATACATATGTCTAACATACATCTATATATTAAAAATTCGGAATCTTCATTGTATTAAAATTATTAAATTGGAATTAGAAACCTCTAATTGTTAAGAGAGAATATAAATGAATGAATTTATGTAAAATATGTTTTATTGTTATTATTTGAACACAGATGTGAACAGGTCGCATGCAGTCGTGGCAAATAATTTCGTTTTCGTTTATATAAAAACAGTCACTTTTCGTTTGTAATAAACAAGTCAGAGATTAATTTGTTAAAAAATTTAGGGGAAGTCCCATTCTTAGTTTCTTTTTTATACTGTGAACTGAAGAATAATCACAAATGATTTCTGATCTTTTCAACTTGTGATGTTAGTTAATTAAATGATGAGTTAATTAAATGCTCTAAATAAAATTTTGCACGTTTTTTTTAACGTTAATGGCTCATGGGAAAATCTTTATCAATAAAATTGACTGGAATTAGACTGTTCATGTTTAGAATAATATTGTATACAAAGTAAATCTAAATTTAATTTAAATATAATTTAAATTTGTATTACACTTTAAAATTTTTTAGGCCCAATAAACTTTAAAAAATTTAGACAGATACTTTCATTGTTATTTTGACAACCATTTCAATTAATTTTATTTTAAAATATAATGTTTAATATTCTATATAGTATGCACAATTAACAATATATACAATTTTTTCTGGTATGTTTGATATTATTAAAATTTGAAAAGTATTGTACGACGAAATTTCAATGAATCATTGAAATAAATACTGATTACACAAATCAAGTATGAACTTTTGAACAAAAATCAGCTTTTTGGCTCTGCCTGCTGTTGATAGTTTGAAAGTTTGTTGTTGCTCAAGTACTAAATTGTAATTTATTCGATAGTTCAAGTTTCGATTTTAAATTAACATAAAAGTATGCTGGACTCGGGATTCAACAAATATGTGAATGTTTAGCTTTTGGCACTTGATACATTGCTCTTC
The DNA here is from genome assembly GCF_023558535.2 of Drosophila nasuta. Classification (NCBI taxonomy): domain Eukaryota; kingdom Metazoa; phylum Arthropoda; class Insecta; order Diptera; family Drosophilidae; genus Drosophila; species Drosophila nasuta. Next base: position 5,230,782 of record NC_083455.1, on the reverse strand, counting down.
GGTGACTTGTTAGAAGCTCTAAGATGTTTGTTGTCAGAATTGGTGGGTGAACTGGCCTCCTCTTTGGTGGCACGCATAATTCTTCTGTAAGAGTTGAAGTAGCCTGGTTTGCTGGTAAATGGCAAAATGGCAGCAGGCAGCTGGCAGTTTCTCAATGCTCTCACTCATTCACGCCCAAAAGTCGGCAATAAAATGGCAGTGGCAAAGAGCCATGCGGGCCACGCCCACACGAGCTGCCTTTCAATTTCAGTTTGGTACACATTTTTGCATTGCTCGCTCTGAGATGGCAATAAGAATTGAAATGGCATGGCATGAAAGCAGAAGGAGCGGAAGGAGCAGAAGGACGACTGCAACGACGACAGTCGGCAATTGTTTGCACTTGCTCTATATTTTCATTCTTTTTCTCACTCGCTCGCTCTCTGTCTTTTTTGCTTCTTTCATTCTTTATTTTGTTGGTTTGCTCTTTTGTGCCTTGGGGAGGAGGCAAACTGCTGCAATTTGCGCGCCCAGCCTTTGTCCAAAAAACTGTTAAAAGGTGGCAGAAAAAGGGCGAAGTACACACACACACACTCATAAGAAAATTGCAGAAAACTCACCTATAGGTGGGATGGGCTGCGCTTTGTAGCGCGTTTAGTGCAAATTTTCACTCTCGGTCCATGGTCATATATTACTATTTTCTCGCCTGGCCTTTAAACAAATTGCATAAACATTTGTTACCTGGCTAAAGCAGCTTTTATGCTGTTGTACATATATTTATTTGATACACCAACACACACATACACACACTTCACTACCTTTGGCAAAGGGCAATGAGAGGGCAGGGAAAATTGCATTTTTATAGTCGCGCGCTGCTTTTACGTTCTTAAGTCCGTTTTATACCTGTTGTTTATTTATGGCCTCCTCTGTGCGCGACTTTTCCCACACCCTCTCCCACCGTTCTCCTTTAGTCCATTGGCTTTGCCATCTTTGTTTTTCTGGCAGCTGTGTCGTCGTTTCGCTTTTAAACTTCTGTTTTCGTATTTTGCCTTTTTCACTTACGTTTTTTTTTTTGTTTTGTTTTTTTGGTTTGGCGCAACAAATGAATATTTGAAAATGAACGATACGCTTTTAAGCCATATGTAACGTAACACATGAGACTTTATTTGGGTCTGGCATTGTGTGTTCTATGATTGGACCAATATGAGTTGACACTTTGCATAGAACGTGATGTTTATAAACAATTCGCATGATTCTTGAAGCACAAGCAGAAAAAGGAATATTACAGTCAGAACCAACAGTTACAATTTTAATTGAAATATTAAATGATACTGAAGTATTAAAATTATGTTTTTTCTCTTTGCAGGTAAATGTTCTATTCAAAGCGGAGTTCAAAACGTAACTATGTGACTTTTGGTGAATATAAGTCTGAGTTGAAATAAAATTACTCTGTGCATAATTATATTTTCGCACAAGCTCAAAGTTTATTATTGAATTTAAACCTTTACTATAGTTTTACTGCAAATATAAATCATCTTACATCTTAATGAAACAATTATTCATAAATGTACTGCCGCACGAATTATTAAATGTGTCCAAACCATATCCTGAACATAATATTTAAAGACTCCATTGAAGCTAAAGTAGTCAAGTAGCAGAGAGAAGGGTGAGGACGTCTGATCGATGCCCAAAAGCCATTCATTTAAAGGACATCATAATCAAGTCCCAAAAGACAAACTGGTGGGCAAACAGCAATCTGTCAGGGAATACATACAAGTAAAAATTATTTATTAATTACTCACACCCAGCACAGAGAATGCAGATGCTGTGCTGTGCTGTGCTGTGGCAATTAAATCAATATAAAGAGCTACAAAATGAATGCATAAATAATTGATTTAATTTCCATGTTCCACCACAAACTGGGAGGGTAAAAGTTATGGCTCAGGGTTTGGGGCTTGGGGGTTCAATAGTATGTTATTTATTTATATGTTGTATATGCAAAAAATGTGTTTAATTTTCAACATGTACACAGCACTCTAAAATACATGTTTTGCCTGCCATAAAAATGCTCCAAGCGTCTGTTGCAAAATGTGTTTCAAGTGCCCACAATTGACACACAACGAGTCTGCGTCGTTTGTACGATAAACATATATGTATATGTATATATATATATACATATACATATGAATATGTCATAAATGTAGCTGTAATTTCCGAAATTGATTATAATAATTGAGCTGTGCTAAGTTGTCAACTCTACTTAGCAAGAAACCAACTGGAAAATCTTAGAGTAAAACTTGTTTCGCTCGTTGTCTGTCACTCATTTTAACCCAATGTATTCAGTAGAAAACTGCGAATATAAATTATAAATTTATGTGTTAAATTTCGTCGCGCCTTTGTCGCGCTGCCAGTGGCATCCATTTTGACATTATGAATTTATGCGCTATCTGGCATAAAAATAAAACATGTATGAAAGCTACGGTCGAGTGTGCTCGACTCTGAAATACCACGATCAAAACAGTGCGGTAGTATTCATAAAGTATACCAAGTTAATATACCACAAAAATACTAAAATATATACCAAATGTTTCATTTGGACATATCTATAAAGTAAAACTATAAATATACCAAATTAATATACCGCAAAAATACTAAATTATATATCAAAGACGAAATTTTGGTATATTTTCAGGATATATCATGTTAACGCTGATCAAGAATATACATATATACTTTATGGTATCGTTGATGTCTTCTTCTGCTTGTTATTTACATTTACTACAGGCAAAAAGTTATAATATACCCCCTACGCTTTTAATAGGGGGTATCAACATTGTGTACGCATATGCAAATATATATGTATATGTGTCTTGGTGTAAACGAACATAAATATGTCTCTATATGTGCATGGCATATTTTCAGTTATGCCCACAAAACAGCGAACTTACAAACCAACAACACAGCCTGTGACTGAAGAGTGATTTTGAGTATGGGATGCGAGAGTAAACTTCATGTGATCCAATGTGATATATACTCTCGTACTTTATACGTTCTACAGCCTGACAGTTGCTCCGTCTGTCGCTGGGTTGTTGTATCTGACAGTGCGTCACTCCAGCGTCGGCTTCGCATGGGTCTCTGCGGTCTGTCAGATGATGGCTCGTTCTCTTCATTTAGCTTTTGCTGGGAGGGGCGGAGCGATGGAATAACAGAGCATATGAAACATGGACTCCCCGCTATTGTTTGCTTGACTGACACACATACACAATTTGACAATGCGTCCGCTCACAAGCGAATTCAAATGGTATCGCTGATACAGTGGGCTTTTCCTGTTTTGAAATTAACTCAGATTAAATGGAATGTATTTATTTACTCGCAACTGCGCTTTAAAATTATTTTCTTCATTTGAGATTTCTGCTTCTATTTTGGTCTAATCATTATTTGAACAAATTTAAGTGAGCTATAACTCCAGTGATTCCATTTTACACCAGAAGTTGCCGATTTATTTGCGTTCCTATCATATAAACCATTCAAATTACTGTAATTGAGAAGAGAAGAACAAATATTAGTTGCATTATGAAACGGATATAACCAAATATTTACCTCATAAAACAAGCCTTGAACCACCAACCAGACTTGTAGGTTTGAGCACAATGTCCCGGATCACCATCGTTATCCCAATCTGATGTCGAGAATTTCATGTTTTTATGATAGTCCAGGGAATCGCCAGCATCACCAGAGTAACTGCCAATGGATTTAATTTTATAAAACTCGTCCTCATCTCCTAAATAAAAATTATCATATCGGGCATATCGCTCCTCGTCGTCAAAGTCTCTAAGGTAAATGTACAACTCGTGCGTTTGCGATTTAGTTATTAGATGCAGCTTATCGAGTCCAATGAAAAATTCTCCACGCAGATCACCAAATCCTTCACGATAATCTGTCCAATTGCGGTTAAAATCTACAGATCCATCCATACGTCTTTGAATCACAGTCCATCCAGAGCCAGCCAAACGCGAATCACATGGCACAGAAAATGCATCGATTCCAGGAACTTTTATTTCATAAATATCAGTCAATTTATTAATACAACTTGTGGATCCACAATTCTCAAGTTTTATTTTGTATTCAGTAAGTTTTTCATTCGATTTGGAGAGCAGTTCATCCTTGGATGCAATAATATTACTTTTGTCAAGAGTTTCATTTTTACATTTATTAGAAAATAGAATCTGTTGGTCCAACTGTGTGTCTTTAATTCGTATGCTCTCTTCGAAGATTCCCAGCTTTGTTTTTAGATCAATAGTTTCGTTTTGAAACTTTTGAGAAACCAGAAGCTGTTGGTTTAGCTGAAGGTCTTTATTTCTAATAGTCTCTTCGTATATTGCCAGCTTAATTTTGAGATTTGCTATTTGTTTTTCATATTCTGATAAGCTAACAGCTTGATCCTGAATTTGCTGGTCCTTCACTTGTATATGAACTGTATGTTCTAAGACTGGTTGTAATATATTAAAACAATATGCGTAGCATTTTTCTTCGTTGTCTGCGATAATTGCCCAAGTCTAAGTATATATAAATTTGAATAACAGTTAAACGATAAAATAATCACATTTTAAAATAAACGCACTTCAAATGTGAACTCACAGTGTTTTTCACTTCATTGCTTTTCGTAGTGAGATCGTATTCGTTATTTGAATGTATGATCCCCGAATTCAATATAATAATCAAAACTGATACAAATATTTTCATTTTAATTTATAAATTTGCAAACTTGAAACGCTCAAATTCAATTTGAAACTGAATGCTGTCAAGCTTAATTTTTACTGTCTAAGCTCGAACGCCTTTGAAGAATTTTTATCAGCATGCGAAAGAACCAAATGTTCGAGAATCGTCGCCACTCTTAATATTTCCTAAATTGAAAGCTTGAGTCAACATACATAGTATATACATATGAGAATAATTATATTTTTATCAGTGTTTTTGTGCTCTTTAGTATTTATTCATGGCATTTCCATCCTTATAGGAATTGTTAATGGGTTTAATTTTATAAAACTCGTCTTATGTAAAAGTTATTATATCGGGCATATTGTCAAAGTCCTTACTTCTTTTTAATTGTATATAAACATAAAACTCCTTTCAAAATACTTATTTTTTATCAGCTTTTAAAAAAGATAAAAAGCAAATAACAAACGTAATTTTGAAGGTAGTCTGACTTTTGGTGTATACAATAATAACTATAGTCGCTATGATTCCAGAAAAATTTGGTTGCGATAAGTTATAAATTGTAGAAGTTATTTACCATAAGAAATACTACTTACTTAGGAGTCTTACTTTGTTTGGTTGACAATCTGGTATGTTTTGCACTATATGGTATATTTTGAATGTAGTTCTGCAGTAATATACCAAATATAGCCTTTGGTATAATTAATTTAGTATATTTTAGCGTTTCGATAATCTCAGTCTCAAGCACTCTCGACTGTAACATAGCTTTCTTATTTGTTTACTATATATATATTGTTCAAATGTATGAAAGCTAAGCTTGGCAGCAGTGTATCGAAATAATTCTAGTCATAGCTCACACGATTGCTACAAATTTGGTGTCGATGCGATAATACACTACAACAAAAGTCATGTACTGAAACTCTTTCGTTGAATAAACAGCTTGAGTCATATGCTTATCACATATATGTATGTCAAAAACACAGAATGGAATTGGTATACTATTATTTCAAGTTTTATTTAGAATTATTACAGTTTATGTTTCTTATGGCATTTACTTGTAGTTTTGAGCCACTGTACTTAACGCCATGTGACTTTCTTTATTTGCTTACTCGTCTCATGTGTCGAGACTAAAGCCAAGATGCTACCCAACAATTACATTTTGTGCACAATTTATTCATGTTTTGCAACCTTTCTTTTTGGGCATTAGACAGTAGACAGAGCAATGGCAATGATGATGAAGACGCAGACGAAGACGGAAGCTATTGTTTTGAATAGGGCGACGATGGCGCCATCTTTGAGTTGGGTTGGTGAGTCAGAGTCAGAATATCGCACATGTGTTGGGGCTGCTTCGGTTTGACTTGACAACCACAGGCTCAGCTCCTGTGGCTTCCATTTTCATCATCATAAAGTCTGGTGAAAGGAAATCGATATGGGTAACTTAATCATGAAATGAAGTCGACGTCAAGTTGTCTTTCATTTTTGAATTGCAAGCAGGTTTCATACTCTAACTCATGAAATATTTGAACATTTTGGCAGTTGTATAAATTGATATCTATATATTTTTTTTTCAATATATATCATAATATTTAAATTTGTAATGCAAGCATTACTTACTCATATAAATAGTGATTAGCTAGTGTATTTCAAATTCGACTTAGATATAGACATTTTAATCTCTTGTTGTTCTTGTTTTTGTTGTTGTCACGTCTTCATGTGGGCGCTGTTCGTGCGTGCCCAACTACTTTTGCACTTGGCTTTTGTTTACCTATGAGTAGTTCGGTATACGAAGTGGCCAAAAGTTTTTCCTTGCTTTTCTGTTTATTTTCATGTCTTAGTTGGCTTACTTTTTTGTTTTTTTAAGCTATCCGCTTTGGCTTTGGCTCTAGCTTATGGATGCCTTCAATCACTGCCCCCACTCTCCCATCCCCATAGTTTCTTATTCTCTTATCCCCTTCTCGGTTACCAATTTTGTTCATTTCCGTTGCGACTCCATTGGAACTTCGACTTACTTTACACATTTAGCTGGAATGCAGGTCAGTGCTGTGCAGTTTTATATTAATTTTGTAGCTGTCGGTTTTCCTTGCCTTTCTTTGGGTTCAACCGCCTGTGCTCGAGCTCTTTCACAAACTAAACAACAATTGTTGTATGTGCGTTTCTTTTTGTGTTTGTTGTAGTCGTCGTGTTATATTCAACAGCAATCCTGGCTTTGGTATTCTTAGCAGGTAGCTGCTACTCTTATGCCTTATTGTTTCATTATGCAAACAGTTTTTCAACTTGGCTTTAGCAACTCTGTCTGTGGTTTTTATTGACTCTTGCATAACAGGCACTATCATGGTTATCCAAGACATAACAAAGATGCAGACAAACTAAAACACAGAAGGTTGTAAAACAGGTAGAGATTAAAACAAATGATCTGTAAACATAAATTCATATTCGAGTATTCCCAGATAATATGAATTTTTTCAAATTATTTATCATGTTTATTGTTCAAACTCTTTAGGCAAATGTTATTTGCATCTCATGTGTGGAAAATATGATTTTATTTTTAATGTCGTGCTATGACGCACATTGAACATCAAATTGTAAATATCCCAACCGAGCAAAATGTTTGTATGTCCTTCAATTATTTTAAACCAGCTCCGTGGCTGGAATTTTCGCTATTTTTTATTTTGTAAATACATCCTTGACGAGGTAAAAAATATGTATGAATGGATTGACGTTGCGCGAGGTTGCAAAAAAAAGCGCATAAAAACTATTTGTTTGAAATGTCCAAGTTCATTAAAAAAATATATGTTCATCAGAAATTAATGATAGACAGACGCACCATTTTTCTTTTAATGTATATAGTTTTTTAATTTATTTAACTTTGGTCCGCCACAAGAACCAAGTATCAAATTAGCAAAGTTTTGTAAATCGATTGTGCTCTTTAGACAGTGTGTAACGCAAAACTAATAACTGAAATAGTTGCATAAACGAATAAATTAACTTTTGCTATGCAGCTGTTGATACTTTTCGATTGCTATCACTGCATAGAAAAGGGAAGGGAGGGAGGCGCTTAGAGAATGGAAAACAGCGGAGAGAAATTTATATGTTTCTACATTTCGTATGCAGTTGACAACTCCATGTGGACGACAACAACAACAAAAACGATGACGACAGCAGCACACACAACAATGTACCCAATGGGGATGACAACTTTTCTAATTTGCAGTCTGTCTGTTTTTCTGTCTGGGGTTGAATTTCGCTGTAAACTGCATTTTGAGTAGGTTTTATTCGTCAACAAGTTACTTTATTTGCGCACAATTTAAAGGTTGATACTGATATCAGTTGAGCAAAATGATGCAATGTAACAAAAGTGTGACTGCAGTTATTATTTTACTGCTGTCATAAGTATTGGTAAATTGAGAGATTACTATGTAATACATTGTTTTCCATAGAAATAAGTTCACTCTCTTTATCTCCTTCGCTCTGGGTATCTGAGTCTGACATAATAAAAGTACTCAATTTTAATTACTTTCCATACTTGTGCAACAATTTCATGGCATACTTTTATGTGTTACTCATCGACCCAGTTATTGTGCATAACTACGCGTTGTTCAACACTGTTTTGCAGTAAGGCGAAGAGAGTCGAGAGAAGCATTATAAAAAATGCAACATTGCGCGCAATAGTTGGTAAAATAAACAAAACTTTCCGCCTGCCCTGGCATATTTGAAACTTTATTCATGTGCTTCGTTCTTGGCGCTCTGTCATTTTGTTGTTTATTTCTACAAAAAACAAAGTTTTTGTGTTTTTTTTGTGTTGTGTTTTAGTTGTTTCTTGTTTGTGGGCTCCATGTTTACTGCTGAGTGAATATTTTAGTCATTTTTAATATTTTTCCTCTTGTTCAGTCTCGAATTTCCCCCAGTTTGCAGCATTTTTATGTTGCTTGTTCAATTGCAAGAATTTGCTATTTCTTGACGGGAGAAAAGCTGCAACTTCTTTTTAGCATAGTTTGCATGCCATCAGAGTCTGTGATTGAAAGGCATTTCGTGCTCCCTTTTTGTTTTCTGTTTTCTGTTTCTTGTTTTTTGTTTTGCAAGTGGGAGGAGTGATGTGATTTTCGGTCTGAGCATTTGTTGCTTGTCACATTGTTGCCGCTCTTCTGGGGTGCTCTTAGTACTATTACAGCAGCAACTTGCTGTCGGCTGCAACATAGTTGTTGTAGTTGCTCTGATGCTTTTTGTTTGACTCGGCTTACAAATGTTGCAACGTGCAACTATTAAATAGTTTTGCAGCAGCTGCCACTTTCAAGTGGCTGAGGCTGCCACAAAAACTTTGTGCTTTGTGCCACTTAAATGTAACCTACAAATTTTGTCAGAGACCAAACAAAACTTTGCCATATCTTTGAGCGTTAACACAAAAGTCAATTGTTGTTCATATTGCCTGTAACCGAAAATCATGAAAAGTATTCTAAAGATTTTCGTTTGAATTTCCTTAATCTATGGCAATATTTTCGTCGTTGTAGAGACAATCTAAACAAGTTTAAAGACTGTTGTTTAGTTGATGGCTTGCAATAAATTGTTCTACTAATGCAGTTGAGTTAAACTAATACCTACAATTTAATACATTCTCCTCGCTTTATTAATTAATTTGAGAGCACAGAGAGACAGAGAATAAGAGGTTTGGGGATTACAATGGCACGCATTTATTGCTTATTAATTTGACTAACCGAATGCCAACTGTCTCTCATTGGAGCTTTGTTTTGTCCCTTAGCTGGTTTGAGCAGGGAAAACCAATCAAATGTGTATTATTTGCAAAGCAGAGCGATACCTAAGCCCATCACGGGTATCTCTTCGTCATTAATAAATAATAAACAAGGTAAACATGCAGCCAGCATGTTTGCATCAAGTATCCGCTCCGTTGCCTTTGATCGATGATCTGCTGATGAATGCCTCGAAACCTGTGAATGTTGTCATCCAACCATCCATTGTACAATTCACTCACTCAAATTAACAAACAACATAATTGTTTCTGTATTCAATGCTTGTTTGCACAGGTCTCAAGTAAATTTTGTTGTCTACCATTGCACTGATTAGATATGCTGTCGATTGTGTTCTCATTTTGCAACTCATTTAAATTGTGTCTGGATATTCAAGAGTCGTTAACATTGTATAGAGTCGATACATGTCCTAAAAGTAAATCTAAATCAACTTTGCACCATTTTTATAGCCGCTACCCATAGGTTAAAACTAATATGTGATATATTTTGTACTCTATGGCATATTTTGAATGTACTAGTACTATATCAATATATCAAAAACATAACATTTGGTATATTTTAGTATTTTGTGCTATAATTATTTGGTATATTTTAGAAGTAATACCACACTGTTAGCTTTTATTCAAATTGGATAGCTTTCTTACTTGGTCAATTTGAATTTATCTTCAAAAATCGATTGTAATATGATGTGATTTGATTTAGTTTCACCACAATTTCCTTATAAATTTGTTTGTTATGGCTATTTTCAATTTGTTGACTTGCCGTTTTTCCCCAGTTCCCCCCGAAATAACTCAATCAATATTTCACTTTGGCACCAGCGGAAAAGTAGGAAGTGGGAAGATATTCAGCCAAATGCTAACTAGTCAAGCAATTAGTGCTGGTTACGTTTGGTTTGGGGATCCGTGTCCATAATTGTTACGCTCGCCCACATCCGGGGGCGAATGGACTCCCATTCACACCTCCGTTCCCGCTCCCTTCGACCATTTACTATGTTCTCTATGCGCTCTCAGTGCCCAATTACTGCCACACCAGTTGTTTTTTGTCTTTTGCGCTTCTCTTGGCCCATTGTCTCGAAGTATTTTCTGTTCTCGTCCATCCTAAACTCCAACCATCTCTCTTCTTTTTTTGCACTGTGCTGTGTCCATTCTATTGGTCTTCTTCCATTGCAGCTCCATTGATTACGGAAATAGCGAAACGCTAAAATCAAACTAATCAGTTGAATGATTGGCGTTGGCCCAGCGACGTTAGCAACGTTAGCTGCGTTGACAGCGCGCACAATGGCCACATCGATCGTCCCATTCCATTTTCACTTCAGACTCCCCCTCTCTCCCACATTTCTGTCAACTCCTCGCAAATGAATGAAAATTGTCCCTTTTTCTGTGTGTTTGTGTATGGCAGTGTGTGTGTGTGTGTGTGGCAGTGTGTGCGTGAGCGCTCTCAGAGTTGCCATGAAACTTTTGCTACCTTTTCTTTTATGCTTTGCTATTCAGGCGCCATTGCCGTTGAGTTCCTTTGTGTCCACTGGCTGTTAACGAGTTTTTCCCGGAGCCTGACGCTCATTAAATGTGTGTAAACCGTCATTTGAAGCTGATGACGGGCTTCGTCCTCGACTGGTCGACATTTAAATTACTTTATAGCTGCCTTCATTTAGTTTATAATACATAGATTTGCTTGGACACTTCACTTCTCCTCTTTCTGCTGTGCTTTTCAACCCAACTTCTTCTATTTTATCTTTTGACCATTTTCATGTTTTTTTTTTTTAAGTAGTCTTAACATTTTCTTGTTACTTTTAATTTGTTGCAATTTGAACTTGCTGCGGCGTTAATTATACCTCGTCTTGATTAGTAAGTTCTTATTCTTATTTCTCTTGCGGTTTTCCGCAAGTCTTTTGCGTTTTAAGTGTGAAATTAATCTTCTATTCTGCGACTACTTTTATTTAATAGTTGTCTTCTATAAAATTTTGTCAGTTGACTTAATAATATTAATCTGCAAATTATTGTTTGATTTTTTGGCTTACATAATCGGTATTTTTTTTAAATATTTGTTATGAAATAGTTTGATTTTGTGAAATTAAAATTATTTAGATCTTCGATGCGTATTAGTAAAAACTGTTAAAATAATAATTATTATTTATAAGTAGACACACAACAGACACATCAAGAGGAGACAAAACCATAGAATACAAAGACAGTAGCTGCTTTTAAACAACAAGGATGCTAATGCTAAATGTTAGTTTGCTAGCGGGGTTTTTCTGTTTGACGTTGTCTCGAACGCCCAAATGTAGGCAACATTTTTTGTTGTTCCGTATCTCACACGGACATTTTGCATGGGTCACGCCCATAATCCATAAGTTAAACTCGTAGCTTAGACGTGTGTGTGTGTGACTGTATTTATGTGTGGCTAAGTGTGCGTGTGTATGTGTGTGTGCGGTCGCTAACTGGCTGTTTGAGCAGCTAAAGGCGGCACTCCTCTCTGTGGTTTGCGCAGCCCGACAAATAAACAAAGTGCACGGCTGAAGGGAACTACCAACTACCGAGAACCCAAAACCGAAAAACCGAACCAAAAAACCCAAATCACACGCTTCAGACTAAAGGGTTAAAGTGGCTTTAAATGCTGCTCAGCACTGGAAAGCAGCTGGGATGGTACAACAAATTATTGGTAGCTGTCCTGCGACTCCTGCGATGTCATTGGAGGCGTGTACTTTGTTAAAAATTTATGATTATTTTTACTTATGTTGTGCGCCTTTTATTTTTTGTGTGTTTGTATTTTTCTCTGTTCTTCCTTTCCCATTTTGGTTGCTAACACACTAATGCTGACCCGCATTCACAACGTACAATGGCAAAAACACAAAAAGGTTAAAAGGTCCTTTGGGCAGGGACTGGGCAAGGACTCTACTTATATACATGCATAAATATATATATACAATATTTTGCATAAATAGAATTTTTGGTGTGTCGCATTCTCCAGACGCCGTTTGTCGGCTACTGATGATGTGCTAATCCTGACGCAACAAAATTGCTCATACGCTACGTTGGTCAGGGTCACAAACTTGCCCACGAGACAGACAAAGTAGAGCGAAAGAGAAAGACACTCAGTGTTTGTGTGTGGGCGCCGCATTGACATAATCATTTCGATGGAATGTGTTTTTTATGATGACTCTGTTTGCAGCATTTTACGATTGTTTGAGGTGCGTAGAAAACAATGTGGTTGAATATGAAATCAAATAAAAAGGATTGACAAGAATCGAGGGTACTGGCGAAATACATAATTATTACGCAATTATAATTTCTTCTTCAAAAGTAAATATCTATTCTTATACTACAAGTATTTTATTTTCGGCATGTAAGGAATTATTAAAGAAGATCAAGAAGCAAGTTAAAAGTTAGAGGAGAGTGTTTTGTTTAATTACTAAGCAAATGTAATCTAAATGTTTTCAAATTCAAAGTAAATATCTGTCCTTATTCCATGTGGAATTGATTTACAATTATTTTACTTTGTGTGTGCCTTAAAAAGGAAATATTTTTGCATCTGCTGTGTCAACTCCAAACTGCCCGCCAGCTGTTTGTGATTCGAAATCGTTTTGCATAAGTCCTCGTCGTTTGGTGAAATGTAATAACAAGTTGAGAAAATAATTGACTTAGATATGAAATTTATATAAATTTCAAATTTGCAACATCACATCAAGGCATGACACAAAAATTTAATTAATTTGTCCTGAAGACGAAGACAAATTTCAGCACTAATTTGACTCGTATCCTCTCCTGCTCTCTTCGGTCCAATGCCATGGCTTGGCTGTTGATTATGTCCAATAATTTTTGATTGCTGTCCAGCCATTTGGATGGCAGGAGAGAAATTCATTAAATATTGATTACAGATATGCCATACACACAAACACACACACGGTCCCAGTTAGGCCGATTATATAAACACATAATATAAACCCCTCGAGGTGGAAATGACAGAGTGGAAGAGGAGTCAGTCCATATCCTCGGTATCAATTTCGAACGCTTCCTGTTAATTGCAATTTAAGCTTTGGCATATCTAAAATTTTGCATCCATTTTGGCACATCCTTCGTTTGTTATCCTTAGCTATCCTTGGCATATTTGTTTTTGCAGTTTTCACACAGCTGCTGCAGTTACATATTGCCTTTGCTGCAGACCACTTTCGGGCTTTCGCTCAGTCTGCGAGCGTGTCAATTATTTGCTAGATAAATTCCATAAATTCCTGCTAAATGAAATGAAATGCTGTTATTTGCCTTGGATTTATCATTTACCAAATGCATAAACATTGCTAGGCAGTGGAATTTTGCATTTAGCATTTGATCTGGTCAATTCTGGCTTAACCAAATGCTTCAGCTTCCATCTGCTGATAACCATTTCAAAGTAACATATTTGATGGGATTCGTTATTCATTGAATTTCTAATTGCTGCTCGGGGTGGCTGCTTGATGAATTACACGCAGAATAAAATGTTGACGTTCGTTTGTTGAACATTTGTATTGTTAATAACTTCTATGCATAGTCATGCAAATTGAAAAATCTCGGTCAATAAACATAATGCGAGTTCGCCATTTCCCTACCAGCGAGACCCCAAAAAGCGTTGACAAAGCGAAAGCACACACACACACAATGAAAACCACACACACACACACAGTAGAAGGAATCGCGGCGAAGCAAGTTGCAACAACCGCTGCCTGCCATTTCCATTTCATTCGCTGTGCTATTTGGTCGGGATTGGGGTTTTGGGCTCTGTACGGAGAAAAGGGTCGCGCGGCTGTTTGCTGTTGATGTCGTTTGGTTTGCCAAAACGTCGCTTGCATACAAAGCACAACATAAATTCAATATAATAAACATGTGGAGACTGAAGCCCTGCCCCGCGCTTCTCTCTCTCTCCTTCGCGCAGGACCTTTAACAATTGCAATTGGCTAAACAATAACGTGGAAAAGCCTTTCTGACTTCCAGTCTGCCATGATGACCCAGTTAAGAAACGCCCACTATACACAAAATGCTTGCTGCATGTTGCGGGTGGGGGGGCAACATTTTCTTGGGTTATTTAGCTCATTGTAAGTTGGCGGATATTCTGATGGATGTGGCATTTGGCCATTTTCGTTGACTCGCTTTTGCTTCTACTTCTGCTTTTGCTTTAAACTTTACTCTACTCAAGTCGAGCGGTTGTTCTTGTTCTTGTTGTTGTCGTTGTCGCACTGCCAAGTGAAATTGCTTGTAATGCATTACAAGGCAAAACTTTCCTCTTTCTCTGTACTGTGTTGCATGCTTTGGGGCGCCTTAGTCTGCTGCTAGCTGTTAGCTGCTTGTTCCCAGACTTCGGCCTTTGGCTCAACTGTCTGTCTTGTGTCGCTTTACTTACTTTGCTCCGGCTTTGAACTCACCAACAGCCTCGTCGCCCAGTTGCCTGCAGTTCTCCCCTCGTGTCGGATTATTGGCTAGTTTATGCAACACAGCTTGCCCAGCTCCTCCACAATTCTCCTCTCTCTCTCTCTCTCTCTCTCTCTCTCTCTCTCTCTCACTCTATCTCTATGTCTGTGTGTGATGTCTGATGGCTTTGCGCCTTTAGGCGTTATCTCTCGATATACAGCCTGTTTGGGGCATGTGGTCAACTTTGTCTTGATTATTTGTGGGCAACTGGACAAAGTTTTTGCAACTTTCGATTACTTAATATATTAATTATTTTTAGAGTCAGTCGATTGCACTTGCATTTCTTCTTTAATTTGTTTACACAGTCAATACATATGTATATATTTACTCAAAAATTCCAACTATTTTAAAGCAAGAACAGCAGAGGTTCAACCTAATTACTTATCTAAAAATGTTTGTAAAATGGCATAAACATAAGTGAAATTAATAATATTGGGCAACAATTTTAAAATACTCGCTGTCAATACTGGTACTTAACTAAGGGATAGCATATGTATTAACAGTATAGAATACTATGAAAAGTATTTCTGATTTTGAACTGTGTATTGGTCTTGCGAACAAAAGATCAAATGTTTTAATACAACAATTGTAGTTTTCAATAGATAGTTTTAAAACGAAGTTGTTCTTTTTTAAGTGCATTCAGCAATAATTTAATTTGATTTTTATTACGGCCTCTTCCGTAAATCGAAAAGAAAGCTGGAGTATTTTAAGAGGAGTATTTATGACTCCTGCAAATTTGGATGGCTTGAAATGAAGTTCTACATCGATATATCAAATACAGCCTTTGACAGTTTTAGAATATGGTTTTATTTAAAATGGGTAGCGGGTATCTCAGAGTCGAGCACACTTTCTTACATGCTTTGACACAATCTAGAAAGTCGTCCTTGGACGTAACATCATAGTAGCTCTTTTAAGGGACTCAAAGCCGTTGAATTTCTCGTAGTAAATGCCTGAGAAGTTTAACCCATTGTATTTACCAGTCAAATGACTATAAAAAAAATGAGATTTTAGCAACAGTTTCAAGAAAAGGAATACGTAATTTTCTTACGATTTTGAACAACTATGATACCACCAGGCGGCTTTTTGACTCTCAGCACAATTGCCCTTGCTCCATGTATCATGATCCCGATCAAAGGTTGTAAATTTCTGGCGAAAATTATCACTGAGCGAATCACCCGCAGTGCCGTGGGCTTCGCCTAGCGTGTGAATTGCGTACTCTTCATCTTCGTCGCCAATCGCAAATTTCTCAAATATCTCGTAAGCTTTGTTTCCCTCAAAATCTTCTAGAATCACTATCAACTCCTGGCTGAACTCCGCTGTCAGTGCGTGTATTTTATCTAATCCCAAAAAGAATTCGCCATCTAGGTCGCCGAATCCCTTTTTGTAGGTATTCCACTTTCGATAAAAGTCCACACTTCCATCCGTTCGTCTCAAAATTACAGTCCAATTACCTCCCTGTGTGGTTGCATCACAGAACACTTTAAAAGGATGTTGAATGTGATTGGGAATATGAATCTCGTAGATACCACTATTTAATGAATGTGCTGTTGCTTCGGCACAACTGCGAGGGTGCGAGTGCGATACGATCTTTCGATACGGTTCCGTTCTGGGAAGAGGATGTGTCAAATTAAATGCATTTTGTATAGTCTTATAATTTACTTTAAGTCGTCTAGCGGCGAGGGAAATGCATTAGCTTCATAGAACTCTGTCCTTCGCTTGGTGGCATCACAAAAAAGCGCAGAAATATTTAGAACAAATATAATTTGTATTATTTTTAACAACATTTTCGCGACAGTAACTTTACTAAAACCAGCACCAAACTGAACTAATTTCCATATACATATTTCATTTTTATATCAAAGGTAAACGGTTCTTATCTCTATACTAGCTGCCCAAATGATAATAATGCTGATAGCGTTTAAGACTCCGAAAACTAAGGGATCAACTGAGAAAGCCAATACTTTTGAAAGAATTTTAACGAAACTACTTTTTTATTTAATCAATATCGAGACTACAGATAACTATGTATTTATAGAATGTATTTAACTCTTTAATATTGTCGGCTACAGCAAACAAGTTTTGTACAGTTTATGCTGCAAATAATTAAATTAGTAATGTTTATGCGTGAGGCAAAGAAGGAAATACATACATAACATATATCAGATTCATAAAAGAAGACAATTTGGTGTAATATTTGATAAATATAGTGAAGTAACAAGAAACTACAGACGAACTTGCTTGACTATGAGAAACCCACTATACATTTTCAATAAAAGTATTATTCTGTAGTATTCTTAAAATATATCCAAATGAATATACCAAAAAAATACAAAAATATACCAAACATTGTGTTCGATATATTGATATAGAGTACAAAATATATCAAATTGTAACTTAGACCAGACGGTAGCACAGATTGTTTGCCATGTAAAATTATTACCTATGCAAATATCTTCTACAGTTTTATCTGATCGCAACAACGTTATCAGAAATCATAAAGACTGTAGTTATGATTATATGTACAAACAAAATCGTTACTCTAGCTTTCAACTACAAGTGTGCTGTAAAACTTACAATTACAGCTGCTGAAAAAGGGGAGTAATATATAAAATGAATGTATCTGTTAGTCGCTAGGACAAATAAAGGACATATCAAATTATAAAAATGAGTTTAAAAGGCTTAAAACCAGTGAAAATAATATTTCATAAACATTTCTTTTTCTTTCAATTTATTTTATCACAAAACATTTGAAGCTGTATTTCTTGGAACTTTACAAAAAAAAAATAGCAACAACTTTGAAGTTCCGAGTGCTTCAACTCGTTTTTAAATAACATTCAGTACTTTGTGCTTTATCAATAAGTTTTTCATTAACACATCTGTTACACACAAATTACCAGTTTGCCTCATTAGGGCTGCTGCTGTTTTTCTCCTATTTTTTTAGATCTACAATTTCCTCTTAATTTAGGAAAAGTTGTGTGAACTGCTGCTGTGACTCGTGTGAGTTGTTAATAAATTGAGGCAGCTTGGCGCTTAGAGAAGGAGTTTGCTTCAGCTATGTTTATGCAAATTGACATGCAAACGCCTAATGGCAAAATGCTCTTAACCAGCCGCCCACCAATCGCGCACAGTCTGTTGCACAGGAAATTTACAGACAGCCGTGTCTAATTCGGATGCTGGCACATCGTGCCACACACTCACACATGTACAGACACACACACAAATACCTACACGCTGCTTTTCCATCAGGCCAAACCCAATTTCCAATTTCACACACTCAACGCCCCCCACGCACGCAACACTTGAGCAGCTTATTAACTAAAGCAAAGGCTAACCGAAAAATGCTTTTAAATGTTGAGGCATACGTGATGTGCGATGTGCGATGGGCGATGTGCTGTGGAGAGCATCGCAAAATATTACGCATACGCCCCGTGCGGTGAGCGTGAGCGTGAGTTGCGTCTCATTACTCAAACGTCGCATAATCCGCTGATTGCTGGCTCATTTTTTATGCACTTTGGCAAAGTTTCCCGAATATGCCCTCACACACGATGAGCTGATATATAATTTTGTTAACACAAAATTTGATGTGGTAACCGGCAAAAAAACATTGCGCTAACTGCATGACTTTCAGTTCTAGGAGCTATGTGGAGCACATTATCGAAATGAGTTTTTGGCTGAAACAGCAGTCAGAATAACAAGCATAAACAAGTCTCAAACACTGTCGGGGTGCCACTCGAAGGGGTCCCTCGCTCCACTTGCCATAAATAGTAACCAAATGCGACCAACAGAGCAGAAATATGTTGGCTGACAAGTGCACAGCCACAAGCACTGGGCAGGACAGGACGGAGATGGAGATGGACAGTGGCTAGCGATGTGCATGAGCATAAGTCGATTTGTAGTAGACCCAGCAAAGGATTACACATAGTCCTCGTAAATTCCGGCTTTAATTCCAATGTGGTCAACAAAAAAAAACAAACTTTAATTCATTTAACAACAGTTTTCCATATTTTATTTTGTTTCGCCAGCCAACAAACTGCATCCACACATGCGGCTTTAAAGCCTTTATTGTTTTTATTTTTGCATTTAAGCTGATTTACTTTTCACGGTAATTGCATGTTTATGCATTTGTTTGTTTTTACTCGGAGTGTATTCATGAATGTCTGAATGCTATTTATGTATCATGATTGAACCATTCATTATTTATGTATATACGGAACAGTTTCGCTCATGAGTAATTATAGTAAGGCATTGAAATTGGCAAACATATTAATAACGTGGCCAAACAATAAAAAAAATTAAAGTTTTCCATCCATAAATTTGCAAAAATACCAATTACAAAATAGCTTAATTAAAATACAAAAATAGGGCATTGTATTCAGAATAGTTTTGACTTGATCTTATAATATTCAGAAATTATAATTAAATGAAATTTTAATATTGTATTAATTGAATTTCAATTTTAATTTGAACTGTTAACTGTTAATTAACTATGTCTATGCAGAAAGCTTTCCATTCATTTATTCTATGAAATTTAAATATAAAACAATCTCATTTTATTATATAATACTGAATAATATGGTTTAAACTATTCTCTGTTTACAATCTATAGCGATGGATTGAAATTGATCAGCATTTTAATATCGAAAGCAACCAAAGTGTAGAACTCCTTTTAAAATAGATCTCTTAAGATATCGATGATGAAAGCGCTTTCAAAACATAATCCGTTAGTTATATTGTTTTAGCTTGCTATAATTATTTGTAGACATTTAAAAATAACGCTCTAATTAATTAATTTAAAGGTTTAGCTGAGCGTAACTACTAACGCTAAGCCTCAAGGTTTTAAATTGTGCTGCCGAGCAGCTACTGTCACTTGGCAGAGCAGCTTAGGCGTTTTGCTGTGGGGGTTATGTATGTTTAAGCTGCGTACAAATTGGGTGGCTAAAAGCGACCTAAACATTCCATACATGGAGAAGAGATTGGCTCAGAGAGAAGCACATCGCATGTGGGGCTATTTGATGTTGCATTAGTTGAGTGGCTAGGGGAATGGCGTTGAGTGGAGGGGACTAGAGGCAAGCGAAGGGGGAGGTAATCTCTGTCTTCCGTTCGCCATTCAAGTCTGTTGGCCCTGTCGGACTATCAAAAACGAGTTGGGACCACGCCCACAACAAACAGGCGGACAACAACAGCAATATCAGCGGCAGCAGCAGCTGCTAATGTGCCTTTGTCTTTGGCTTTGTGTTAAGAATAGGAAGACTGCAAGTGTTTAAGTGTGTGTGTGTGCCAAATGTATGTGCGCCCCTGTATATGCAATGCTTTTGCTGTTGTAATTGCTGCTATTACAGCTGCCTGTTTGTTTGTTTGTTTGCTTGTATTGTTGCTTCTGCTGCTGCTTCTGTTGCTGTTGCCTTTAAGCTAAAGACTTAATGCGCTTTGGCTGGCGAAAAGAGCGAGAGAGAAAGAGAGTGAGAGAGCTGACTGCATTTGGCTATGGAGAGCAACGTACAATCATCATCATCATCCGCTCAACAAAAATTATGCACAAAAAGCGAAAATAAAAGTTAAATCAGTGCAAGTATATGATGAGGTTGAAAGGATGCCTGCGAAAGTGGAAAAATGTGTACAAAAACGCACACAACACCCACACAAATATAAACACTCCCACATATGCTCCCACACATACATACATATATTTATGTACGTGTGTATAAAGCCTTTGTCAGTCGCTTTACTTCTTTGGTCCTTGGTGACTTTGCAATTTGCTTGCTTTTCGCTTTTCAAGAGGTTTTTCAAATTATGCACTCCACTTACACACACACACACAAGCAGACATATCCTCTTGTTACCTTGTACTGTAAAAGTATACTCTGTGTGTGTGTGTTTTTATTGTGACTGTGAACTTTTCATGCAGCACTCTGAAGTGCAAACAATGTCAACATGTAATTTTGTCGCACACAATTTTCTAGTTTAGTGCAAGGACATATTAAAAATTGAAAATCCTCTAACAAAATTTGGCTAAAAGCAAGTTTTTTCATTCAAAAATCATCATGCTGTTGCTCTTTTTTTTCAATTTAAAGTTTAAACTATTCTTATTAAATATATTCAATATTTTAATTGCAGTATTTTCTTGGAAATGTGTTTTGCGTTTAGCAGTTAGTAACAATAAAATTGCATTTCGTAAACTTTGCTTATATTTAATATTTATAATTTTTAATCTTTAAGATTTTGATATTTATCTTGTTTTTATTTTTCTTCGTCGATTTAAATATTTGAAGAAAATCAAGAAGAAATTGTTTTTCC
Organism: Drosophila nasuta; assembly: GCF_023558535.2. NCBI lineage: Eukaryota > Metazoa > Arthropoda > Insecta > Diptera > Drosophilidae > Drosophila > Drosophila nasuta. Next base: position 5,209,601 of record NC_083455.1, on the reverse strand, counting down.
AAAAAGTTTGCAATAAATCACAGATTGTCCGTGCTCTGTATTTATTTAAAAGTTTTCACTTTGCTTTAATGCCGCACCTCAATCGCTCCACAAAAAAAGTACTCCAATTATTGGGCACGTGCGTAAGGTCGGCAGTCCCATCAATTTACATGTAAATCGCCTCAAGTTGAGGAGAAATAAAAAACATGAAAATAATATAAGATTGCAGAGCGAGAACGAGAGCGCAGCAATCAATTCATTCATTTTCATTGAACGAAGCGCACCCAGAACGCAGGAACGCTAAACTTTGGGGGAAATATTTCAACTGATTGGGTGTTTTCCATAGTCGAAAAATTCAAAGAATACATAAAAAATACAACAAGGAAAAGTTAAGACTCTGCCGAGTTGAAGCAGTGGCAAAGCGAAATCGAAAATAAACCGCAATTCAAATGAAAGAATAAAATGAAAAGCGCACACGCAATGCGCAAGGAAGGGAAAGTAAATTATAAGCTAATGCCAAAGCTGAAATGATTTTTAATGAAAGGCAAAAGAGAAGAAATTCTCAAAAAAAAAAAATTCTGGCAATTGCGTTTCTGCAATCATTCCACAGCATTTATGCATTTGGAAAGCAATATTTATATTCAATTTGCTGGTGTTGTTTTTTTTTTTTTATTTACTTATTTATTTTATTTTTTTTTTTTTGTTATTTCTGCTGCTATTTTGTTGGCGGAGGGTTCGTGTGGTTTATTTTTTGTTTTACTTTTTGGAAGTGCTTAAACTTTTACTTTACGCTGATAAAATGATTGCAGTGCTACGTGATTTATTGCACTTTTCTTGGATTTTATTTGACAACCTTTCGTGCGGTTTCCTGCACAGCTGCTCCACGATGCTGCTGACTTCAGTTCGTCGACCATTTTGTTGGTAGTTTAAGTTACGGACCAGAGATGTCCTGTGTTTACGTTCGGGGCCTGTCAGCTGCCCCAGCAAACATCTTATATGGTTGTACGAAAAATGAAGAAAAATACATTTTCATGGAAACTTTTCAGAAACTTAAACATTGCACGCAAATGTACTGAATGACCTTAAAGCATATTGTGCGTTGGTATTTTCTTTGAAATCTGCATTGCAGATTGGCTTGGGTCTGGGATTTATGTAGTTCAAAAAGCATTTGTTAGTTACAGTTACCGACATAAAATGAACTGACATTTAGGTTGCTAGTGCAATGTATTTCATATGGTATTTTTATACCCGCTGCCTTTAGAGTAGAAGGGTATTATAGCTTTGTGCCTCATGGATATTTTTGCAATACATACAGTAATAAAACGCTTACTTACTACGAATCTTAGTTGCTCAATATACCATATACAACCTTTAGTATATTTTTAGTATTTGGGTATATTGATGCGGTATATTTTAAGTGCTTGTGCGGTATATAAATTTATTATATTTTAAAATTAATACTGCGCTGTTTTGCTTTTGAAAATGGAGAGTGGGTATCTCGCAGACGAGCACACTTGTCTTTCTAGCTTTCTTACTTGTTTTGCATTTGCAACGGTATTAAGTTGCAAAATTTACTTAGATGCATATTTTTCTTGCTTAAGAGCCACACAACAAAATTAATGACTCAATGTAAAGCCTATTTTCGAGAACTATTTAGGCCAATGAAAATTAAACTTGTGCAAATTGGAATACGCTTTACAACCATTTATTGCTCTGATTCTAGATCCAGAGAATACATTGCTGTAGAAATTATAAGCGTATTAGAAGCACATCAAAAGTTGAACGACAGCAAACAGTTTATATATTGGCAAAGAGAAGGCAATAACCTAACATAAAATCCCAAAGAATCTCAATTCCAATGCCCGCCCGCATCATCTATCAACGTCAAGCTTAACCAGAAAAAGCGAGTCTCAATGCAGCCGACCGGAGGACTGAGGGTTCGGAAAGTCTTATCTAAAAACGTGGCGCTGTGGAAAACTGCAGTGCCATAAGAGGCAGCAGCAATCTCAAAGAGAAATCAGACATCCAAGAAGCGAGAGAGAGAGAGAGAGAGGAACTGACAGACTTAAGCCTATCAATCAAAATGAGCATATAACCACCCAAAACGCTGACCAAAAGCTTAAAATATTCAACTTGAGCGCATTTAAGCCCATTTTGTGCGAGCTACTGCAACCAAATTGAATCATCATTGAGTGTGTGTAGAGGGAAGAAAGTGAAAAAGAGAGAGAGGGGGCTTTCGAGTGTATGACACATGCAGTTAAAAATGAATAAACGCCGAAACGTGGGGAGAAGAAGGTTTCGCAATGCGTTGCTGGGTTCTTCCTCGGTTGATGGCATTAAACGCTCGTTTGGCTGACACAAAACGACGTGGATCGATGCGATGCGAGCAAAGACACTGACAATTTTTGGGTTAATGGAATTTAAGTGAGGTTGGACACACACACAACTGAAATTGTGTTTTTCCCCCTCGTGTTATTTTGTTTTTTTGTGGGTAGCCACAACTGATTGAACATTTTTCAATCAAGTGTTCAGCAGCCGGTGCCCAAAGCGACTAATTTTAGCTGAGAAAGACGGGAGTGCAATGTGCGACTAGTTTTTATTTTCCGTTTCTAGAAGTATTCGCAATGCGCTACAAGAAGACAAACTGGTTTCTTTATAACAATTTCTCTCTATCGCTATCGATGAGGAAAAACCAGGCGAAACGGCAAACAAAAATGAAAATGAGAGACATAAAAGTGAGAGAGTGAGAGAGAGCGTCGCTGCGGCACATGTAGCAAAAAGAAAAGTTGTTTGCTGTAAAAGTCGGGCAATTGTCGGGGGCTATTGCAGTTGTTTTTCATTTTCTTGGCCCAATGTTGGTCAAACGCTTTGCCATATTCAATTCTTATTTCTTTTTTTCCTTGCACTTTGCCAGCCTGCAACAGTAAATAGCGAAAGTCGTTTTCAGCTCGTTTCTTATGTGGGCCAAATGTGCAGCTGGCCCAGACCAGGCCAGGCCGATTCACTGAGGAAATAAGCAACAGGCCCACAGCTGTGATAAGATATTTGTTTTCAGTTGTCGCAATAAAACAGTATTGAGAAATGGTTCGATTTTTGGCACTTGCTTTGGGTCACCAATTTCTGCTATCAATTCTATTTTCTTTCGGTAAAAGTGAAGTATAAAGTGCACGAAATATATATTTAAACATCGTTTCATATGCATAATATATCACTTTACAGTCAGCTAAAAGACTTTTCCTCTTTTCGCCTTATTCTGCTCATTGTGTCTCTTAAAACGTCTGTTATTATTGCCTATTATTCTTAGCATCCTTTCATTCGAGACTTTATCCCTTTATTATGCTTTTATTTTAGCCTTCGTTGTCTTTTATTTCCTGCGGCTGAGTTTGCTTTAACCACTCAACTGAGCTGAAGCTTGTTCACCTTTTTAACTTATTCTGTGCAATCTCTCCATGGGCTTTTAGTCTTTGTTTAATCCGTCCCTACGAGTGTATCTATTCATACTTGGGTAAGGTAATATACATATACATATAGACATATACTAATGTGGATATATATGTGCATATCTAAAACTATGTATACTATATAGAAGGGCTTTCTCTGTCGCTCCTAGTATTTGCCATCTTTTTTTTTTGGTTACTTTTTGTCCACTTTCTAGGTCAACTGCTAAAGTGACCTCGGTTTGCTTTGCTCCCCAGCGGAGTGACCCGCACCAATCATCCTGTGAACTAGAGTCCTGGTAGTGCATAGTAAAAACGAAAAAGCTAACAAAAAAACCAAAAACTTTGTAATGTTTGCTTGAGCATTCAGTTTAATTACCCCTTTTAAAACCTTTTGCAGTTTGTTTTAACATTTTGCACATTTCACGTTTTTCCTCCAGTATAATTTTTCACCATTTCTTCACGCAGAGTGTGGAGCCCTCATTTCTCACGCTTTTTGCGTATTTTTCATTATTTTGGCGCATTTTAAGTAATTAAAATTCCTCACTCATGGCAAATACATGTCTCCTTTCCACAGAATTCTCTTGGTTTTTCTGTTATTCAGTTTTTTTTATTTTTGTTTCGCAGACAGGCTGTGTATCTATAATTGCGAGTGTTTCTGTATCTGCAGCTGTAGTTGTAGTTGTATTTGTATCTGTATCTGCGGCTGTATTTTATGTGTATGTATCTGTGTAGACCGCAACCATTCTGACTTTATTTTCATTTAACTATCGATTTTTGTGGTTTTTTGAACGCAATTAACCTTCCGCTCTTCCTTTTGCTCTTAGTTTTCATTTCAGTTTGAATATTCCGAAACTTTTTGGCTTGATGAGCCATTTGTAGTTGCTGTTGTTGCTGTTGATGCTGCTTTTCCCTTTGATGAGTTTTCCTATAGGTCTTTTTTGGTTTTTGCTCGCTCTGCTCCTGCTGTCGTCGCTAAGTTTCGCCAGCTGCTGGTTTTGTGTCAATTTTTCATCTGTATTTACTTTGCTAATCCTTGCCGATAATTTGATGTGGTTGTGTCTGGTCGAGCCATGCTTGTATTGTTGGGAATTTGTAAATATTTGTGGCATTAGGATTACTTTTGTGGAGTTCGTTTTACTTGCTATTTTACAGTACATTTGTGGCAACATAAAGTCGACGGCATTTCATTAAATAGAAATCATTTCTCATTTAATTGATTTGCCATTAATTTGCAATGGACGCTTTTCAAATGGAATTAGTTCAGTAGACTTGTGCGAAACTAAATGTAGGTTTGTCTTAAATTAAACTCAATTTGCTTGTTTGCTTATTCCAAGTCAATATTTATCAATTAAATGCATAACTTTCGAGCAAACCGATGCCCGTCAATTATACAGTTTAATTATATTAATTAAATGGCAATCTTTTTTTTTAAAGAAATATTTTTCAATATGTTTTGATGCATTGAAAGCCAAAGGTAATTTGCCAGCAATTTTCAAATGTTGTGTTCATTGTACTTATGTATATGCACCATGCAATAGTACATCATCGGGCTATAGGATATCCGATTGGTCCACAAAAACCACAAAACAAACATCCGTACTGAACGATAAATCTTCGAAAACCAATTCCACAATCCAACTCAAATCGGCTAGCCGCAATTTCAAATTAATTGAAGGCCGGAAATTGAAACGCAACGTCAACGGACGGATGCTCCACTTCGTGCCCTCGCTGCAGAACTGGCTCCCCTCACCTCCGCACCCCTCCTTTTGTCATGGTTTCTCAAATTAAAAATACACGACAAACGCAAGGGGAACGCAGAGGAAACTGCAGGCAGGCCCAGCATTGACCGGATCACAAACAGTAAACAGCAACATCTAGAACAACGTTGCTGCATTTCATTGCCATTTGAGTTGTTGCATTTACGAATGAAACTTTTAACGTTTCATACTGGGATTTAATGGCCAAAAAAGTGGGCCCAATCTTGAAGTGACCCGCGCTGCGGCCCTGGGCGAGGTGCCTGCAATGCATTTCCTTGTAATGCATTTACTTTTGCAGTTGTGCTCGGTGTCGCCCAGCATCAAGTAAGCAGGCAAGCAAGCACTCTTCGTGTGTGGGCGTGCCCTGTCGAACTTCAAGTGCAAGTGTGTAAAAGTGTAAAAGTGGCAAAGTTGGAGGAGTTTTCCCTGGCACAAACATATTTATTTTGGCAGATGGACTGGAAACCAGAAACGAGAAACGAGAAATGGCAACACGAGCGATCAACTTGCACAGAACATTTCTGCTTTGCCAGCAACTTGTGCAACATTTTTAATGCATTTACCTCCCTCCTCCCCCTGCACATCACACATACAGAGACACGCACACAGATAAATGCATAAATGCATTACTTGTGTGAATTTTGGTTCTCCCTGTGGGTTGTTGCTGTTGCCTTTCTTGGCTTAAGTGTGGGTGTGCCCCCGATTGCCTAATGGAGTGTTCTGTGCAAGCAATAAGAGACTCTCAGGCAACAGCAACCACAACATCATCTAACAGCAGCTCAAGCAATATGGTGCATGACAAATCAAGACAGACATTATTTGATTATCTAAGATCTGGTCTGGCATACTTAAATTTAGAATTATGCGTATTAATAACGATGACTTAATTTGGGCTGCTTTACAAATCACGTGATTGCAGGCATTCGATTAATTAGTGAAAATGCATATCAACAGTGATTATGTTGTTCATGTTCGTTAACAGCATTATTTAATCTAATAACAACAATTAGAGCGTTCAAATTGTAGAAAGAAATAAAAAACTAGAGAATTTATAGTTTGAAATAAAATATGAATACAAATATAAAATAAATATAATATAACTAAAATATAATATAAATATAAAAGAATATTTTGATAGTATATTTCTGCTATCTCAGATATCTTACTAACTTTTCCTATCGTATCTTACTAACTTTGATTTTGTTTCTATCTTTTGCAGGCCGTGAGCGACTCAACGAATACATATCCCACTATGAAACACTCAACTATGATCATGAGCACGTTAGAGCTAGTCACAATAGAGCGCGACGATCGGTGACCAAAGATCATTTTGTACATTTAAAGTTTGCAGCACATGGAAGAGACTTCCATCTTAGATTAAAACGTGATTTAAATACATTTAGTGATAAGTTAGACGTGAGTATTAACTAAATTTGATATACTATCTACATCATATAAACATTTTATATTTTGCATTTGCAGTTTTATGATAGCAACGGCCCTATTGATGTGTCCACTGATCACATCTATGAGGGCGATGTGATAGGGGATCGTAATAGTTATGTATTTGGTTCCATACACAATGGGGTATTCGAGGGTAAAATTATAACGGAACGTGATGCCTATTATGTTGAACATGCCAAACATTATTTTCCCACAAATCGCACGACGACCACCGCAAGCGCAACCGCAACCGCAACAACATCGTCCTCGACGACAACGGGGTCGACAACTCAAAGAAGGAGCTCCACAAACAGCAGTCTCAACAGCATTAACAACAAAACTGCCATTGATAATAAGACAGAAAACTTCATAAATAAAAATGCTGATACCACCACAACGACGACGTCGACGACATCAACAACATTCCCAGACTCTACGACAATGTTCACAACAACAAAAACAACAACAACAGCGGAGGACGCCATCATCGACCAGGTGGATGAGAATGCCGCCGCACAGGACGAACTTGATTTTCACTCCATTATCTATAAGGAGTCACATGTTGAGGATGCCTACGAGAATGTGCGCGAAGGTAAGTCAACAAAAATATACTCCTGCCCTCAACTTTCTCAGAAATGAAAAATTTGCGCGTTTATTGTGAAAGCACTGAAGATTCGCCCTCGAAATATGAAAAAATAAAAAGAAAATTTGGCTTATGATTTATATGGCGTGCATTGGCTGAAGTTGAAGGCTTCATTGTGCTACCCAGACCAAAGTTTCAAGTCAACCTTGAAATTGTTTGATAACATTTCGCTTCTGTTTTGACACTTGAGTTATGGCTGTCTCTGAGTGTGCGCTAATAATACGAGTTCTTCGTCATGTTCCAAGTAGCCTTAGCTTGTCAAATTGTCATGGGGTCTCCAAGTGACAGTTTGTGGCTTACTTTACAGTTGTATGGCTTAAACATTGTTCATCGTGTGAAGTTTGCAATGCTGTTCACAATAAAACGAAAGATTCTGTATTGTAAAAAATATCTCCGAACAGTGTGAAACTGTTGTTGAATAAATGTGGAAGCATCATTAATTTGCTTGAAGAGTTTTATTCTTGTTATTGGGAATGCTTTTACTTTATGAGATAGCAACAAAGTGAGGTTATGCCATGCATGAAAATTGGCAACTTCGCAATTTGCATACGCATGCAGTGAAAATGCTGCCCCCGTCTGTTGCTGGGGCATGCTACAGCCAAGCAGTCATGCACAGAAAATTCTCTTACCAGTTCAATGGTCAATATTTTTTATGCAACACGGCAATAAACTGAGCCACAGATGATTCACCATCACACACACACACACTGCATTACGGCTACAATGACACTGACAATGAAAGTTGCAGCAACATGTGCCCATTGTGAATGCAACTTGGTTGATGTTATTGTGCCAGTCGCAACAATGATGAAATCAGCATCCACGTGCAACGTGCAAGGCTTCTGGACAGAGGCGTGGCCTGCCTTGGCATAAAAAAGGGTTGCTATTGTAGCTGTTGCAAGACAGGCAACAAAAGAGCTCCTAGCAGCAACGACAACGAAAATAGAAAACTAGGAAAAAATAGAAAAACAAATCTAATGCATAGCTAAACAACTGCAACAATAATTTGTAGCAAGGGGCAGACTGAAACGGGGCAGAATCGGGGGTTTCCCCTATTTCCTCCCGGGGATTTGTTGCAAAAATTGCATGCAATTTGACAGACACACACACACACAACAGCAAAAAAACAACAATGGCAAATAAAACTATTGTCACGGGCGCAGTTAGTAAAATATATATATGTATGTGCATCTGTGTGTGGGGGTGTGTCTAATTTTGGGGGCGTGGCTCGGCGCATTTGGGTGTAATCAGTTTAATGAGCTTACACAAAAGCCACTTACATTTTAGTCAGACTCCAATTGTTGTTAGTTAAGCGACATTTGTTGCCGTTTTGTTGCATTTGATTGATGCACTTCACACTGATTCCAACTGATTGTTCAGCTTACCATATATTTATCCATAAGTACATGCATATGTGTGAGTGTGGCGTGTTGTGTGTGGTATGTGTGGCATTTTGGCGTGGGAGAAATGTGTTACATTTAATTAGGCTCGTTTTTGGGCTAGTTTAGCATATTTTGTGTTTAGACAACAGCTTGAAATAACATGTCGGAACAATTGAAATGCATACATAAATCATGCTAATTAAAAGCATTGTTCTATATACCATCTGACAGCTGAATTGAGAAATTGAATGAGTGGCAATTCCCCACCAGGCTGCACCTAATAAGCTTTTGCGCTTAATTGACAAGTGCTGAAGCATGTGCATAATGTCAAATGAAGTGTGGCAACAGTGCATTTTCCATGCTTCTGTAGTAATTTTCAATTAACAACGACCTAAGTGATTCCGTAGTGTCAATTGAAGTCAAACAACAAAGACAATTAATGTGTGTTATTCTTTATTTTATTGGTAATGAATATTTATTTCTTTCAAGTGCGAACAACTAACAAGTATTCAAATAAATAATTACGATGCGATACAAAACTTGGACCATATTAGGTTACACTTTAAAGGTTTCGAATTTATTGCCAAACTTGTGTGAACAACAAAGTAAACTGTAGTGAAGTGAAGTAAAGCAAAGCCAAAGTATGTGGAAAAGTTCATAGAACTCATGGCCAAAGAGCAGCACATAAAGTTCGATTAGTGCAAAGTGCGCTGTTGCCATGCTTCACTTGTTGACACAGCAACTGTAAGCTGAACTTTTCCAGTTGGAACTCTTCTCGCTTTTTTTTTTTGTAGTGCCTTTTATGGCTTAATTGCTAGCTAACCATCCAGCAGCGCCTTAAACTGTCCAACTTTATTAGCTACTCCAAGGCACGCACGCAACAAAGTATGAGGAAAGTATGTCGAGGTGTTTACGCTCCTCGAGCTTATCAAAAATGTTGTGCAATCCTCTGTGTATATGTATCACCCTTTGGTCTCGCCCCCAACGCAACCCATCCCCACACACATTTAATGCCATTTAGCAGTATATTAAGTTTTGTGCTAGAAATGAGCAAATGTGTTGCACGAGAAGGGCGCTGGCCCCTGCTTTGATTACTTTGTTGGCTGGCTGGCTGACTGGCTGGCTGTATGCATACAGCTGCGTGTTAAAATCAACCAAGCGAGGACACGCATATTTCCCTCCTTTTTTCTGTTTTTGTTGTACCCATCCTGGCTTTGACACACTGCCGTGTCTGTCAGGCAGCCAGTTAGTCAGTCAGCAAGTAGCAGAGCGTACGTAAGACGACGGAACTCGAACTCTTGGAACAGATTGAGAGGGGCGTTAATACACCACGCAAACACACTGGGGATACGCAGCAGTAGCAGCAGTCTCTTCACACAGTGACTCCATTAAGGGACGACTACACTCTGCCACTTGAATGCTGTATGCGGCATGGAAATCACAATTTATACACATTGTTGTAATATAATTTTTGCCCAGCCAAACAGAATGCAACTGAAGTGGCATTTATTTTACTTTTTCTCTTTTTTTGTTGCCTTGCCCCTTCGTTCTTTCTTCCATTCTTTGCTTTGTTCAGCCACATTGTTTGGTCGTGCCATTGCAGTTCCCAAAACCCCTTGAAGGGGAGTCCCCCTCGCCACTACCCACTCTCCCTCTCGCGCTCTCTCCCTCTATGTCGCTCGTTGATATTTCTCGAGTGCATTGGCCGTGGCAGCTTTATGCAGCAAGTACAACTGCAACAGCCATTAATGCAATGCGGCTCATTTTATTTATGAGTGTTTTTTATTGCACTTCTTTAACATTGTGGAAATCGTGCAAATAGCCCCGCGTTTTGTTTTTCCTGCTGCCCGGCTAATGTGATTATTTATTTATTATTTTTAGTAGTTACGTTCACAATAGTCTAATATAACTAGCGATTTAATAGCCAGTTAAATATAATATAAATTAAGTCATATTTTCAAATTGAATGTGCTCTAATAGTTCTTCATGCAATGATTATATTATTACAAGCCTGAATAAATATTTCAACCCTAAGGTTGTTTAACTTACTTTAAAGTTATTTATAAAAATTATATTTTAAATTTATTAAAGCCTGCAAAAGCTAAGAACATAAGATTCTCGCCTGATTTAAGACAACTTTGGTAAACAATGATTGTTTTAGCTATTCAGCGAAATGTTGTTGTTTTCGAACTGAGCTTGATATTCGTCAACGATGCATGAAATCGGCGTCCTCTGAAAACACGTTGCACGTCACAAATACATATAGAATATGTATGCGTGTAGACAGGATTTACACACAAGCTGCGCTGCGATTGCGATGTTGTCGATGAGGACGACGATACCAAAAAGCGTACAATAATTTCCGGCATTTGATAACGACAACAATAACGACAACAAGAACTGTTTTTCGGGCAACGCTTGGGGGGAGTTTGGCGATTGTAAACAAACAAATTTCATGCTACGTTTCACCGGAAAGTTCAAAGCCATTTCGAGGGGTGACGCGACGTTCGAAAGAAAGAAATTCCGAATAGCAAATTGACAAGCGAAGTCGCGGCAGTCATGGCCGGAAATATACTGTATGCTTTTATGCATTCATTCGTTTTTTCACGTTATGTTGTTTATTTATTTCAATTTTATGCGTTATTAAAACGTATTGAAGTGAGGCATCCAATGGCCACGTTAATTGGCAGGCATGGGGTCGCTCACTCTTTTGGCCTGATCATGCACGCACCTCATGCTTATTGAAATTAAGCTTGTTTGCCTGTAGTCTATTGACAGACATGGTCATTTGATTAGTGCAAATATTTGTAGATTAAATGAATTTTATTTTTTTCTGTGCTGAGGGGGTGAGCAATAATATATAAGATTAATAATAATAATAATAATAATAATAATAATAATAATAATAATAATAATAATAATAATAATAATAATAATAATAATAATAATAATAATAATAATAATAATAATAATAATAATAATAATAATAATAATAATAATAATAATAATAATAATAATAATAATAATAATAATAATAATAATAATAATAATAATAATAATAATAATAATAATAATAATAATGATAATGATAATGATAATGACAATGACAATGACAATGACAATGACAATGACAATGACAATGACAATGACAATGACAATGACAATGACAATGACAATGACAATGACAATGACAATGACAATGACAATGACAATGACAATGACAATGACAATGACAATGACAATGACAATGACAATGACAATGACAATGACAATGACAATGACAATGACAATGATAATGATAAAAGTAGTAATAAAATAAATAATAAAAATAAGTAAGTAAGTAACAAATCATACAAAATTAAAATACTTGCAAATTTGAATTTTATTTAATATATATTAGTATTATATTTTAAATTTACATTATATTTTGTTTAGTTATTTGATTTAGTTTACTTAGTCTTTGTGGAAATCATTGACGAGACAATAAACTTAATGTGTAATTCAATTGTACTATTTGTATAGTCACACCTGCACTTATATCTTCAAATATGTATGTGTAAAAGCAGCATATGTATACATTTGTGCAACTCTTGATAAGTGTGTGTGTGTGGGTGGGTGGAGAGCGGTCAACGACGCTGCGCTACTCACTGTGCTGCGGTTGGTTGAATACATTTTGCATGCGTGGCGACATGTGTCAACTTCTATTAAGTTAACGTTGGTCATTCAACCCGCAGTGTGTCGGGAGCAATTCGCTCCCTATACGACATGTGAGAGGCATGTGGTCAGCAGTTTGCTGTTGCCAACTCTGATGCGGGCGATGTTAAAAGTGCGACCTGTCACGGGGCAGTTACGAGGGACATTTCTCGAGCTAAGCGATGGAAAAAACGCAGCCACAATGTGCACTGCAAACTTGTCAGACGATTTAGAAAATCTGCTTTATTTTTTTAGATTAATGCACTTTAGCTGCTGGCTTGATGGCGTAAGAAGCCCCACAAAGCGCATTTTTCTCGACAAATCTAATTTAATTTTGTACTATAGAATGTAAAAGTTGAATAAAAGTAGCAAAAGAAATATATTCAAGTTGAGAATAGCTAGCAAAAAGACTAAATTTATAATTTCTATTTAATCAATTCTTAGCAAAATCTTCTAATTGCATTTGATTGCAATCATTTAATAATTATGAAATGAAATTTAAATAGAAAATCGTATGTATTCTGAATGTTAATCAATACTGAAAAACTCCAAAATAAATGTGCATTTTGCTGACCAGATTTCATTTGTTGGTAAATTATGAATGAAATCCAATTGAGGTCATCGTGCTGCTGTGCTTTTGTGTCGAACAATGCATAATTGCTTTACCCAATTATTATTACAAAAGTCAACAAAATCAGGGGCCAGTGTCGAGACTGAAATGCAATTACACGTGACAAATTACAGAGATCAACAAAAGTGCAGCAAATTATAAATACGCATTCACAGTTAGTTGCGGCTGCACAAAAACAATTCAGTTTTAATTATTTGTACACTTTAGTTTTATTTTTATTATTATTGTGGGTGTGTTTTTTGGCCATTTGTTTGTCATAAACCATACTCATATTATTTTTTTTAGCAGTATAATTGCATTTGCCGTCCAGGAGATAAAACTCAAAGGTATTCCAGAGTGCCAGAGTTGGCACAGCGCGTGTCGATTGTTCCCAGCACTATGCAAAATTGCGGTTAATTGAATTCACTGAACACAGTTAGCTGCTTCATGTTGTTGTCTCTATGTGTGTGTATGTGTGCAAGAATTAATTGAAGGGCCAAAACAAGGGGTCGACATACCCGAGTAGCAAAATCGCGCATGACTAATTTTTCATGTTACACTGGACAAAAAAAACATAAAAAGAAAAAAAACAAAGAGTTGAAATTTTTTATGATAGCGAGCTTGTAGTGTTGAACAGTTTTCTATGGTTCACTTTTAATTGACAGCTGTACAAAGATAGTAAAATGCTGATATGAGCATTTTTGTTAGCGTGTATGAGTGTGTGTGTGTTGTAGTGTGTGTCACATGCCAAAATGACAATTCCTTTTGCTCGTCATGCCCAATGGTTTTCATGTTCATTGTCAGCTGCAAAAGTTGATTGTAGTTGTAGTTGTAGTTGTTGCGTGTTGCATGTTCCACTTCTATGCGCGGCGGCGTCATGTTGCAGCTGCGCTCTACAGTTGTACTGTAATTTTATGTTTTAGCTCCTCATAAAACGACAGCATCAATAAAAGTCAGTTACAGTAATGCGAGTGCATCAAATGACATTGCTCTATCTTTCTCACTGCCATTGGCAATGGAACGCACACTGAGAAATTGATAGAAAGATAATGATGCGTTACAATGTATCAACTTGCGAGGGACTTCTTGAAACAGTAGTAGAATTTTTATATACGCTACCCTTGGGATGGAAGGGTAACTTTGTGCCTCTAGGCAATGTTCGAATGAGGCAGAAGGAATATAAAAGTATATATGTTCCAAATCAACTTGTTATTTGCTTTGACTGGTGGTATATTTTGAATACAGTACTATATTAATATACCAAATATAGTCTTCAGAATATTTTTGTGTTATTTTAATTTAGTAGCGAGTATTTCACAGTCGAGCACACTCGGCTGAAACTTTCTTACTTGTTCAACTTTAATCTAAGGATATTACAAAATTGTTTTAGTTTACTTTTACGTGGTCAAGAAATACTTCGCTATTTATAGGAGAGATTATTATATTCTTCCATATTTCCCTACTAATATTTTTAAGCGGTCTTTTATTTATATTTCTAAATATATATTTTATTATCGTTATCGAGCGACCTGACTAAAGTATAGTAAGTTATTTGTAAGATTGCATTCTCCCACACTTCCATTTTCCATTTTTGTGTTCACAAAACAAATTTTGAACACACCAAACGCAAAATACTCGACACACAAAGATTTGTTATTGCAAATAGTTCAGATGCCAATTGTCGACGCCCCAAAGTATGCAACAAAAGATGAAAAGAATGAAAAAAATAAAATGGCTAAACAAATTCCTGTTTGATAACAGGCTGATGATATTCGGCATTTAAAATGTGTATTGAGCAGCACAGCACAGCACAGAAAAGAAACATCAATTTGGCCATGGGACCACCGTGTTCAATGGCATTTGCCTATTTATGCATGCAGCTTGCAGTTGCAATTTTCACTATGTGTGTGCTGCTGTCAACAGCAATGCAAAATACAAAATGCATTTGCTCTCGACTCGCTAACGTTGGGCGAGGCCTTGAATATTAACTGCATACCAATGTGCCATAACTTTTGTGTCAGCCTAGACCCGCAACACTGAACGTGCCACATATGCACCCACACACACACACACACACACCTTAACACAGATACATATATGTATGCATGCATGTATCTAAGCCTCGAGTGGAGTGTTCCCATTTGCCGTTTCCACGCGCTTACTCCGTTCATTGGTCTCAACAAGAGCAACCAACTCCCACTCCCCAAACACTCGCTCAATAATCAATTCCATGCTGTTGCTTTTGGTTCCATCCTGTTGGCGTTCACTCCTCCACATCGTCGTCATCGTCGTCGTCGTCGTCGTCGTTGTCGATGTTGTTGTCGTTCACACTACGCTTGGTTGTCGTCTTTTTAGACACCGCACTCGTTGACGTTGAATGCCAAAGGGTATATACACTTGGTGATCTTCCCAAGCAACATTTTATATTTATTATAAAGCACTCGTTCAACTTGCTCAACTTAAATTGAATAATAAATAAATCAACAAAGTTTCCCATTTTTTATTGCAACTTTGTACGGGGTATTTCTCAGTCAGTCAGCGCTCTGTGTATTCCTCTGTTTTGCACACTTGGTTTAGTATGCTGTGTAACCCTTTTGTTGCCGTCGCGCTGAGATAGAGACTCTGCCGCTGTGTGGCGTGAAAATTCAAATTAGATTTTAAAATTTAATAAATGTTTGTGCAAATTAAAGCGTGGCAAAAGCATCAGCTGCCCCAACGCCCCCAAACTCTAAAAAGATTCATATTTAATGGGTTTTTTGTCTAGCCAAAATGTCCACACACTGTTCCCTTGTCTTGCAAAAATTACTTTTGCATTGTACTAACAAACTGTGCTGTTTTTGAGTAAAACAAACTTGAGAACACAAGTGTGAGGAGTAAAAACAAAACACATATGTTTCTTTTAATGGCATTTGATTAGTGAGGCTTGGGTCTTATCATCATTTGTACAAATTGAAGAGAATTTTTGTGCCACGAGAACCAATTGATGCCATATTGATTGGTTGTTTTGCCATTGAAGTACTCGCCATTCAGATTACTACAAAGGCAAAGTAATTAATTTCACTTCATTAAATAATATTTTATCAAATGATTTACCAATAGTAGCACTTTCTGTACCACCAACCAGATCGAAATTCCTTTGCACAATTTCCCGTACTCCGATCGTTATCGCGATCAGGTGTCGAGAATTTCATATCCTTTTGGGAGGAAAGCGCATCTCCAGCCGTACCCTTGTAGAGTCCCAATGATACAATTTTAAAGTCGTCTGTCTCGTTTCCAATCAGAAAATGATCGTAGTACGCATATCGATTTTCCTCATCAAATCCCTGTAGAAATATGTAGAGTTCGTGATGCTGCGATTGGGTTATTAAATGCAGCTTCTGCAATCCGATGAAGAATTCGCTACGTAAATCGCCAAAGCCAATCGTATAATCAGTCCAATTGCGATTGAATGTTATCGAACCATCGCGACGTCGTTGAATAACAGTCCAGCCCGAATCGGTTAAAACCGAGTCACAGAATACGGGAAAGGGTTCCGATCCGGGTACTCGAATGACATGGACATCGGTTGATTTGCCATAACAACTTGGTGATTCATAATCACTGAGCTGCGCTTTAAGCTCTGCAATTTCTTCAGTCTGTTTCATAATCGTTGAAGTCTGATTTTCGATTTTCAAATTGTGTGTCATTATAACAGTATCCTTCTCCTTGATCGCTGCTTCCATTTCATTAATTTTTTGCTCCTTTAGCTCAACTTTGATGATATCGGAGCTAGCCGCAGACTTGTGCCTCTCAACGAGTGCTTTACTCGTGGCCAGCAGTTCATCTTTGATTTTGCTGCTGTTGTTGCAGGAGATATTCAGATCGAGCAACTGGGCATATTGCACCTCTCGGTTCTTAATGTTTTCTTCACAGATACCAAGGCTGCTTCTGAGGTTGCTGCACTCTGCTTCCAGTTTCTTAAATCCCGCATCTTGTTCTTTGACTTTGTGCTGCAACTCTGTCAATTGCATTGTCTTTCGATTCAGTTGTTCGTTTGCTAGAGTTTCCCTATTCCGAGTTGCATCCTCACAGACACCCAGTTTTATCTCCGCTTCTGAAAGCTTCTTCTCTGTATCTTTGATGATCTCATTTAAATTTCGAATTTGATCCTGCAACTCTGTGAATTGAGTCTGCTTTGTTTGCTGTAGAATTGGCTTAACGATTCCAATGCAATATGAATTGCACTCGCTTTCCATATCCTTGAACATTGTTATTGACTAACGTTGACGAAAATTATATATTCAAATTTTATATTATACATTCAAATTGAGTTTATCACTCACCGGACTGCTTAATCCAGCAGTTGCAATTGATTTAAAACTGTTTTCCATGAGTGTACACAACATTATAATTGAAAGTAGCTTGCTATAAATAAGCATTTTTGATACATTAAATTTGTGAATATTATTTTGGGTGGACAATTTACAAACTAATCAATTTATTAGCGTTTTTATTGAAACACTCTCGGTTGTTTAGGCTTTGGCGATTGTAATACAACTGAAAGACGCTAAGCTTAAACAAAGAAATCCATAGAACAAAAAGGAAATTCCATTGAATATAGGTGTCGAGAAACTGATTAAGGAATGAGTAATAAATAAACAGCTGTGTCTTGTTGTCTACAATCATATCTGGAAATTAGCGTTTGCTTTTACTAACTATTCAATAACGTCATAACAAAGAAGAAATGTTAGGTATATCAAAATACAAAATTTAAATGTAGTATAAACAAGTTTGAATTAATGAATGGTATAACACTATAAAAAATATAGTTGTATATTAATTAGGTTAAAAATTAATTAAATTTTAAAATTAATACCGCACTGATTCAATAAAAATAGGTAACGAGTGTTGGACTATAAAGTTTTAAAGTAAATATATTAAAGGCATTTAAATGTGTAAGGTATAACAATATTCTAAATATAAACTCTGGTGTATTGACAGTATTTTTGTGGTATATTAATTTGGTATATTTCAAAATTAATACCGCACTGTTGGATTAAAAATGAATAACGAGTTTTTTTTGTCTATTTTTTCTTCAGTTTCACAATTTAAATATTTATATAAATTTGAAACAAAATACATATAAATAAATTTATAAAATTATATGAATATGCCACTTTAATATGTTTGGTATTGGAACATTGTTTGTTTCAATCTAAATGATTAATTCTGTCAACTGTATAATTGCTAATTCATGCCCCAAAGCTCGCCTCGAGCACTGCAACCACATTCGGTCATTTTAAAATATTCCGAGCAGAGAGAATCACGCACAAATTTGCAACACACACACACACACATCTAAGCATTCGGTTTGGCAATTTGCATTGTTTTTCACCTGAACGAAAAATCGTTGAGGCCATTTCACACATTTAACATTTGCATAAATTTTAATGTCCACGCACACACACACATCCGCACACCCGCACTTACAGCTACATATGAGAGCCACAACAAATGCTGAACAGGCTTTGGGGGCTGGCTGCTGGTGGGAGGCAAGAACGTGTCGTCATTTGCAGGATGATGGCGACAGGTTTAAATACATTTTGCACTTTCCAGCGATGCCAATGGACAACGGCAACATACGGCGATGGTTTCAACACCGTTGCAAACAATTTTTTGGGGGTAGAATGCAGGCTCCCGTAATAACGAGTTTTGCGGTAAATTGAATTGTTGAACATTCCAAACACTAAAATCGTTTCGTTCGTTTCGTTTCGTTCGCTTCTCGCTGTGGTCGAGGCTGAGGTTTTTGTTTGGAGCCCGTCTAGGAAAAAGCGAGCAACCTTTTACCAGCCATTTCGCCCCCATCGTAGTCTTCTATTTGGGCCTGCAATATTTATTGATGTGTTGGCATTGCCATAGCTCCAACTTTGTCCAATTCTACAGCTGCACATGCGCATCGAAAAACTTCTGCATGGACAAGAAATTATGACGGCCATCAATTTCAATTCCGTCAAGCGCGCTTGTTATTTGTTTATGGCCAAAGAGTGTAGCACACATTTTGAGGTCAGTTCCTAGTTCCGAGTTTATGGTTGTACTCAAAATGTAAGTGGTATAAGTGGATAAACAACCATACATATTTATTTGGTGTTTAATTCTTCTAATTTCATGACTGACCTAAAGCTTTGTCCTAATTTAAAATAATAATAGTTTTGTCTGGTGTGACATTGTCAGGCGATGTTTGGCATGTAATATTCCCATTGCACACAGTGAGTGAGAATAAACAAGCAGCCTTCCGGCAGTCAAGTCACATGCTCTATGTACCACATGGCGTATGCGTAATGTGACCAATTGGATTTACTCTGCTCTGCTCTCAGCTTACACACACTCACATAAATGCAAACACTGTGAACACAAGTTGAAACGAAGATTTTAGCCAATGTCTTGCACCATAATTCAGACGGCTGCAGTTCATGTCCTTGTGACAGCTGCAGCAGCGGACCAAGGACAATTTCAAACAATTTTAAAATTTAGAGCACACATGCCACTTGACCAGACGAGCTGAAGCTCCTCCTCCTTCTCATCCTCCTAACAACACCCCGCATGTCTTGCCTTCATTTTACGAGCTTCAAAATATGCATAAATCTTGTGCTGAAAATTTATATTTACATTTTGCTCTTGCGCTATTTAACAACATTTGGTCAATGGCAAGTAGCGAGGAGCTGAAAAAGGACGAGGAGAAGGCAGATCCTTAAGAGCGGCGGCGGCGGCAGTTGAAATTTTGAGGTTTCTAGCCTCCCGCTGCTGCCGTCGCCCATTTTGTGGTTTGCGCAACGGTTTCGAAAGTTTTGCATTTTACCACTTTTCACTTGTTCCTTGCAGTTTGCTGCAAGTTCCTAACGGGAGCTACAGCTACAGCTGCAGCTGCAAGTTGTTTGTTTTATTGCAAGTGCCAAATAATTTAACTACTAAAATATTAAATTTCTGTTTGAATTGTCGTCGGCTTGTGTAGTTCTGACTATGTTTGTGTGCGGCGTGTAAATGTGTAGCCACTGGCAATGGCCATAAATTTGGCCACCTAACTCCTCCTAACTGGCCCTCAATGCGAGTTTGAGTCTTTATGTACACACACACACACACACATACGGTTATGTATTTGTCTGTAGTGCCGGCCATATGTGGCACTGTGGCAACTTGAATGTGTGCTTGGGGAATCTACGGGTCATGTGTTTGAGTTTAATTAAAAAGGGGCATTAGGATAGAAAAGTTCCCACATAGAACTCGTACTCTCCATATTGTACTACGTGCCCATATTCATCCACTCGCATTGCTAAATGATGTATGCTGTAAGTTCTTTTTTTGTTTCCGTTTTTTTTGGCTTCGGGGAGTTAGCTCATACAATTGGGCAGGTGTATTCGTTTACTTAGGATTTTGTAACAAACTCATGTTATTACGACTCATAAAAACTAATTAAAAATATTCTAAAACTATTCAGAAATAAAGTTGAGAAACCAAAAAGTAGGTACAGAATGTACAATACAAATTTAACATACAGTATATTTGGTATTTAAAATATATTTGTATATAAGATATAGAAATTATCGGAAATGATGTCAAATAGCATATTTTGAAAACAAGTTGATTTAAAAAAAAATCGATAATTTAATTATACGAAAAATATATCACAATAACACTAATATATACCGAGGACTTTATTTGGTATATTAATATAATACAACATTCAAAATATACCAGAGAGTACTAAGCATTCCAGATTGTCAGCCAAGTCAACTAAGACAGATCCTATCCTATTATAACTTTGTGCCGACAGGAAATGTATGTAACAAGTAGAACGAGGCATCTCCGACCCTATAAAGTATATATGTATATTCTTGATCAGCGTCAACATCCGAGACGATATAGCCATGTCCGTCTGTCCGTCCGTCCGTATGAACACCTAGATCTCAAAGACTATAAGAGCTATGATTTTTTTCGACAGCATTTGTTATGTTTGCACGTAAATCAAGTTTGTTTAAAATTCTTGCCACGCCCACTTCCGCCCCGCCAATCAAAAAATCTAATAACAAGCGTAATTTTAAAGCTAGAGCTACGAGTGGTGCATACAATAATAACAATAGTATTTATGATTCCCGAAAATTTGGTTCCGATCAGATAGAAGAAGAAATACTTTTGTATGGGCAAAAACGCCTACTTACTGGGGGTCTTCGACAATCTGGTATATTGTGCCGTCTATGGTATATTTTGAATGTGGTACTATATCGATATACCAAATGGTATATTTCGTATATTTTAGTGATTTTTGCAGTATTTTCGGTATATTTTGAAAATAATACCACAATATTTTGCTTTTATTCAAAATGGGTAGAGGGTATCTCACAGTCGAGCACACTCGACAGTAGCTTTCTAACTTGTTTGACATACAAGTGTATTTCTTAAATAATTTATAGAAATTTTTCTGATCGCTACCAAATTTTTATGAATCATAAATATTGTAGTTATTATTGTATTTTTCTTCGATTCTCTTATATTCTCTGAG
The DNA here is from genome assembly GCF_023558535.2 of Drosophila nasuta. Classification (NCBI taxonomy): domain Eukaryota; kingdom Metazoa; phylum Arthropoda; class Insecta; order Diptera; family Drosophilidae; genus Drosophila; species Drosophila nasuta. The sequence goes on along the minus strand of NC_083455.1, from coordinate 5,188,121 downwards.
CTCTAAGGGTTCATACGCACAGACGGATAGATAGACAAGGCCTATAAAACCATTCTAATCTATGCGTATAAAAAATAAGAAAATAATTTTATTAAAGAATAATTTAGTAAAAAGAAATAGAGCTTGAATATTAATTTTAAAAAAGAAGTAGTTACATAAATCTTTACACAAATTTTAATGTTAAATACAAAAGTTTGTCGAAAGCAAAGATCAATAAGATTCATTTTTATAAGCAGCTGTGCTCAATAAAAATAAGACATGCTCTATTATCAGATATGTCGACTGAGATAGCGCTGCAGCAGACTCAAAGAGCACTTCTAGTACACGAAAAACAATCGACAATGAACACTCCATTCAGCAAATTTAAATTGCGGTTTACAGGGGGACTTGTAACCTAAAGATAAAAGATACTCAGACATAGTCAGCAACACACACACACACACACACACCCACACATCCAGACACACAAACAGAATGCCAGCTATCGATTATGGCAGGATAAGAGTTGGTTGCAAGGGACAACGATGGAGTCTATTGGGCGTCTGTCATGTGGTCTGTTTTAAGTGCTCCGCCGGTTATTTTCGACTATTGAAGGAGGTGGATGTGGAAGTGCAGACCAATGCAGTGCAGTGTAGAGCAGAGCAGAGCGCAGTTGAATGTTCAGCATTTGGGTGCTGGGTGTCAGGCACTTGATAATGACTACGATGACAACAGAATCGACAACACGATGGCGCCGCTGTTGTCATTGGCGTAACAAGGACAAACAACGACTCAACTCAATTGTAGCTGGTGCTGCTGTTGCATCAACAACAACTACAGCAACAGCAAAAGCAATAATCAACATAGCAATAGGAACACAAACAGCAACAACTACAACTACAACAGCGACTACCGCAGACACTTGACTGTACCAATTTCATTGAACACAAGATGAAAGTTGATTTTATTTTACTCAAGCATAAAGTGATTGTGCTACAGGATATTTCATTTTTTAAAATGTTTAATAACTTGTCTTTATGATTTCTGTAAATTTAGTTGCGATCAGGTAAACTTTGTAAAAGTTACTCAAGAAATAATCTTACATAGCAAACGGAGTTTTGCTTTTGTATATTTCATCCTACGGTATATCTTGAATGTTAAAGAATTTCGTTTTGGCGTATTTGAATATTTTTCAATCTATTAGTTTGATATATTTCAATGATAACGCTTTCACATTGCTTTTCCTTTTTACCAAAATATAGTTCACACAATTGTAGTTTTCGTTTTATCTCAATTATGCAATTTATTGCTTAAAAATATATGTTCTGCTAGAAGAACACTTGTTGAATCAAAAACTCTACAATAAGAATTATTAAAAGATTAAATTTCAAATACATAGTTGCTTCGTTATGCAAATGTTAAGTGTTGTGTGTGTTTTCAAGCAACATTTCTCAAAGCGAAATTCAATTGTGTCTTGGCTCTAGCTGTTGAGCTGTTTTAAAGAAATGGAATAACAACTTGCAACTTGCTCGTTAACAGCTGCGGATTATGCTTTGAGCCCTCGCAGACATAACCGAAACGTAAGCCAGTCATAAACCACTTTTATCATTCCTAAGCACGAAGAGGGAGAGAGACTCCCCCAGTACTCACTTAATTTGGAAGCCCTTGTGCCCCATCTGTCTGCCATCTAGCCAGGCAGGCAGACAACCAACCAACCAGCCTGTCCTGTTATCTAATGTACTTGTCTGCTGGTACTTCCTTTCTACTGCCCAGAAGGCAGTCAACTAACTAAGTGTACTTCATCAAAGCAAACCTGCACCCGAAAAGCGTTCGTCTGTCGCCATCTCCTATCTCCAATTCGTTCGAGCCGAGCAGGTGGGGGGGGAAGAGTAAATATTTCCACTTTTCGACCACAAAATGCAATTGGGCTTGATGATATTTGTAACTTCCGTTTTGGTTTGCAACCAAAGGAAATGAAGCTTGTACTGTTTTTCTCTATTCTTGTGTTAATACACTGCAAAACACTAAATCAACTGAGTACATTTTGTACTAGTATTCTAAGATTAATTTACAAACAAGTTCATTTTACTTGAAAAATAAGTTTATTTTATGTGTCTTCATTTCTTTAGTGGATTAAAAAATAATATATATCGCAATCATTAACTTCCAATGTAGATTTATTAGTTAGTAACTATTTTGCTTTCAAATATACTCATAACATTTTTCGCATTCTAAATAAAAAAGATAATTTTTAGTATTTTTAATCTAAATAAATTTGAGTTTATAATGATTTTTTAATGATATTCATAAACTTTAAATCATATACTTTCATTTTGATGTACTATATGCATTTTTTCGCTCAGTGTATAGGCCCATTTACAACAAATTTCCTGTTGCCATTGTATTTGTTGTCAATCTGTGCGAGTAATCTACGTATACATCAATTTGAATGCCATTCCATTCCAGCACCAACTGAGTGTGCCGACTCTTGGCTCCATGAGGATAAACTATTATTCACTACATATTCAAGACTCTGTTGCCTCATTCAGTATGCATTCATTTGGTAGCAGATAGATGGATGTCTTTGTGTGCGTAGGCACCCAAAAATAAGACCGCAATGTTTCATTTGTTTTATGGTCAAATTGCATGCAATGAAAATTCGAGCTGCCTTCATAAGGACGAATGTTTTATATACATACATACATATATGTACTATGTGTGTATGCAGATACGTCTAGATGTATGTGAGTTTGTGTAGCCAACTCTCCTGGGCACATTTCATTTCTTTGGATATAGACCCACATACGTTTGTGCCACTTTCTCGTATTTTTCTTTCTTATCTTCTGCGCATTAGCTGCGCCTGCATTCTGCATAGTCGAAAATTCTGGTTCTTGTCTCTGCTCTATATGGAGTATGTGTCCGTGTTTCCAAGGCACTTGTCCCATTGAAACTTTCTGCTTTGTGTGACAACTCGACATATCTCTTCTGTCTCGCTCTCTCTTCTCTCTCGCTCTGTGTGCAGTAGTGAAATCCTGCTCGTAGTCTTTTGGCCGCTTGTTGATATTGCACTTTGCCTTGCATGCAAAATTTGGCAGGCAAAGCTTTTGAGGGGGTTGGGGGACCGGGTCGAGTTAAGGGGCTAAAAGCCAAACAGTTGCTCTGCCAAATGAACTTTTCTAATTCCATATGACCCCAAACCTCTCTTCTCTCCTCTTCGACTTGTTGGAAGACTCTTTGATTCGGTGAGTTGTGGAGGCTCGTATTCATTCATAGCATACCAAATTATTCTGTCGTTAATTAGTGAACGATAGACACACGCACACACACATGCAAGGACCAACACACAGACACACGCCCATACGAACTTTGTATCGTCAAAAGATTTGGCTTATTTCTACGTCATTTGCACGCACTCAAAGTTGGGCAACTTTCTTCTCAGTCTCTCTCACTCTCAGTTTACCTCTCTATATGAGCCTAGTCGAGTCTATACTCTGAAATCGTCTCCTGATGTTGATGTCCTGTCATTCCAATGTTGGCTGTGAATGTGTGTGTGTGTGAACTTGTCGTCATCGTCGTTTGCCTTTAAGTCTTGCGTTGACCACAAATTGCTTGACTACCATTTTCATTTGCTTTTAGCCCCCTAACTAAGCATTTTCTCGTTTTCTCCACACAAAATTCTTGTTTATCTTTGGCCAGCACTCGAATTGAGTGACAGACAGTCAGTCAGTCCATCCACATCCGTATCCGCATCCCACATTCCACATCCCAAAGTAGAACAAGGGACCAGGTGCGAGTACTTAACAGCTACAACAATTAGGCAGAGCTTCAACGAAACGTAGAGGAAAAACTTTTTACTTAATTTACCAGCGTCACACTATACATTTTATTATGATGGAGCACTTTGTTAATTATATTTTCCCCAGTTCGGGTAAAATTTATTTGTTTTATAAGTTTTGAGTACTTTGGTGAAGTGGTTCTAATTTTAACCATGTTCTGGCAAATAGAGAAGGCAATCCTGAGTTTTTTTTTCATGAGAAAATGTTTTCATATTTATTATTTAATTGATTTATTTAAAGGATTACAATATTGCGTTAGTCAATTCAATATTTCGTATTTAAATTCATTAAAATTTGTTTAAAAAACTTCCTTTTTTATGATATATGGATAAAATATATATTTTTAATGCGAATCTTCAGTCAAGTATAATTTTATATTTCATTAGTATTGAATGTAATTGTACAACTCATTTTTTCTCATTGTAAATCATTTAAATATAGAAATTGTTAAACAAAATTCTAGAACGCCGCACTCTATTTCTCAATTTAAATGTTATAATCCCACGTAATCTGTAATTGTAAACAGCTCATCTCCAGCTTTGCCTGAGAACATAGATGATAGATATATTCCAAAGTGTGTCTGTCGGACTTGTGTTTACCACATTTACATAAGAACTAATGCATATGTAAGAGTTTGTATCTCTATGTATTTAATATTAATGTCTTTCAAGCTGCAAAGGCAAGGGCAAAAAAAGAGAGAAAAAGAAAATATAAAAATAATAAAAACAAAACAGATGCCGGCGCGTAAAGTATCGCACTGAAAAAGGAAGAGGAGAGAAGAGAAGCGAAGAGAAGAGAAGTCCGGAAGGCAGCCAGTCCAGAGACTGAGCCGCAAAAACTAATTTGTATGCGGAAAGCGAAGCTGTCGCCAGAAACGACTGTCTGACCACGTGTCCGACGTATTTGTTGCTGTTGTTGTTGTTGGTGTCGTTGTTGTTGTTGGTCTACACCCGCGTCGGACGCTGCCAAAATGCGTAATTTTCATACTTTGGGACTTGGCCAAGTGGCTTTTGTGAGTTGACTGAAGTGGAGAGGATTGTGAGGAGTGTGTTGCGTCGGTTGGCTGGCTGGCTTTATGTGCAAGTGTTGAAGCGCAGGTGACGACGACAGGAAGAGCTATAGCTGCCGGCACCTTCGTCCTCATGTTCCCTTCACTTCTCTTCTGGCAAACACTCATAGAACATGCCCACAAAATATGAATATAATAATCGTAGAAAGCCACTGAATCCGATAACATATGTGTATATATGAGAATCTAGTCATCAGCTGGCGGAGATTTGCTTATTTTAATTATTCAGGCCATTAAATCTTTGAGATTTCTTTATTGAACGAATTATAAATCACAAAGTTCCTTCGAACGAACGAACGAACAGTAAAATGAACCAACTGAATCAGTTCACCTTCATGGTTCTTTTTGTTCAGTTGTTCAATTTTGTTCGTTCATCTTCAGATGCTCCCTTTTGATCTCTAGTTCGTTCCTGTTCTCTTTTGATCTTTAGTTCGTTCTTGCTCACTTTTTATTTCTAGCTCATTCTTGTTTACTTTTTATGTTGAGTTAGTTCTTATTAACATGTTCCAATTTTGATTAGTCGTTCGACTGTCTTTTATTATAATTTATCTATTTTAACTGATATGGCAACACTTATTTTAGTGGCATGAACGTTAAGTCTCGTTTAAAATGGATTGTGCAAATTTACTTTGTGCCTTACCAATTTTATGTGAAAATAGAAAATACATTTATGCAAATAATAGATAATAAGTTAAGAAAGCGAGTTCAAAATTAACTAACAAGTAATTATAGTCAAAAATTAAAGATGAACGAAAAGAATAGTGGAAACAACTTAGTAACTAACTCATTCAGTATATTTGACAATGTTTACACAACACTAAAATTAATGTATTTGCTTGCGATATACTACATATTTAAAAATTGTTTTGAAAATATGATTCTATATTAAATAAAAAGTTAATATTTTTAAAGTATTTTGTAAAATATTTGCAATATTTTTAAATCAGCTTTATTTTTGCTTATCGATACCAAATGGAATTAGGAAACATGCGAATCCGAAGGCAATTAGAGGCCTTTAAGACGTAACTAAGCTAGCTAATGAGTAAATAATTTGAGCAGAACACGGAAATTGAGTTGATTGTTAATGAGCATATGTGTGTGTTTATGTGTGCTGAGTTCTTCTGCACTCGAAAGCTACTTAAGCAAAGCCCCCATATGTACTATAGCAGCAGACTATAGTATAAAGCGTCTTGCATCATAAGCTGCTTATCCAGTCGGGCATTTAAAGCTCAATCCCCCGCAGCACCCAATCATGAAAGCTCAACTCACACAAAGGCTGAGAAAATTAAAACATTTTTTAATTAAAACAAATAATAACATAAGGCAACAACAGTTGCAAAAGTAAACAAATTAAGGCTGGCAAATGACGTTGACACTGACGTTTGACGATGATGAAGATGAAGATGAAGATGAAGATGAAGATGACGGCAAAGACGATGAATAAACAAAGGCGAAATGAAACAAAAGGAGCAACAGAACATGAATGAAATAATCAAATCATTTGCAAAATAAAAGCAAATTACTGAAAATTGTATGTAATGTATTTACAAACACACACCCACGCACACAAACACACACACACACATACACATGTATATACAAACACGCCAAGAGCATTCGCAAATACGCTTAAAACGCTCTTACATGCCACGCCCATTTAATGTAGACGCCCTCAAACTTTGCTTGGCGCATTTGCGACATGTGGCGCCCCCTGTTGTATGCTATTCAATTTTTTATTACATTCGTACTTACAACATTTCGAAGAAATAAAAAATAAGAAGTTTTGGGCAAAAGCATATTGGTTTTTAAGAGAAGCTTAAAAAGCGTTTAAGGGACAGCATTTAAAAACAATTTAATTTTAAAACGGAATGTTGAAAATACATCAAATATTTTGTGAAGAGAATCATTTGCTTTTTATTTATTGTAGCTCAATAATTTTTTGATTAATCTTCGCTGTCTCTGAAAAATATAATAAAACGAAATGGATATAATAAGTACTAAAAAGAAGTTACTAAAAACTCTTTTCACTTACATTTAATTCAAAGCGTATTTAAGATTCGTTTCATGCGGCACTTGTTATTTCTGTTTAACGCTTTTTTGTATTTTTTAAGCGTCAAAATTGTGAAAAAGCGTCTGGTTTGGTCTTTTGGGGATTCGCTATATGGAATGCGGATACATATATATTTATTTCTTTTCTTTTCTTCTCGTTCTTGTTTTTTTTTTTTTGTTCTCTTTCTTGTAGTGTGTTGTGGGCGCCTTTCGCCCTCAATTTCATTTGCAATTGAATTTGGGATTATTTTTCATTTTTTGCTGCGCATCTTGCAGAGGTCACAAGTGGCCCGAATGGCACGAGAGGCGGGCGGGAGTCGGAGGGATTGGGGCAGAGAGGTGAAGAAGGTGGAGAAGGGGAGAAGGAGTAGGTTAACTCCGCCTTCATAAAAGCCGCTTGCATGTCTGAGCGCCGTTTGTCTCTTTGCCCTGATAGCTGCTGTTGCTTTTGCTTTTGCTGTTGTTGTTGTTGATGTTACTGTTGTTGCTGTTGTTGAAATCCCATGGCAGCAGCCAAGCAAAAAGGGAGGACGACAAACCCTAAGCTGGCCTCTGAGCTGGCAAACGGGAAGTTGTAAAATTCATAAGTCGGGCGCGTGGCTTTTGTGCAATTGGAGCAACAAGAAAGCAAAACGAAATACCAAAGGCAAGTAAAAAAAAGCAAGAATCTTGTACAAGTGCAAGTTGCTAGAGGGACGAAAGGGGGAGTAATGGGTGCAGACTGCGGTATAGGGTTGAATTGGGTGTCGAACTGACTGCAGGCAAAGATAACACCAAAGTGCACTTTAATCTTTGTGAAGAAATCTCAATGGCTGTGCAGCAAAATATGATTGAAGTGTCGCTGTGTCGCTCTGGGCAGCTTTAGATCGCTAGAGAAAGAGTGAGAGGGTGGAGAGTGAAGCAGCAGGCAGAGAGGGGTTCGGAGTTAAGTGAGACTGTTGGTATGTGTGACAGGGCAACGTTGTCGCGGCAAATGAAGCCAGTGCCAACGAAAAGGCACAAAGCAAACGCTTGAGTGGCAGAGAGAGAAATTGGAAAAATGAAATGTGCAGAAGACGACGACGACGACAACGACGACGACGACTCCTTCAACAGCTGTTGATTGAAATGGTGCGACTTCGTTGAACCCACACACACAGACATACACATACACTCGCTCACAAAGAGCGAGAGAGATAACTTCAAATGCAGAAATGTCACTCACACACATTAAGCAAGAATGAGAGACAGTGACAGCCCGAGAGAGGGAGGGAGTGAGGAGGGATTCTGTTTGGCTCCCTCTCGAGTGGCGCACTCAAAGAAGAAGCGCGCGCAGCATAAAGACCGAAAATCAGACAACATCTTGACAAAGGCTGGCAGCAGCTACGTCCAGGCAAACACATCAGATAAGCGCGATTGAATGCAATCCCTTTCCAAAGAAGGGATGACTGAAGAGAGTTAGGGAAGAGTGCGAGGTGCTGCCACTGCAACAAAGCTGCCCTAAAAACCAACGAGAGAAAAAAGAAAGTAAAGGCGCTGCTGCAACAACAGCAACAAAACTGAAAATGAAATAAAAACGGGTCATTGGAGTAAGATGGGCCGACAGAGGGAGGGAGCTTCCTCAAACCCTTCCAAAATAAAAACCAAAGCCAAAGCCCAAAGCCCTTTCCACAAAATGTAAATGCCGCGGCACACAAAGAACCGCACCGAGGGCACAAGTGGCAAATGCTAAGTGGAGCGAAATTGTGTGGCACATAAATGATGCCCTGTGAAAAAGTTGAATAATTTATGCTTAAAGCTATTTAGCAAAATTTAATACTAAACTAAAATAAAATTTGACAATTCAAACATTTTTATTAGTCATATTAGTTTCTTTCTTTTCATTAAGCCATATTAATTTTAGGGGTAACATTCCTCTATAAAATAGTTCCAATTTAAAATAAAATCCATTTAATAGAGAGAGATAACATTCCTTAATCTATTAGTTGATCAATGTCATCGGAATTTGAAAATTTGTTCTCCTGTCGATTTAACCCTTTAACCCATTTACAGGGTATTTGCGCTAAGAGCCTGGGCATGTAGGGATAGCTGCCTTTGAAATGCAAATTACACCCCAAGGAAATGCAGGGCTTTGGGGCTGGCAGGGCAGAGAGGAAGACAAAGAGAGAGAGAGAGAGAGGGAGTAAGGAAGAGATGCAGCGGAAAAGAAAATGCGGAAGCTGCGCACTGTCGGATTCTTGGCTTGTCGAGTGTTATGTATTTAGTGGCTGCTTCAGTTGCAACTTTCCCCTTTCCCCCGTGCACTGTGAGTACACCTGCCGTACAATTTGCACTTTGGCATAGGTCGCGTGGCGTTGCGGCGTTGCCACATAACCGAATAGAAGTTTGGCAACGCTGTAAAGAAATAATAAAGACAAACGGTGCATTGTTTGAAGTGAAAAAGCGGAGAAGAGAGGAGCGCGCAGAGCGGGAGCAATGCAAAAACGTAATGATAATGGCAACAACACCACTAACTACAACAACAACAACAACAGCAACAACAACTCCCTCGTCCAAGCTTGACACAATAGCAGGCAGCCAAATAAAAATTTATGGCACAGCTGAAAGCTGCAATGTTGCCGTTGCCACTGTGTAACTATGTGCACAAGAATGGCCCTGGGTCCAAGTCCGAATTCGAATCGAGTGTCGAGAGTAGAGTCCCCTCTGTTCCCCCACCTCTCCCCTGAGTCCAATCCAACCCGGTCGCTGAGTGGGCCAGTGGAAACTGGGTGGCCTGTTATGAGTTTTAACAGTTGGTCGGAGCTGGACAACAACGCAGCGGTGGCGGCAAAGAATTAAAGTCTGAGTCAAGAAAGAAGGACGAAAAGTTTTTAATGAAAAGTGCACTGAATCCTTAATGGGGCCCCGTCGTCAGCATCAGCTACTTCTGCTTGTCACACAAACTTTCGGATGTGTACTTTAAAGCCAGCTGTAATCAGCCAAGAACACGTTCCTTCGAAAAAATATTTGCGTAGTGGACATTTTTTCTTAAATAATATTTCGATTATTTGCAGCTCTTACATTTTGTTCGACAATCAATGAGAATTAAATGTGGGTTTCATTTGGACTGTATTAAAAAGCCATATAATAAACTTTATGGCTCAAATTTAATTCGGTATTTGCATAGCATTTCATTTTCAATTCTCTTTCCATTCATTCATTTTAACTACGAAGAACGTGAAAAAAACTAAATTTATATTCTAGTACATACCTTTTCGGGTCTTAATTTAAACATTGCTAGTTCGATAAAAGTTGCCTTCTAATATAATAAATTTTAAAACAAGCTTTAAAAGATGTGTTCCACATAGGAAAAAATCGTGTTTTCAATTCGAAGGTAAACCGACAAACATTGTCTTACTGACCCACAACGCAGCAGCAGCATCCACATCCATGGCCATATGGCGGGACATGATATGTAAAATGAATGTAAATTGCTGAGACCATAAAAATGTGGGCAGCTTTTAAAAATTCCTGGGCGCCGCCGCCGTTGACAATTGCTGTGGTGTTGTGTGAAAACGGCGTGTGCAAAACGCGTCAAGATAAAAACAAAGATGAGAACAGGAAATGGGAGAAAAAGAAGCAAAAAAAAAAACAAAAAATAATAATACTGAACAGTGCTTAAACAATAAAACAATAAATTTTCATTACCGGCTCTGGGCTATTAACGGTTTCCGCTGTCCAAGAAGAAAATGCTTTTAAAAGGTTGCATTCTGCCCCGAGGCAGCTGGCAACTGTTGTTTATAAAATAAAATGCAATAAAATAAAGTACAATAAAATTGTTGAGGCTATGCTCATACTTACTATATACATATATATTTCGGGGTGTTAAATTTAAAGTGCAGTAGCCGCAAAAAGTATGCAACACTTTCTGTTTAATTTTTTTTTATAATATATTAAGTTATTTGTTTTGCTTTGTATATACATTTTTTTGGTTTTCGCCTGCATTTCGTTTCAAGCGTTTTCAAACATTTGACTTTGGCATTTGCATTAACATTTTTGCATCGTTTCCATTACTTTCCACCTCACTCCACATACCCCTTTCCCATCGTGGTCGTCCCCCCACATTCGGTTCGGTTTTCTCCGTCATTCTCTGTCTGTGTGTTTTGCTCTTTAATTACATTTTCGTGGTTTTCATTTTGTGCGCCATAAATAATTTTACCATGCAGCGTGCATTTTTTTTTCTCATCTCTTCTTTCGTTTTTTTCTTGCATAAAATTATTTGGCTCTCAGTGAGAAGGTGAATCTGAATGTTGCAGCATCAGCATTAATTTGCTTAAAATGAAAGCGTGCTTACACATTTTTTTCAATGTCTATTTTCACTCAACTTCAACTTCAGCATATTAACTTCAAGTTGTGTTGTTTTTTTTGTGTGTTGTTCTTGCAGGTCACGTGGGCGGCTGTGGAATTACCGAAGAGGTCTCACAATGGATGGAGAATATACAAAATTCAGCGGTCGAGGAGCTTCCCGTGCCGATGTCAAAGGATGTACAAAAGCTGCACCGGAAACAACAACAACACAAAAAGGTTGCCTCTGCCCCACAGCAACAGCATCAGCGACAACATCCACCAAAGAAATACGCCAGCGGCGATGATGATTTCAAATTTCCACATCAAAAATACACGAAGGAAGCCAACTTTGCCGACGGTGCATTCTACGATCCAGCCACCGGACGACGTCTCGGCTCCGCAGCCAATGTCGCCGATTGGCATGACCATGTCCATGAGCGAGTGCGTCGTGCCAGCGGTGGAAATGGTGGACGCGATGGTGGAGGCGGCGGTGGTGGCTCTGGCTCCTCTTCGAGTGGTGGCTCTGGCTCAACTGGCTCCGGACGTGGCCGTGAGGACAACAAAAATACCTGCTCGCTTTATATACAAACAGATCCATTGATTTGGCGCCACATACGTGAAGGCATCGCTGATGTAAGTCCAACTGAAGAGAACGTTAGTGTGCTTGACTCTGTGTATGTGTGTATGTGGGTGTGTGGATATGGGAGGATGGTCCAGTGAGCTCTTAGCTCGTGCGCCAAATTAAAACTGAAGCAGCTGGCATAAGGAGCGTGGCACTGAGGGGAGCTGTTTGTTGGCTTAAAAAACACAAAACAAAATCCATGAATTTTGCAATTTTTTACGAGCGAACGCTTCACTTTGGGTCTGCGCATAAAACAAAAGCCGAGCTCGCTCTTTTTTTTCTTTTTCGTCTTGTTGGAGCGGGAAGCAACAGACAACAGGCGAATACGGCAGAGGAGACGACGGAGGGGGGACACGCGTGGAGTCAGCCAGACGCCATGTTTTCCCTTAGCTGTATTTTGTTTTTGTTTTTGTTTTTTGGAGTGAGGGCGACCATCCAAAGAAATTGACTGATGCGCTACGTTGAGTGAAAATTGTTGTTTAGCTCTTGAGTTGCTACGCTCGCTTTTTCTACTGAAAATTTAATAGTTTCGTGAAATTTAAAAAGTTTCACAACAAACCGTATTTCACTATGTAATGTAAACTTTGTGCAATTCCATTCCTAGTAAGGGTTTTTTGTTAAAGAGATTAGTATCCTTAAGTTTTCTTACTACTATATTTAATTTTAGCAAATTCATAATGATATTCGTCTTGAATATATTTTATTAATGCTTTCTTTCAATCTTTCAATTATTATTAATTCAAACAAATTGAAGTAAAAAAAAAATTACTTGACGATTTTTAACAATATATTCGATACTCTAATATTAAAACATCATCTTGATAGCACATACAATTATGACAACCATACTGAAGAGCCTTTAATTAATTTCGAAATCATCCTGAACTCCAATCTGAAGTGTTTAGCATACATGAAATCATTTAAAGTATTTTTCAAGATGCTCTCAATTATTCTTGAACTGCCAGCGCGTATTCATCTTCAGTCTCGAAATAGGTCGCTCGACAATTTTCACCCCAGATGTTCGAAAGTTCGTTTTTCTTTTCTACCTAACAACAATTTGCTCGAGTGTTGCCTGCTTTGCGGCGTCTTCAAAGCAATCATCCAATCAGCTGACCTGCTTTGCTGCTTACAGCGCATGCAATCAACCGTTATAGTCTGCCAGCTCCCTCTTCTTCACTGTCTGCCTACCTATCAGTCTCTCTCGCTCCCACTCGCTATCTCGCGTTCCTATCCTTTCTCGTTCGCAAGCAATTCTTTTGCCGCACTTTATGTTTACGTTCATTTTTTCGCATTGTACGCGACGTTGTCGACGTCAACATCCTCGTCAGGGTCGCCCTGCAGCCCCGCGATGTATTTCTCCACTCTGCTGCTCTCTCCTCTTCTCTCTTTTTTCTGGTCTCCACGCTTCTCTTCTCCAATTTTTTGTCTGTTTATTTGCAATGAGTTTTGCATAATTCGCGCATTTGTTTCGTTCGCCGTTGCGTTCGTGCCGCGTTTTAATACCCTAATTTAAAGACTGCTGGGTATATTCGACTTGTGCACAGCTTTTGTTTACTTTAAATGTAAATCATCATTAAATAATAATTAATAATAGCTACTAAATAATTATTATTAATAGCAATTGAAGAGTAGAGGGTGTCTGGTAGTTTGTCACTGTCGAATGACCGAATGCATTATTCTCTCGCTTTTTGTTGTCATTGCGCCCAACGGCGTTTTGATTTTGGAACCAAAAACTGCCGTTAGCGGTACGATGATAGACCCCCGGTCACCCTGCCCCTCTCTCTCTCTCTGTCTCTGTTGGTAATCCCAAAGCCACCCGCTCAACGCGCGCATAAAACCGAATAAACTTCAGCAAAAATATTCGACGGGTTTTAGCTGAATTTGCATTTTTATACAAATATATTTGAAGAGTGCTTGTTGTGTGCGTCAGTATGAGTGTGTGTGTGTGTATGTATTGGGGTGTATTGGGGTAATTCAGAAATGGGGTTTCAGGAGGTCGCTTGTTTGTCTGGCTGCTTTGTTTGCCACACCCCCTGCGGGGGCGTCTGTGTGCTGCGAATGTCAAGCGCATTGGCATTGTGGTTGAGATTTTTATTACGCGCACATCGCCTAAAAGTCGACTGCGTGATTTTTTTTTTTGCTTTTGTTAATTAATTTACAACACTGACTGAAACAATTTGTACTTACAGCATGATCGTCATGGGCGGGATCACAAGTACGAGGTGGATGAGAAAACCCGCGAGGAAATCACATCGCTGATTGCACATCATGTGACGGCCGTTAATTACATTTACCGCAACACAAAGTTCGATGGACGCACTGAGCATCGCAACATACGCTTTGAGGTGAGTGCTGTGTCCGTGTCTGTGTGTGTGTCTGTGTGTATGTGCGTGTGCGGGGGAGCGAAGTGAATTGAATTGGCACAACAGCGCCCCCTGTGGTCGGCAATTGCCAACAGCGTTAACGTTGCGCCAACAATGGACCAAGAACAAAGAGCTCGTCCTCTTCCCAATGATGATGACGATAAAGGGGTAAAGGCAGGAGGACGCTTGAGCCTCAGACAACCAAACAATTATGTTGGAAGCCATTCGCTGGTTGTTGGCAGTTGAGTTTATTAACGCGGCCTTAAAGCTGGCGTTTCGGTCAAGGAATGCATCAATGTGCAAAATATGATTTAAATAAGCGACTCTTGAACGCTTTATTAAATCCAGAAATTCAATCAAAATTTATCAAGTTTAATAAAAATTATTAAAAAACAGATAATATTCATATATTCTAAGATACTTACCATTAAAAACACAATTTTGATTTTCTTTTATGCCTAAAATCTATCAAAAACTCTTCTAAATTAAATTGATAGAAAACTCCTAATTTTAAATGTTAGAATTTGTATCTGCTTTTCATTTACCTCAATTTAACTTTCACTATAAATCGATTCTTCGAATAAGAGAATAAATCTCATATACATTTATTAAATTTCCAAAAATGTCAATTTAACTTTTATTCTAGTATTTTATAGTATATATATTTCAATTTAATTACTATTTCGTTTCTCATGAAACTGTATTTGAAGTTTTTTAATATTTGCTTTTATTCGCCAGGTGCAACGTATCAAAATTGACGACGACTCTGCCTGTCGGAGTTCCCACAATGGACCACATAATGCATTCTGCAACGAGCATATGGACGTATCAAATTTTTTGAATCTGCACTCCCTAGAAGATCACTCGGACTTTTGTCTGGCCTATGTGTTTACATACAGGTAAGTAGAATGGATGTATTCAATTGTCCAGGATTTGACGTTGTTTCTCTTGCCTTGACAGAGATTTCACTGGCGGTACTTTGGGCTTGGCCTGGGTGGCCAGTGCATCAGGTGCTTCGGGTGGCATTTGTGAGAAGTACAAAACCTACACTGAGACTGTGGGTGGACAATACCAGAGCACAAAGCGTTCATTAAACACTGGCATCATCACCTTTGTCAACTACAACAGTCGAGTGCCTCCCAAAGTCTCGCAGCTGACGTTGGCTCATGAGATTGGACACAATTTTGGATCACCGGTAAGTAGGGTGTAATAAGAAAGCGTAACAAGAAATTTATAAGAAATTAAGTTATGAACTTAATGTATCACTAAGTAAAATAAAATTAGAAAACTCCTACAGCAATTAGAAAAGTCCGGAACAATTCGTTTATTTTTCATTTTATAAACTTTTCATTCAAAATATCGCAAATATAATTACAATCAGTAATTTTTAATTTTAATTGAATGAACATTTAAGAAATAATGTTTGCAAAAAGAGTTTATAATTATAGACTAGAATACTTTGTTTACTCTATTTTATTTTATAATTATAAACTAGAATACTTACTCTTTCTATGATACAAATTAAATTGAACATTAAAACACTTATCTATTCCTCTTTATCTCCCATCCTATACTTTAAATAACATATAGTATTTGCATTACAATTAACAATAATCTGATTTTATTTTAGCACGACTATCCACAAGAATGTCGACCTGGTGGACTGAATGGCAACTATATAATGTTCGCCAGCGCCACGTCCGGAGATCGTCCGAACAATTCGAAATTCTCGCCATGCTCCATTCGCAACATTTCCAATGTGCTGGATGTGCTCGTGGGCAATTCAAAGCGAGACTGCTTCAAGGCATCGGAGGGAGCGTTCTGTGGCAACAAGATCGTGGAATCGGGCGAGGAATGTGATTGTGGGTTCAACGAGGAGGAGTGCAAGGATAAGTGCTGCTATCCCAGGCTGATCAGCGAGTACGATCAATCGCTCAATTCGAGTGCCAAGGGCTGCAAACGACGTGCCAAGACACAATGCTCGCCATCGCAGGGTCCCTGCTGTCTCTCCAACTCGTGCACCTTTGTGCCCACGCATGCCTATCAGAAGTGCAAGGAGGAGACGGAGTGCAGCTGGTCGAGCACCTGCAATGGCACCACAGCCGAGTGTCCCGAGCCGCGTCATCGCGATGACAAGACAATGTGCAACAATGGCACCGCTCTTTGCATACGCGGCGAGTGCAGCGGTTCACCGTGTCTGCTCTGGAATATGACCAAGTGTTTCCTCACCTCGTCCACTTTGCCGCACGTCAACAAGCGCAAACTGTGCGAACTTGCCTGTCAGGATGGCAACGATACTGCCACCTGTCGCAGCACCAGTGAATTTGCCGCCGAATACAACATTCAACGAGGTGGCATCAGTCTGCAGCCTGGTTCGCCGTGCGACAACTTCCAGGGCTATTGCGATGTGTTCCTCAAGTGTCGAGCTGTCGACGCCGACGGTCCGTTGGTTCGTCTAAAGAATCTGCTGCTCAATCGCGAGACGCTGCTCACAGTCGCCGAGTGGATCACCGGCAACTGGTATCTGGTGGTGTTGATGGGCGTCGGATTCATTGTCATCATGGGCGCCTTCATTAAGTGCTGTGCCGTGCATACGCCCAGCTCCAATCCGAAGAAGCGACGTGCTCGACGCATCAGTGAAACACTGCGTGCGCCCATGAACACGATACGACGCATGGTAAGTAGTCCTTGCAACATGTTGCAATACCCCCTCTTGCCCCAAGGAATTATGGGTAGAGAGCAGAAGATTGTATCTGTGATCTTTTAAATCTCGTTGTCCGTTTGTTTGATGATCATGATTTAAGTGGCTTTTTACTATCACGGACTTAAAAAGTCACTTTAGCATATTTCAGGACAGTTACATCAGCTTTATATATAAAATTAGCAAATAATTTATTACTAATTTCCTATTAGATATGACTGCATTTGAAATTTGTTTATAACATTTATTAACACTTCAGGGCTTTACCAAACTTTTAAGATTACAAAGACAAATACTTTATTCCATAACTATAGATTTTTTGAAAATACTAAAATAAGGCAGGACAGCAAAAAAACAAATGGAAAAGTTATATTTTTTTGATTATTATTAATGAAAGCAAAATGAGAAAAGAAATACATATATCATATTAGCGCTGTTATTGAATTTTTGTATTAGACAATATTTATTTAAATTTTTTAGTACCCTACGTGCGCCTTTAAAATGTAAGAACACTGCTAAAAAACAGTGTTACCTTCAATTTACCATTAAGAGGCTTTACATTCGACTGTTATGTTAAATTTGCTAGTAAAGTAGTTTCACATATTGAAGATCAGATCTTATGAAAATGAAAGTGATGTAAATGATCTCTGATAATTATATGTACGAATAATTAACTTATGGTCAATTAAGCCGTAGTTCAATTACAGCTCCTTAACAGCTCTATTAATGTAAACTTTTTTAGACTTAACATTTGACTGTTAAGTTATCTTTGCTAGTTTATATAATAATACTTTCACATATTGAAGATCAGATCTTAGTAGACGAAAGAATAAAAATAATATGAATGATCTATGATAATTTACTTATGAACAAATCATTTAATTGTGGAAAATCAAGCTGAAATTCAATTACAGCACCTTAACAGCTCTGTTAATGTAAACTTTTCTAGACTTAACATTTGACTGTTATCATTGGAAGTTAAGATGTATTTGAATTAGTAATTTCAAGTAATTAAGATCACTAAGAATGATTCTGAATAATTTGTTCTATTCACTACACTTTTCTACTCATTTTAGCAGCCTCTGTTAATGTAAACTTTTGTAGACTTAACATTCGACTGTTAAGTTATCTTTGTTAGTATTGGAAATAGTAATTAAGATCACTAAGAATGAATCTGAATAATTGTTTCTACTCACTACACTTTCCTACTCATCTTACTAAATGCCCTTTTATCTTATATCTCAACAGCAACGACATCCGCATCAGCGTGGCGCTGGACCACGCAGCATTCCACCGCCAGCACACGAGGCGCAACACTATCCACGTGGTGGAGGAGGTTCGTCGGGTGGCGGTGCGGGCGGTGGGGGTGGAGGTGCTGGTCGACACGGCGGTGGACGAGCGCATCATCATCAGAATGCGCATCCGCATGAATGGGATCGTCATCAGGGGGGGCACTCGATAGTGCCACTGCCCACAGGCGGCAGCCACGCGAGTCGCAACTCGGCGGCGAACCAAGCACGACGCAGCGATGGGCGTGGCACGCGACCCAGCAGCAGTGGACGGCCGCAGGCAACTGGAGGAGCACGTTCTGGGTATGGAGCCGAGCAGGGTGCGGGAACGGGTGCGGGAGCAGGCGCGGGTGCCATAGGTGGTGGTGTGCAGGCGGCCATCAGCAGCGGCGGTGTTGTGGCTCGGGCACAGCTGCCGTTGCCGCTGCCGCAGGCCAATGCACAGCAACAACAGCAGCAGCAGCAGCAACAAGCACTCTCACCGCAGCAACAACAACTACAACAACAACCACAAGCGTTTTATGCGCCGAAAGGTGCGTTTCCCTCCTCGCCAGATTCTTCTCTATGTAGCTGCAGTATTGCAAGTGTTAGAAAATGAGCTAGAAAGAAAGAATTGGAGATGTTTTGATGATTATTGTTACCAAACACACATTTAATTTACATTTGTCGTTTCTTTTTCTTTTTTCCTTCCGTTTGTGTTTCCCAAAATGCAAAATGCAAAAAAAAAACAAACAAAAAACCAAATCAGAATTACCACCACGCAATAAGTCCCGTTCATCACGTACCAACAACAACACAGCCACGCCCTCCGGGGCCAGTAGTAGTAAAAACGCCAAAAGTGCCAAAGCCAAAGACACAGCCCAACAACAACAACAACACAAACACAACAACCGCAGTCGCAGCAGCAGCAAAGACAAATCGTCATCGTCATCGGCCGCGAAGACGCGTCGCAATATTGTCTACTAAGTGAAACGCGTGGAATTGGAACGGCCTATACATATGCCATACTACTACTACAAACTGACAACTCGAACAACCCCATCACCTCCATCCATCGTTCCAAGAAACGCTTTCCTTCTCCCCCCTCAAAAACCACACTGAATTCGAACTGCAATTGGTATGAGAATCTTTTAAAAAAATGAAGTTTTTGCTTTCGTTTCGATTTCGTTTCCCCTTGATTCAACTAACCAACTGTATTTGTCCAGCATATTTTGTAGTCTTGTTTTTGCAGCATGTTTTGTTTTGTCAGTTTTGTATTTGGAATTGATTTCACTTGTACTATATTTTTTTTTGTCTTGTATTCGATATTTTGATTTGCCTCTGGATCCGTTTTATTTACCTTTCCTATTGTATTGTTGTTGTTTTTGTTATTGCATGCGCACAAAACTAAAATGATTTAATGTAATTCAAATTAACTAACTAACATTAATATTATAATTGCAACAAAAAGATTTTAATATTAAACAAACCTAAAAACTAACAATTAAACAAAATTAATATCCAATTCTAGTTGGTTATATAATTGTTTAATTTATTAATATTTACTTTTCCTAACACTTCTTACTAACATTTAGCAAATGAAACAATCTCTATTTGAGATAATAACAAACTAAAGAGACACATTTCATTTGCATATTTTGTTTCTCTAAATAAGAAAGTACTAAAAACTTGATATATATTTGTGTGAATGGGATTCAATATGTTGCGAGATGTGGCTTAAATTTAAGTGGCCTCCCCACGGGGCAACTTAGTGGCGCCACAGCAACTGGGCAAGAAAACTAATTTAACTTCTAATGTGATTCCCCTTTTGCTTTTCTCTATGCTGAATATAGGCGTCGCGCCCCCTCCGCCGCTACAAGTAAGCTATAGTCGACCGACATCGCTGCATGACCAACAGCTACAACAACATCAGCAAGAACAGCAGGAGCACCACCAACAGCGTCAGCATCAACATCAGCAGGAGCAAGAACATCAGCAACAGCCACAGCCACCGCCACAGCAACAGCAACCACACGCCTATGCTGACGCCTACGCGGCGTTGGGGCGTGGCCTCTATGAGTCAACGACGCGGGTGCCCCACAATAGTAAAGTTTGACAGACAAAATTGACGTCGGAGCGCCATAAAAAACCAAAAGTAAAGGGACAAAAGAAGCAGCAGCAACAACAACAACAACAGCAACAAAAACAACGGCAACAACAACAGCTACAGCTAGCACAGCCACAACAAGAACAAAAATCAAATGAACTCAAATTAAATGTAAATGTAATTTTTATGCTAATTATTTTTATTTAAACAAAGCATGCAAACAAAAAAACAACAAAAAAAAAAACAAGAAAAAAGAGCAAAATTGAAATATAGAAAAAAGCAAGAGGAAAGAGTAAAAGTGAGGAGGGAAAAGGAAATTTCATATGTACCAACAAACAGACAAACAACAACAAAAAAAAAATGGAAAGATATTTTTGATTAAATTAATTGATATGGAAATGCAAATCATTATTAATATAAATAATTAAAACGGCAGATTGCATAATATATAGTAAATAAACAAACACACACAAATATATATACATATATATATATATACAATACATACATATATACATGCATATATAATATATTGATTGTGCGTACTTATTTACAAAGCAGCAACCACATGAATAAAACCAATATTTAATGAATGGGAAATCAACAACAAAAACCAAAATACAAAATTACAAAAGAAGCAAAATACAAAAAAATAAATAATATATAAAAATTAAAAAAATAAAATGGAATAAATAAACAAACATCACACATAAATGTCGAACATTAACTAACGAGCAATAGCAAGAAAAAAAAAATTAATTAAAATTTCCAAGCGCAAATCTATGTTCTGTAAAAAGGTGCAAATTAATTAATCGACAGAAAAGAAAGAACAACAAGAGCGAAGCATTTAAATCGTATTTAACTGTAATACTGGCCAAGACTTTAGTTAAAGCCGTCAAAATTGCATTTGTAAACTAGCAACAACAACAACAACAGCAAGAGAAGAAAATAATGATAAATAAATTAACACATTTTCGATTCTTACGATACGAGAATTTATGAAATTTGTTGCCAAAGTCTTTTTCCATAAAAGCTTAAACTTAAATACTTTTTCCGGAACCAGTATCGAATAATGCAAGCAATTTAATAATCAAAGTATGATTACAATTCTTATTTCTCATAAACAATACGATACGAATAAGTCGATGAAGTTGATCCACAAGATGATCCACATATTATGTATGTAGTTATAATTTATATAATTTTAGTATTGAGTTTCAATTGTCATCTATTGTATTAGGTTTAAAGCTTTATTTTGTAATGAGCTGTTTATTAGCCAGCAACTGATTATGTTAAATGTTAATCGTAAATGGCATGTATATCCTCGATAATTTAGGATTCGTCTTAAAGAAATATAATTATACAATCTATATAGTATATATATCTATTTGTTGTATTTTAAATAGGCTTTCTAGTTTATGTTTTTTGTTTTTGTCTGTGTTTTCGTTTTGTCTAAATCTTCTCAACATCAAATTGACTGCAATATGGAAGTAGCGAATCCTTTTTAACAGTTCCCAGAACTATATGTGTATCTATATCTTAATTCTCAAATATTTTTGTAAAGACATTTTAATTAATTTTCCCATTTATACACTTCAAATTATCTAGGCCAATGAAATGTTTCACGTATTTCAATTTGACTAATCTTTGAACTTGTTTATTTCCTTAGTCAAAGCATTTCTTTTCATCAATTTTTCAATTCTTGCTAACTAAAACAAACATGTAAATAGAAAATTTCTAAGAAATAATGAAAACAAACATAAATTAAGTGGAATATATTAAAATTTAATTGAATATACACAAACAAGCAGCAAAAATAAGTTTAACAGTAATTACTAAAATTGACATATATATACAAATATATATATATATAAATATAAAATATAAAAAATAAATTTAAATTGAATGAAAAACAAACAGATAAAAACTATGCTATTAGTTTATTGCAGACAAACATACAAAAACAAAAAACATTTAACTATTAATTTAATTACTAAATACTGAATTAATTAATTGAACTTAAGGCTAAAAACACTGCTACAAAAAAAAAACAAAAGAATGAACATAAGAAATGATAATAAAAACAAGAACAAAACTACTATTTTATAAAATACAAAAAAGGTTTTTGTTATTTATTTGTTTGCATTTGTTATCAAATTTTGCCCGACTGAGAGATGAACTCTGAGAGAGTCTTATTATAAAGAGGCGTCTTCGATCCCATAAAGTATATATATTCTTGATCTGGGTCAACAGCTGAGGCGATGTAACTATGTCCGTCTGACTGTCTGTCCGTCCGTATGAGCACCTAGATCTCAGAGACTAGAAGAAGTTATTTAAGAAATACTTTTGTATGGAAAAAAAACCTATTTACTACTTGGCTGACGATCTGGTATATTTTACACTCTATGGTATATTTAAAGTGCAGTACTATATCAATATACCAAATATATAGGTCGACATGTTTTAGAATTTTTGTGGTATATTAATTCGGTATATTTCAAAATGAATACCGCACTATTTTTCGTTTATTTCAAATGTTTAGAGGGTATCATTCAACTCCACCTTTCTTACTTGTTTAAGTGTAGTACTGTATCAATATACCTAAAATAGATTTGGTAGCAAGTAATTCGACCTCTGTTGGCAACATTTGATTTGGTTTGTATGGTGATCTGCTCATGCAGTGCTTTAAGATTATGTTTGCGGATATAAAATTTAATTGATTCTTATGAAAAATGACAACAACAGTAACAAATTCAATGATAAGACTTGCTAAACCTACATACAATTAGCTCTGATTTCTCTGCGCTCAGTCGCTTTTTAGTTGTGAGACGAATCGGAATACAAAATTGAAATGAATATTTCAGCGTATACGTGTATATTGACAGTTTTATTGATGACATCACAAGTGAATTGTTCGGTAAATATCTTAGTGAAATTATATAATTCAAAGAGAATTCTAAGTTAATATTCACTTTAGTGCCAATTGGATGATCAATGCAGCACTTATTGCTATCAGGTAGTGAAACCCCTTCTACAATACGTCAACACGGTCTCAACAATGACACAAGAAAATAACGAGTTGCAGCATACGGTAAAAAGGCAGGCGAAAACAATAGAAAACTTAAATGAATTGATCAAAGAAAAAATCCAATTGAATGATTCGTATCAAAATAACAATGCCAATCAACAGAGACGTATTAATCAATATAAAATGCAAAACGATTTTGTTAACGATTCGGTAACAAGTCAGATTCTAAATAATCTGAATCAACAGGAGTTTCGCTCAAAGTTAAACCAATTACTTGAAAGCCATAGTCAAAATGAACGGAAGCTTCTTGATCAATATGAAATGCAAATAACTAACCTAAAATCGGAAATCAAGTCGAAAGATGAAGAAATTAAGGAATTGCAATCACAAAATGCAAAAACTGAACCACTTCAAAATAACATAACTGCTTATAAACAGTCATCCAGTTGTTTTGGCAAATCGACGGCGGTTCATACGATCCGAGTTCCCATAACAATGACAGTTTCATGTGAATCGAAGTTGCCTGGAGCTGGAACTGGATGGACTGTTATACAGCGACGTAAGGATGGAAGCGTCAACTTTAATAAAAATTGGTTAGAGTACAAAAACGGCTTTGGAGATCTGCGTGGAGAATTTTTTATTGGACTCGAGAAGCTTCACTTGCTAACACAATCCCAGCCCCATGAATTATATATATCCCTTGGCGACTTTTCTAATGAGACACGATATGCCAGATACGACAACTTTCTTATTGGTAACGAGACAGATTTATATAGAATAATAGAACTTGGAACGTATTCAGGCGATGCTGGCGACTCATTAGAGGGTCACACATATTATAGATTTTCAACACCCGATAAAGATTCTACCTATAAAAAGTGTGCATCCTATTTCAGTTCAGGCTGGTGGTTTGTCGATAACGGTTGCTATTCTTGGTATTTATGAATTAAAAAATGTAAATAACATTAATTAAATTACGTTTTAAATACAGCAATCTTAATGGACAATATGTAGAAGAAGACATTGCAGAGGAAACTGATGGAATTGAATGGAGAGAATGGAAAATGGATCAACTTTTGAAATTTACACAAATGATGATAAGGCCAATATCTGAAAGGTATATATATGATTATGTCTATTCTGATAATTTTACACTAAGCTCCGAATATTTTAAATTCCTAGACTTAAATTCTATTATTATTTGCTTTCAGTATTGCCTTTAATTAAAAATTTACAACTTTGACTGTTGCGGATGGAAACATTGAACAAATTGTTTCACATTGCAACTATGCAACTCTATTTTGTATCAGATAATATTCACATGGGCTTACATTTTAAATCTTAACATTGCACTAAAACTTTTAATTTATATTTTTTTGAAGTTGTTTTTGAATTAATTTTCACATTTATATAATTGATTTCTTACATAAATTTAACTAGACCAACAAAATTGAATTGTCTCCAAGATTTTCTTCAGTAATCAATTAAGTTTTTTAATTCAACAGTTAAAGATTTCGTTTCATCAACTGTATAAAAATTGTTAACCATTTTTTTATTGCGAAACAAAATAACCGAAATTATATTCAAAATACGAATAAAATGTCCTTTGTTTTATAAAATACAAGAAAAAAGTTTTTTTTTTATTTGTCCAAAATAGTATTTATTCACATTTGTTAGCAAACAATTTAAGGCACTTTCACAGTTAAATATTAATGTACAAAATACTTAAAAATTAGTATACAAAACACATCTAGTTTTTTTGGTTAAAACGAAAACACAGCTGGACAAGACAAGGATCATTTCCAGGATCAAGAAGTCCTTAGGCACGCACTCGGGATGCCTTCTTGCTCTTGTCAGCCTTTGGCGGCGGTGGCCCACTGCGTCCTGCCTGCATATGGCGATTGTAGATGCTGTTGAACAGATTGTCAGTTAAGAGAAGATCAACAATTTGTTTTTCGTACTCACATTTTGTATGTTTCGGTCTTGAGGTATTCAATGACATGACTAATGCCCAGCAAATACTGCTCAGCAATGGGATTGACCCAGGGATTCTCCTCCATTTTCATCACTGACTTATTGCTGAGTAAATCGAGCTGTGCCACCTCCGGTGGCAAGACCTGCAGCCGATTGTTTTGTATGTGCAACTCACGCAGTCGAACCAAGTCGCCTACTTCGCGGGGCAGCTCCAAAAGATCGTTGTCGCGCAGTCCCAGGATTTGTAGGTTCTTTAGCTGACCCACCTCCTTTGGGATGTACTCAAAGTCGTTGTCGCCCAGGTAGAGAGCTCGCAGTGTTTCCATGCCAAAGAAGTTGCCGGGCAGCACGTGCTCATTGAGATTGTTATAGGACAGATCGAGCACTTCTAGAACTGGGAATGCCCCGAATCCGCGGGGAAGATTGTCCAGACGGTTGATGGACACATTGAGAATGCGCAGCTTGGGCATCGATGATAGGGAAACTGGCAGTTCGGTTAGCTGATTATTGGAGAGGTTCAGTATTTCCAGATTCAGCAAATTGGCGATTCCTGGACTAATAATGCTGATTTTGTTGTGGGACAGCGTCAGCCTTGTGATATTGGCCATGTTAACTGCGAAGTATAAGACAAATTAGTTCTCCTACAGTTATGTTTGGTGTAATTATTGCATTGTTTTTCGTTGTTTGGTAAGCGCAGCCAATTTCCTACTGGGTTGCAATCACAAAACTACAAACAGCTGTTTTACGCTGTGCGTGCAACAGGCAAAGGTGCGAGTGGGATGACAATATTGCGTTCTGTTACTATTTATAATTGAAACAAATAAATATTGGGCGTTTTTTCTTTTTAATTTTCACTGCCAAACAATATCTAATTGTCATAAAAAGTATATTCCTTATAACACGAGTTACGGCGGTAAACCGTTGATTCAATTGCAGTGATATAGTTGCCATGATTTGTTTATGGAAGCTGGCGTCATCAATCGGAATGATGACGATGGCGTCATTAATTTCGCGTGGGATTTAGCATTTTAAATACTTTTTCACTTATTTCTTAAAGCATATTACACATGCGTTACTCACATAGTCCAGGCAACTCCTCGAAGGATACCAGACCCTTGTCCACAAGGTCCAGTTCCCGATTTTGAGTCTCACGCGCCTCATCCAAAACCTTCTTCGCCTTCGACATCTTTGCGTTTACAGGCAGGCATTGATTCATGGCTGTTGTTGGTCGCTGTTTTTGCACTGTTAACCGTAAATTCTGTTAAGTCAAGAGCTGTAAACGAAATAGGCGCGTAATTTTAAGCACTTTGCTTTCTAACGTATTAAGTACACAGTTTTCGGGTGTGTAACTATTATTAACAATTTATAACATTATCAACATCGATGTTTGCTTATTAAACATTAAAAACATCGATGTCCGCAACGATTATTTCTCTATTATCTAGCACATATTTATGAAATGCTGTTAAGCAGAAAGCGTTGCCACTTTTTGTTAAAGAAGTATTAGCGAAGACTTGCACCTCTCGCTTATGCACAATGATTGCAAAACTGTTATTTGCTTAGAAACATAATTGCTGACCATATGCTTAGTTACATATGTCTAATTACAATTTAACTATATAGAAATATAGTTATATACTAATTTATAACACTGCTTTGAATTGAAATATGGCCATTAGGTAATGTTTGAGTTGGAGGAGCACTGAGATTCCCAGTGTTTTTAAAACTGTTGCTGCACATGCCGCTTTTCCCCTGTTGCATCTGTTTTTCTTCGGCCAATTTTCACTTGCCTCCAGCACTCTGCGTTCAGTTTTACTCTTTCTCAGACAACTGTTCCACGCGAACTATGCACTTGACCCAATTCTGGGTGCAATCCACAAGTTTTTCTTTTTATAAACAAAATTACAAATCAAGAATTTTCTTCTTTTTCGTTGCGTTCATACGATTTGCACTGAGACAGCCGTCGACCGAGCATAAGTTGTGTGTTGTGCTCGTTACAATCGAAGCATTTGCCTATTCTAAATCGCTCACATCTAAAAATTAATCACAAAAATAGCCCCGTTGCGGATGCGTCACCTTCATTCGCCACGCGCGTCTCCGACTAACTGAGAAGATGTTTTACACCCTCTATAGAGCCAGCGATCCAACAGCGATCGATCGATCGATTGCCGCTGCTTTTTGTCTCTTTGGATATGAGAGCTATCGTCTGTCTTCTATCCATAAAAAACAAGTAAAAGCAAAGCCAGGAGACATCCCACTCGCTAAACTTGATTCGAGTTCGTTTTGCTTTTGCTTTTGTTTATTTTATTTAAGTTTTAATTTTTTTTGTTTTTGTTTCTGTTTTTCAATGTAGGCCCGCGAAAACCCGTTTGACAGCATATTAGTTGAATGGCATTTGGTTTTGTTTTTATTTTGCTTTCCTTTCTCGTTGATTTGCTATTAACGTTGACAGTGTGACTGACTATGGGATACTCTTTCATCTAGTACAATTTAAACTACCTTAAGATATTCAGAACATTTTAAGAGTTGTTGCTTTCCAGCTATTCATATGACAAGCGAGCAAAAATATGTTTTATGAGTTAATTCTCTTTTTTTAGCCACTTCTTTTTTTAATATATTGCAATTAAAAGGTGTCATCATTAAAAAATAACAAAGATATCTGAGGAAATAATTTACAATTTAAAATATTTACTTTCTCGAACATTACTTTTGTTTTTTTTTCTGGTTTAAATTTAAATGTAATTTGAGATTGTATTTATTGAAGTTATAATTCCACTTTTTAAATCACATTCATTCAATTATTAGCTAACTTAACTATAACAAACTTAAACCCCTACTATCTTAGTATATCTAGGAATAAAATAAAATAGATGTCATACCTTAAAAATTATTATGAATATCATTTAATGCCTTCTTTGACTTTCCTCTTTAATCCTTCACATCAACAACTATAATCTTTCTGATCTGCTCATCTTCTATGAGTCGAACAAAAAAAATATATATATTCAAAATGATAATTGCAATTTTCAACATTATTTTTTTGAAAAAAAGTGTGAAGCAGACAAGAGATCTAAAATTAAATATTAATATTATTAATAATATTTTGCAATAAAAGAATAGCGAACAATTTTTAAACAGTTGATAAAGATAAATCTTTAGCTGTTGAATTAAATAACTTAATCTATTACTGAAGTAGAAAATTAATTTTAGTTGGTCTAGTTGAATTTATGTCCGCAATCAATTATATAAATGTGAAAATTAATTCAAAAACAACTTCAAAAGAATATAAAATATTTATTGTATTATATTTTCGTGCAATGTTAAGATTTAAAATGTAAGTTCATGTGAATATTATCTGATATAAAATATAGTTGCATAGTTGCAATGTGAAACAATTTGTTCAATGTTTCCATCCGCGACATGCAACATGCTGCAATAGATGCAAGGATCTAAGATGTGAATTGTTAATTTAAGGCAATTCTGAAAATAGAATTTAATTTGTATGGTTAGTGGTACAAGGTTTATAAATCACTTGTTGTGCAGCAATTTAGCAGAACATACAACATTATTCCGTTATGTTCCAGAGTTGCCACCAAGCTTCAAAAAGCGTGGCCTAACTTTCGGCCTTTACATGTGTTGCCACCATGGTAATATTAGTTTGGCAATAATCACTAAAATTGAATTTTCTCGAAAATGGCTTTTTGTCTATTTGATTCGAATAGAGTGAAATAGCGCGACATGGCCTACAAGTTTTGTAAATATAAATAATTTGATGATTTTTTCATTCACGATTTTAGTGCATAAATACTATATGCAATTTGACGAACATGGATTTAATAGAAAGATAATTTAGTTTTTTTTATAGTTTTGCATTTAAACTTTTGTTAATTTAAGACAAAATATTACGTAAAAAGACGAAAATAAAAAGTTTTTTTTAGATTTTTTTTTATTGATATGTTACGCTAAAGTTGCAGAGCTATCTTGACGCACATCATTTTGATTGGCTTGGTAAATCGATATACCGATAACGCTGACAGCTCAATCGTATTTTGAAGCAAGCAATCAAGCACGTGCTACCGGTTCCAAAACAAATAAATTTGTATTCTTATTTTGTGGTAAGACAAACTAGCTGGTTTAGTAAAACGAAGTGAACTTTTTTATTAATAGCTTCTATTAATACAGGCACCGCATGCAATGGCTGAAATATCAGCATACCAGATACCAGATGCCGAGAAACCATCACCAGCCAAGAAGCAGCAGCAAAATAATGCAGCTCTGTCGCCAAAAAATGCACCAAAGCACACCGCAAAGCATAATGGTGAAATCAAGGATAACGGTGCCAAACAAAATGGCGTCGCCAAAAGTCCAAAAGCAGTGCAGAAAATGGCGATGGCTAGTCCCAAAAAAGTGTTGAAGTCAAACGGTTCATGGAAAAGAGCAGCAAATTCAAATTTGAATGAATCGCAACGGAAGAAAAAACAAATGTCCAGCTACAGTGATTAGTCGGATGACAACGCTTCTGATGATTATAGCGGCGGCAGAAATGATGACGAAGGCAGCGACGATGATAGCAATGATTGTGGCGACATTACTGTCGATCTTACGAACAGTGTTGGCGATAGCAACGACACAATCAACGATGACGATGGCGACGACGACGACATCGACTACGACGACATCGACTACGACGACGACGACGACGAAGTCGAGTCACCAGCTGTTGCACCACCAAAAGCCGGACGTCGCTCCCAGGATGCCAACAACAATGTGGAGAAACCCGCGCTGACTGCGGTGGTCAAGCCCAAGGAGACGCTCCTCGGACGTCGCCAGCACGATGAGGGAGAAGCCACCAAAGCAGCTGAAACTGGAAACTCGCAACCCAAGCAGCGTCGCGTTGGACACCTGGATAAACCCGCCTGTCACGAGGTGCATTTGCAAGACAGCGTGGAGGAAGGCAAACGTGCGCTCAGCTGGCTGATGAATCCCATCGAGCCGCAGAAGTTCTTCCAAGGGTATTGGGAGCAGAATCCGTGTCGGGTGGTAGGACGCAAGGCTAATTACTTCTCGCATTTGATGTCCTTTCCCATGATCGAGGAGATGCTACTGAAGAATCATTTGGAGTTCACCACAAACATCGATATCACCAGCTATAAGAATGGCAAACGCGAGACCCACAATCCTGATGGACGCGCCATGCCGCTCACCGTTTGGAGCTATTACTCAAACGGTTATAGTGTCCGCTTTTTGAATCCCAGCACTTATCTGGAGAAATTGCGTGCGTTGTGTACCCGACTCCAGGAGTTCTTCTATTGTCTGGTGGGTGCGAATGCGTATTTGACGCCACCGAATAGTCAGGGATGTGCACCGCATTACGATGACATCGAAACGTTCGTCCTGCAGGTGGAGGGACGCAAACGTTGGCGTCTCTACATGCCACCGTGTCCCAGCGATATCTTGGCACGCGTCTCCTCGGGCAATTACAGCCAAAAGGACTTGGGAACACCGACACTCGATGTGGTCCTCGAACCCGGTGATATTCTCTACTTCCCCAGGGGCACCGTTCATCAGGCGGTGACCGAGGAACAACAGCATTCGCTGCACATAACGCTGAGCGTCTATCAGCAATCGTATGCGAATCTGGTCGAGAAATTGATGCCGTCTGTCATGGAGCGTGCCATTCGTCAGCATTTGAATTTGCATCGCGGTCTCCCGCTCGAAACGTGGCGTCACTTGGGATTTGCCGCTCGTTGTCAAATGTCCGAGGAGCGTGACAAATTGCTCGGTGACATCACGAAGCTGGTGCAAACTTATTTGCTGCCCAGTGCCGAACAAATCGATGCGGCTGTCGATCAGTTGGCCAAGCGATTTCAACACGAGGCTTTGCCGCCAATTGTCCAGGAGGAGGAAAAGGCACGAACCGTCTTTGGTTCGGTCAGCGAGATCGATAAACAGGGCAATCGTCAGCCCGATTACAATCTAACTGGGAGCACCGAAGTGCGTCTGTTGCGTGCCAACATTTTGCGTCTGATTGAAGAGGGAACGGTTTTCCGTATCTATTACTATCTGGATAATGCGCTCGAGTATTGCAAGTTTGATGCCAGCTATATGGAAATCCAGCCCGTGGAGGCGACGGCTGTGGAAGCTCTGATCAAGGCATATCCGAAGTATACGTCGGTCAAGGAGCTGCTGCTGTGCCCTCAGGATCGTCGCATTGAGTTGGCCACCGCACTCTGGGAGCGTGGACTGCTCATGACCAAAGAGCCCTTCAAGTAAAAATAAAAATTACTATATTTTTCTATCCTTTCATATTAAAGTCAATTTAATGGAAGTGAAACGATTTCAATTATATAAAAGCTAATGACAAGCCTATAGATCTAAAGCATTTAATTTTTGATGAATATAAACTAAACTAATATAAAGATTTTTTCAAGCAACGGTTAAAGAATAAGCTGGTTGATTAAAAATAAAGTCAAATGTAATGACTAGAATACATTATACCATGTTTAATAATTGCTTGAGAAGCGCTGATTATTTATTTCTCCGCAGTCCATACTCAGTTGAATACAGTTACAAGTAAGAAAGCTACAGTCGAGAGTGCTCTACTGTGAGATACTCGCCACTACCCATTTTGAATAAAAGCAATATATTGATGTATTAATTTTATAAAATACCAAATTAATATACCACAAAAATACTAAAAATACAAACGGATACTACATTTAAAATATATATAGTATATAGAGTGCAAAATGAGCCAGATTGTCAGCTAAAGCAGCTAAGACCCGATTGAAGTAGACGTTTTTAATTAATTAATTTAATTTGATCGCAACCGAACTTTCAGGAATAATAAAGACTGCAGATATTATTATATGTACCAAAATTAGATTAGAATTTCGGTATACTTTAAGAATATGGTTTTATTGAAAATAAGAAACAAGTATCTGTTCGGCTACATCGATTTATTCAGCTCGATTTATTCAGCAATTAGTCAGTTATGAAAATGGAGGAGAATCCCTGGATCAATCCCATTGCTGAGCAGTATTTGCTGGGCATTAGCCATGTCATTGAATACCTCAAGACCGAAACATACAAAATGTGAGTAGGAAAAACAAATTGTTGATCTTCTCTTAACTGACAATCTGTCCAACAGCATCTACAATCGTCATATGCAGGCAGGACGCAGTGGGCCACCGCCGCCAAAGGCTGACAAGAGCAAGAAGGCATCCCGAGTGCGTGCCTAAGGACTTCTTGATCCTGGAAATGATCCTTGTCTTGTCCATCTGTCAAGAGGCAGCTCTTTGTGTTTTCGTTTTAACCAAAAAAACTAGATGTGTTTTGTATACTAATTTTTAAGTATTTTGTACATTAATATTTAACTGTGAAAGTGCCTTAAATTGTTTGCTAACAAATGTGAATAAATACTATTTTGGACAAATACACAAACGTTTTTTGTTTTGTATTTTATAAAACAGTCAGCATTTTATTTTATTTTTCATTTAAGGCAATTCTGCAAGAAAATAGAATGCAGGTCTAGGAATTTAAACTATTCGGAGCATAGTGTAATATTTTCAGAATAAACATGATTTTGGCCTTATCATCATTTGTGTAAATTTTAAAGGTCGATTCTTTTTCCATTCTCTCCATTCAATTCCATCAATTTCCTCTCCAATGTCTTCTTGTATATATTTTCCATTAAGATTGCTATATTTAAAACATAATTTAATTAATATTATTTACATTTTTTTACTTCATAAATACCAAGAATAGCAACCAATATTGGAAAACCACCAGCCTGAACTGAAATAGGATGGACACTTATCATAGGTAAAATCTTTATCGGGTGTTAAAAATCTATATTTGTGATCCGCTAATGAGTCGCCAGCATCGCCTGAATATGTTCCAAGATCTTTTATTCTATAGTCCTCTGTCTTGCTACCAAAGTTGTTGTATCTGGCATATCGTGTTTCATTAAAAAAGTCGCCAAGGGATATATATAACTCATGGGGCTGGGATTGTGTTAGCAAGTGAAGATTCTCGAGTCCAATAAAGAATTCTCCACGCAGATCTCCAAAACCTTCTTTGTACTCTGACCAGGTTTTATTAAAATCCACACTACCATCCTTACGTCGCTGTATAACAGTCCATCCAGTTCCAGCTCCAGGCAAGTTCGATTCACATGAAACTGTCATTGTTTGTGTTATAGGAACTCGAATCGTCAATTTGCCAAAACAACTGGATGACTGTTTATAAGCAGTGATCTCATTCTGAAGTGCTTTAGTCTTTGCATTTTGTGATTGCAATTCCTTAATTTCATTATCTTTCGTCTTGATTTCCGATTTTAGGTTAGTTATTTGCATTTCATATTGATCAATAAGCTTCCGTGTATTTTGACTATGATTTTCAAGTAATTGGTTTAACTTTGAGTGAAGCTCCTGTTGATTCAGATTATTTCGAATCTGACTTGTTAAAGATTCGTTTAATTTTGACTTAAAATCATCTTGCATTTCATATTGAGAAATAAGTTTCTTTTGATAGCCATTGTTATTTTTATACGTATTAATCAATTTGTTTTTTTCCTTTTTAAGTTTTGTATTGTTTTCGCCTGCATTTTAACCGTATGCTGCAACTCGTTATTATACCCGCTACCCATAGGGTAGAAGGGTATTATAACTTTGTGCCGGCAGGAAATGTATGTAACAGGTAGAAGGAGGCATCTCCGACCCTCTAAAGTATATATATTCTTGATCAGCGTCAACAGCCGAGACGATATAGCCATGTCCGTCTGTCCGTCTGTCCGTCCGTCCGTATGAACACCTAAATCTCAGAGACTATAAGAGATAGAGCTATAATTTTTTTTCGACAGCATTTGTTATTTTTGCACGCAGATCAATTGTGGAAGTTATTAAAGAAATATTTTTGTATTGGCAAAAACGCCTACTTACTAGGGGTCTTAGTTGCTTTGGCTGACAATCTGGTACATTGTGCCGTCTATGGTATATTTTGAATGGAGTGCTGTATCGATATACCAAACATACCATTTGGTATATTTTAAGTATTTTTTAGTATTTTCGGTATATTTTGAAAATAATACCGCAATATTTTGCCCTTATTAAAAATGGATAGCGGGTATCTCACAGTCGAGCACACTCGACTGTAACTTTCTTACTTGTTTTTATTTTGCTTTCCTTTGCTATTAACGTTGACAGTGTGACTGACTATGTGATACTCTTTCATCTAGTTTAATTTAAAATATCTTAAGATATTGAGAACATTTTAAGAGTTGCTGTTTCCCAGCTAATCATGTGACATTTTTCAAGCGAGTAAAAATAAGTTTTATGAGTTAATTCTCTTTTTTAGCCGCTTCTTTTTATACCCGAAGAAGTATTATACTTTTTTTTTGTGAATTATTCATTTTTGAGTCTCTTACATTTTAAATGTTAAGTAATGATTTAAAGACTTCTTTCGTTGTTTCTATGCAAATGCACTCATCAATATTCATTCATGAGTATGTGAATGTAGAATAAATTATGCAAAAATATTGTTTTCTTTCGCTTTTAATATAGGTCTAAAATTATAAATTTGATAGAGGCCTTAACATATTTTTGTATAAATGTAGCGCAACGGCGGAAATCAAGTGCGAGTTGATAAAATAGTCAAAGCTATTAAATAGTAAAGGACTTACGCTGCGAACTGTGATTCATTATTTAATAAATGCCGCTTTTGAATGGGGTGGAGAATGGGGTTGGTCTATGCATTATACGTGACCCGTTGGCAGTTCCGTTTAGATAGTTAGCAGAATTTTTAATTACTTTATTGTTGCAGCAGTCGTTAGAGTTGGGGTTCGGGATTGGGTTTGGAATTGGGATTTTGGGTTTGGGTTTGGGTTTGGGAATTGTGGTGTGGGGAGATTGTGGCTCTGTGTGTAGCTGCATCTCTGATATGCATTGTTAGTCATATTTTTGTTGTTTTCGTATTAATTTTCATTCCGCCTGTCGAATATGCCAAAGCCAGTGAAAGTTTGTCTTTTGTGCCTTGCGATGCATAATTTGCGTGTTGCATACTTTTTGGGGCGCATTGCTTCGTTCATTTCCAAAGGGGTTGCAAATCTCTCTCTGTGTATGTGTGTGTATGCATGTGTTGTTGTGCGCCACATTTCCGCCATATAAAATATGCAAAACAATGCAAACTCTCTCGTAGTCCAAAAAAAAAAACTTTAGCCTGACCGAAAAATTAATTTTGTTTTTGGATGAGAATTTCGAGCGCCAGATTTCTGGCTGCTAATGTTGTGGCAACATTCTACTCTATACCAGCCGCCCATCAACGTTAGTTTTTGTTTTAATTTCATTTTTTTTTGTTTTTATAATGTTGCTCCTCTGTTTTTCTAGTCTTCGTTATTTTCAAAGTT
This sequence comes from Drosophila nasuta, assembly GCF_023558535.2. Classification (NCBI taxonomy): domain Eukaryota; kingdom Metazoa; phylum Arthropoda; class Insecta; order Diptera; family Drosophilidae; genus Drosophila; species Drosophila nasuta. Next base: position 5,152,415 of record NC_083455.1, on the reverse strand, counting down.
TTGACCGTTTGGCAAATTTACCCAATTTGGGTAAAAATTCATCAAAATGTTTAAAACTCTCTCTTTCGCTAACGAATTCATTTGTGAATCAATAAAGATGTTTTTAATTTAGCTTTTATTGCTATTAAAATAATCAAATTTTATTGAGTTATAACAGTAATTATTATTTTAAATAAATTCTAGTCAATAATCCCAATCGATTTGAAATATATTGTTTTATTAAACTGTTTTCACTAATGTTGCACCTCACGTCATTGGGTAAAAAAGCCAAGCAATTATGAAAATTTATTACCTATACATTATTTATATTGAACAAATGCCCAGCGTGGGCTTAAGTATCTGTTAAGTTGCTCGATTTATATGCTAATGTGTTTCTCTCTGTGTGTATGTGTGTGTAAAGTATAATTCATTTTGTGTTGCGTCTGTGATTGGTATTACCATAAATTATTCAGTGTCGAAATGTTTTGCGGTCCCATTTTAAATGAGTTGTAAAATATGCAAGTTAATTTGGGAGAATCGTCCAACTGCAGCCATAAATTCGCATTAAGTTGTACAATAATTTGCAGCATTTAACAGCGTTTGATATTGTTGTGCTATCTGCTATCTACCATAATAGGGATCTGAGTATTGTGTTTCATCGATGCGAGGTTAGGTTGATTTATCTCAACGCTTAGTCCTTTACTAATTTCTGGCCATTTGCATGTGCTGGCCACAAAGCTGACCACAGCAAAGGAGTCCGTTGGCTTGGCTTGGCTTGGCTTGGTTTTGTCTCGATAAATGGGCTGATTGAATAACTGGAAAGGAACTGAAATATAAATGACAGATGCCCCCCTCGATTCTCTCGGTTCAATCCCTAATCCTTCGCCCTACCTCTGAGCAGCTGTCAGCAGTGGGCAACAGGGGTGCGGGGTCCGGGATGAAGGGGTGTTGCCTTCTGGCCGCCACTGCCTCTTTTATTTCTGGCAATTTTTCAATGTGCTTTGTTTACATTGGGCCAGGACCAACAGCAGCAGCAGCAAGAGCAGCTTGAGCTAATACCACCAAGCGAGGCACTCTGGAAGGATGGCAGGCGGACAGAGGGGAAGACAGGAAGGCAGACAGCACCAATCACTGGTACTTCGTACTGAGTATTGACTGTGCTTTGTAGGACCTGCTTATCCTGCTAGCTTTCGTCCTATGCCTTTGCCTCGACTCTGAGCCGTTTGATTTACTTCAAACAATTGGCAACATCATACATCAACGACTCTTGTTCCCTCCGCTTCTTCTGCTTCTTCTTTTATTTTCTCACAAATCTCTATGCAAAGCGTTGAGCTCTTCACTTTGTTGTTCTCTGCCCCAATCTTTCAATCGTATTCCTTATTCTTTTTCCATCCTTTTTTCGTATTTCTTTATTCAATTCGAAAGCTAAATGCTCAGGCTTATACAAGTATTGAGCATTGTGCTTTTTTCGTTGTAAACGAGTTGAGAACACGATTGTCATGGCTTATTTTGTCTCTGTTGGAATGCTAAATAGGAAATTTATTTGTGTTAAAACTGTCGAATGTAAGTGTATTTATTTTATCTTTCTATAAAGTTTTTAATATGGTTTTTATGTTATTTTTTATTTTCTATTTGTCTTTTATATTTCAAAACTGACAACAATTTGATTAGATTTGTCTCTAATAATCTTGTTTTATAGTAATTAATAATATGTATTATAATTATAAACAAACATTTTTAAATAATTATCAATAAACTTTCTTCTAACGCTTCTGTGTTATTTTAAAGTATTCTCTAGGGAATGCTCATTTGAAATATTTCAAAAGGTTTAAATAATTGCAATTGCGGTTGATTTGTTTGCACAAATCATGACTCAAAATTAGCGGCTCGTAATAGAGAATTCATTGGCCAACAGGTTATGGAAATGCGATAAATGATTGGGAAATTTATTGGCGAAATACTAATCCATTTTAATTAAAGTAAATAAAATTGAAATTCAAAGAGAGTTGGCAGCCAGTGACCAAAAGGGAATTATGACAGGCCAAAAAACCAAAAAATACGAGTCAAAAACAAATGAAAATATTAATGTTATTGGAGACTTCGCTTTGTGTTGGGCCATCAACACAGTTAGATAATCGGATTTGAATGCTATTTTATTGCACTTGCATTCAAGGGGTGCAAAATGCATAAATCATAATTATGCACACATTGTAAATAAATAAAATTGTATATTAATTTGTTGACAATTATGAAATTATAAAAGCTAGACAAAAGCGAAACCACAGCAGCTATAAATTCGAGAGAAAAAAACAGCAGCGAAATATAAATAAAATGCGTTTTGCAGCTTACAAAGCGATTAATTAGCGTTAAGTCAGCAGTTTGGCTGTCAACAAATATTTAACTGCTCATTAGTTGACCCAGTCCCAGTCGGCGAGGTTTCTCTCTACTATCCAATGCCAATGCCAATCCCATTCCCATTCCCATTCCCAATCCCAGCTGCAGTTCTAGCGCAGTGTCAATGCGACAGTCCAGGGGGCAAAATCAGCGTTACGTATACGCCGCATGCAACCGCACACACTACTGTACCTGCCTCATTAAGATTCAGTTTGTGTCGCTGTCTCGCTTCGTCTCAAGTTAACTCCATCTCCAGCAATGCCACAAATTTCGTGTGCATGAGTGTGTTAGTGTCTGTATGGCTGAGTGTGTGTGTGTGCGGGGAGAAAAACTACTTGTTATTCAGTGCGTTTAACTTCGTTTAGTTGGGCGAAATGTTTTAGAACTCGTTAGAGCGTCCGCTTGGTCACAGCAGTGGTTACCATTAAAGTGCGCCAGAGATTGACAGACATCGCCCACTGTATGCGGGTGAGGGCGGGAGCCGTGGGTGAAGCCTAATCAATGCTCTCTTTCAGATCGACTAACCGCCTAAAGCTACCCGCATTACGGTGTAATTTATTTAGCATTAACTGTTGCACGATTCTGTAGAGCAAGGAGACAACAACTCTAACTACGATATATCAAGTAGTGCATGAATTTAAGGAAGTAATATTCAGATTTATTCAGTTCATTTGCTGTTCAAGCTTAAAGAGACTACTTTATTTCTCTGCAAATCAGATCGGCATAGCACGGCTATGGGCAGCCGTGTTAAAGGGTATTGTAACATTGTGCCTGCAGGATATAGTATATAAGTAGAAACTAGAAGGTTTTTTGACAACTTTTGAAGCTTTTTGGTGCATACACTAATAACTATAGAACAAAGCTACAGTGAAGTGTGCTCGACTCTGAGATACCTATTTTCAATAAAAGCAAAATAGCGTGTTATTATTCTTAAAATATATCAAAATAATATACAACAAAAATACAATAATATACTAAATTATATGTTCGTATATTACTACATTACACATATATCATAGAGTGCAAAATATACCAGATTGTCAGTCAAAGCAACTAAGGCCCCTACCCCTAGAAATTATGCGTTTTTGTCCATATTAAAGTATTTCTTTAATAATTTCGAAAATTTTGGTATATTCAAAAATATTTATAGTCTTTGTGATTCATGGAATTTTGGTTGGTATATTTTTGGGTTTAAAATTTTATGGGTAGCGGGTATCTGACAGTCAGGCACACTCGACTTTCTTATTTGCTTCAGTTCTGTTGCAGTCTAAATTTAAAGATACTTCTCCTTTAGTTTAAATTTATTTCACTCCAAAACAAATCGGTGTTTTTATTGTACTCGTATTCAAATTAAGTACTACCGACAACTCAATGTCAACACATAGACATCGAGGCGACTATTCGAGCATATTCAATGCTTTTTGTGGGGCAATCAAGCGAACGAAGAGACGCACACAGACATTTTTGGTCGTCGTAACATTTCTTCATGATTAAACCGATGGGGATGTGTGCTGGCTGCCTAGCTGCCTAGCTGCCTGGGTGGCCTCTCACACTCTTGTGCCAATTATCATTTGTCTGGCACCTGGCCAAAACAAAAGCGTTCGACGCTGTCAAAATCAAAGTACTGAAAGTATTGAGGCAGACAAAGCACGTCTACCTGTCGGTCAATGTGCGCACTTTCGTCCTGTTCCACAGTTAGAATATGGCAACTACTACTGCAAGTAGATGTACGACTTCAAGGGAGTCGAAAAAACCTTTTCCAACTACAACTTGTCGTGTTCAACACAGACAAGCAAAAGCACAGATATGGAGACACATGACAACATGAGTAAGCAAGTATTCTATTGCCTGCTTTTTGGCGCGTTGTCTGATGATTTGACGTGAACATTTGACAGGCAACAACATGTCACCTAGTTAGCAGTTGTTCACACCTAATAATCATCGAATGGAATGAGAACACTTTCAGCAACAACAACGATAATAATCAATATGAATCGGTTTATAAAGTGCTGCTAGCCATTCAAAACTAATTTTTCAAAGCAAAATGCAACAATAAATCCAATTAGATGACGAAAAAATAAGAGAAAGAGAGAGAGAGAGAGAGAGAGAGAGAGAGAGTAGGAAAATAAACTAAACGAGACAACAAATCCATCAGGCAAACAAACCAATCCAACAAATCGCTTTTCGAGTTGAAGTTTGGTGTCGGACTTTGCAGTTAACAAAGATGAATGATGCATTTTTTATTGGCGGGAAGCAGTGCAGAAGCAGAATCACCTCAAACAACATTTGCCAGCCAAAACTCAGGCAATGAAAAACTAAAAGAAACTTCAAACTGTTTGAATTTTATTGGCGAAATTGATAAAGTGGCTGTAGCAGAATCGAAAGGAATTGCAAATGCACGAGAGAAGAGCAGAAGAAGGAGCAAGAGCGGATCGATCGATAAAGGTGCCCAGTCTGAAAAGTAAGGGAACTGCAAGCAAAAGACTGCTAAGCAATCAATGTGCTCAAGTTCAGGGATTGCAAGATATAAGACAGTGTTTTCTTATTTTCCGATTTGTGTTCGGCATGCATAAAAATATGAGTTCAGTATCTTGTCTTACTCTCTGATTGCTGTTGCAATTGCCTTGATGTTGTTTTCATAGCAAACGCTTTTCCATGTACCAAATCAATTTTAATTTGCGACAAATAAAGATATTTAGATAAAATCGTATTGACAATTTAGTTGGGTCGAACATCTCTAAATGTGAGAATTGATAAAAGTAGATAATTAATATTATTTTTGTTTAATAATTATTACTATTGATTTATTGAGAGCTGTAATTATTTTCCAATTTATTTTAATGATATCATTTTCTAGTTGATAGTCAGTGAAATATTTAGACATAATTTTATTGGTATTGATTATACAATAATTATGCAATTAATTTATTGTAGCAGAATTTTGTAATGTGTAATAAACAAATGTATTGATAATTATTACTGTGATTATTTTCAAAATTATTTTAATTATATTTCTTTTTTTAAGTTTATAATCAGTCAAATATGTACCCAAATTTATTTGTATTGAAAATTCAATATTTACTGTATTTTTAACTTATTGTGGTATATTTTTAAAAATTTGTAATGTATGAACAATTTTAAATTTAATTAATTTACAAACCCAGAAATATTAATAAATTCCTTTAACATTCACTTATGCATTTACCTTATCGCATTTTACATGTTTACTAAATAAACTTGTAGACTTGTCCATTAAAATACCTGTACAAGAGTATCGTAGCTTTATAAGCACCAAAAAACCCAAAATTTGTATTTGTCAAACAGAAAACTTGAAGTGGGCAGCTCTCTTGGTAGTTGAGAAATAACTTGAGCTATAATACGTAATATGCTCAATTTAAAGAGATTTGATTTGCCTACAGAAATCAGAGCAAGTTTCTATGTGTGTGTTTTTAGGGTGTATGTGTGTGTATGTGGTTAACACGTTTGCCTTTGTTTGCTGTGCGAATAGATGAGCCAACAATGCACAAAGTTGTCCAACACCAGAGCAGGGAAAGCAAAAATATTGTAGCATAATTTTCGGCGCTAACAATACAAGTGAAGCCGACGAAAGAGAAGGAAGGAGGGAGAGAAAGAGCGGAGCGGAGGATGCCGGCACAGGCTGATAGAAGGGAGTAGAGCAGGCGGACATATGGCACATGGCATATATCAGCACATGCATTCATAAATCATATTCTCTGCAGCTGCAGAGCTGAGTGCAGCAAGCCAGGCAAACAGGCAGCTCAGGAAGCGGCCAGCAGCAACAGCAACGACTTGGGTGAGTGTGTGTGTGTGTGTGTCTGGGTCTGGGTCTGTGTGTGTGCGAGTGTGTGGAGTGTATGTGCTTAGCTATGGCAGTGCCGGCTATTTTAAGGATATTTATACTGACAGCGGAGTTTTGATGGAAAAACTTTTGTAAATTGCTTTTAGCAGGGCAAAACAGCAAAAAAAAAACAAACAAAAAAATGGAAGAAAAAAACCGCAAAATGCAGGAAAATAGACAAAAATGTGCCGCCTGCCAAAGAGTTGCTTTAATGTTACTTAAAGAACTTCCACGTTTGTCCAGCCAACGCTCGACACAATATTGTGTGCGTGTATACGTTGTATCCAAGGATATTTCCGTGCATTGCATCCTTGTGTTTGCTTTGGCAATGCACATTTATTAAATCGACTTCATATTTTTAATGATGCACAAAAGTTTGCCGGCCTGCTCCTTACACACAAACACAAACACACAAAGATGCAGGCACAATGGGAAGGTCTTTTAAAAAATTGCCAACATATTTTTCGCTTTTCTTTAGTATTTTATCGCTTTTTCTCCCTCAATTCATTCCACTCTCTTCTCTTGGCAGCAAACCGTTTTTGTCGCTCTCCTTGTTATTGTTATATTTGCTGCATTGTCGTTCTTTTGTTGTGACCACAAAACATCGTTACGTATTTTGCAAAAGTCGAACTAAAATTCTCTATGCTATAGATGGCCTCATATTGAGTGTCCTTTTTATAGTGCTGAATTGGCTCAAGGTCTAATTATAACAGTATTTTTTAAAGACTCGTAAATGTTTGAAGAATTTAAATAAATTGATGTTATCGAATGTTAATGATTTTCACAATATTTAATATACATATATATAAATGTAGTTTGGCAGTTTAAAGCTAAACATTTAAGTGAAAGTAAATATATGTATATTTATCAATCAAAGAGACTTTTAAGTATGTAAATAAAATACCTGATTTAATCAATTATTTGTCTGCCATAAACAATACACTTAAAGCCCCTCTTTGTTTTATATTTAAGCATCATTAATTATGTTTTAATTAAACTAATTAAAATTCATTGGCATTTCCCACTTTTGAAATATTTAACATTCTTTGTGGATTTAAAAAAAGCACAAATTGTGGATGCTTTAAAAATTGCAAACACAGAGAGATTACACTAGTCGCAATAGTCAAAACAATTTGCTGACCCACACTTGGAAACCCATTTAGATAACTTTATAAAGTTGTTTATTTTTTTCCAATGAAATTTTCATTGACAAAGCACCACACAAAATACAACAAATAGTTCGCCATTTGTTGTTCAGACACTACAACTAATGTTTGCATTTGTTGTACTACAGGCAATTTAAATTGAAAAATATTGTGCAACATTTTTGATAAATGATAAACAAAGCAACAAAACAATCACAACCAATGCTAAACCAAAAACAAATCAAAAACTAAACGAAGCAAAAACAAAAATCTAACCAATATAAAATGGAAATAAAAATAAATAACGTTAAATGATATTTCGAACTGTCTAAATTTCAAATTTGCGTCGGTTTTCCTGCAATTTGCAAATTAGTTGAAAAATCAATTCAATTATTTTGTTATGGCTGAAAACAATTCTTATTTTACTTCATGGCTGTGTCGGTGGTCAAATGATTGCAATGAACGTACATATTTATTTCGGGAATTTGTTGACAAACTGATAAATTGGCAACGGCAAAAGATTTCGCCTTTTTGTGTATGTTATGATACTTCCGTTTGTTTGCTGAATTGAAATTATATGTATTCGGCAACAGTTTCCATAATAACACCTCAATTAATTGTGGTCTAAAGGACCAATTTGCTGCCAATGTTGTCTGTACAAATAAAAGTGCATATGCATGCATATTTTTACCATTATAAATGAATGAAGCGAACAGTTTTAGGGTGGGAAATAAACAAATTAGAATAAGAGAAGCAAATAAATTTAAAAACTCGACCGCTTTTTATTTGTAAGAACTAATTGCGATTATCAAAATATCTTATTGTATATCTTATATCTTATATCTTATATCTTATATCTTATATCTTATATCTTATATCTTATATCTTATATCTTATATCTTATATCTTATATCTTATATCTTATATCTTATATCTTATATCTTATATCTTATATCTTATATCTTATATCTTATATCTTATATCTTATATCTTATATCTTATATCTTATATCTTATATCTTATATCTTATATCTTATATCTTATATCTTATATCTTATATCTTATATCTTATATCTTATATCTTATATCTTATATCTTATATCTTATATCTTATATCTTATATCTTATATCTTATATCTTATATCTTATATCTTATATCTTATATCTTATATCTTATATCTTATATCTTATATCTTATATCTTATATCTTATATCTTATATCTTATATCTTATATCTTATATCTTATATCTTATATCTTATATCTTATATCTTATATCTTATATCTTATATCTTATATCTTATATCTTATATCTTATATCTTATATCTTATATCTTATATCTTATATCTTATATCTTATATCTTATATCTTATATCTTATATCTTATATCTTATATCTTATATCTTATATCTTATATCTTATATCTTATATCTTATATCTTATATCTTATATCTTATATCTTATATCTTATATCTTATATCTTATATCTTATATCTTATATCTTATATCTTATATCTTATATCTTATATCTTATATCTTATATCTTATATCTTATATCTTATATCTTATATCTTATATCTTATATCTTATATCTTATATCTTATATCTTATATCTTATATCTTATATCTTATATCTTATATCTTATATCTTATATCTTATATCTTATATCTTATATCTTATATCTTATATCTTATATCTTATATCTTATATCTTATATCTTATATCTTATATCTTATATCTTATATCTTATATCTTATATCTTATATCTTATATCTTATATCTTATATCTTATATCTTATATCTTATATCTTATATCTTATATCTTATATCTTATATCTTATATCTTATATCTTATATCTTATATCTTATATCTTATATCTTATATCTTATATCTTATATCTTATATCTTATATCTTATATCTTATATCTTATATCTTATATCTTATATCTTATATCTTAAGTACCATTGCATCATTTGCCACACTGTTCATGTAAATTTTGAACCACTGTATAAATGTGAGCTAAAAAAATATAAACATAAAAATCTGTGTGTGGCAAGCAGCCGTGCAACGATTTCGCGTTTGTTGTGCAGCTGCTGGTTGAAAATGTTGCACAGCATGCATAAATAATAAACGACAAGCTTGCTCATACATACACATGCATGTATATCTATGTGTGAGTGTATATACAGACACCTTAACACACATACACAAAGGCATTATGCACATTTTGCCAGTGTGCCCAACTGTGGCGCAAAGAGGCAGCCGAGAAGGGCGAGTAAAGCAGGGGACGGCACTCAACCAGCTTCTAAATTTATTTTATTAAGTCAAGCACACAGACAGCTCATAGGATGCGACTGGCGTTGCTGAAGCTGCTGATGCGCCTGGCCTGGCCTGACTAACGGTATAAATAAAATAATTTACGGTAACTGCTGCCGCTCATCAGGCCAAAAGCGATGTGCTGGCAACGGGACGACGGAACGAGGACGATATGTTGACAAAACCCGGCGCAGGATCATCAGCGACGCCCCAAAATGCCGCTTACAAAAAGTGTAGCATACTTTTTTGCTCAGTTCCTTTGTGTGCAGCTGCATACGAAATTAATGCACATCTGCATACGTGTTGCTGCACGTGTGTGTGTGTGTGTGTGTGTGTGGATGCAGCTCGCTAAATATAGTTATAATTATGCGCACACATTTTTAATTAAGTTTTGCACTGGGCCGCTCGCTGTCCGTTTTAGCTTTGGTTTTAGCAATATATTATGCATACGCCCCGTTAAATTGCATTAATATGAGCTACACATTTTCTCCTCTTCCCCCTATTTCCCTTTTTTTTACGTTTCTACTATATGTCTGTTTGTCAAATTACATATGTTAAACATTTGCCCTGTCTTTGCTTTAATTTATGCGGTTTTTTTTTATGCAGAACCAGAAGGCGATATATTTGAATTGAGGTTGAGAATAAATATTTATAAAAAATTAAAAAATTAAAATATATGACATACATATTTATGTAGATATTTTCACGTAAAATACTTAAGTCTCCATTTTATTTGCATTACAAACATCATTGAATGATCAATTATTATTTCAATCCATCTTCACGAACCCCTTATGCAATATAAAATTTAAAAATCTGAGGGATATCATCAAAGTGCGCGATGATAAGGTTCATGGATATATATATATATATATGTATGAATGCGATAACTATATTTTATTTGACCACTTTGATTATATTTCTATATTTTTCTCGAAAATTATAGACTATCCAAAAAACTTAAAAAAAACAATACTTTAAAAAAAATGTACATTTTAAATGAAGCTCACACATAAAACGACAGCAATCGATAAAAATTGCAGAAGCTAACCACAATTTCACACGCAAAAACCATCTTGCAGCTCTCAATAAAAAAACTCTAAAACCTCTTTGCGGGTGCAATTTAAACACAGGAATAATTTTTTTAATTTACCCAGTTTTAAATGTAATTTTATTGGGAAGTATACAATAAAGATGTTCAAGAAGGAAATATTATCTGATTGCCGGAATGTATACATTTTAAAAATAATACTAATGCTAATAGTTTAACCTGTCATTCAAGTTTTATTTATTATTAATTGTAGTACTAAAAATTTAGCTATATGGCACTAATCATTAAAGTTAAGCTGCGAAGTAGATAGTATAAAAGTACAATAAATTAGATTTCTTCTTTATTAATTGTGCTCAACAATTATTATAAATTAAATGTTATTTAGGTTGATTTCCTTTCATGTAAGAAACAAAAATTATTAAACACACATTTTGAAGTGTCTGCTACGTAATTAATTATTCGCTAATACTGGGGCCAAAACAAAAATAAGTTAGTTGATAAAATCTATATTAAGTGTTACAGAAATATATAACATTTCTATAAAAATTAAAAAAATATATTTAATTTTAGAATTAACATATTGCGTTGATTAGCAATTGTTTTTAAATTTACTACAAAAGGTTATCAGCAGAAGGAGTAGAAGACAATAAAACACTATTCTCGTTTTTAGTCGTATTTCGCGGTTGCACTTTATAAATGTTGATAAATATTTACAATTACCAATTTAAAAGTTCAGTTTGTTCAGCTTTTTGTTTGGCTTGTTCTGCTTGTTGTGCGGCACAGCACAAAACACTTTTCTGTTTTTTAACACAAAACTTTTTCCAACGAGTCTGCTTTGCTATATATGTATGTATATATTCATAGACTATATACTACTCTACTCTACTATATATATTTAGGTTGTTTTTTCGAGTTTTGTCTTTTGTGTTATGGCTTGAAACTTTTAAATATGATTTTATTTGCGCAGAAAGTTGCAAGTTGTGGTTGTTTTACATATTTGACCAGCTTGCAGACGCTTGGAGAAGTTGCAAAAAGAAAATTTAAATAATGAAATGCAGTTAGTTATTGGCTTAAAGTTATCAAATAAAATTCTTCAAGTGAATCTGGAGACTGCACTTTGAAATCTTCGTATGGCTGTCACACAAAAAAAATGCGTTTTTTAGCGAAGAGTTTCTGTCTCTTAAAGACAAACTTGGTAAGTTTCCTATTTTTTTTTGGTTAGTTAAACGAATTAAATGGCAAACTGTGGAAACGTTTAAGAATCCCTAAATCATGGCATCTTCTTTTAGTTTGTCCTTTTTCGTTGCCTTGGACGTTGTCGTTGTCGTTTTTTATGCAACATTTTCTGCTTAAATGCATTTGGCGCCCGGTCGTCGTCTCAAGTGGCCGCCATTCGCACGGCTGCCAGTTTCAAGCTTGCACAGCTTCCAGCTGTCTTTGGTCCTGCCGTTCGTCTGTCTTGGCTTCCTTATGGTCTTGGCCTGACTATCCCAGCGCATTTCATCTTCTCCTGTGTCTGGCTCCAGAAACTTTCGCCGTTTACTTCGCGCTTTCCTGATGCTGCCTCGTCCTCGCCATGGCCATCTTTGGGCATCGCTTTATTTGAATTATTGTAATGATTCACACTGAAGTGGCTGTTGTAACATTCTGGGTACAGTTGCGCTCAGACTTGGCTAAGGTAATGAGCTAAGGGCTTCGTGTTTGAGGGTGTATTGTCTGCATCCTTATCCTTTCGTTTCTCTAGTATAGTTGATCACTTATTTTTCGTCTGCAATGCCTTGGTTTAATGTCTTCAGAGTTAGTGATTGCGGATTTCGTTAGGATTTCAAGAAAAACATTTGTCCTGAAATAATACGTGCATTAAAAAAAACCTAAGATATAATTGTAATATAAAATAGCTAAAATAAATTATAATTGCTTTACATTATTCGTTGACTTTATTAATTCAAGTAAACTCAAATTTTCGATATACAAAATTATTTCTTCTTGGAAATAATAATGAATTATAAAACAATTAATCTTTGAGAGAACTTTGCATGGAATTCAAGTATTTAACTGTATTTACAATATTCTATCAATTTAATTTTAGACTAGAAAAGAAACTAATTATTTTGTAGATATAAAACTAACTATTTTAGAAAAATAGTCAAATATTCTCTTCACCCCAAATTCGTTACAGAGTTGAACTGAATAGAAACAAAACAGAAAGCTACAGTCGAGTGAGCTCGACTGTGAGATACCCGGTACTCATATTCAAGAGAAGCAACTCTGTGATGTATTTCTCTTAAAATATACCAAAATTATATACCGCACAAATAGTAAAATATGCCGAAGACTATATTTGGTATATTGAAATAGTACTAGATTCAAAATTCTAGTTTAATAAATACGATTTTTATTCGATTTTGTATTTGCCATGCCAAATATTTGAAGAAAACTTGATCGGCTCCTAAAAATGCTAACGAAAATTATAGCTCTATATCTTATAGTCGCTGAAAGCTAAGAGTTTATATGGAAGGACAGAAAGGAAGACGCATAGACGAACATTGCTATATCGTATCGGCAGTTGAAGTTGATCAGGAATATGTATTTTTGTATGGTGTCGGAGATGCCTCCTTCTGACTGTTATATAAATTTCCTGCCGGCACAAAGTTACAATTCTCTTTTACCTTTTATGGGTAGCGGGTATAACAATACAATTGTGTTGGATATGCTAAGATTTGAGCACTCCAAGGTGTCAAACCCACACTGGCACTTCTCAAAGACTACTTGTAAGACACTTGCAACCGCTTTGATTCGTGCAACAATTGCCAACATCAATTAAGCCTCTCTATCGAACCCATTTCAAATTGAAAATACTTTGCGGCCAGCTCTGTTGCAAGACGAGCACATTGTCTGCAAATTGTTGGACCCACATGCAAAAGGTATCAATTGTTCAGTGATCTAGACAAGGCTGGTCAAATTGGAGTGTCTGCTTGATATTATATTTCTTCAAGACAATGCCGCACACTCCACATTGCCGCATTCAGATGGCAACTTGTGTCGCCTGAAGTCCTCCTTGTCGAGCATTGTCGAGGAACTGCACCTGCAACTGGCTGCAGGAAGGGCCAAAGTGATTTTATGTTTTATGAGAGGTGACATGTGGCAACAACAGTCACAGCCATAGCCATAGCCATAGCCATAGCCACAGCCAAGTACTTGCCACATGACTCTCACACTCAGCAGCAGAAGCAGCAGCAGCAGCAACAGAGTTCGTGTCAGTCTCATTGTTACCTGCCCCATCATGTGTGTGGGCAAAAGTGAAAGTGTGTGTGTGTGGATGCTGTGTGCTTGTGTGGTTGCTACTGCAACATGTTGTAAATTATTATAAACTCAAGTGGTTTTCAACCGTCAGCTCTAAGTGTGGTGACAGTTTGCAGATCGACTGGAAATGAACTCGAATAAATAAATACATTGAGTGTGGCATTTGCAAACCATTATGTTACTCTTGGCCATAATTTCAAATCTGTTTGTGACTCTCGGCTCCAATTAATTTGTTAATGATTGACTTGACTTCAATTTAAATGTTTTCAACAACGATATTCACATGGATAATTTGAATATCTATCTGTAACAATAAAGTACTAAAAGTGTAAGCATTTTCACATTTAAGCTGATGTACAGCTGTGCATTTTGAAATAGCAGTGCCTACGAATTACACGTTTAAAATAGGAAAATACTATTATTAACTTAACTTTGATTTATTATTCGAGTTGTTCAAGAAAATAATGATACTCACAAAATATGTAACTTGTGAAAAAACACATTAATTTAAGTTGTTTTTATATGTAACAAAAATATTAAAATTAATTGAAGAATATGTAGTGTTTTTAAAATTATAACACAAATAAAATAAATAAATATTAAAGAGAAAATAAAAAGTAAAAAAAACATATAAAAAATAATGAAATTAAATAATAATAATAAAATAAAAATAAACAAGAATAATATAAATAATGTTAATCAATCAGAGATTTTTTTAGTAAAAATAAATTAAAATATAAATAAAATAAATAAAGTAACAATCTGTAAGTTTTATTAATTTACCCAAAAAATATTGATTATTGTAATCTTTGTGTAAAAACTAACCATAATAGAAATTTCTATGGGATGTAAATTTAAGGAAAAGATCTTAAAATCGTAGTGAAATTGTGTAATTTAACGTAAAAGTTATTTGAAAAGAGACTCTTCAATTTATTTAAGTTAAATCCACATTTCATGAATTCATTCCATAATTTGAATCTATAATAATTGTTTAATTAATACTTCAAGCAGCAAATCAAGCTTCTTATTCTCCCACTTAAATCTGGAGTGTGTAAAACTCTAAAGAAGAACAAGTGTTTATATAGTTGAACTTATATGTGAGGAGTACTATACCATTCGCAATCTTTGACAATTGGCATCTGCTCCTTTAACGTGCAGTTCCCGTAGAACTGAACCTCTTGAAAATCTCAGTGTTTGGAACTGGGTTTTCACTAATTTATGCTGCTGCTGGCGATGGCAACTCACTTAATTTGCGGAGCCATTTTTCTTTTGGCCAGGCGGCGAGAACAGCAACAACGGCGACAACATCCGGTGTCCTCGGTCCTCGATGCTGCTGCTGCTGTTGCTAAAGGGGCTCGGGATCCTTGCGACATCGCTTGCAGTAAAGTGACAAACAACTAAGCGAAAATCGCGTGCGTGACGCGTGGCGGGCGCATAAAGTTTGTGACACGTTTCCACAGTTGCATTTTGTTGTTGTTCAACTTGCGTTTGCGTGTTTTTTTTCCCTGTTCTTTTTTTCTTTGGACCAAAGGCAAAAAAAGTTGTGCACAGTACGTGGCAATAGCAGGCGGTCCAAAGGATTGAGGGGGGGGAGGAGGGAGGAGGCGCGAATGCTGATGCTGATGGCGACACTTTAGAGGCGCGTTGCATACTTTCGGGGCGTTATGCAAGTCACGTTAATTTTGCCAGCGAACTGTGAAGCAAAACAAAAACAACAAGTTGCTCTTGCTCTTGCTATTGTTGTTGTTGTTGATAAAGTTTTGCCATTTTCAAAGGGCTTAAAGGTGGATGCGTATTCAGCTTTCGCATCCTCTCAGCAAATCAAAAGACTTTCAGTTCAGAAGGCAAACAAATTGAACTCATAACATTTTACTCGACTGAATGGATATTCTCGATAATCGCAGCTGATTCTCAGATTGAGAGATCTAATTGAAATGAGTTTAATTTATTTATTAGCTGTCCTAAATTAGAATTGCACTTTAATGCAATTAAAATAAATTGATCTACCCCTTGAGGCAACTTTCTTTCTTTTATGCTAATTACAGGGTATAAATATGCATGTTGTTTACAAGTTATGCGGCGACACCCACAACAAACCCGCATCAGCCTCAATGGGCCACTCATTAAGCGTCTTTAGTGTGTTTATATAATATAAATTAGCTTAATTTGAAAACATTTTTTGATGCCAAAAGTTTGGCACTTGCCAGCAGACAGAGCGAGGCAAGAGGAGCTGAGCAGGCAGAGGAGGCAGCAGCTGGAGCACTGTCTTGGCTTTCAGTTTGTCTAATTTATATGCCCGTTGGACATTCTCGAGTCGGCCAAAAAGTTGCCGCAAGTTTTTGCCAAGTCGGCGCAGCGCGTTCTATGCCGCGTCTCCGATTCCTGTTGCGGGTTAATAAGACGACGACGAAGACGACGACGATGGTGGCCAACAAATTGCCAACATTACTCTTTGGGTTCGAAGGGATGTGGCGGAGGCGGGTGCGGTGGCGGGGTGGGAAGTAAAGAAGCCTCGCAAATAGACTTTTGAGTGTTGTACTTGGTTTGCTTGTTTTGTTGACTTTGTGGATCGAGTCGAGGCAAAGACGCATACAAAGACGAAGACGAAAACGAAGGCGCAGGATTCAGTCTGTTCAGTCTTTGAAAGTGTCAAAAGCGCAGGCAATTAATTTGGCCTAATTAGACTCTTGGTTGACTGCTTGGCTGCCTTGTGGCTGAGAGTGCAATTTTTGTGTGGTTTATCAAAGCCATAGCCAAGTCGCAAAGTAGCCACGAACTATGGCTTCAGCTCGCATGTTGAGCGATTTATGGCTCCCAGTCAGTTTATTAAGTTGGCCAAAATACTCGCACATACATAGAAGCTAAGATCAGACTCAAAAGGGGCAAGAAGAATGCGCCTTTTCTTGATTTATTAACAGTCGAGAATGCAAATCTAAAGGGACAACGGACAACTTAGACTGTCGCCTATTATTTCTTAAGCATCGTTTATTGCTATTAAATGATTGGAAAAATATGGTTCTAATCATACTAGAGTAAAAAATTTGCACTCTGTTACTGAATGAATTAATGTTGTAACTATTGTAACAAAATAAAAGACTTAAAGGTGTTTGATTGTTGATTATTAATTATTAATTAAGGTCCAAGAATAAAGTTGATTTTGCAGCCATTTATCTTGATTTATGAACACGAATAGAATAGGTAATACTCACTGAGCTGAAAAATGTATCTTGACTGAGCATTACTAATGATTATTTTGATATTTTTAATACAAAATTCATTTACTTATTGAAGTTGTACAAGAGCCTGAAATACTTACATAAATAACTTTCTAATTTTTAGATTCATATAATAAATATATGAAAAATAGCTCAAATAATAATCATTATCTTATTATGTTCGCAATAATTATTTTTTGAATTAGTAAAGAACTTAAAAATAATTAGTTTATTGAAGTTTCTTAGAAAACTTATAATAATGACAGTCCTTGCTATCAAATGAATGCAATTAGGGGAAAATACATGATAGTGATAACATACTAACTATATACTTATAGGGTTCATTAGATATATGTACATATATGCGAATTTAAAAATAGCACCACTATGAACAAAATTTCAGGAAATAAAAAGGGTAAACATAACTTTTAACTTAACTTTTATTAATAAAACTAATTTATACTACATATGTACATAATTCTTTCTTGGGATATATAATATAAGGTTGGCAAAAAAGTCTTGCTGTATATTTATTGAATTTTCAATTGTTCAGAAAATTGGTTATAATAATGCGATTTAAGTCAAATTTTTTGTTCGATGACGAGTTCCCAACGAGATGCCAACTTCATAATGCCCCTCTTATAGAAGCTCGCTTCCCTATTGGCAAAAAACATCCCAATTTAACTTATATGTATATGTACATACTTCGTTTTTGTAATATTTATTACATTAGATATATGATCAAATAAAATGGTGAAAATAAAGATTAGTGCTATATTAAGTAGAATACTATTATTTATAATACCTCATATAAATAATTAATGGTCATTCATCGTTTAGTTTCTCTTAAACATTGAATAGGTTTTAAAAGAGCAGTTTTCTATGCATAATGAAATCTAGAAAAGATTCATGCTTTCATTAGTGCAGCACCCGAGAAATCCGCAACAATTGTGGAATTCAATGACCACTGATAATTTTGGCCATCTGCATTTGTTCTTCTTCTCCGACCACAGTTGCAGTTTCGACTCGGTCTCCGTCTCTCTCTCTCTCTGTGTGTCTTCAGTTTTCCATATAACGTAAGAGTTTCAGATATTTTTGCGCCAGGCCATAATTTGCTTAACAACTTTTGGCCAATGCTTCGCTTGGCCAAGCTTGGCTTGGTTGGGAATCAGGATAGTAGGATGGCAGGCAGGTCGCTTTGCTTGGTGTTGGTGTTGGACTTGGCGTTGGCGTTGGCGTTGGCAGTTGGCCAATTCCCTTTTCCAGCCTGTCGTTCGACACTAGCCGTTTATATAATAATTTTGTGGCATAATTTATTGCTGGCAAAAGTTTTCTTGTGGCAGCCCAGCCGCACAATTGCCACTATATACGAGTAATGTCGTCCCAGGCATTTAACATTTTATTCAGCAAAAATTGTTGGTGTCGTCATCATCGTTGTTGTTGCTGTTGCTGCTGTTTTTGTTGTTGTTGTCATGGTCAAAACTATGCACCATAGCGCCATAAATTTGTTATTAAATGTTTGCCCGCTTATCGAGAGGACATGAAAACTGGACCGCTTTTCAAACGAGTGGCACAACCAACGTCAAATTGATTTTAAATTGCATTTCTCACTATTCAAGTAAACGCAAATGGGAACACTTTGCACTATTCACTTCAATATGAATTCAAGTTGCACGATGAAATTGCATAAGTTGCAAAAATAAACATTCAAAAGGCGAAAGACAAACTTCTTGAGACAGCTGAAAGAAATTTATGAATAAAAAATAGAATATGATTATTGACATAGAGCGTGCGACATGGCTTAAATTCAAAATAAAAATAGTCGACTCAATATTATTATTAATATATACAAATTTAAATATTTTAACTTTTATCAAACCAAAATAATGGGTTGCAATATTTTTTTGATCACATTTAAACAAAACACAAAATAGCTGAAATATATTATGAAGAATTAACTTGAATTTGAAATTTATCATTTTAATTGAATGTTGTATATTATTTCGAACTTTATAAATAATCAATTAATAGACAAATCTAATCTTATAATGAATTCAACGAAGTGCATCACAGACTGCAACACTTAATTTTCTTTGCATATTTGAAGAATGTAAAGATAAAAAATTTTTATATTTTTTCGATACATATATGTTACTATGAGATTGCGATATCAACAAAAACTGATAAAACATTCTCAACAAAAGTGGATTGCTGTTTTCTTAGTAGGATTTTGTTTGCTGTAATTCATACAGTATTCGCATGTAGATTACAAGTCTAATCTTCTTAGCGCCAATTATTCTTGTTTGTAAGTACAGTGAAATCATCTTAGAATATTATTAAAAATGTTATTTCTTTTATATAACTGAGCAATAAACTCAATAGTAGAATAATATTCATACATAAAAATGCAATATAAACAACGCAGAAAAAGTAAGTAAGATACAGTAGTGTGTTCTCGACTGTGAAATACCAGCCACCCATTTTTAATAAAAGCAAAATTAATTTCGGTATAATTTTGAATTATACCAAATTGAAATATCGTAAAAATACTAAAATTATATCAATGATTATTTTAGGTATATAGATATAGTACTACATTCAAAATATACCATAGAGTGCAAAATATACCAGAATGTCAGCCAAAGTAACTAAGTTCCCCATAAAGTAGGTTTTTCTTTAATAACTTCTACATATTTGAAAAATTTTTTAGAATCACTAAGACTATATATTTATTATTGTATGCACCAAATTTAGCAACTCTAGCGACATTTGTTATTTTCGTTAAGTTGCGGGGCGGAAGTGGGCGTGTCAAAAATTTTAAACAAATTTGCGAAATCTACGTGCTAGCATAACAAGTGCTCTTGAAAAAAATGTATAGCTCTATCTTTTATAGACTCTGAGATCACGGAGTCATTCGGCCGGACGGACACGAACGCATCGACTGTTGACGTTGATCAAGAATATGTATACTTTATAGTATCGGAAATACCTCCTTCTGCCTGTTACATACATTTATGATACCTTTCTACCCTATTGGTAGCGGGTATAAATATTAAACATACCCCAAATACGCTGCTCCTATAGAAAGTGAGTTGGCTGTGTTTCTAAGTGTGTACTAAGCCAGTGTTACACACACTCCCACAGGGTTGTAAAATAATCGTGTGTCCGATAACCGATAGGCAGTTGAAATACGGCCTCTCTCCCACTCTCCTGAAACTGGCAACACGTCACTTAAGTACTGATAAGCAATGCCAACTGCCATTGTTTGCTTTTGTTGTTATTGTCATTGCTGTTGTGTTGTTTAAATTGAAATTGAAGCGGCGTGGCGAAGCTAATCGTGAGATACAAACACACGAATACTAATACACGCACACAAAGCGAGTGCTCGTTAAACAAGCTGTTCATTTTGCGAAATTTTCTACTCCAAAGATCTTCAAACGAGTAAACAAATGAATAAAAAGATAAAAATGATTATTATAAAAGGGCAAGGTAGGGGAAGAGGAGGGGAGTAGAGTGGAGTGGAGTCAAATTGTGAGTCAGAGATTGTTATGGCCGGGGCTAAGGGTGGGGGGGAGAAAGCTCAACTTGTTTTGGACCAAACGAAACACAACAACTTTAAAAAGCAAAAACTTGTCATGTGAGAAAAAAGCAACAACAAAACGAAACGGAAAAATAAAAACATTAATGAATGAGCTGAATGCGCTGAACGAGCGAATGAACGAAAAGAGAGCAAAGAGCAAAAAGAGAGAGAGAGAGAGAGAGGGAGAGCAGCAGCCGCATACAAAGCTTTGCCAACAGGTGAGCAGCGCAGTTGAGTGTTTGCAGTTAGAGCGTCTGGCCGCTGGAAACACTTGGAACGTGGAACGTGTGGGAACGGAAAGGGCTTTAGCTGAGCGCACTTAACTGAGCGAGCGAGCGAGCGAAGTACGCCTTTGAGCCAAGCTAAGCTGCGCTTTTTGGTTTTGGGCTGGGTGTGCCTCGGCAGTGTGTCGAGAACGCGTGAGCGGCCAACACGTAAACGACGCGTTGTGCGCTGCCCCTAAAAAAAAAATAAAATACAAAAATCAGTTATAACTAAATGAGAAAAAGCCAAAGCGAGAGCGGCGCTACCAACAAAAACAACGAGAACAGCAGCAGCAGTCGTGCCGCAACAGTTCAAGTGTGAATTGTTATTGAGGTTATGTAAGCGGCAAGCAAAACCAAACGCAAACGTAACTCACAAAAAAAAACACAAAACGTAGTCAGTTAGTTTGCTAAGCGAAACACGTTCAATTAAAACAATTCCAAATACGCGTCAATCACACACACAGACACACAAACACAACTCACGCGCAAACTCGCACATTCCTAAGCCAATGGAGCACGAGGCCAAAGCGCAGGCGCAGACTTCGTCGGCAACGTCGACGTCGACGCCAACGTCACATCCACTGCAGGATGTGCCGTTGAATGGAGCTGATGACGTACAACCGACGCCCAAAAATTGGGTTAAATTCGACGACGACACCGACATCAGTGAAAAAAATAATAACAGTAACGGTGGCGACGGCAGCGGTAGCGGCGATGGAGACAGCAGTGCCACACAGCAGCAACAACAACAACAACAAAACAAGTTGTCGCTGCCGCCACCACCACCATCAGTGGTGAGCAGCAACAACAACAGACGCGCGCGCTCGCGCAGTCCCAATGACCAGTCAACAGCAGCAGTCGCCGCAGCTCCAATACCTGTGCAGGTTAGTTGGTCTCTCACTCTCATTCTCTCTCTTTGCATCGCTCGCTCTTCTGACATCACTCTCTTTGAATGCAACTCTCACGTGTTGTCGCCAACTCAACCAAACGCATTCCATTGCGTCTTCCATTGTGCGTACGTTTGTGCTCTCAGTTTCCTTTCATTCCATTCGCTGGGTGCGTTATAACTACGTTTCTTTTGTTGTTTACACGTCTGAGCTTCGCCTCTAATGGAGTTGTTAGCAGCGGTACTTTGCTTCTACTTCTTTCTGCTGTCTCCCCTCCTCATCCGGGGGTACACTGCACGCATGACAAATGAAGTTAAGAACGACGCGTCGTGTCGGGACAGTTGAGATGTCGCGTCGGCGATAAGCTTTGATTACTCATCGGGCTAAAAAGCTAAAGCAACAAGTCATAATGCATTGCATGTCGAAAGGGATTGTCCGATTAGTTCAAGTGCATGCATGAGCGGAGATGAGAAATTTTCATTGCTCTCTCTACAGTTGGAACTCATTGTAGTCGAAATAAATCGTTATCTATACGCCGAACTCTAATTTAGAGAGAATTCCATTTGATATACAGAATAGATAAAAAGTACTCTTAAATTGAAGTGATTCGTTCTGGAGCTATTTCGCAACAATTGCGACTGCAGTTCGATTGTGAATACAAGGTGATATTTAATATTAATTTATGTGACTAACCGAGATGTGAGAATATTACCTCTTGACGGCTATAACATTTATGATATTGATTGACGAACCTTACTCTGAAATGTTGTTTTAGTAGGCATTACTTTGAAGTGCTGCTTTATAAATATGATATATTTTGTTTGCTGATCATAATTGCTTTTCTTTATATAGTTCTTAGGGTTTGAAGTGAGGGCAGAACAAAGCACGTGCAAATAAAAACACATACATATAGTAAATATGAGAATCAGAAGAGTAAACACAAATTCTTCATATGAAGTCAGTACTCTCTTATTTATTGTGGTTTCGTCAGTGTTTTTTCTGTTTATGACGAAGAGAGAAATGATATGATAATAATAATAAGCAGAATTTCGTTGCCGCAAGCAGCATTTGTTTAAATATTTTGCCAGCTTTATTTTGATAATGATTAAATGAAGTGTGTTTATTTTATTTTTGTACGTTTCGCAACTTGTCTTAAGGAGAGCAGAAGACGCTTTTTGTCAACGTTGACACTGACATAAATACGGAAATTTGTTGGGGACATTTCTAGAATGAGTAAACCAAAAAAAATTTAGAATTGTATTTATTATCTAAAAAACAGCAGATATCGTTATTCACGTCAGTTAGTAAATGATTCCATTCATAATTACAAATATGTACCTAAAAAGTGCCTACGTGTTCGCTGTGTAATATTACCAATGTTTAGACAAAATACATGAAGAAAACTTGGAATAAATAACTATTTATTTGCATGCAATTAGCATTTAAATAATTTGCACTAATGTGCAATAATTTGTATGTAGGACTGTGGGTTACAAATAAGAGAGACATCATTATTACACTAATGTATCGATATTGTAGGGTATTACCTACTCTCCAAAATTGTTTACATTTGCTTAGCTCTTGAATAACATAGCTGCTTGTATGATAATTAGATAAACATAATAAAGTAAACATTGAATATGCGGGTAATAATTTGTGATTTGCTTTTGGAAGTTGGCGCTAAATTATACTACTGACTCGACTCTAGATGTTGACTTAATAAAAATTCATTTTTTATTTTGTGTACTTTGTCATAAAAGTGTTTGCTACCCTATTTAGATTTACTTATAGCTATAAAAATGTATATCACGTCGAAGATCAGTTTTGGCAAACTTGAACAGGTGCAGCTATCAACTATCGACTGTCGAGTTGTCGTTGAATTTCTGATCAAATATCCCCTACTTTGACATTAGCTTTTTAGCTACTGTGAAGCTAAGTTGCGTACGTGCAAAATGATAAATTGTGTTTACTTTTTTTTAGGTTGTTGCACATGTGGCAAGGCATACTTGTATTTATTACAGTTCTCGCGACATTGTAATATTCAAATCAATATTATTGATTTTCTTTCGCGCATTTGCATAAGTGGTATAGTCTCTCTTTTTATATTTTTCATTTTCTTGCTGTCTGACTTGAC
The DNA here is from genome assembly GCF_023558535.2 of Drosophila nasuta. NCBI lineage: Eukaryota > Metazoa > Arthropoda > Insecta > Diptera > Drosophilidae > Drosophila > Drosophila nasuta. The sequence goes on along the minus strand of NC_083455.1, from coordinate 5,128,283 downwards.
TTTATGCGGCGAACTGAAACTTAAGGCCAAGAACATTAACCCATTGTTGTCACATTTTACAGCGGACTGCAGTTTCCTCCACAACAGCTGGCACATTGTCGTCGTCGTCGTTGCCGGATGTGACGCCCGCTGTTTTGACAACTGAGAGTACGCACGTTAATCTCAATGCATCCGGCAGCGGCAGTGGCAGCAGCAGCAACAGTCCTCCTCGTCACTCACAGCAGCTAATAAACCAAAAAGCATCTGCAGCATCGTCTACATCGACCGCAACAACATCAGCGTTAGCCTCAGTCTCATCATCGCAGGCTGCTCCATCTCTGTCCTCGTCCACTCATCCAAATAGCGGGGCATCTAACAATGGCAGCGCTAATGCTCATGGTAAAAGCGTCAGCATTCCTGTGGATCAGGCCTCGGGAATGCGCACAATTGAGCTGTCAACGGGTCGCATTCGTGAAGGATTTGGTAAGTAACTTCCTCAAGCTCATAGCAATAAATTTTCTGAACTCTTTTAGCTCTTAGTTAAAGTATAGGTGGGGTTAATTAATTAAATGCACCTCACAAATTGTAATTCGAATATTTCAGTAATTAAAACTAAGGTTTCAACTGTAATTAGAGACCTGAACATTAAATGTACTATACACTGAAAATGAGTAATAAAAGCTACGTAGTTTATTTGTCTTAGTTAGCTGGCTTCTTTAGTTTCGTTTATTTATAGCTATAAAATAATATAAAGTAAAAAATATGTATTTAATTTTGAGAAGTTAATTTTCAATTTTTCCATAAGTATATGTTAAGAAATTTAAATTTTTTTATATACAGAAAAAAATGTGTTTAAATCAGGAATAATCGCAGTAAGGTAACCTTGTAAATCAAGATTAAAGTTCTACAACAATTTTAGATTGTTTATTCTTGAAATACAATACTATATTCTCGTTTTAAGACTGTTAACCTAGAAGAAAATATCTCAAATCGAGATAAGAATTTTTTTAGAATAATTATACATATATTGGATATACTTGAAATAAGATAATAATAATATTATTTTGGAATTATTTTAAAAAGTAGTTTTAATTTGTGACCTATTTTGTGTAAACATATACATCGAAGATATTGATCGATTGGGTTATTTACATTATATTATGATAATTAAACTGCCTTAGCATTGCAAAAGTATACTAAAAGTGCAATTTCAAATTAAGTTTTATCATTTGAAGTGAGAGAGAGAATATTCGTCTTGAATTTACAATTTTTAAAAATGAGTTACCTTAGGATATTATAAATATTATGGGGAAAACTTACCTGAAATAATGAATTGGTTTATATGATAGGTTAAAAATTGCAGCAAGTATTCATTTTACATAATTTTATTACAAATTAATTGCCTTAAAAGCTGTAAAGAATGTTATATATACACATAAAATAAGACTACGTTTTATATAGCTAATGAATTTATGGATTAGGTCATAGTAAACACTTATTGCCCTATTTTTCAATAACCAACAGCTAACGGAGATGTGATTGTCACCCTGTTGCCGGCCAACACCAAATGGCCTTGGATAACTCCCGCCATATTCCGTCCCGAGCTAGTTCCAGAAGAGCTGATGGCTCAGGGTCTGACGGTAAGTAGATGGGCCATCAATCAGTCTATGCTGACCACTCACCACTTACGTCTTTCTCCTTTTTGTTAGCTCACTGTGGAGGACTATGTGAATGCAATGGAGACGCTGGTCAATGACTATCGCTTCACGGTGTACAACATTTGCTATAAGCGGATCCTTGTCTGTTGGATACTGTTTGCGTTCGCCGTGCTGCTGGCGCTGCTCTTCTCAGGGCTGCAGGGCGTGGCATTGTTTGCTCTCGGCGTCGGCTGGCTCTTCCTTAATGCGGCGGCCATCTTCCTGTGCATGTGGATGAAGCTGCGACTGTCGCGTGGTTTGGAAAAGTGCCTGGCACGCGTGAACAAGCAGCTGATGAGACATAAGATTCTACTGGTACTGGACGATCGTGGTCGCATCTCCTGCCACAAGGTCAACCTGTGTTTCATGTACTTCGATGCCACGCAATGTGTGAGCTTCCTTAACGAATTCCTCGAGCACACCGAACAGAATGGCGGCGAAGCCATCAAGGCTGGCTGGGAGGCGAAGTTGGACATTGATGTGAACGATATCGTTATCCAGGGCAGTCAGCCAGTGCGTCTCTCTCGCAAGCAGGTGAGTTGTAATTACTTTCGCCAAGAACACAAGCTCATTTATGCAGTAGCTGAGCTGGCAGTTGTCTTTGCTTTGCTTTGATCGCTCGTAGATAAAGTAGTAACGTTAGTTGTAGTTGTAGTTGTAGCTGTAGCTGCATTCATGCTCATCGATTGACACTTCTCGGTCTCTCTCTCTGTCTCTCTCTCTGTCTTTCTATCTGAACATTGATCATCGCATCGCTCACGCATTTTCTTTTTTGTCTCTCACACCGACGTGCACTGCACAAACAAACTCAATCCACTCTCTTTAGGCCGTTGCCCAGGAGCTGTTTCTCAGCTATCTGCAGCGCTGGGGCAAGGACTTTCTGCGTCGTCGCCTCGACTGGACCGTTCAGGAGGCGGGAGTTCATGAAACACCAAGGCATCTACAGTCGTCCATTTGCCCATGTCAATACGAGGAGGAGCTGTTGCGTAACAAAATCAAAATCAGTCTGCAACATCGCCAGTGCTGTGGCATCAATTGCATGGGCTGCTGGCTTTAGGCGTGTCCAACGAGACGCGAAACAATTTATTTCCTTTCTATCTTTTTTGCTCCGCTTACAACGTGTAATTTTATGTTTTTGTGTGTGCATTGTGAATTGTACGATTAAAACCTGTTGAAAACCAATCAGAGTTATTATTATTATTTGTTACGTTTACGTGTCTACCTCTCTCTTCATTTTATATACTATACACACATCAATTTTTAATTTCTTAAAACAGCCGAAAAGTATGCTGCATTATTTGATCATTTCATCTCTGGGTTACACATACGTACCGTTGTACGTTCAGCACTATCAACTACTCCTTTATTAATAACCACACCCACACTATCACCCCCTCACCTTAATTACCTACTGTTCTTTGATGTCTCTCATTTCTGTTTAATACCCTCCATCTGTCTGCTTCCTAGGAACGTGGTCTTCAACTATACCTGCGCTATGGCTCCCGCTGGGGCATGGAAGCATTGCGGGGATTGGTCGATGTAACTCCTCTGGAGCCAGGACGCCATTGCGGCCAATTCCAGTGTCCCTGTCAGTATATTAAGGAGCATTTGCAGTGCAAACCACGAGGCAAGTTCAAGTGTTGCAATATGGTGCATTGGGTGTTGGCATGTGAGCGCTATGATTACTAAAATCGAAATTTTAATCATAATTATACTCGTCATATGTACATACTAAGCATGTTCGAATGTCCTCTATGTAACTAAATGAATTTATCGACACAGGTCTTATAGAATACATTAAAACTACGCGAAAGTCTGTATGCTTTATGTGCTTAGTTCTCTTGGCGAATTTAATAATTTGCTTTGACAATTTCGGTCTGTTAATCCTATCAAAATACCAAACAAAGCTTACAAATGTCATACATATACCAAAAAATACCAAACAAGCTTACGAACACGCATCTCCGTTTTATTAATATTATGTACAAATGTATATTTTACAAAAGCGAATTACTAAATTCTTTTTCATTTCAGATGTTAGTCCATAGTCAAGGTAAAATTGGTAATTTTTGGTATAAATGTATGCTATTTAATCCCTTTCCTATGTACTGCATTTAACTACATTCGAATAACCTTTAAACTAATTAAGTTATACAATTCCTTATACAATGACATATCTTTTAATGCGAATCCTAAATCAAATACACAAACAATTGCAGTATCCGTAAACAGCATGGGACAAGTAGTTTGGACACGTTTTCCCATTTTTGGTGGCTAATGAGATTTTACCAAAAAGAAAAAATTCCATTAAGAACCAAGAAAATTTATTAAATCCACTACTAAGCTATTTCGATTATAAAATTACTTAAATTATACATTACAAACTTGTATTTTGTTTTGTAATTGCCTTTTTCGAATTTAACTTTGTATCTATTTTGGTATCATTTGAATAAACATCGTATTTGTTGTAATATATTGTTGTTTGTAATTATGTTGTATGTTTTCTTGCCTTACGTGTTTATCATTATTATTTAATATTTTCTTCCCGGTGTTTTTCATTGAACGCCTTTTACAGGTTATCCATGTTCTTGCATTGTCTATGGTTCGGATCCCAATTTTCAATTTCGATACTAGTTCTGTACTTCCCATATCTCTCTGTGTCTCGATTGGCATTTCATCATAATACACACATCAGATAAATTTACATTATTTAATCAATGTTTTAGACTTGTGCAATTTAGTTTATTTTATATGCAATGTTAACTTTTATTTTAATAAAGTTTTGAATTATGATTTATAAGGCGCTGGTTAACAAATGTAATGAAGAAATGTAAGCAACAAATATGTGTTTAACATTAATGACAATAAAATGAGGGAGGACTTACAGAAATAATGAAACTAAACACAATTTATTTTAATATTTGTTTAGTATCTATAAAAATATAGAAAGTAGTAGATGCTTATCTTAAAATATTCATAACAACTCATCCTTATTTTTAAAAGCTGAAACCATGTCTCTATAGAATGTTAGTTTAGCAGAGCAAAAAACAGCAAACAACTTTTCTTTGTTCCTCATTTTGGGAGGATTTGTGTTCAGGTTGCCCAATTTCAGACAGTTCGCAAAGCATACAAGTATATGGTGCATACATGTTTGCCATTTTCATTATTTTCACAATTATTGCATTATTTTTTATTGCATAATTCAACTTTACGTTTGCCGCATTTTGGCCACGTTCATGTTGCCAGCAAATTCTGAAAAAGTTTGTTGTTGTTTGTCTCGTCTCTCGTTTCTCGTTTTGGGTTGCATGTGTAATGAGTCATTAACATGGTGCAGAAAGTTGTTATAAACGAAAATACTTTAATTTTATTATTTTTATTATTTTTGCATTCAAATTAGGTGCCAGGCGATTTTATTTATGTTGATTTGATTTTTCCTTCCCCACCAAAAAAATGTCGGCCATAAACACAGCAAACTACGAACAATGTTTTTAATGGCTGTAAGTATATTAAGTCTTTGCTCATAAGTCTCATTAGGGTGAGTAATTGGCGTAATTAAAGTTTTATTACCCTGCCGGATTCAAGCGAAGCGAATGAATGGAAAACTAATGCGATAAAATACTGAGGCACATTAAGAAAATTTAAACTAAATGTTATGAATGATATTGGCGAAAATGTTTAGATTAATTCCCAAATGTGTAAATAAGTAAATATGTATTTACTAACAACGTCTAATGATTGGAAATAACTTGTGATGTATTTTTATAAATATGTGTCCATATAGTTGTATGTTTTAAAAAATTGAAACAAAGAAGTAAATTGTTTTTTTGGGAGGTAAAGAGAATTTCAAAGCATATTTTAATGTATTTATACACGTCACCCATATAAGGGTATTATAATAACTATAATAATTATGATTCCTGAACATTATCTTGCAATGAAGTAGAAATTGTAGAAGTTAATTAAGAAAAAATTTTGTATGGGAAAAAAAACCTGCTGGTCTGAGCTGCTTTGGCTGACAATCTGGTATATTTTGAACATCAATATACTAAAAATAGGTTCCAGTATATTTTAGTATATTTGCCGTATATTAATTTGGTCTAATTTTAGCATATGGTTTTATCGAAAAAAGGGGTGCGAGAATCTTATGGTCAAATAAAGCCGAAAAAAGCTTTCATACTTGTTTTTAATAATCATAAGCGAATAACATAACGATAAAATAAAACTAGACTAAATGTTGTTTACAAATTTCCGAAAAATGCGATTTTACGCTCCAATAAAGTAAATTCGAACTTGTTGTGGATAAAACGCGCTAAAAGGAATGCCCAGTTAAATGTTGTTAAACTTCATTAATCTCGTAGAGAAGTTTCAAACGATTTGTGTGTTTTTCAACAGCACTTCAAATGGCAAAAGCAAATAGAGTAAAATTGGACTTCGAAGCGAAGCGAAGCACATAAAACAAACGAATCCAGACACCAATACTACGACCACAGCTCCAAGTAAACTAATCACAAACAAACAATCACACTCGCACACTCATTCACTCATTCAGAGGGAGGCTCGTCAAAGTTTTTGGCAGTCTTTGGCGTTGCTGCAGCAGTTTTAGGAAATTCAATTGAATTGTGTGATTTTCATTTGAATTACAGGGATAATTCGAATAACGACTGAGGGATGTACCTTTCTTGAAATACGTCAGCATTAATTATAGTGTTAAGGTGCTTACACCTTAATAAACAGTTTGAAATGAATTTCCCAAATAATCAATCAATCAGACAATGACAATACAAGAATACATAAATAATTGAAAATTTGAGAGACGTTCTCAAGTTGGGAATACGATATACTCAATGCGTTTCATTAGCATTTCAATACTTTAGAGTGAGGGTATATATTTTTTTCCAGTTCGTTTATTTGCCGAAATTGTGCCACCTTTTTGGGGGGAAGTACATATAGTATTATTGTTTCTGTAGCTGTTGTCGACGTTGCCGCCACCGTAGTTTTTTGCATTTATTTTGCGGCTAAAACTTTAATTGAGTTTTAAACCATTTTGCTGGTTGGCCCAGCGTCGTACTGAGAATTGTTTACTCTACGTTTGTATATATGTGTGTGCTGCGAGTGTATAGGTTTGCTATGTGTGTTTGTTAACAAAAAAAATAAAAACTACGCCATTGTGTTTGATGGGATCTGCTGTTGCTCCAGCTGCCGTTGCTCGTACTTCTGTTGTTGGTATTGGGCGTGGGCCTTGCACTTATTTCGTGTTTTTCGCTTGAGTGATGAGTTTTTCAGCGAATGGTTTTTGTTTTTGTTGTTGTTTTCGTTTTTCTCTTTTTTTTTAGTTTTTCGGTGATTCTCTCTGGGGCTCTTTGGGCGGTTCCGCTTTGGCTGCACTTTAAATTTTCCAATGCGTTTTGTTTTACGCCCAAAATTGCACACAAATTTGTTGTATTAAGTTTGCCAGAAGCTGTATATGTGTGTGTGTGTGTGTGCTGCTGTTGAGTGAACAGCGACCCCACAGGTAACGTATTCGCCCCATGCGCCAAACAAATTACAGCCATTTAAGTGATTTTTGCTAATGTTATTTTGGGCGTTGGCGCAAAAACTTGTATACTAAGCGCATTTCACAGCAACATTTTTTGTTGCTTCATCTGATGGCAAACTGGGCGGATGTGTGCATGAAACTTTTTTGTATATTAGCTGGAGTCTATGGAGAAGTAACTTTATGTTGGTAGCTGAATACGAAGTGGAATATTTCAGCAAAGCTTTTTGGTTTTGTATTTCGAAATTAACTGAAATTCAAATACTTTAAACTTTACTAATATTTCGAACATTCAACTTGTATGTTATCTTTATAACGACTCTTTGTTTATTGCTAGACCCATAACATGATCATAAACTGTTTACTCAGCCGTAATAAATATGACGCTAAATCCTTAACAACGGTCTGCATCGAGTGGGCAATATGAAACAGCAAACGCTGACCATATATCATCATAAAATTTAACCAAACGGCGAACATTCGCACTGAAACCGTCTGTCGACTCGGCGCAGCTATAAAACATTAGTCAAAAACATTAAACATGGCATAATACTACCTGTAGAGGTGGCCAACTGTCCTGGGTTGGAGTTAAAGTTCGGACTCGAACTCTGACTCTGACTCGGGCTCGGGTTTGTGTTTGAGTTCGAGTTGGGGCCGAGCTGCAGGCTCCCAGAGCTACAATCAACATCATTAACGCGTGCTCTAAAAGCCATTTATTTGGACGCAGACAAGCCGAGCCATGTTAAAAATGGCAGTCAGTCGGGAGACAGTCGAATGTGGGAAACTATAAATTTAACGCTTTTAGCATAATTGCAGAAGTATTTGCGTGTATACCTAAGGGCCAAGCAAGAACCTACGGCCATGAGAGCCATCAACGCGACTGCGTTATGATAAGTGGCCACAGCCAAACGATATCAGCGTCAACACGCAATAAGTTATTGCTTTATTGGCTCATCCGTTCGTCCTGTTTCTCACTGCCCCTGCACGGCTATTAACCATAAGTGGTGTCTGCGTGTGTGTCTGTGTGTGTGAGTGTGTGTTTGGGTAAGGCATCGTATTACTTGGCCTTATAATTGCTGGACAGCTTTTGACCTTTATCAAAGCCAAACACTGCAACTTAATATACTGCCTCCTGACTTCCGATGCTCAACCCTTTCACGACAATAAACACTTGACAGGCAATTTGTGGGCCACCCACAACGCAGCATAAGATACACATAGATGCATACTTTGTATATACATACATATAATATAAAGAGCCCATCGATTGCCTAGTTACAGTCGTACCTCTCGAATATTTATTATCTGTCTAATGGAAACAAATTAGGTCATATGAGTATACATTTGAAAGCAAGCAAAAATTGTGTTGCGTAGTTCCAATTCAGTTTAAGCTTTCTTCTTTATTTTTATGGGCTCTGCATGAAAATGGGCTCAATGGGGCGTATACGTGATTTATGCCTTTGGCCTTTTAGCTATGTCTTAATTGCTGCAGATATGCGTGCAGTTTAATGGATATTTGCAAGCGGCTTAAATAATGGACACATATGAACCTAGTTAAATGACGTTTAAAACATACTTTAAGCTGGGAAGTTGTTATTATTTAAGACATAACTATTAAGTTTTGTTTTGCTAAAGAAATTTCCAGCTAGCGATGCTAATTCAGCCTTTTAACGATACTGCAGTAATATAGAGTACAGAAAAAAACAACAATGTAAACGCAATATGGAAACCATATTGTAAAGAAAGAAAGTAAGAAAGCTGCAGTATAGATGAGATACCCGCTCCGATTTTTTAATAAAAACAAAACAATGCGGTGACATTCTTACAATATAGCAATTAAATATGTTAAACAAGTACTGAAATACAAGCAACGCTATGTATGGTTTATTACGTTCACAATATAGAACGGATTACATATTTTCAACCAATTATTTAAATTATTATTTATTTTGTATGGGGTCGGCGAAGACTCGTTAAGCCTGTGATATGCATTTGTTGAAGGCACAAAGTTATAATAACCTTCTATTAAGAATTAGTATTAAAAATTTGGATGCGATCGGATAAAAGGTATCAAAGATATTTAAGAAATACTTTTGTATGACTTGTTTAATCTATCTTGTCAGTTAATTAAAATATTCAATGTAAACTTGTCATCTTAGAAGAAATTTGCGGAAATTGTATATACATTTATTATCTCTCTAATTGAAAATCAAACATTAAATTGTATTTAAATTTATTTATTTTTTTAAATGAAATTATACTTGTTACATCAATAACCATTTGACTCTATTAAAGTCAGTTTCGTTAACATTAAAGGTGAAATGACAAATAGTATTTAAATACATATTTACATTTTACATTTAAAATGCACCAAACAACAACTTTGTTTTTATTTAACTCTCCATTTTAACCAACTGTTACCGCACTCTTGGGGTATTTGCAGCATGTGCCAAATGTAATTTAACTTTTCAGTCACTTTAATCAGAAAAAAAAAGCAATTGATAAGTGTCAAGTGCAGAAGTAAAGACAAATAATTAATGTAGTTGCAGGCAGAGGTCTGATGATGTTCAATTAAAGTTGCTTATAAAAGTTTAAGAACAGAGAACAAAATTAAATTAGTGTGAAACATTGATTTGATATAGAAATGGAATATTATGCGGTTCATTTCAAAGATCACAAGCGTTTATTTAAAATACGTTCACTTTATTTTTTCCTAGTTTTATCAATAGAAATGAAGTAAATATTTGTTTTGAAAATAAAGCGATAGGTTATGCAATATAATAAGTAATTTTTACATTGGATCGTTAGGCAATAATGTGGTAACTACTTATTAACTTGTACGCATTAAAATGGTGCAATTTTGTACCTGCATTTGAAAGTCAAACACAGTTTTTTTAATTACAACTAATCCACAATTTATTAAAAACTAATCGATGACACAAAACAAATATAATTGGAAACTAATACCTACATGTATTTTTTTTAAATAATCGATAACATAAAACAAATGTTATTGGAAAGAAATTGTTTAAATACTTACATGAATCTGAATAAATCTCTATCTTTTGCTGACTTTGACTTTGCTGTACTTTTCATTGTAACAGTTAAGTGAACTAACAGGACTTTAGTTCACAAAAGTGTTGAATGTATCACGTTGAAGGACTCGTACCTAGCTTTTACATACGTACCTCTGCTGCTTTTCTATTTGGCTTTTGCTGTGTTATTCCTAGTGCCATCACCATTCACATTCGTCGTTTATGTTGACGTAGATTTAATTACAATGTTTGCGTCACTCAGGCGCTACGTTTACGTTTATGCCACTATGCCACTTGTTTGTTGCAGTCATCTACATACATACATACACACATTTGCCTCTCAGTCGCACAACAGAGCTTTGTCGCTGCAGCATATGTAAGCAGACGTTGATTCAGACTGCTTGTGGCCCTCTGGTCTGGGTCGAGATATGGTTCAGTTTCTGGGCCCTAACTGAGGATAGTAGCAGCCGCTTTTGTTTAACAACAAACACGCCGCGTGTGGAGAGAAAGCTCACACGTGGCATTCTCATTCTCATCGCCATCGTCATAGTCAGTCGTCCGTCGTCAGTCGTTTGCTACTTTTATGCACTTTGCAAATTGAATTTTCCACTTCTATACGCAGCGAACGCTTGCCATATGAGAAGGACGAGAAGACAAAGGTCCTGCGTGGCTGTCGAAGAGAAATGCAGCAGACGAATGCCATTTTCGTTTCTCTGACTTTGACTTTTTGCACTTGGCTTAAAGAGCCTGTGTTTGCGCTTGCTAAGTAACTGTTGTAATTTTAGAAACAAATACGCAAGGCTTTAAATACTCTCATGGAAGTGCTAGTTGTCTCAATTTCTTCACTTTAAACTGTCATTTGTAGTTTAAAATTCATTATAATTTATAATACATTTATTATTCAATTGAATAAAATAATAAATACATTTTGGATGAAATTTTAAAGATATTTTTTCATATTTTTTATTTGACTTTTCAATGTTTAAAGAAGATAATTACTCCAATCATCACAAATAACATTTATTCTTGAAACTTGTATTCATACGTTAAATCAAATAGGACAACATATTGCACATACGCACCGTTTACTTAAGCTGCTTTACACTTTCACAAATATTTCAAATTTAATGACAATTCCATTGGCAATGCCATCTACACACACATTTTCATACATATGTAAATGTAGATTCACTTGTATATGCGTATTCAGCTGTATGTAGCTCACTTAACCCAGTGTTCGACTTTGTCGTCCATTTGGCATGCGCTTTTCCTACCACTAATTGCTTGGAAAATATGCTCACTTCCACACGACAACATTTCAATGGCAGCCGCAACAATTTCATCTGCGAGAGAGACAGACGGCTGTAAAAACTGCAACATGTTTATGATGCCAGAAGCAACCGACAACTGAGAACCGAGAACCGACAACAACGAGGAAATCTTTTGGCACGGTTTTAAATAAAGACGAGACGAGCAGCCAGCTTTTACTTTCCATCGGGCTTTTCTCTCTACGAGTATTTCTTCGCTTTTGTATGTGGGTTTTTGGTAATTGTGCCGCTTGTGCCAACGATTATGTTCTCGGATGCAATGTTTTGTTCTCGCATACCCTGGAAATTGTTCGGAATGAATGAAAGAGTTGCTCTTAGTGTCGGAATAACGTAAGTTTGAATATCATTATCTGAAATATTGTATGATAAAATTGTTGACCTAGCTATTAAAGATGTTGCTTGGAAACACATTTTGAAATGGGAGTTTGTTTAAGATTGTCTTGTCTTCTTTATTATAGTATTATATAATATATTTAAAACAGTAATTTATTAACAGTATTCTCTAAGCTACCAATTTTAATTTAACTTCGCGTTTTAAAGAACTAAGGGATTAGCGATGTACCTCTGTACCACTTACAACAATTAGTGAGAGGTATTTCACTTGGCGGTCATCGTCAACTTTTCAGTTTATTGTTTTGTTGCAGCTCGCTCTATTGTTGCTTCCTTTCTTGTGGCAAATTGCACAATTGCTTTCGAGCCGGCTGCCGTCTTGTTACCACAGATGTATTCCCACATACGGGTAGCTGCAGTGTCCTTGAGACTTGTGTCCTTTCGCTGGCGCAGCTCTTAATATGATTACATTTGCTGCAGTTTCGCAACAGTTTCCACCTCCCAGACAATGTGGTCGGAGGTAATTTGCCACGCCCCCAGCATTAGCTACTACACACAGATAAACGCATCTCTTTCTCGTTATTCTCACACAGGTTTTTTTTTGTTATTTTTATTTTGTTGTAAACTTTAGCATACATTTACATACAAATATATGTTACATATAAGTAGATATGCCACAACTTATTGTAGAACTCTCTCCACACTTTCTATATATAATATAATAAATATGTTCGGTTTATGAAATCATATAAACTAGCTATATATCTGAATGTACGATATATTTAGTTATAGTTAGTTGTATAGTGTATAGCTTTCACTTTAGACATACATTTAGCTGAGCTTCTTTATGCTTTTAACGCTTATGCTTAGAATACAAAATGTTCTCATATATAATTCCATACTCAACAGCAAATAGTTTGGGCTTTTGGATTTTTATTTTAGTTCAGGGGTTTCTCAATTATAATTACTAAATGCTGATTGAGGATTTACCGTCTACTTAATTAGCATTAAATGTTTCATATACGTATATATATGTAAATTTATATAAGATATTAAATTATTCAACACTTCAACATTCACTTTAACTTTCATATAATATTAATACTTAATTATATTTACAAGTATTTTAAAGCATAGTTTATACTTTTTGAAATTTCTTCCATTTGCTTTTCATTAAGTTTAAACTTAAGTATCGTATTTACATCATTATATGAAAAATCCTTGAGGAAGAAATTATTATTAAATTTTATTTACATGATAAATTATTATTTTCTTAATAATTTTAACTTTCTTAAACAAATAGTAAATTAAAATAAGAATGTATGTCAATTTGATTTTTGTATTTAACGTATATAATATTGATCAACATATATCGTATCGCTAGCTAATATTTGACTAAGTAATAATGCTATTTCGCTTTTGTATATACGCATTATTTATTTTAACGCTAAATTTACTATGTAAATTCGCTAATTATATGTGTGTTTGTGTGTTTTTTATACGTTATATGTTCATCTAAATGTAAACTTGATTAACAGTTTTTCTTAATTTCTTTTCTTTTGTTTGTATATATTTTTCCTTTAACTTTTTTTACAATAATTTTTTATGTTCCAATGTGTTTTTGCTCGACTTGCATAAGTAAAGTATCCCATTCATAAATTACAGTTTTTGTTTTTTATTTGTTTGTTGTCCTCATGCATATTTCATTACTATAAACATTTTGCTCGCATATTTGATATTGATTTGGAAAATTAAATGTTTGCTGGGCAAACAACAATTTATTAAATATTTCAGCAGCAAATTTACGTCGGTCAGTTTATGAATAAGATTGGTGAAAAAACAACGAAAGTAATTGCAAATATCATGAAGCTTTAATGTTTAAAATATGTAAATATTTTTCGAATTTTAAAAAAATTGTATTTCATTTATTTCTTAACGTTCTGAATAATAACAAATTGTGGTTCAAAAGAGACTTTCGTTTGCTTTGAACTTAATTTAAATGCATTGAAAATCGATTAAATTGAACATTACTCTCAACTTCTTAATTAACCTAACATGATGTGAATGCACTTAGAAAATTACATGAAAACCATTTTTCACCCATTGAGTTGTCTGATTGGCAATTAAAAAAAAAGAGGGAAAAGTTGTTATGCCAATTGCGCTGACTATTTACTTAATTAATGGTGAGAGATGGAATGAATGGAAAACAGATTAGAATAACATAGATTGTTGGAGGATTTTCATTTTACGCTCTTGCATAAATATATCTACATTAATCATGTACGATATGGGGGAAATCTTACCACACTACAAGTATATTGAGTTTGTTTCTATTAATATTTCTGTTGCTATTTCGAATGTGTTTCTTACTCGTCTAAGTTTGATTTTCTTTTCCAATGCTCGTCGTGTCGCTGCTCTTGCTCTGCTGTTGCTGCTGTTGTTGTGCCCTAAATGAGTTTTTTGCAATTATTTGATTTCATCTTGAATACGTTTGGAAGCAGAGCACAGTGAATGTATTTGCGTTGGCTGCTGCTGCTGTTGTGGCTGCTGTTAGCGTTGTTGTTGTTGCTGTCGCTGTATAAATTTGCGGCAAGAATACGGCAAGCTTATTACCGACGGCCCAAAATGTTAACATTAAATGTTGCCTATGCGTCGCACTAATAGAAAATGCGATGTGGCTGCCGATAAAATGCAGCAATAGTAGCAACAACGACAACAGCAGCAACGACGACAGCAACTTTGGCATAACATCGGTGGCTACAAAATTGCTAGCTAATATTACTATGCAAATGAGCATCGGCCAATGGCATTGCTTTTGCGTTGACGCCACACGCGGCGTATGAGCAATGTGAAATTGGCGTTGCTCTCGATGCCACGCCCATTTATTACGGCTGCTCGTTGTGCTTGTGTTGCTGGTCCTTTGGCAGGTGCTGTTGTTGTTCTTGTTGGTTATGTTTGTTGGCTGCGCGTTGACAACAGTCTCCGGTGAATACTGTGGCTGGGCCTGGTTTTTCATATTACTCATACGCCACCGACTTGGCAGCGATGGCGACTGCGGCGACAGCGGCAGCGACGCTAGCAGCGCCGCTGGCAAATAACTCGATAAACGTTTGAAAATCCCAAATGATTGCGTTTTAATGCCGCGCATTATTTTACCAAGTAGATTATGCTGTGCCAGTGAGCCTGCAGAATTGTGAAATGCTCCGGGCGGATTACGCACGGGCGTTTGATTGTTATCGCCAGTGTTGCCAGCATGATGGTTGCCTGCGAATCGACAAAAATGTAGAGGAATAGTAGAGTACGGAGAATGTGAATGCGAATGGGACGAAGGGGCGGGGGAGTGTGAGCTTTAGTAGTAATCAGTTTCTGGTTAGTCGGGTTTATATTTTCATTTATTCTGCGCGTTTGCCAAAGCCGAATTGTGGCTTTTGGCATTGGATACATCAAGAGGCATAAAAGAAAATTGCTGCGAGCTGCCAGAAAGTGTGCTATGCGTTTAATAGTTCCTTGCTCACAAGTATTGCTTCCTAATTTATCGATTGTCTATCAGCTTAAGCCACTAAGATTTGCGGTGGCTTATGAGCTTTAAATTTAACTAAATTATGCTTAATAAGTCAAGTAACTCATTAAATTTACAGTCTCTATTATTGCGAAATTTTTGCTGAGTGATGTTTTTAAATTACATTTTCGTTTCGCTCCTTCGCAGACAGAGTAATAACTTCATCTGACACCAACTTCCTTTGCCACACTTGCTTTGGTCAATCATTCAAAGCTTTATTTATAGGTCTCTCACTTAAGTGAGCTCCCTTTGCTGCTTGTTGACATCTTTTAGTTGCATCCCATTCCTTCGTTTTTCTCCCCAGTTTTCTTTTACATTAGTTTTTATACCCGCTACCCAAAGGATAGAAGGGTATTATAAAATGATGCCTCCTGGATTTGTATGTAACAGGCAGAAGAACTCATATTTGACTCTATAAAGTATATATTGTTGATTGACGACAAAAGACGAAAAGGTATAGCCAAGTCCGTCAGTCTGTCTGTCTGTCCGTCTGTATGAACACTAAGATCTCAGAGACTACAAGAGATAGACATATAATTTCGACAGCGCAGATCTTGTTTGTTTCACATTTTTTCCACACCTACTTTCTCCCATACACTTCCTACATGCAATAATAACTATACTTTTTATGATTTCTAAATTTGGTTGCGATCAAATAATTGTTGAAGTTACTTTTCTGTGGGCAAGAGCGCCTACTTACTCCAGCTTTTGGTTGACAATCTGGTATATTTTGTATATAGTACTATATCTATACACCAAGTTTTAGCGTTATAATAATTTGGAGCATTTCAAAATTAATACCGCACTGATTTACTTTTTTTAAACTGAGTAGCGAGTATTTTACAGTCAAGCACACTCGACTGTAGCTTTCCTTCTTCTTTTTTTACAACGTCATTGTGTGTGTCTTTATTTCTTCAATGCATGCGAGAAGCATTTCGACAGCGGTTACTTGACAATATTTTACCAAGCTGCTTGCTTCTGTGCGTCTCT
This sequence comes from Drosophila nasuta, assembly GCF_023558535.2. Classification (NCBI taxonomy): domain Eukaryota; kingdom Metazoa; phylum Arthropoda; class Insecta; order Diptera; family Drosophilidae; genus Drosophila; species Drosophila nasuta. The sequence goes on along the minus strand of NC_083455.1, from coordinate 5,111,832 downwards.
CGTCCTTATAGGGCTGCCAGTCAATGTACCCAAGCTTGGACAGCGTTTGTCGCTGTCTCCAACTGATTGAGTGCTGTCCCTATTCTCTCTTTCCCTCTCTCTCTCTCTCTTTCCCTCTTTTTTCGCTGGCTGTCTCTGTTTTCGGTTTTTATGCACGTCATTGAACGCACTTTGTTGACCGCATGTCAATGTTTGATATATGTATGGCAGTTACAGTGGTTTCAAAGTGCTCAACAATCTCGCGAAAAATTCAATTAAATAACTCAACTTTCAACATACATTTAAATTTTTAAAAATTGTACACTATTTAATAGAATTCTATGCAATAGAAAACCACGTGTTGTAAACATTGACCGCAAGTTTATTGATATTCAATTCATATTCAATCAATAGCAAACCACAGTGCAGACCCGCATATTCAGACAGCTCATATTGGTTGTTGGGAGGTGTTCATAAGGGGGGGCTATTAAATATATTTTATCTGGTTTTAATCTTTGGCATTTGGCTTTTCATCAGCTGGCGTCATAAATAACAACAAAGTGGTATTTAAGCGAGCATTGCGTTGATTTTCCTTTAGCCATCTGTGTGGATCTCTGTGGTTCGTTTTTGATGATGTTTTTCTGGCTGGCGGTCATTGTAGTTGGGAGTTGTTGGTGTTGGTGTTGGTGGATTTACCCACCGTTCACACAATCAAAGTCATAAATATTAAGTGATGGATGCTCCGCCGAAGCTCAAATAAAGTTGCTTCAAATAGCCCAAGCACTTCGAATAAACATAACTTAAAGGCTTTCTAAGAGCATCAAGGGTAGTCAACACCACCCTTATATTTATACAAGTATTTCGAGGACTTTATGGTCTACTTTGGACTGTTTGTTTGGGGGCCTCTAAGCAAAACATAGGCGGAAATACACTTTGCCCTTTGATTGATGTCGGCGACATAAATATCAAGAGTGAGTGTGCGAGACTGGGTTTGAGTTTGAGTATGAGTATATTGAATGTGCATGTGGGTATCTTTGTGAATGCCCGCATTTACACTTGATTGAGAACACATTGAAAAGGTGTCAGTGTGACATTCAGTCAATTTTTGATGGCATATTTCATTTCAATGCCAATTCCGTGGCAATAAATATTCCTCGTTTATATTCTACGCATCTTTTGTTCTCTCAGCTCTGGCAATATGATGTATATAAAGATAAATATTATAAAAGCAACGGCAAAATGGAAAACAAAAAACGTAAATAAAATAAAACAAAACGTTGACAACTCAACGTCAAAACTGTCAATCGCAAATCAATCAGAATGGCATTTTGTGCTCGGTTTTGTGGCAACGTTTTCTGTGCGTTCGTTTTCGTTTTTATCGGGGCTTAAATGAAATATTTTTTGTTTATTTTTAAATGCAATTTTCCGTTAACCCTGTCTACGATCAAAAATCAATAGCGCGAGACCAGAAAACTTTTGTGCGAGAAAAAGGAAAAACTGAAGAAAAGAGTACTCGTTATTATTTCTATCAGCAGTTTAGTTTTTTGTCACTTTAAGTTCTATCACGGAATAGTGAATGTGTATGTTATAATTTAATTTATTACAATACATGTTAAAAACTTTAATTATGTTGAGGTGTTTCGACAAATCTTCAGAGATACTTATGTGTTAAGAGGTTTAATGGAAAGGCTTGAACCATCCCGCTGAATTGGTCTAAGAAGTCCTACTTCGTTTTACTTACGTGGCATTCGCCACACGTATTTTAAATCGTAAACAGAACTTGAGTAGATTATGTTTGACTAGACTTTTAACTGATTTATTTTTATTAAGACAAGCTCTGACCTCTTAAAGTCTGAATTTAAACTAATTCAATGTAGCGAAATTAAATTGTCATTTTATCTGAGGCACTATTTAAGTAAAATTATTTTAGTATGCTTTAAATATATAAATATGCTTTATGAACTCATTCTTGTAATTATCCCATAATTTTGTAGATACAAATTTCGGCTAGACTTATTGCTATTGCTTTATTGTTTTGACTGTCTGTGACCTCTTAAGGGCCACATTTAATGTGTGTCATCAACGCGAAATTTAATAACCCAATTATATGAAGTAATATTTAAGTAAATGAAATTTTTTATAATTGAGATAAATTCTAAATTTGACTGTAAGCTCTAAGTAAAAACTAGACTAAAGGTAGTCTGTTACCTCTCTTTTAATATTTGTGTCATCATCGTGAAATGTAATATTTAAGTTAAAGGTATATTTTATTATTCAGATAACAGATAAAATTAATTTTTAAAATTCTGAGGACGAGACTTTAATTTCTTCTAGAATTTTAAATGTTTTAACTTCATTTTTGACAGTCTGTGGTCCCTTAAAAGCAATGTATGAACCAAAAAAAAGCTTCACTAATCGCACACACGCGTCTACACATCGTGATATTGTATGTGTATTGTGTGTGTGTCTGTGCAGTTGTTTTCTGCTTTCTTGCTTTCTTTGTTAAGCCACTTGGAATGCACGACTGCGTTTGCCCGCCTTCTCATCGGCCTGTCTGACCGTCTGTCCGTCTGGAGCATCGACTCTGCGTAGTCTTTTTTCTCAGACAAGCAGACGCTTAACTCAAACCCCCTCTGCAGCTGCTCGTCTGCGCCTCTGGACGGATCCAGTTCATTAGTGCAGTCGGTTGAACGGCATTTTACGGACGCGTGCCTTAAATAATTGCATTTTAAATGCAATCAACATTTTTGCTAGTGGATATTTTTGGCCAGAGCAAACCAACGAATCGCAGTGCCGAGTACCGAGTGCCGAGTGCGGATTAAATGCTTTGGAATGCGCTGCTGGTTGCAAGTAGGCAGTGTGGAAAATATGCAAAAACCACAATAGAAACCACAGACTGGTTATGGCTAATTTGTTGCGAGTTCTTTCGGACTAATTTGTCACACATGCGTTGTCAACATTTTGTTGTGCAGTTCATGAATTTTGTGTGTGGCTGTGCACGTGCACAGGACACGCGTGCGTGTCCTGCAGCCTGTCTGGCTAAACTGGACGAGGTTATTGGTATTGACAACGTCACAATGTCACTGTCAATCAACATTTAAGCTGTGCTCCAGCTTGTCATTGTTGTTGCTGCATTTTTGCGATTGATGGCATTTTTATTGCTGTAGATTTATTTGACTGGCTAAAAGAGATGCACACACACATCCGCACACACAAAGCATACCGTATACACACACATACATGCAGCTTTTGAGTGTGAAACATTCACAACAGCTCGATAAATGTTTCGTTTCGAATGCTTGGCGTGCATTCGAAATGAAAATAGAATAAAATACTAAAATAAATTGTTGCTAGGTGTTTTGTGGCTGCATTCTGTGGGTGAGTTGCCACAGCTTACGGTCCCCTCCTCCTCTCCTCAACCCTCCCGCAATTTGATGGTTAGCGTTTGTGGCGCGTTTGATACGAGCTATGCGGGCTCTCTTCCGGTTCACTTTTTGCATTGTTTGTGCCATTTTGCTCTTCCTCTCGCTAACTACATATTTCTTTGCCGGAACTTTACGCAATTATTTTTATCGCAATTGTGTAGCTTAAATGTTTGTATTTCTCCTCTATCAACAAAGAATCGATATAATCTTTAAGTTTACCTTTTTATTTAAAGTCGACTATGAACAGTGGACATTGAGAAAAAAGGAAAAAATAATAGTCAAGTGTGCTCGACTGTAAGATATCCGTTACTCATTTTGAATAAAAGCAAAACAGTGCGGTATTATACTAAAAATATACCACAAAATACTAAAATATATTGAAGGCCATATTTGGTATATCGATGGAGGAGTAACATATATTCAAAATATAAAACAAACTTGATCTTCGTACACTTACTCTTAAGAAAAAAATTATAGATCTAGATCTAGATGAGATCTAAGTGTTTATACGGACTGACTTACAAATCAAGATATATAATATTTAAAGATTATTAATTCAAGCAGTAATCTAATAAAACGTCAGTCTTTTGTAATCCTCGACATTTCGAAATAATTAACTAACTGTTAAACAGCATTATTGCTTTATAGCTAAGATTTATAAACATTTACTTATCTTTAAATATTTTGGTTTTGGCACTTTATAAATCGCAGATGGCAACGATGTTGTCACCAACTAGAAAGCAATAAAATGTACAGCCGGAGAATGCGAAATATGAAATGCGAACTGAAAACAAGAACTAGAAATGCAAGCGTCATCTTGTCCGAGGAAATTTAATTAATTTTTAACGTTTGCGCTAAACACTTGGCTCCAAACAAAAGCCCAAAAGAAGCCAAAAGCAAGGCAAAGTGCAAATTTTGCTATTATAAGTTTTGAATGGCAAATGGCAACTGGCAACTGGCAACTGGTAAATGAGAACTGCCAACCGGGCAAATACTATGCATAAGAGAAGGCCAACGCGACACACTTGAAATATGAAAATATTTCCCACAAATGAATGAAAAGAAACTGCAACAAGATGAGAGTAAGATGTGAACGACGTGCTACGTGCAAATTGTGAAAAGGCGCACAATACAGATCGTATACATAACATAGATACGGGAGAAGGGTAGCGGGTACTTACCTTGAGCACCGTCACGCCACTCCTCAACCCCGTAATCAGGCAAAGCGTTGGCTGACTCAAATTTATTTCTATGACGTCTCTTGCCATCTTTTGCAATGCGAAGTTGTCGTCGTTGTTGTTGTTGCCGATGTTGTTTTTTTTTTATCATTTAGATTTTGCGAATAATTTTATGCAGCAAGAGTCAGTCAAGGGGACGGGGGGATGCAGGGGAGAAAAAGAGTTGGAAGTTTGGATTTAGTACAACGACAAGACGGTACATGAATAATGTGGTTGTTGGTTGTTTTGTTTGAGTTTTGTTTATTATTATTTATATTTCATTTTTTTTTCGTTGTTGTTGTTGTTGGTTGTGTGCAAGTAAGGCGCAACATGAAAGAAATATTCAAAAGTAAGATGAGAACGTTGAGAAGCAGCCGAAAACATAGGAGAGAAAAAGAGGAAACCATAGCAAAAGAAAATGAATATACATATAGACGTAATGGTATTCTAGGTATTTTTATTTAATTTTTGCATTTATTTGCATTTAATAGCCGTCTGAGGAGCGGCAACAAAAACAAAGAATAAAACAGACACACACACACACACACACACAGAGGTAAGAAGAGAAAATAAATATGGAAAAAACAAGCAAAAATGGACACAGAAATTGCATGCAAGCTGCCTTGAGGGGCTGAGGGGTAACTGGGAGTCGAATAAAAGGGGGTGGGGAGGCCACTGAAGTCTCTTTGGCTAACCGCCAGAGTTTCAAGTCTGTCGGTCACTTTATTTTAAGTATGAGTATTTTGTGCTATTTGCGTTGATTATAGTCAGAGTTTCTAGTGGAAGCAAACGCTGCCACTATGTGGCGCACAATTTAAGCTGTCCGATTCTCAAGGCATGTTTTAAGGAATTTACGAGCATCTGCAGTCACAAAATTAAAGACCATCTGAATGATATTGATGATACTGATGGCAATAAGTTTTAGTTTTGAGTCTCATTTCATAGTGCCGTTGATGTTAATGATGATTGCGGTGCAGAAAGGTAAAAAACTATCAATATGAACTTTTGAACGCATTCGAGGTTGAGTGAGTGAGCTAGTGCTGGTTGACATATAAACAAAATAAAAACTAATTCTACGCATTATCAATTAATAGTTTTTTATATGGGTGTGTGTGTGTGCATTGATAAACTCACCATAACTTCGATTCAACATGGCCATTTCCGAGATAATTGCAGTCGTTGGTGTTGGCATTTCTGAGATGAGAAAAAAATATAAATTTATTGCACAAATATATCGAGACTTGAGTTTAAACAAAAAAAAAAGGATTTAAATTAATGTTAAGTCAATATCTAAGGTTTTATTTATCTTTACTCTGTTTATAGAGTACGTTATTACCCACTGTATAAATTTATTGCACAAATATTTCTTGGCATCAAATGTGACTTTAGATTATACAAATAATAAGTCGAGTGTGCTCGACTGTGAGATACTCTCTACCAATTTTAAATAAGACCATATTCGGTAAATATATTAAAAGTACACACACAAAATAAAATATACCGAATGATATAAAATGTCAGCCAAATCCACCAATCCTTACAACTTTTTTAAGAATATTAAAAAAATAAATATAAATATAGATTTAAATGTTGAATCAATATCTAAGGTCTTATTTTTCTTTCTGGCCTAGGGTATTTTCTACTCTGAGACAAAAATCAGAAAAGGAAGTTAATTGTTAAAATATTTGTTTTCATTGGACAATGTAATAAAATATTGGTTTGTTATGAAAATCAAATTAATGGCATTTAAACGAAAATCCGAATTTATTGGAATTAGTCAAATTAATTAAATAAAAGAAGCTTTGCTATTTTAAAGAGACTTTAGTTAATAAAAATAAAAAACAAATATAAATAATTTATACAAATTTTTAATTAATATCTAAGGTCTTATTTTTCTGTTTATATATTCAATTCAATAGTACCCATAGAATTTAAAATGTTTTATCAGCATTTGTTATACAGAAAAGCACAACCGACAAAAAAAGAACTGAAAACAATACAGCAATTTTAATTTAAAATAAAAAATGTGCTGGCATTTATACACTTTATAAAGTTGGTAGAGCAACATGTTGCACATATGCAAGCTGCCATGCATATAAATAGAGTGCAATAAATTAAGGAATTGTTCAAAATAAAAATGTAGTAAAAGAAAGAAGCACAAAAAAAAACAGATATGTTGTGTGTCGAAATGTCACTCACCGTCAAGCTTAATGTTGCCATCGGTTTCGCCCAGCGAATTTTTTGCCACACAGCGATAGGTGCCAAAATCATTTGGTCCAACGGCGCGAATTTTTAACTTCATATATTTTGTATAACCGCTGATGGTTGATGTGGTCTCGTATTTATCGCCAGCCCGTGAAGTGTCTACAAGCAGAGCAAGTGCGACAGACAGTTTATTGCATACAGTTTATTATACACATTCGTTTATTATTAAATTCAGCTTTAAATTCGTTTTGCAGCCATCATCTGAATTGATCAAATATCTGAAAGACCCAAGTAAAAAAGTAAAAAAGAAACAGCAGCAAAAACAAAATAGAAAATAGAAAATCAATTAATTAATGTCACCTGCATTTCTGTGTGTTTGAGCACTGAAGCGAGTTGTGTTTTCAATGGCGACTCAAACTAATTACACCCTCTGCCATTACTTCTTCCCTTGACTTCGACTGCTGTGACTGCGTGTATGTGTAATTAAAACTGCCGCAGTTCGATTCGAACAGTGCCCAATTCTCCTCTCTATCCACAAGAACTAAAACTTTTCTCATTAATCAGTGAAAATCTAAAAGAAAAACTTTTGTTCAATGCTCCCTTTCTATTCTCTCTTCTTTTGGCTTTAAGTTTGTTGTTTCTGCTGCCTACTTTTCGAGGGGCGTAGTCTAGCCTAGACTAGGCCAGGCAACGATTTAACAATCCAAAAAAAAAGCCTAAACCTGGCAAATGCCTCGTGTAAGTAGCATTAAATATAAATATATAAACTTAATTCCACTTTGATTGTTTGGCGCAGTGTAAGGCGATATCGCATGTTACTCATACGCCATGCTGTGTGCTTCAATTGATGTTCCTTGTTTCAGTGTGTGTGTGTGTGTAAGTGTATGCGTGTGTGTGACAAATGTCTTTTGCTTCTCAGTTTCTTTTTGAGGCTAAACATGCAGGCATATCATGGCATAGTCAGTCACCTTTTGTGACGAGGCAGTTTCTCCTCAGATACTTTCCATGCTACACATTATAAGTCCCTCTGACACGCAAATATATAATTTAACTCATAATCAACAGCAGCAGAAGCAGCAGCAACGGCCTCGACATATGCGATTCCTTCGACGCTTTGCAAGCAACTTTATACTTTTAATATGCCTCTGTCGATGTTGGGACATAAAACAGAAGTTTGCTTTATTTTTTGCTGTTCTTCGCTTTTTGGTGGCAGCGTGTGAGAAATTCTTGTACTAGCTTGACTAAGGCTGTGATAAATGGCATGTGCTAGCGACAGTTGAACGAGGGCTGTTCGACAAGTTGATTTGCAAAATGTGTTCTAAGCTTATTTATTGTTCTTCACTATAGTAGGTCAAACTAAATTGTACAGATGTTTATTTTCAATCATTGCTTTAAGGACAATGATATGTCTAATTTTAGTATTTCGATGTTTTTTACATTATAGATTATTATTATATTGTTATATATTATAAAAAATATAATAATCAAAATTCACAAATTAAATCAATGTTAAATATCAATTGATTTAATGGTATATTAATTTATTTACATTACTTCTAAAATATTTATATTTTTGTGATTTTACAATATTCATGTGTCTTTTAAATTCTTGGATGTCTTTGCTTGCCGCCCTCTTCTAATACATCCTATAAACACACATTGTAGTTCTACGCGTTTCGCTCAGAAATCGCTTAAAATTTATTACCCAAAACTTTTAGTGTCTGTTTGCCATGCATCATGCTCGTCGGCGATTTCTGATATCAGACTCGCGTTTTATTTGCCTGCTCCCCACACCTCCTCTACATGCCTCCGCCTCGGCTTACGAATGCATGTGTGTCTAGCCTGTGCGTGTGTGCATATGAAATGTCTCTGCTAGCCTGATACCTGTCCGTAATTTGGCGTATCTGCTCGCTCTCCGCTCTATGTCATATCGAACAAACAAATGGCACTTAGGCATAAAAACAATGCTACTAAAGCCACAGACTTAAAGGCGAGCGCATCTATATTTGATGACTCATTTTTCGGGCAAAAGAACAAACTGTGATAAAAATGCTTATAAGAAGATATTTAAACGTTGTTTTTATGCTGCACTAATATGGACTTGCTCTAGTAAACGGGTTTTATTTGCTACCTAAAAGTATGCAATGTTTTTGTATATAATTTTCCTTAATGTTTTTTATTGTTGCTTAAAAGTATGCAATAGTTTTTGTTACTGCCATAAATATTGATTTTGCAGATTCCTGCTCAGCAATCGTACAGCACTGGCAATTATTTTCGTTTCAATTTGGTCGAAATGCGTGGATTATATTGTGTTGCCTCTGGTCTGGTCATTTTGTTGGTTGCTCTGCATACTGTTGCATGCTTTTACGCACTTTCCGCTTCACGCACTATTGCATACATACGGAATTGATGCCTTCACCTCCCTTGGCCTACTCTCGAACATGTATTTGCCAATGTGATTATGTTAATATAATTTCCGCTACAAAATAATGTTTTCGCCATTTCCACTATGCTATACTGACAGACCATAATTTCACTGATTTTAGAGCACAACGCGATTGTAATTGTGGCATTTTCTTATATGTAACACAGAACACATTTGTGTTTATTTTTTTTTGGTGTTTTTGCCAATTTGCCAGACAACACAATATTATTTATTAGTTATTAGTTATCATTGTGTCAATGTCAATGCTATTTAATTTATGTTTGCATTCCGATCTCGGTGGTTAATTAAATGCTTTGTCTGTTTGTCACTGATCATTGGACTTTCTGTAATTTAATCAGTGCCATTTCCAATTACAGGAATTGAAGAGGAATTTCAGTAGCAGAAATGCTGTCCGCAAATATGCAGCGTCATTGAAAGGGTTAATCCCTTGTGATAGCCAGATTGCTATATATTACCGCGAAGCTCATATTCAGATTACGATATTAATGCCATACTCGAATTTATGCGACTGAATATTTGATTTAATAAACATGGCGAAAATTCGCAAATTAATATAAATTTTTAAGGTGATTGAAGCAAAGATGAAAGTTAAATGCTTAACTACACAGTTTTATAATGTAAAACTGTCGCTTGAAATCCTTTTACTGGCTTCTGTTTAAGAGACAATTGTTAAACCTTGTCCAATAAAGACAATTACTTTGTAGTCTCACAATGTGACATTAACAGCTCAACAGTTTGCGAATGAATGTGTGTTCGAGTTTTTCGAATGCCTGTCACTCATTGCGTATGAGTAATGCAAAAAAAAATGCATCAGCAACAATGATTGCTCGCAGTTTATAGACTGCGATGATTTCATATCCTGTAGAGAGGATAATTGAATTAATGCTAACATTGAATATTATTTTCTTCCTTTTGCTTAAAGTTGTAGTATTTCATTTTCGTCTTGAATTTTAATATTCAAAAATAAATTAAGGAGTATATTTTAGTCGATCAGTAAAAGTTAATGCACTTGTCTTGTTTCTTTGTATTTGTTGCTTGCCTGAAGGGGAATTCAGCTGTGATTGCTGCTACAATGGCAGCAGCTTAACTTATTTTTTCGTTCACGCACTGATGCGAATTTTAATTTTTGCCATTTTACATGACAGTTTTCTGAATGTTGCTGCTGAGCCTCCGTCTCCGCATCTCCCTTTGACGCTGCCAGGCAGTAATTTCATTACAGAGTAAGCTCATTTACAATCGCTTTTCAGATAATAAACGTGGCTACATTGAAAAGTCGCTCTCTTTCATTCGTTTCCCTTCTGATCAAGAGTCGCCTTTTTAATGGCGATTATTGCTTGACTGAAGTAAAATACAACACACAATTGATTCGATTCGATTCGATTAAATAACATTTAAGTAAAAGTTACCTGAAATTATCATATCGCCGCGTTCGGTGGTCCAATAGTTAATTGATGCTGGATACGCCTCCGTATGACATTCGAGCATCACATCCTGACCGACATATGCGCCTTCCAATTGATTTGGTATCGAAAGCATTGGCGGAACTAGAAGGAAAGGAATCGCAAAAATAATGATTTAAGATGAAGAGACATTTTTTAGTTGGTTTAAAACAGATTCGCTGAGTTGCGATTTCGCATTTATTATCTCGATCGGTAAGTAATTAAAAGTCATCAATTTTGTTGACTCTCGATCCCATAGAGCTTCATTTTCCATTACAGATTTTCGGTAGCAAGTTTCGCATGCATTTTACGTGAGTTTGCAAACTGTTTTTGGATTAAAATGCATTCGGTCATTAAAAGTGCGCCTGTAAGCGTGGAGATTGTGCCTGGCCGTATGTGTAAATAGCTTTTGTTGCAACAACAGCAGCTGAAGCGAGTGTCTCTCCACGTGTGGTTGTGTGTGTATGTGTGTGTGTGTGTGTGACAGTAACAACAAAAGCTGCGATGGCATTGGCAACGCATTTTCACCACGTACACTGCGCTGGGGCACAAAATAACACCTGCTGACAAACAAACAAACAAAACGCCCACAAACAACTCGAAATGAGCACACACACATACACACACACACGTACCATACACAAGCACGAACACACACACGCTTACATACTGGTAAATTAATTTAACGTGACTGCAGCTTTGGTCGATTTTCGGCCAAGTGCGTGCACCTCTTTGCCCCCTCCGCCATCGTCACTAAAACTTTAGGCCCCATTTTGTGTGCCAATGTTGAGGACACGCTGCGGTTATTGCCCCGAAAACTGCAACACGAGGTGCTCCAAATGGTCATAGTAGGTAGAGGGGAGAGGGAAAAGCTTTGTTTCTGTGTATTTTACGCATTAAACAACGCGTCTGTCTGAACGCTTTCCACTCTTCGAACAATCGGAACGGAACGGAACGGCACATACTCGTAAATATTGCATAAAACTTTTGCCCCTAAATGGATTGTATAAGTTGGCACGTGGAATTCGTTATGAGATTGTCGTATGATTGTCGTTACGTTGAGTTTCGAACAGCTCGAATTACTTTTAATCGCATATCGATTGACCTTTTAAAGTACTTCGGGGTTGCTGAAATATCGTTTTAAGAAATTCGCTTGCCCCTTGACATTTTCGGTTAAACAATAAAAACGTGAAGTTTTCTTTTTTCAATTGAGATAATATTAAACCTTTTTAAATCCTTCGCTCAAATTGAAATAGACCAATTGTATTAACTTTTTGTGATTTTTATGCTTGTGAACTTAAGCTCGTGTTCTAGGAAACATTATTTGAAGGGTAGGATTTTTTTATTGGATTTCGAAAGCTGTAATTGATTTTATTCGTCACCATCTGTTATTGTTTCTCGCAGATCAAGTTCGTTTTATATTTTTGCCACGCCTATATCCGCCATCGCAGATCGAAAACTTAGCGCAGTTATTAATTTTGTATTATTTAAGAAAAATTCTGTAATGTTTTGCTCTTAATGAAAGTGGGCAGCGGGTATCTGATAGCAGCTTTCATTCTTATTTATGTAAGGCTTTTGAATTAAAGATAATTCTAAAAGTAATATTTACGTTCAGCTAGTTTTGCGAACTTATGTTGTTTTCAAGGGGTTTGAAGAGATTATTTTAAAGAAAAGTTTATATAAAAAAAGAATATTAGCCATTGTGATACAAAAGTATTTTAAAGTACACTTTCCAATAATTAGTGTATTTTCAATTGCGAGAATTGCATTCCGTTATTGTATTTTAGTTGTGCTTATTGATACCGCTATTTCATTAAAATTTATAAAAATGTAGAAAGTTTCTTGTACTTACATTGGACACGCAAGTGAACCCGTTTGCTAATCGACGGCGGGACCCCGTTGGATGCCACGCAGAGATAAGCCGCCATATGGAGTCGACTCACTTTGGTAATGTGTAGCAGCTCTCCATCGACAACATTCACTGTGTATTTGAAGAACAAGGGAAAAACGAATGCCAAATTGAACTGGTATTGTTCGTGAACGGTGAATGCAATGCGCTAGCCACTTACCGTGCTCTCCGCCAATTAGCATTTCCTCGCCATCCTCTCGGCGCCACATGACGTAGGGCTCGGGATAGCCACGCGCCTTGCACATCAATGAGACATTCTGACCCTCTCTCACTACCATATCGTTGCTGGTCATGCCCTCGACAATCATCGGCGGCACTGCGAGAACAAAACCGAGCCAAACAATGTGAGTACTTCAGTTCAATAGCCAAAGAGTTGAGACTCTACTTACCCACCACCTGAAGGTAGCCCTTTCTCGAACGCATGGGATCCTGTAATCAAATGGAAGAATGAGAACTTCTGTCTATAAAGAAGACAAAGGAAACTTACCGTATTAACCTGGCACATGTACCAGCCGCGATCAGTTTCTTCAACCTCTTTAATGTGTAAATACCACTGTAAAGTTCAATACAGAATAATAAATATTATTATACTATAATAGACTTTTGCCAGAGCTACAGCAAAGAATGTGCAACTATAATTTTGAGAGTAAAAAAGGTGGAGCAAACTTCAACCAAATTATAAATCCAAATCGTCAAAAATTTAAGAAGAATGATTTGGCAAAATCATTAATGCAATTTGCAAAGATTTTTCGACGTTTTTATTATTATTTTGTGTTGAGGTGAGCTTTGTTTCGATTTTACCCCGATAAATATCGAGTGACTTAAGAAATATACCAAAAACTATTTAGCGATATTTTTACATTTTGCTGTTTTTCTTCTGGGTTTTTATATCTGACAAATATGGCATTCAAATGTATTGAGGGGAAACCGATACTAATAATAATATATTTACGAATAAGTAAAACACGAAGTGACAACAATATTAACTATCGATCAACCAATAAATCACAGTTACATTCTATGCAGATCGATAAAAGAATAAAATTAAGAGAAAGAAAGGATTTAAAATGAAGAAAGTAAATAGTAAAGTGCTTGAATCAAAATTATAAAATGTGTATTATATATTAAAATAAACAATAGTCATAATGAAAACTGTGTTTCCTTGAGACTGAATGATTGCATTCGGCACATCTCTTATAACTTTTAAAATTACACAAAATAAAATTACTATTATTACTAAATAAATGTATCTTAAATAAACGACAAGCTTTCCTTACCGATCGATGATCATTGTAGGTCAAACTTATGCGGTTATTTTGCGAAATAACATTGTGATGTATGGAAAGTATCGTCTGAGTATCCACACGCACCCAGGCCACCTTGTAGCCCTTGAGGTTCTCCACGACGCAAGCAAGTAGAGCGTCTCGTCCAATGGACACGGTGACATTGGCAATGGGTTCAGCGAAACGTGGCATGTCGGCTTCTGTATAAAATGAGGGGCGAACGAAGTCGGTTAATCGGTGTGCGGGGAGGAGGAGGAGAGTAATGGAAAGTTCATTTGCTTAAAAGTTTGCTTGCCCCACATTTGACTTTGTGGTCCCCATTCATAAAAGCAAAAGCGATGGCAAAAGAAAAATGCTGCACATATTTTTAGAGCATTCTTTTGACATTACTTTGTCGCACTTTCCGCACTCTCTTTGACTCCCTGGTGCACTGCGCCATATTGCGCATACGTACAGTATACCCAGTGAAAGTGCAGTGACCCGTCGGGGGGAAAACCACCAAAAAAAAAAAAAAATGAAAAAAAAAAGAATACACAAAAGTTATACTAAAAGTCACCGTATTAATTACCTTCCTGTGCCGTTTGCTGTGTATCCACGCGAGAGTGTTTGCCTGCGGGAAGAGAAAGTGGCAAGCAGTTAGAAAATTTAATTATTTTCCCATTTTTTTTCTTCTTCTTCTCTTTTTGACATATAATTTCATTGGGAAAACATTTTGGCTGCCCTTTCGTATACGTAATAAATAAAAATTAATTAGCGCAAACTTGGACTGAAACTTTGCACCATGTGTCCTGCTTGGCATAGTCCTGCTTTCCTATTCCCATTTCCCATTCCCAATCCCATTTGCCAACAGTGGACTTTATTTTTGCTGATACGACGATTTTCACACTGCGCTTTTATTTTTGCTTCTTTTTTATGACAAAAGTTCAAGTTTAATTGTTTTTTCTAGCAAATTGTTGCGTTTGCACTTTTCACCAGGGAGAAAAGTACAAAAACTCGAATATTACAGAGAATAGTTTGTGAGATTTGGACTTTTGTTTTTTGACCAACAAATTTCTGAAAAGAATATATTATATATAACCTTTATATTGCAATGCATTAAATGTATCTTACGGAGATTGGCATTTATTAAGTTGCTTTAAACCAATTATGAAACACAACAGTTTATCAAAATTTAATGTACCCAGAGGCAAATGTATTAATAATTAAATGAAGATTGAAAAAGCTTAAGGTTAAGAAGAGTATTGACGGCTATAGATTTATCTCTCTGTAAACAATGTGCTACATTGCGATATTGAAGTGTAAAAATAACAAAGTTTCAGTTCTTTTTGTCTTTGTCTTTGTATTTGCATTTAATAATAACCCTGAGAATTCTGCACTAGATTTTCGAACGTTAGTCAAGCTCCGCTCATAAAGTCAATTCATATTACATTCTCCCCTCTTTGGCAACATCCGTTTTGTAAATGTTCCCAACGCGTTTGAGAAATTTGAGTTAGCTGCAAATCTCATTTCGGTCAATGTGTAGAATGTTCGTAAAATAAAACTGCTAAATTGAAAAACGCTTAAGCATTTTTTACAGCTTTTAACACGGCATTGCATATTGAATTACGTTTGCAAAGTCGAGCGTCAGACATCTGGGCGTCAGGAGTCAGAAGGCATGCGGCATGTGGCAGTTGGCAGGTGGCAGGTGGCGAATGGCAGGCAGCAGGAGCTGCTCTCAATCCGACAGCAGGACAACTGCAAAAGGCGCTTAAAAGTTGCCAGCACTTTCCCACTTTCTCGCTTTCTCGCTTTTTGCCATTGGCCAGCAGCAAAGCCATGTCCACTTTCCAATCCCCTTCGGACTTTTGCCACTTTTCAACTTTGAGTCAATCCCACAATCCCGTTCCTTCTTGTGCCCAGCAACTACTGTTTATGCTTTTTCACTTCTTCCCTTTTCCTTCTCTGATTTTCTTTCATTCTTTGCTTTTTTTTTTTTGGACAACGAAAAATGCTCAACACGATTTTCGCTGTTGATTTACGTTTTAGCACGTTTTTCGTGTAGTTTTGGAACACAGCGTTTATTTTTTGTTTTTCTGTCTACGACGAAGACCCTTCTTTCAATTTCACCTGTCACGATTGCATTTGCAGCTTTTTGCAATTCAAAAGTTGTTTTTTTTTTTTTTTTTTTGTTTTTGGGTGCGCGTCAAGCTGCAATTTAATGAGTAGTTTTTCATCAGTTTTGCAGCTTGACATTCCGAATTGTCTGTGATTTCATTTGCGTAATTCCAGAAGACGATGACAAAATGTGCTACATAAATTGTTATCATCTTGCAACTAAACTAATTAAATACATTCCTTATCCAAAAACTTAAAAAATGTTGAAAGCAGTAAAACTAACTAAAGTATTTAAATCAAATTGAAAATACTCACAAAAATGTAATACAAAAAAGTATTTGAATATTATGAATTGTATTGATTTAGTGATAACAAAAACAGCAAAATAAACTGTCAATCAGTTCGCCGTTGCCTAGTTGAGTGCTCTTCAGACTTCACACATGGCCGGACTTCAGTCTGGCAATCAGTCAACGCCACGTCCGCGACTCGTCCATGATCTGGCGCACAAATTTTGTTTACCTCATCTAAGCGAAGGGCTTCAGAAGAGCTAACGTCAGGTCAGGACCTGAATTGGCCTCTTTATGCGAGCGAACGTAGCATTGCTGACCATTCAATTTATCAGGCTCGACGAAGGATTCGCAACGCCATCGCGTTGGCTTTCGACTTTGTGCAAACACAAAAAGCGCTGAAAAGTGCCAGCCAGTTTCAATGAGCTGCCTCTATTTGGTATGAGACTGAACAGGACTGAAAAAAAGTAGCCAAAAAAGGCGGCGCCAAAGCAAATTTGACTGCGCATTTTTTCTCCCTTGTTTCAAGCGAGTAAACACAAATTGTCGGCATACTTTTAGGTGCCTCGATGCGCTATTTAAAGCGGAGTTCCAGTTTTATAGCAAAATTTATGGGCCGCTTAACATTCAAATGGCCGAGCATGAGCAGCTGAACATCAACAGCAACATCAAACATTGCAAATGCAAATCTGCACGTCTTTGTCGGCATTAAAATGAGTCGTCAACATTTACGCGACTGCCCACAAAAGACAAATCATTGTTGTCTGTGCCTGTGTGGCCGCCGACAGGCAAAGGAAATGCATTGGCATAACGGCGTCCACCTTGAAAAGCCCAGGATCTAATCTCGGCCGCTTGCACAAACCGAATGGTCAACATAAAGAAGATTCACAATCAGCCAAAAAAGGAATAAGAAAAAGGGAGAATCATGTGGCAAACGTTCTGGCTACTTGCCTTGAGTGCGTCTTTCCTCCAGGTTGACTAAGCAGAGTACAGTAGGACGAAGATGAAAATTATTCGGTAAAAAAAAATTAAAATTAAAATTACCATTTTTTAATTTGATATAAAATACTTTAATTTTGATATAAATAATAAAGTAAATGCTTGCTGGGCACTAGTTCTTATTTGTATTTATATCTATAATAGTTTTCTATTATGTCGAAAAACTAATAAAATCAAATTTAATTTATTTGAAGTGTGTACCGAATTATATAAAAACAAATAAAATTCAGAAAAAATTATTTATCAAAATACAAATTCATATTTATTCTTTAACCATTTGCTAAGCTGGAATCGAATGTATTGATTTGCTAAGTGAACTTTTTATTTTGCCCACTGTTTTTAGACGCCTTGACCCTTGTTGTATTTTTTGGTTGCCCTTTTTTATGGGCCCATATTTTTTGCTGGCCATTTTTTTGTACTCTCTGTTTTTGTTCGAGCTACTTTCGGTTTATTCGCCTTACACGCCTGCCCGTTTATTGTCGTTTATTTGTCTTTTCGCCATTTTTATATTTACGCATATAATCGCTTTCAACGCTTACTCCTGAGAGAGCCTCCGGGAGCTATGAGAAGCATGGGGAGCATGGGAATAGGGATGTTGCCCAGACTGCGGCCAGAGACCGAGGTCCGTGTGCTTCTTTTGTTTTGCTTCGATGTCGAATTGCGGCTGCTTGTTGAGTTTGTGCTTGTGCTTGGGCTGGACAAGAGAGAGTGGCCGCTTATAAATATGATGTTATCGCTTTTTATGGTCCATTTTTATTGCCAGCAATCAGTCTTCTGGTTTTGTTTGCTGATTGCTTGCCATTATTCAAATGTATTTGTTTAATTCGCGGGGATTGGTCGCCATCGCCATCGCCATCGCCGTCGCTGTCGCCTGGGGGCCTACACAAATCATTTTAAACCCGCAATATGTCAACAAATATTTGGGGCCAGCTTTTCGGGTTTCATTTACCAAATGTGCACCTCGTTATTGCTTATGGTCTGGTCATTATTATAAAGTAGAATTTCCTCAGCTGTACAAGTAAGTTGTCACTTAAAGGAGAAACGGCTTTGAGTTGAGCAGCGTTCTGCTAGGCTTTCAACTCATGATATGCTGCTGACGATTGTCAGTTACTTAATCAGCTGTAACTCATAATTACATTACGTATACGTAATTAGTTTAGCAGTGATGTCTCAGCTTTGCCACGATTCGCTTTCCCCCACCTAGTTCTGCCTTTCTCTGTCTCTAACTATATGTATCGCTCTGTGTATCTCTCTGCAGCTGGCAATTATATATGCACTTTGTTGACAAACGAGCTGATTAAATGCCAGCTCTGGGTCATTATGCAATTAAATGACTTCGGGGCTCTGTGGGCTCTGTGCTGGCTGCTGTGTTGGCAACCTGTCCAGATATGTTCGCATTAAACTCGGATTTTATTTACATTAAAGACAACACAACGCTCATTAAAGGCAAGTGTGATGTAACAGCTATTTAATTCAATTGAATTTAGTTTGTGTCAAAGGTATAAATTTAAATTGATTTAACTATTGTTTATTAAAACTTTCTTTGATTTGCTAAACTTAATTGTTTGTAACTTACTCATAAATATTTGTTTTTTCAGAAATGAATTCTGTTAACTTAGTTTTCAATTAAAAAATCAGACAATGTCGTAGGCCGTGAATCAAAGTATGTGTTTCAGCAAACAAGTTAAGGGATTTACTTAAGTTGTAATACCGGAAGTTATCCAGCAGAAAACTACTGACATAAAGGGATGCAGCATATGAAATATTTTATGCAAATTGTTTACTTTTGCCAAGCTCAGACTGCACAGCAGCAGCCACAATAATAATAATAGTATGTACAACGCGAGGGAAGTGAAACTGCAGCCCAAAAGTATGCAATGATTTTTTTCACAGCATGCACACGTGTCGCAAATAGTAGAAGAAGGAGAAGAGGACAACCAACACACACAGTAGAATAAATGCTTACCAGATAATATTAAATGCAAGCACAACAGAACAGAGCACAAAATAACCAAGGTATGGTGTAAAGAGTGAAGAAGAGATCGTCCACATCGCGTGTGTGTTGCTACAGATATTTATATGCAAAACCGCAAAACAAATTTTGGCTGCGGCAAAATGCACTTTGCCAAGTTGGCAGCTTGGCAAACAAATGAACTCGAACTCGAACTAAGGGACTCAGCTCTCAGATTCAGATTCAGAGCTGTGTTACACATATAAGTTGAGACTGAATGCTTTTGTTTTACAAGCTGCAGCTGCAGCTGCAATCTCAGCAGTTGGGCAACTGTGGCTGCCTTTTTTTCGCTTCAAGTATTTCGAACTTCATTGAGGAAGAATTTGCTGGCAACTTGCCCACTTCAGTCGCCTGAGTCTTTCTCTCTTTTTCTCTTTCGCTCTCCTCTGACAATGTAATCGCTTGTAGGACAAAGGCAGCGTGCATTTAATAGCTCAATTCACGGATCTTGATTGATTGAGCTGCGATGGAGAACTCATTAAGAAGTTTAATTAAATTGAGCCAACGGCATTGCAACAAAATGTAAATGCAAAATCAGCCAACCACCTAATACCAAAACCCATTATTCATAAGGCATTTTGTAAAATACTAAGGTCTTGTCTAAAGTCTTGTCCACTTGGCAAGCTTGCAGTTTATTGAAAATAACCGTTTTTGAAATGCTCTTCTCTCACCCTCTGTAGAAGAGTGTTAGTCTAATATTAATGAATTAATAGGTAGAACTAATAAAAATAATAATAGGTGAAATAAAATATTTAATAAAAAACTTTAAAAGCAATTGGTTAAAGGTATATTTATTTTGAAATGCTTACTTATATCAAACAAAATTAAAAATAAATAATATAAGTTCTTGTCGAAAATAAGACTACCATTTTTAATTTTACATTTATATAAAATAAAAAACTTTTCAATAAAATTTGTAAACTTAATTGCAGTATCTTATAGTACACAAAAATTTCAAAAAAATATTGGAAATTTTTAATATTTATTAAAACAAATATTAATTGTTTATTTATTTGTTACTATTCATTAAATAAATAAGTGAAAAAAATAATGTTAATCTTTATGAAACTAAATACCCACCGCACCATTTTGAAAGAGGGTATTAAGACAAAATATGTGCGAAAATGTGTCAGAAAGTGAGCGAAAACATAAAATATAACAACATGACCAAGGGGCGGGAGAGTGGGCGGTAATACAGAGATGACGACGGCAGCTGCTGCTGTTGCTGCTGCTCGACACTTTCTCACTTTCATGAATTATGCTACGTGCTTGACAGCTTCAACTTGAAGTCCTCTTGCAACGGTTAGCTCCTGTTGAACGCTCTGCAGTGGCTGAGGGACTCGAAGGTGCAACTTTCTACTGCTAGATGGCTGGCAAACTTGGCAGCTCGGCACCTGGCAGTTGGCAGCTGTTGCTGCGGCTACGTTTAGACTGTGTTTAACATATTAATAAATGATTGTGACAAATGCACAGCGCCTGCATATCTGCAAATCGCTGTAAATGTGATTCTCTAGCCACCAGCATCGTGCTCGGTGTATTCAGTATTCATGGCATAGCTCTGAGGCGTTGAATTGAAGCGTAAAGTGTTTTATGACTTTTAAATCAACTTGACGTTAAAACGTTCTGAGTCTGAGTTTTGGCGAAAGAATTCAATGTTTATTTAGGCCAAGCTGCACCCACACTACATATTTAAAACTTTATGTTAGAAGCCACTTAAACAAGCAATGTCAAGACACAGAAAGTCATTTGTCCGCCCCAAACTGAACGACACCCAAATCTCCAATGCATTCGATAACTGAATTAATCATGCAATAGTCGCTCTCTCAATTTACACTCACACTCACACTCCGTTGAACAGTCAACAATGCTCAATCTCCATTAAATGCTCAATTGCTCAAAATGCAAAATGCAAATTACGCGGAGGTGGCAGCGCGAGTGAGATAGTGGGAGAGAGTGTCATTTTACAGGACATTACTCATACGCCATGTCAGCGCTTGGCAGCAATGTCTTTTACGGCGCTGCAACGTAAGGTAAGTAAATTTATTTCAAACAATTATGTAGCAATTAACAAACCGATGCCGGCAATTAAAGGTAGAGGTTTCGCAGCATTGCACGGCAAGTGGGCTACGCTTGGGATAATTGCAGTGCGTGTCGTGCATTACTCATGTGATATTTCATTCAGTCTTGCAATGAAGCGAAGCAAACGCCAACAATGCTGGCACAATTTTAAGTATTTTAATTTTTCAATAATTCAATTTGGAGTTCAGCGAAGTGGCTGTCGTCTCATTGCTGTGTTTTATCCGTTTTCAGCTGTCTTTCAGATTAAGTATACGCCGTGTGCGCCGCATGCGTTGCGTGACTCTTTTGTTTGCCAGCTGGCTCATAAATTATTTTCAACGCGCATTTAAATTACAATTTGTAATGCGAGCACACTCGGATGCCAGTCTGTCTCTCACTCGACTTCTCCTTCTCATCCTTTCTCTTGCTCTCTCCCTCTCTCTCTTTCTCTCTCTTAATCTGTTTTGCCGTCCCTCTCTAGGCCTGACCAAGTATTCTGTGGTAGCAGCACCTACGCTCGCTAGGAGGCGGCCATTTACTGCCACCATTTCCGGCCACCGCAACCACTTCACAAATTAAGTTGTCAACAATTTTAACCATATCGCAACCATATAATCTTCACACCTAAATTATTTATGTAAAAGGCCTGCTCAGCCTACACATACATATATACACACTCACACACACTCAGACCATGCGAACAAGCGACGCGTCGCTCGGGCAATAAAACGTTTTGTGTGTTGTTGCTTTTGTTGCTGTTGGTGTTGCTGTTTGCTGTCGAGCCTTTTGTTTAATAAATTATGTAAAATGCGCCAAATTGAATTTGAAATTCATGCAGACTTTTGCTGGTTATGGGAATTAAGATATGTCGACAGCCAGACAATGGCCCAGACACTCTTACAGACAGACAGACAGACAGACATCGCGTCGCTTTTTTTTTTAGCTATAACACGTAAAGTCGGTTAACATAATATGTTTATCAGCATATGTGGGCGACACTCGTATGTACTTCAAAGTTGGCATAAGGCTTGTCTATGAAAATGCATTATAAGATTCCTAAATTGAAGTTTCATTGTTTTAAATTACCTTAAAGTTTGAAACAGAAGTATTGGAACAATTACATTTAATTTGAGTTGGTATATTTTGTTTAGAGAACAATATAAACTATAAAAAAACAAGTAACAAATCTACAGTCTTGTGTGCTCGCTACCGAGTAAGTAAAACAGTGTGTTAGAATTCTTAAAATATTCCAAATTAAAAACACAAAACACAAAAATATACCAAGGACTATATTTATAATATTGAAATAGAACCGCAATCAAAATATATCACAAAGGCAAAATATATTAGACTGTTAACCAAAGCAACTAAAATGCGTATTAACTTGTCATTTTTTCATACAAAAGAATTTGTTAAATAACATCTACAATTTTTATTATCTAAATTGTAATGGCTTCATTAGTTTATTTTTGTACTTAATCAATAAGTTTCCTCAACTAACACTCTAATACTTCTCATTAATTTCTAGTACTCTTTACTTTGAATGGTAAAGTCACATCTCAAAATGTCCAGCAAATTACAGCACATCTCTGACAAAATATGGACAAAACTTTGACCATAACAGTCTTAACTGGACCATTAAGTTTATCCAAGAGCCAGAGAGTGAAGTTCAAAGCAAAGCCAGCAGACTGCACATAAAAATTAATGGTGCTTTATTGAAGGCAGCAGGGTTGAAAGGAGATGTTTAGGCTTGGGTACGAAGGATATGCCTAAAAGAATGCAAGCATAAACATAATTTACATCAAGTGACGGCCATCAAAGCAAGGACGAACTGAAAGTCCTTAGCGCGCAAATCACAAACTTGAATTCGTGAAAATAATAATTAGGCCCAGCCGAGTCGCCCTGCGCGCATACTCGTTGTTCTAGTGGAACAAAAGAAACCGCACTCAGAATTGCAAATGAAGTGTGAACAAGAGTTTCCGCTTGGCTTTACTGTGTCTCACTTTCTGTCTGTCTGCTGTCTTGCTGGCCGTAAGTATATATTTGGTTGTGGGGTCTGCGGGACAACAGAAAGACCCGCAAAAATGTGTCTTTTGAGAGACGTTATTAAAAGTTTTCTTTTACGTTTTTCCTGCTTCTCACTTCTCGTTGGCTACTTTTGCTGGCTGGCCGTCATTTACATTAACAGCCTTTCATCCAGTTTCTGTTTCAGTTTTTCGGCCGCAAAATATCAAAATGAAATTGCTGCATAATTTGTACTTTCCGCATTTTTATTTGTGTTTGCACAATGTCGCCGCAGAAAGTTTTCTATTAATTTTGTGTCCCAGCCCAGCCTTCCTGGTTGTCATTTTGGCCGGAAAGCGGTAGCAAAGTGTAAATAAATACGAGTACCAACCAACCAAGTGCCAAGTATGGCCAAAACAGTTTCTTATCTAAGCGACCAACGAAGCGCAAACTTAAATTAAAATGTTGGCAGAACATTCGTTGAATTATTCAGCAACTTCTGGCCAACAGTTGGCAACTCTTTTTCTTTGCGTATTCTTTTTCTTATACTTTTTGTTTTTGATTTTCCTTTCTTGTATTTATTTGTGGCCAGTTGCCTTTTGTGCCCAGCAAATGTAAATTTCTCGACTCGTTTTTCGTCCCCTTTTTTTTCGCCATTTCGCAGTCCTCCAGCGGTCTCAATGTCATTCGTCCTGGTCTAGGTGGCCAAGTAATTAAAAATCAACAAACATCTTCTTTTCCTGTTGACATTCCACTTTTAGGGGTGTTCTGCACGTGCAGCTCCTTATAAAAATAACCTTTTCATTTGTGATTAATTATAATTATTGATATTCAAAGAAGCTAATGATAGTTCACTTCATTGAGCTAACATAAATGAGACATTGTAGGTTATTTTTAAATCCACTTAGAATTATTTCCTGAACTTTTTAATTACTAATAAATTTACATTTATTTATGAGAAGCACAATAAATCAATAATGTGCATTCAATTCATTTTGTGTACTTATTTAATTAAGTCGTCAAAAGAGTCAAAACATATTTTGATTGAACTAAAATTTAATAGTAAGAGATGTGCTTGAAGCGTTTGCTTTTTAGATTAAATTTGTGTTAGACAGTTTAAGCAGCACTTCAAGTGCTTTCATTGCTTCTATCTAAATGAAGTTTTGAATAAATTAGGATGGCAAAATATTGTCAAACTTACTACGATTAAATTTGAATTTGGAATTAGTACTTCAAATTTGTTTTTTTTTCATATGCGAACAATGTTGCTATAAAGTCCACTAAAAACTCAGTTTAGTTTTTAATTAACTTCTGTTGAACATGAATGATAGAAACAAAATTTATAGAGTAGGTGTAAATTAATTTATACACTTAATTTAATTTTGACAATGTACAATTTTAAGTTAACTTTGGAATTAAATAAAATGCTGTTGATTTGAAATAAGTATAAATACTAAAAGTAAGGATAATTTCTTAATTGCTCAGAGAAGACTTTATATTTTAAGTAAGCTCTTTCAAATTACTTTGCACACTAGAAGTTCCTTTTTGATTTACAATTTTGCAGCCGCATCTAGTTCCTTGAGCCGTGTGCCCTTTACAGCTTGTTGTCAAAACGTTTAAGTTCAATTGTCGTAAATTCCATTCGGGGTCTCTTGCTCTCAGAGGTGTAAGGCAGCAGTCGGCAGGCCGTAGACATAAAAAAATAATGCCATCGGCCCTGGTTAGAGGATTTCAGTCGATACAAGAGCTAAACGACTGAGGCCAAAAAGTCAAGTTCTGCCTTTTCACTTTTGACTTGGCCCGCTGGGCATAATTTTGCAATTGCCGGCACATGTGGCACAGACGATTTCAGAGACGACTCTAACTTCGAGTCCTACATCGACTTCAATTCTGTAGCAGGCACGCCTACTTCAATCAGGCACAATGGGAATTCTAAGCCTGTTCAGCCCAGCTGCCGAGCATAAAACACACTTATCCACGGTCAGTTAGGCTTCTCAGTCGCTCTACTGCTGCGGCTACTCCGGCCACGCCCACATTCTCGCACAGCGCCCATTTGCACACTGCCCTACTTGTTATTTATATTATGAGCACTCAGAGTTGTTGGCTCATTGTCATAAATTTCCTCAAGTGTTTGCTCAGTGGTCTTCCCCCGTCACAGGGAAAAGAAAAAAAAAATGAAAATATAAACAGAGCAAAACAAAAAATCCATTGAAGAGCGAAAGATTTTGTCGGCTGTGTGGAAAACGCTTTCGTTTTCCCTTCGTTTGCCTTCTATTATGTTTCATGTGTTTGCCAGCGGCTCAAGGGCTTTTACAACGCTTCTTGGCAGCGTGCACAGAGACAACAACAATGAGCGCCTCTTGGCCAATTTAATAAATTCCATAAATTGTTTATATTTAGCCTTGGCTTTAAGCGTCCGCATGTGAATATGTATTTTTGAAGTGTTTAGGTTTTCGAGAGTTTATGTTTCGGTTTGAGCTAAGTTTTGTTTACATTTCAAGTCAACCTGAGAGTCCTTAAAGTGCATAATGTCAAAGAAGCAAGAAGAACAACCGAAACATTTGAACAACGTAAACAAGTGTTGACTTCAAAAAGTGTTGCCTACTTTTTGGCGAGTGCTATGCATATAAATATTGCAAAATGCGGAAGCAAAGTGTTGTGTATGTAGTTCTTTGAAAGCTATAAACCACAAAGATTACATATATTGAAATTATTAACAAGCAATAAGCTTGTTTTTAAACGTAATTCAATCTTAGCTTTATAACATTTAACTTTGACTTTGAAGATGAAAAAGTTTTTCTTAATATTTATACCAACTACGCATTGAGTAGAAAGAACGCCTATTGCAATCTAATGTATTTTGTACTCTATGTTATATTTTGAATGTAGTACAAAGTACAATCTCGATATACCAATTATAGCTTTTTGTATATTTTAGAATTTTTGTGGTATATTTGTCGAAAATGGTTTTTGTAAAACAATTGAACACACTCGAATGTAGTTTTCTTACTTGTTATTTATTATTCACATAATCTAAGTATAATACTTAAAAAAAAATTTAGAAATTATTAAACGAAATAATTTGTACAAGTAAAACTTAGAAGTTGCTATAATTACTTTATCGGTCAATACTTCAATCCAATTATTATTCTCATTATTTTAATAAACTCTTCGCTATATTTTATATTATATAATAATAAATTAAATAAAATGCTTAAATTTAAAACAGTTACTTGTAAAATATAATTAATGTAAACAAATTCAAAAATCTATTTTATTGTCAAACTAAAGCAATTTGAAGCAATTAGCAGTAGAAGATCCCATGCCCATAAAAGACTGTATAAGAATTAACTTCGACTTGCCATATCCAAAAAGTCTTTGCTGTATGTTGGCAGGAAGCAAAGGAAAATTGCCAGAAAATTCATAACTTTAAGTAAGGGCTTTATTGGCCATTTCGAAGAGGACTCCTACGTAGCATAGACTGCCATCAAAACGGCACCAATTTAATTACACCTCGGGCCAGACACGGACATGGATACGGATACACACATTCATTTGCACCTCAAACAAAAACAAGAAAAAAAAAGAAGAAACTTTTGAATGTGAATACACTGGAAGGCTGGCTGCCTGGCTTGAAAGTTGTGTCCTGGTTGCCTGGTCGAACTACGAGCCAAAACACTAAGCGCATAATCTTGTAAACTTGGCAAAAATGCTCCAAATGGCATAACTAAAATAAGCAGCGACATAGACAAAAGCGCCTACAAGTCGGAGTAGACGACAAACCCAGACACACAATAGAGGTGGAGCAGCGAGGAGAAGTAGCTAGGAGAATGCCATGGAGGCCCAAAGGGCGAACGAGATTCGGAGCAAAGTTGTTGCCTAAGCGTTTGCTGGAGAGTGCAAGTGCTTGATGCAAATTATTTGGCCTGGAGGTTAACTAGGGTCGTTTAGCAAATGCCTAATACACAAAAAGACAGAGTTTACACACACACACACACACACACGCATACGCACAGAGTGAGAAAGTTTTTATGAGCGCCCAGCATTGGTATTCATAAGAGGGAGTACACAGTATTTTTCTATGCGGAGGAGGCAACTGCAGGGATTTGAGGCAGGGTGGTAACTGGCAACTGGCAACCGCACACAGCCTGGCTCAGCTGACACTTGCCTCCAACCAGCTCCTCTTGCACTCCCCAGCTGAAGTCTCCAACAACAATGACAAGTACAATAAATGCCTTTCAACTGCGGTTTCACATGCACTTGAAGTGAAGTGGGGCAGCTATGTTAAGGGGTCGGAGGGGCGTCTGTCTCATAAGCTCCAAGTGCAATTTGAAGTGATGTGCCTCCATGTACAAGTATGAAGTATGATAGTTTTCGGGTGTGGAGAGTGCTGCGAGTATACAACGAGTCTATCCCAGACATTCACACCCTCGCCTTGTGGCTTTACTTAGTTTTGGACTCCGTCCCGGCCATGTTAGGTTGCTCTTAATGAAACTTTATCCCTGGAGTGTTAAAAGTCTTGCCATCTGCTCATCGTTGTATTAGGCATCTGCAACAGCCTTAAACTGGTTTCCTCCGCTATCATTTCGCCTCGACTCGTCTCCTCTATTCTCCAGATGTATCTGTATCTGAATCTGTATCTAAGCTTCTGTGTGTCTCTGTGTGTGTGTGTGTATGTGTCTTGTGGCTGCACTTCATTTTCGGGACACAACATGCTCCATGTACTCTTGCGGCTGCTTCAACTCCACACAAATGATGTTGCATGTGGGCTAACGTTTAGTGCAACAATTGTATTTAAGAATTTACTTTTGGTCCAATACTCCAATTGCAATTCATTTTATTTCTAATAAAATTTCTAAAAAATTGCTGGCAGAAACATTAAATTATTCTGCTTAGAAATAAGAAAATATATCAGTACAGAATTCATCAAAGAATATACTGATATGAATTATATTTATTAAATTGTTTTTCGAATAAATAAAAAAATATTTTGAACTAAATAATTTGTAATTAAAACTAGAATTTTATACAGTTGCTTGAACGCCATAAAAATAAATAATAATAAAGCATTTATGTCATCTTTATAATATTGTATGTATTTTGTTATTTTTAACTTCTCCATGATATAATTTGAATGTAGTACTTTACCAAGATACTAAAAATGTCCTATAGTATTTTTATATTATATTTTTTAGAATATTAAATAAATCTAAAATACTCTTGATATTTTCAAATTTATTTACGGATTACATTTTTAAACTTTATAAGCAACCACATGCACACCTTCACCTTCTCCTGAATTTTATAAAGTATACGTTCAAAACAAGCCAAAACAATATATGCTTAAGGTTAAGTGTTTGCAACTCCGATTTGAAGGATTAAATCGTTTGCGGGCAAAATAAAGTCGAGACCGAAAAACAGCTGCTAAAAACCGAAATGAAATAAAACATCAACTGCAATTAGTTGAGCAATCGATTGAAGTAAGTAATAAAGTTCTGTGCTGCCAACAACATTTGCCACTGATTGACTAACAACAAAAACCACAACAGCAACAAAGCAACAACAACAACAGCAAGAACGTAGCAGCAACAGCGCAAAAATCAAGACAACAACGCTATTTTCTAATGTGGCCCCTGGCTTTTCCCCAGCACCCCACATTTTCCCCCAAACTTCACTGCCAATATGTGCGAGGCACTTCAGCGAAAGAGAAGTGAAATCTTAATTAAGATTGATATGTTTACGAGTGTGTGAGTGTGTGTGTTTGTCTGAGTGTGTTTGTGTGTGTGTTGGTATCATGCCAAGTTGCCTGACTGCCTGCCAAAACTAACCTCTTGCCTCGTTCTCTCCTTGCTGCCATTTGATTTGACTGACAGTCGAGTGTCTACCTTACCTGAGACAACGAGGAGCTGTTTCCCTTTTGCCGTATTCTATGCTCGATTTTCGTTTTCATTTTCGACTCTCGAAAAAGTTGATTTTCCGTTGTTATTCTTGTTGTTGTTGTTGTTGTTGTTGACGTTGTCGTTGTCTTTGTATGGGTCAATGGTCAACCTTCCACTCGAATTGCATCACGAATTATTTATGGCATTCGATTGGACAACGCTTTTTCTTTTTTTCTTTTTTTGCTCCACTCCGCCACTTTGTATTAGCGTAATTAGTGCATGGCATTGACGTTCTACCAAATCTGAAACCAGATCTAAATCGTTTAACGATTTTCAACAGAGCTGACATACTTTTCCAAGTCGATTCAACTGCACCACTGATCTCAACAAAGCAGCGACCTGATTGACAGACTGCCAACTTCCGCCTCAGTTGCCTGAAATGTGTGCCTATGTAAATTGCCCTCACTGTGCGGGGGAGACAAAAATGTTGGGGAGGGAACTCTGTCTATCGACACTGTGGTTGATACTTTGCCATACACCTTGCTTGTTGCTGGCTCAACCACAATACCGACACCAATAATTTAAAACGAGCTTAACAAGGAGTCTTTGGATTGCCAACAAAATACCTGTCGCATATTCTAAGCCAACTTAGTTAAGACTCTCCTATTAAAATTTGTGAATAATATGGATTACTATTTTAAACATTAATTGGGTTAATTGTTAATTTAGAAAGCCACAATTAATAAAACAAATAAACAGATAAAATAATTAAATAATTTTTTTTAAAAAATTAAATTTTGAGAAGTTATATTCTTACTTTATACTAAACATTGTTAAATAACTGAATAACTTAAGCATTTTAGTAAAAAACATAAGCAAAATAGTTGGAGATCTAATTCTAGTCTTAATGTGAAATAACTATCCCTAAAAATCTATGCATTCTCCTTTAACATTATAAAATAATATAATTGAGAGCCTATCTTTTTTAAATATAAAACTATTCGATTAAGTATTGTAATTTAGTTTAAATATAAACTTTATATTCTTTTAAGATTTTGTTGCTTATCAACCATTTTGGTTGGTCATCAAAAATATTCACGGCTCCGTTGTATCATCCACCAAAAGTGAAATCCCAATTACAATCACGGCGAGCCCCTCGTTTCGAAATATTTCAATAAAAGCAATTAAATTTTCTATTAACGAAATCAACTGTGGCAAATGTGGCGTGCAGGGCGAGATGATAACAACAGTAAAGTCCCCCAAAAAAATATAAACTCGCTCCAAAACAACACCAACATGATTGCAATTGCGAGTGCCAACCCCATCATCATCATCAAAATCAACAAGCAGCAGCAGCCGGAGCAGCAGCAACTAGATATGGAAGAACTAGAGATGGGGCGTCGCGCATCATCTACAAAAACAATCAAAATCGAGCAGCGGCAATTGGCGGGAGTCCGGGAGTTGGCGTGGAAGTTCACCAAAGCGTTCCGCAAAAAAACAACAGCAAAAAAGGGAGAGAAAAGCTAGCTTCAGCTAGTATGTATGAATAAAGCAACAACACACACACAGTTATAGAGATGCAGCTACATGTGCGCGTTATTGTTATTGCCTGTGTCCAGACACGCCCCGAAAAGCCCATGAAGCAGGATGCGTTCATTTCGAGCATTGCCGGAGCTGTCTGCACTGGGCGCCCAGTAGATGGAAAACCAAAAGAAATGCCAAAAGAGGAAAACAAAAAACAAAAAAGAGTACGAAAGCGAAGTGATGCCTGTAATTTTTGTTGCAGTTGGATCGACGCCAAAAACTCTTCATCATCAAGGAGAAAACGAAAAAAACATGAGAGCGCTGTAAAATTAACATAGTGCGGGAAATGGGAAAACAAGTGGGCGTTGCATATAGCCAACATGTGGGCGTGGCAGTGGATATACAACAAATTAATGGAAACGCTATCACTCCAATACAAATGCCATTTCATGGGCTCTACCAATCATGTTAAGAAATTGTCAAGTTCAAAGCACTTAAGGTGAATTCGAGTCTATAGCTAGACTTATTTTATACACGTATTTATACCCGCTACCCATAGGCTAGAAGGGTATTATAACTTTGTGGCGGCAGGAAATGTATGTAACAGGTAGAAGGAGGCATCTCCGACCCTATAAAGTATATATATTCTTGATCAGCGTCAACAGCCAAGACGATCTACTCGAGCACACTCGATTGTAACTTTCTTACTTGTTTTTTAATAATATCGTATTTTAATTTTTTACAAAAATAAATAATTGGACGTTGTGCTTGAATGCTTCGTTTTGATAATTATACGTGCTTAGTCTGCAAATTAGCGGAATTTATTTCTTGTTTACTTTAAAGACAAATCGGAATAGAAAAGTAAAATGAATACTTCTACTAAACATCATGTATTATTTTTCCAAAATTTTAAGAAGTGGATGATTAAAGTTTTCTTCCTAACTTTCTTTAGGTTATGGTATAGAAAATGAATAATTATAAAGTGTTCTAGTTACGCTTATGTAAACTAAGAAGTTCAAAACAATTGTGGACAATGATTTCAGTGATGAAGGGGTGTAAAAAGCGATTTCTTTTCTAAAGTCGTTGTTCTCTAATCTGAAATTTAAGAATCTCAATAGAACGTAAAGGGAATGACATATTAGACTATTTAAGCTTTCAAAATTGATGATTATACCATTTACATAGAGATGAATAACTGAATAACTGAAAAAATGTCTGTCTTTTAATCACATTTAAACACATATGAATATAGCACTTTTGAGAATTTTATTATTTTGAGGCGAAAATTCAATTGGCCATTTTGTGGCACACATTTCACTAAAACTCAATCAACTAAGAAAAAATTAAAGTAAGGAAACATAGCAGAAAAAAGGTTCAACGGTTTGCTTTCCGGACAATTAAATCAACACAATTTTCAAATTATATTTAAACTACAGGCTGGTGCCAGAACTGCTTCAAGTGACTGCCCAAAAAGCAGTCGAAGGAGAAGTGGGAGAAGGAAGAAGGCGGAAATGTGGATGCTTAACTTCCGGCCAAACACACACAGACGTTTTACTAGCATTTGAACCTTCAACTTTGACCGGCACGTCCGGCTGCTTTGGACAAAGTGTGAAAAAAGCCGACGAAATGTTGTTATCTAAATGCGCAACGAACTTTTGAACCAAAAGGATAACACAAGGATGGCACAACTGAGGCGGCTGAGCTTAAGCTGAACCCAAAAGACAAAAGGCACACGCTGAATGCGCTTATTAGAATCCTTTTAAAACTGTAACAACTGCCGCCGGTTCCTCAGTTCCTCGGCTCCTCGGTTCTCCGGTTCCAGGCCTAGTCGTGGCTTGACTTGGCTTCACTGGCCGCTTGCCCTTGTCCTGGGTACAAAATCAATTAAGTCGAATACTTCCTTGAGGATAATTGCTTTCGGAAAGCGAACGCCGTCAGCTCAAAAACTTTTAACAATAAACTTCGGCTTCAATAACGAGTTAAGCGAACCGTTAAGTCCTAATGCCAATGGGATTCTTCCTCCCTGTTTTCCTTTTTTTTCCTGTATACTTTTCAGATATAAATTCGAATTATGTGCGTTGAAATTCTTTGGCTAAATTGTTAAAGTTTAACAAGTAAGTTAATTAATTTGCTTGTTTTTGAGAGGGTTTCGAGTCGACTAAGTGATTTGTTAATTTGCAATAATAACACTGCTGCTGCTGCTGCTACTACTAACATTGTGCATACGCCTTGTGGGCCGCAATTAATGGTAATGAATGGCGAGGCTATTGCTATTGTTTTTGTTTCTGTTTTTGATTTCAGTTTGCCAGCTATTAGCGGTAATTGTAGACTTTTAAAAGCGATTCAGCTGAGTGAAATTAGCATGCCCACTGGGCATAATTTTCCACAAAGAAAGCGTAGGGCAAACACACACACATAGGTGGGCGTGGCTGGTCATGGCCCTAGGGCCAAAGACACACTCTGATTGTTGGCCACCCGTAAACGAAAACACCCACGTGTTTACAAGCGTTAAGCGGAGCCCCATTAAATGTTATGGCCAAGGCTGGAAACATGGCCAATGGCTGCCAATGGCCAACCAGGTGATAAAGTGTCGAATGTGGTGTGGCAGCAAAGTGACCAAGGCATTACACAACTCTGACTTTCACTGGCCGAAAGGAGCAAGCAAAGACCAGAACGAGGACAAACTTTTTCATGCCACATTTACTTACAGCTTTTTCGACTGAAAGTCAAAACGTTAAATAGGTGTGAAAGTTTGTCTGATACTCTATGAAGTAGTTGAACTAAAGTTAAAGTGAAATTGAAAAACTTACGAGCGGCCAATATGTTTTACTAACTATCCATAATTTTAAGCGTTGCTGACTTACCTGTAAAAAGAAAAAATGAATATGATTATTATTGTGCATTCCGATCACATGTTTGTATAACATTTAATATATTTTGTATTGTGAAAACTGCTTACTTTTATTTTTTCAAATTTGCTTTAAGTCTAGGCTATAGTAACTAGATTACAAATTTTTTTTATCTTTATTGTATAATTAATATTTAATTAACTTGTTATTATAGAAAACATATTTTCATTTGGTTGGATTTATGTATCGGGGGCATCGAGTATGTGCTATCTTTTCAGTCTTCTTACTGTTAAATTGTTGTCTACTAGACATAAGGCTAAATTGTTATCGTGGTTATGAAGTCTATCGATGTATTATATTAGAAATCTAGCAAGTTTTTCCAAACATAAATAGTCAATAATTTTGTTATTCAATTGTATTTTCCAACAAAAAGTTTCATTAAAATTAGTGTAACAGAGGTCTCTACCGCTTGTCGACTAGCAAGTCGCTATTGGTATTATCAGTCGTTGGAAAGTGATCAGCAATCGTGAGAAGTAGATCAGCAGTCGCCAAAAAGTAAAACAGTAACAACATCAGCGATCAGTCTTAACGAAGTCGGCAGGAAGCTCTATTATTCCAGTTTAATTTAAGTTTAATTTAATGGATATTATGAAATATCCACAGTTATACATACAAAAGTCTCTATATATCTATCTCTATAACCAAATGAATATTTATGATCTTCTGTGTATAATATTTATTCAATTATTCTAAAACGTTGTCTATTAATATATTTAAAGTACTTAGTTTAGCAATAACCAAGCTGCTTAGAATGGAATTTTATTAGGTGATTGATTTTCACTTTCACAAACCGGAACTTCACACCTGAGAACATATTGAGCAGCGAGCTGTACGTTGAGGTTAACCCCAAGACCTTCTGGTAACCACATGCTTAAAGTGCAGCCTGGCATAAAGAGGCCAAGGGGTCAATGGAGGGGCTTAAGGAGGTCTCGTGAACGTGAAATATATGTGCATGAGTGTAACAATGGCGAGGCGGAGGATAATACAAATAATCGGTGACCACGAAATGGCCACCGAGGCCACAATTAAAATGCCCAAGAGCACAAAACAATGGGCACTCACTGTTCAGTGCTCGATGTTTAACGCTCACTGGTTAATGCTTGAGCCTGAGCCTGAGCTTGAGCCTCGTGGCCTTAGCCCCATTGAGTCATTAATTTTGGTATTGCAATGTCAGTTTGTCCGCATCCACATCGATTAGTGTCCAGGGTGTATTGTGCTGCCACTGACAGGCTGACAGTCATGTCCACATCTATTATTTTCAACTTAACAATTGGCCAGGACATGGCACGCCCACAACTTAAACAGAGCAGCAAAATAGCAAAACACTAAAACGGTAGAGCAGCTAAAAAGGCGACACATTGGACTCGCCGCTAAAAACTGCACAAATGCCATCCTACAAGTTGCTTCCTTCCGTTTTGTGGAAGCGTTCCCCGCTCTTTCTCTTTCTCCCCTCCTGAACAATACTGCGGCAAGGTGGCCCTTTGTTTAGGGCTGGTCGGCTGACTACCCTTGGCCCCCGGTAATATCTTTAATGTCTCGCACTGGCGAACCGTGTGTCCAGCGGAAATGACAACGACAGTGGCAATTACATTGTTGCATGACACAAATAGTGTTGGGCGACAACAACAACAACAACAACAACAACAACGGCAACAACAGGATAATAAAAAATAAAATTTGCTAGCATTGTCCAACAGTTTGTTTGCCCCAGACCAGTGCCACCATATGCCAGCCAGGTTGAAAGGTTGAAAGAAGAGGGAAGAAAAATAGAAAAGCAAAAACCAAAAAAGTATTGTTAAAACGAAAAACATAAAAGCCAACAGCAACAACCAAGAGGTAAAAATTTAATTGATGTCAAGTCGTAAAAAATGCGGCAACATTGCCACGTTTATTTAATTGTTATCAAATGTCCTTTATTGACCCAGCCAAGCGCATGTTCAGATGCCCTTTAAAAATGCCTTAGTGGGGTATACGCAACGTGCAGCCAGTTGGAAGATGTTATATAAACATTTGTTGAAGTGTATCTTCAATTAAATTAAAGTAACAAATAATGTGTGCCATATTCTTACAGAAATTCACATATTTCATCAAAATGGATTTTAAGCATTTGAAAGTTGTTGTGATCAAGACTTTTATTTGTTGTTATTTATAATGTTCATTAAGGGATTTATTATATCCTTTATAATACAATTATATTTTCTAAATGTATGTATGTAATTCTGAGTATCTGCTCGTCGTTGGGTTGAGTTGCCCTCAACTTGTCGTTTGCTGGCCATCCTTTATCTAAACGCGCACACACATACATCTGCATGTAAACACACACACACGTACAACCCATCAGTGAGTTTTAAGCTAATTGCTGCAAATTAGCGCCTTTATGCTAAGGCACCCGTCTGCCTGTCTCTTGGCCATGGCCAACTGAGCATTACCTGACCATCGAGTCGCACTTGGCGTGGAAGTCGGGGCGCGTCTGTTATATTGCGTGTGCCTCCCAATTAGGTTCTGTTACCACACACAATAAGGCAACTACATTTGACTGAATGAGACATTTATTGCTCGGGCATTTGCATTTCAATGTCAATTGTTTGGAGGCGTGTTTGCAGCGAATGGAGGCTATAAATTTATTAAAGTGCTGACAGAAATATTTCACAATTCAATTCAGTGAAATACTATTTATCAAAATATTAAAGTTAACAATAAATTTAAAACAATGAGCAGCCAAATGATTCTCACCTAGAGCTTTGTAATGAAATTAAAAATGTCTATAGACTAGCAATTAAAACAAAATGTGAACAAATCCCACTAAAGAAATGTTCATGGATGAAATAAGAAATGTTGGTGAGTAAATAAATTAATCGGAATTTTTTAGTTTATTTTATTATTTTATACTATTTACTTTACAAAATCGTACATACTGAA
The DNA here is from genome assembly GCF_023558535.2 of Drosophila nasuta. Taxonomy (NCBI): domain Eukaryota; kingdom Metazoa; phylum Arthropoda; class Insecta; order Diptera; family Drosophilidae; genus Drosophila; species Drosophila nasuta. The sequence goes on along the minus strand of NC_083455.1, from coordinate 5,075,245 downwards.
ATAGAAGACGTGAAAATTTGCTTTGAATTTGTTTAAATATAAAAAATTCAAATGGGAATTTTAGTTTTTTGGTACAAAGGCATGTACATATTGCCAAGGGGATTCTCATTTGGCTTTTATTTTATTATATCTCTATCTATGGAGAAGAATACTAAGCAAAGAAGTGGTATTTAATCCTATGATCATTAAAGGTTAAGAAGACTAACCAAAGGAATGGTATTTAATCCTATGATCATTAAAGGTTAAGATAATGTATGCGGGCAGCCAAAGTATTTGGCATTTTATGACACTCATACAAAATATGATATTTATAAGATTTTCTAATCTTAATAAAATGAAAAATTGAGAAAATAATTAGAGAAATTTCTGTAATTTGAATTGAAGTAGAAAAAGTGTCGTTAAGCTCAACTGTTGCATGGCAAAAGCTTCACAAATAGCTGTTCTCAAGACGACAATAAATCACACAACTTTCTGGTCAGCATACAAGAGAAATTTGTAGCCAATTTGTTACCTCAAATGAGAAGAGTGTCAACAAACTGTGCCACCAGAAAGCGACAGCCTCCATGGATTTGAAATTGGCCTGTGGCAGGAACAATTTATGCCACTTAAAGTTAACACCTCGCTGATTGCCCGACCAAGCGCAGTAAATCGTTTATTTGAATTATATTAATTTTCACGTACTTTTTTTCACGCTCGAAATAAATAAAAAATAAGAATAATATTAGATGTATCCTGTGAGTCTGTTTGCATTTTGGTGATTTGTTTTGTTTTTGTTTTTGTTTGTGTTTTTCTATTGTTCACCAGCTGGACAGTAGCAGACGACAATTTGCGTCGTTGGGTTGTCAGGACGACAACAAACGCAGGAGAAACAGAGGGAAACAACACAACGCGTAATAATAAATGAGAAGTGGAAAAGTTTTGCCGCCAACGTGCTTATTGTCAAGCTCGGCCAGACCGTAAAAAAACAAACTTCAATAGCAATAAGGCGACAAAAAATGGGCGAAAAACAACAGGCAGAAAAACATAATGTCCGACCAAAAGAACAACTGGCAAAAAGTTCAAGGCACTGACTTTATAGCTGAAATAATGCCGCCAAGGGTCGGGGAATCGTCGACCCGACTCGCGGAGGCGGCGTTGTTGTGGAAAAGGTGAGTCGCATGCCACGAGTGAAAGAACCAAAAAAAAAAAACAAAAATAACAAAGCAAATGCCGCCCAGTTGCAGCTCAACAGACTGGAAAGGGGCATGAAGACTGGATTGCAGACTAAGGAAACGTGTTGAGGCACTTTGGTGAGCTAACGAAATGTAACAAAGTGCCAGGCGCAGTCGTCTGCTCTCCGGAGTCCGGATCCATTGTCCCAGACAGCCAGCCGCTGACGTGTCCTGGTGTCCTGATGTCCCGTGTCCTGGTGTTTGTGTCCGCGTCCGTGTCCATGTCCGTGTCGCTAACGGGCCTGGTTTGTTATGTGGCTTTTGCCGGAAATTTGTATTTAGGCGCCAGCTCTGTTGTTTTTGTTTTAATTTTTTTTGTTTTGCCCTACAGGGTATGACTTTAGGCCAGTGTAGTCTGTGCCTCCGAGGCCTGCGTCAGTTCAGTTATTACTCAACCAGACAAACTAACTTAAATTAAACTCTTTAAAAAACAAAATAAAGAGCAAATAATAAACTACAATAAAACATTTAATTTTGTATGATTTGGGTATATTGAACTGAAGGCTTTAAAATGCTTGAAGTACTAATATTCAAAATTAAAACTTTATGTAAAATATTTGTACTTAACTTAAAAGTCAATATTTTAATAAATGTTAGATGCCTTTTTAGGAATACGAAAGCTAAACTGTCAAATTGGTAAACAGATTTTATTGGAAATAAAGGTAATTTCTTGTCGCCGTAACTTTAATTTTGTTTTATCTATAATTGCATTTTATCATTCAATGATTATCAAAAAAGTTGTAAAATATAATTTTAAAATAATAAAATAATGATATGATATGAAAAGAAATACAATTCTTTAGCTTCTACTTAATTTGAGAACAATTTTGAAATAAAAAAATAAATGTCTTAAAACAATATTACTTATATTATATTAATTATGCTTTTTCGCTAACTGTATTTTTCCATCATGTAATTATTCTCCTAAATTATGGAATGCAATTTTCATATAACAATATTAGGGTAGATTAGAAATTGAACAGTTTTGCTGTGATTACAGAATTCACCCTTTAGTGAATATCTGCTGCCGATGCAATTAATCTACGATTCGATGAAGCACTGGGAGTATAGTTAATGATATAGTCAAGGACAATGACAAAAGGACACAAGTGGGCAATGGAACGATATTTATGGGCACGCAAACACAAGGCCCGACAAGCCGACACTTTCGATTCTCTGAGGGACTCGAGGCACAAAACAAATGTCGTTGTGGCTGAGAGGAATGGGAAAGTGACAGAATGACAGGCGGGCGACGCATTAATAGAGTCAATAGAAAGACAATAGTTGAAAATTAACAAATGAATTGAAATTACTTAAACAAACTCATTAGCGTGTGAAAGTCAAAAGCGTTCATCAAACTGCCCGCACATTGTTGACACCAATTGTTTTTGGCCATTCTCGTGCCACTTTCCCACTCCCAATGGGAGCTGTTTTGGGGACATTAGAGTAAAGCCCAAGGGGCAACTCAGGTGACAGGCATCGAGCGGACAGCCCAAGACATCACACAAATGGCAGGAGTTTTTGCGTTTTCAAATTATTACCTCTCGTCTAAACATTCGGGCAACGCCTGGTCGATTGTTTTCATGTCCTGTCGTGTTCAGGATCCGCCTTCCATGCCCACTGAATAGCGTTAGTTCTTTTTCTTTTCCCCCATTGCATGTAATTAAATTTTCCAACCTTTATGAGTTAAGCATAGTAATTTTGTGTCACATTCCCGTCTTCTGCCTCTGGTCGGACTTTAAATTGACGTAACTGTGGCAGGTCGTCTGCTGCCCACCTGACATCAATGAAGATTGAGTTGTGTAAGCATTGAGGGAGACTGGGGGAATAATTCATTCAGCTGACAGCCCGCATATCTATAATTTTCATTAATTTTAATTGGCATAGTTATCAAAGCCGTGAAAGTGTTGAAGATGACTGACTGCCTGACTCTGGGTTGCGTAATCCGCCTGCATTAATTATAATGATTTTAAAGCGATTATAAAGAAATTATATAAATTAGCTTCGCTCTTTTTTCTGTCTTTCTACAATCGGTTTATACCGCTTTAATGCGGAGAAAAAAAATGCTAAATTAATAGAAATGACACCTAAGAGAAGGAATATTAAAAAACAAGATTAATTTAAAAAAGGCATTTAACTGTTATAATATTGAAAAAATAATTTTATTACACGTCTATCATGTAAAGTAGTTCATTTGCTTTAGACGTGTTTGAGTATTGTCCAATTAATTGGTAAGTTTACAATTTTGTGTTTTTACCAAAAGATTGATTGATTTATTGTTAAAAATATAAAATAAGCTTTTTATGAACATCATTTGTACTTTTTTGATTGATTAATAGAAAAGTACTAATTTCAGAATAGGGCAATTGGAAATATCACTTGAACGTCATTTCTATCTTTTTCGGATTAATAAAATATTATTAATTTCCGGGTAAGGAATTTGGATATTATTGTCAATAAAAGTTGAGTTCCAACTCTTAACTGCTTTCTGAACGTCAAAGAAAGCAGTTAAGAGTTGGAACTCAACTTTTATTGACAATAATATCCAAATTTCTTACCCGGAAATTAATAATATTTTATGAATCCGAAAAAGATAGAAATGACGTTCATTTCGATACAACGAAAAACCTTTACAAAAGGCTTTTTAAAAATTCAAATATTTTATTACATGATATAGTGGTGATTGCCATTCACAATTAGTTCCAAGACAACTTGAATAATTTTTATTTGATTGCAACCCAATTCCCAGGAATTATAAAGATTATAGTTACCATTGTAAGTACAAAAAATCTAGCTTTAAAATTGCGCTTGCTCGATTATATTTTTATACCCGCTACCCATAGGGTAGAAGGGTATTATAACTTTGTGCCGGCAGGAAATGTATGTAACAGGTAGAAGGAGGCATCTCCGACCCTATAAAGTATATATATTCTTGATCAGCGTCAACAGCCGAGACGATATAGCCATGTCCGTCTGTCCGTCTGTCCGTCCGTCAGTCCGTCCGTATGAACACCTAGATCTCAGAGACTATAAGAGATAGAGCTATAATTTTTTTCGACAGCATTTGTTATGTTTGCACGCAGATAAAGTTTGTTTCAAATTTTTGCCACGCCCACATCCGCCCCCGAATATCAAAAAAAATCGAATAACACGCCTAATTTTAAAGCTAGAGCTACGAATTTTGGTATATACAATAATTACTGTAGTAGTTATGATTGGTTGCGATCAGATAAAAATTGTGGAAGTTATTGAAGAAATACTTTTGTATGGGCAAAAACGCCTACGTACTAGGGGTCTAAGTTGCTTTGGCCGACAATCTGGCACATTGTGCCGTTTATGGTATATTTTGAATGGTATACTATATCGATATACCAAACATACCATTTGGTATATTTTTAGTATTTTTTTAGTATTTTCGGTATATTTTGAAAATGATACCGCAATATTTTGCCTTTATTAAAAATGGGTAGCGGGTATCTCACAGTCGAGCACACTCGACTGTAACTTTCTTACTTGTTTTAACTTGCAGACAGATGATGATGGCTGACAGACGGTCAAAAGCTCATGGCTATATCGTCTCGTCTTTTAACGCCGATGATGACTATATACATATACATATGAACATATATTTCCTGCTACATACATTTTCTGCAGGCAGAAGGTTATAATAGCTTTCTATGATACAATGTATCATGTATATGTACAATACTTCTAAAGATAACCCGAAGATAATCCTTTTTACCCCTTTTTTTTTATACCATTTTCCAACGCTTTAAGCGGAGTATTCTTTGCAATGCCTTTCAGAAAATATTTTAAATATTTCAAAATTTTCGATTAGTTTCATTAAATTCTAGAAGTTTTCCCATTAAGGCTTTCGCTCTGAAGCAATGTCGAGCATTTTTCTGGCATCAAGATGTTATCACGAATCCAAATGAGCCTGGAGCGATGTCTTCAGGGGCATCCACAACGCTTTCTTTCTTCGTTAAGCAACATTTTCCGCCGCAATCGCAGCGATGGCAATGAGGAGTGCTGGAAGCTGCCAACACGACGACAACACTTGAAATGCCTAAAAGAACAGAACTTTGATGTTCTGGTCATCGGCGGAGGCGCTGTTGGTTGCGGCTGCGCTTTGGATGCGGCATCCAGGGGCCTAAGGACGGCGCTAATTGAGGCCGGCGATTTTGCAAATGGAGCCAGCAGCAAATCGAGTAAATTAATCGAGGGCAGCACCGCGCACTTGCAAGCGAGCCTTCGAGGAGGAGATCTGCAGCAGATCCTTAGGCTGCAGCAGGTGCTGAGCGAGCGTGCCACAATGCTGAAGATCGCGCCACATCTGAATCGAGTGCAGCCCATGCTGATGCCCATATACACTGCCTTCCGGCTGCCCATCCTGTGGCTGGGATTGAAGCTCTACGATGCCATGTCTGGCATGTCGAATCTTCGAGCCTCGCACTTTCTCTCGAAGGAGGCAACGCTCAACGAGTTTCCCCTTCTGCGTCCTCATGGACTGCTCGGCTCCTTGGTCTACTACGATAGCCAGCTAGACGATGCTCGCATGTGCCTAGCTTTAGCTCTAACGGCTGTAAAATACGGTGCCACTGTGACCAACTATGTGAAGCTCAACGAGTTGTTGCCCGTTAACCAGGAGAGCAACTGCCGCAAGGCCGTTGTCGAGGATGTGCTGACCGAAGACTCGTTTGTGATCAAGAGTCAGTGCCTGATCAATGCAACTGGCGCCCAGACAGATGTGCTTAGAAAACTCGATGACCGGCAAGTCAACGCCATTGTTCAGCCCACGCTTGGAACTCATATGGCGCTGCCCGGTCACTTTAGTTCATCGCAGTGCGGCCTGATCTTCCCCAGCGGTCGCCAAATGGATGGACAGCCCTTCTACATGCTTCCTTTCGAGAATCGAACACTAGTTGGTTGCCTCGAAACTGAGCCCGAGGAACCGCGGCGAGTCTATCCTGCTGCCAATTGCGAAGCAGTCGATTGTCTTCTGGAGCAAACACGTCAAGTGCTCAACGATTGTGTTCTGGTGAGTCCGGATCACGTGCTCAGCTCCTGGTCAGGCGTAATGCCCACCATCATGTGCCCCAGCTCAGATGCTCAAAGTGAAATCACTTCCAACTACCTCTTGGAGGTGAGCAACAACAACTTGATTACCTTGGCTGGTGGCAGCTGGAGCTGCTATCGCGTGATGGCCGCCGAAGCGATCGATACGGCCATAGATCTGTGCTGCTTGGAGTCACAGAGCGAGACAAGCAACACTCACTACGTGTTGCTCGATGGTGGCGAGGAGCATTGCCCATTGCTGCCCATCAATCTGGTGCAAAACTATGATCTGCCCCTCGATGTGGCACAGCATCTGGCCGACACCTATGGCTGCAATGCCTACCAAGTGCTCTTCAAGACCACCAAATCTGAGAGGCAACGACTGCATCCGAATTTCCCCTACATTAAAGCGGAAGTGGACTATGCCTGCCAGCGAGAATACGCCTGCCAATTGGTGGATGTGATTGCTCGTCGGTTGCGAGTCGCTTTTGTGGATGCCTCGGCGGCATTTCAGATGCTGCCCAACGTGATGAGCATCATGTCCAAGCATCTTTGCTGGACTGCATGCACACAGAAATTGCAGCTGAAAGCGGCTAAAAGATTCCTCATGCAGCAGATGGGATTGGGCACGATAGTTAAATACAATCCACTTCCCAAAGAGGAGAAGAAAGACAAAGAAAATCCACCAAGCGATAATCTGCAAGACCCTCCTCCCTGTGACTATTGCAGTATTTTGGCCAAGGCGAAGAGCACAGCTAACAAAGATAATATTCATGCTCTAGGTGCTGTCATTCATCCAATTGTGGCAAGATCTCAGACGTTGGACCAAAATGAAGCATTCAATAGTGAAACATATTTGCCCCAATATCATAAAGGTATTGCTCCGCGTTATGTTGTCAACAAAGTGGTTTTTCCCATCCAATATGAAGATGAGGATGATGATGAGAATGATTTAAAAGCAGATGCTTCACAAACTGACAAGGACTGCAGTGAAAGTTATGTTGCAAAAATGGTTGAGGATGAGGTTGGAAATGATGATGATGATGAAGTTCTGAATGATTTGGAGGCAGACATTTCCCAAATTGACAAAGACTGCAGTGAAAATGATTCGTATAGAACTGAAGAATATGATCAAGCAGAAAGAGATGAAATTGCTGAGGATAGTTGTGAAGCAAAAGACACCAAATCGAATAAGAACACGTTGGGTTTCCTAAGCCAGCAGCAACCCGCCTGCATACGTCATTATTCTAATCCCTGCAATATTCTCATTTCATCGGATAGCAAATTGAATTCAGCCAATGTCCAGCAGCCTAGCAAGATTCAGACAGTTGCAAATTCTAAACCAGGGGAAACTTCAGAAAAACAGGAAAATACTCCTGAACCAGCTAAAGCTGAAGCTGCCAAGTCTCGTCTAATAGAAAGGCTTACTAAGCAAAACAAATTACCAAATCAGGCCAGCCATAGGATAATCAAAATCAACTCTAAGCTGCCTAGCAATAGTAAATCAAATACAAGAGTTGTCAGCTCTTCTACAGTAAAAGCCAATTCCAATGAAGTGCCCAAGATAAACCATCTAACTAAAGTAAGGCAAGTAAGGAATATTAATACCACGAATTTAAATGGGAATTCAAAGATTGACAACGCTCACTACATGAAGCTATCAGAGGAATTCCTAAAACCAAATCACTCCAACCGAAAGTGTTTTGAAACAAAGAGGCTCGATATAAAACGTAAACCGATTGAACCCAAATTCGCTATGAAGAAATTCAAGTATCCGAGCAAACCTCTCTCGCTCGACGATCAAAGACAAATGTTTAGTCCAAAGCGTGTCGATGGTTTATTTACACCAACAGCCCAACTGGAAGCTCTGCTCTCCAAGAATACGTATTACGAACAGCTGAAGAGAAATGCGGATATCAGGAGTGTACCAAAAAAGTAATACTCGAGAAACAACCAGTACAAGATTAGCTAATAACTACAAAAAATGGCAGACTATTAATCCAAATGTGAAAGCCACACCTGATTTGGTGGTAAAGCCACCGACATCTATTGCAAGACCCAATAGCGGGCTAAGCAAGAATCCAAACACGAAAAACACTTTCAACATACCTCACATGAATCCCAAGCATCGATAGTCTTCAAATTTCTATCTATTTGCTCAATATCAACGCAATCGAACACAATAGGAATACACTTGTATCATGGGCAAGTTGTTCTTTGTGTGGATTGCGCGGATATTGAGCGAATTAGCAATGGAAATATTTTTGAATCTGTGATAATGTCAATAAAAGTCGTTTCCAAGTAAAATAAGTATGTGTGTATAAATGGGTATTTATTTTATGTTTAAACCTACAACTTATTCAGAAGAAGTACTATTAAAAATGTTTAAAGTGTATCATAAATAGGCAATGTAAAATGATACTAATATAATAAAAGTAAGTACATTAAAAAAAATCAATAAATTGGCGTCGTTCTACATCGCTGAATTCAAAATAAAATCACAAACTTAACAGAGAAAACACATTTATTTTTGGCTGTGACATTAAAAAATTTGTTAAGTAAACACATATTTCGAAATCCTTCTTTCAAGTTTGAAAAACGATCTAAATTAATACAACAATCATTGAAAGTCACATGTATTCGTTTCAGTCATAAAAAAACTCATTTGTGTAGCTAACGAGCGGCCATTAGTCAAAATGGGAGGCACATTAAACTCGTCAGACGCGACGCAGACACTCATTCCAAAAAGATACCACCCAATCAGACAATAAATAAGGCAATATATGAACGATAAGCATATACAGCAACGCCCACATCGCGCCCATAACAATAATTCAAAATGGGTAAAATAAAAATCGCTTCCGCATAACGTGGGCGCATCAGCATCCCTCAGCGACCCCCAAACCCTAGAAAAGCAAATTTGGTTAATTTATTTGAAAAAAAAAAAATCGAAACAAGGAAAATATTTTAACGACATTTGCTGGCGTTGCTTTGCTTTTATTTTAGGAAGATTGAGGCACAAATTTGCAATTAAATGGCTAGACGAAGTCAAGATCTTAACATATTTAGCATAAATAATTTAAAAAGAAAGCAAACTAAGCTAATTTCATAAAAATATTGGCAGGAAATACTTCTTAGATTAACGTATGAGCAAGCTATTGAAAGAATGGGCACATTGCATAGTAAGGTTGTATGGCTATAGGAAATAGTCTTCCGATCTAGCCAATTTTTTTACTATGCATACAAAATATTTTTTTAGATTTTTGGGGAAAATTTCAAGTATATAATAATACAATTTTAACTCAACTATTGTTTAACTATAATTAATTCTAAGCCGTCAAAATTCAACTCAAGAGAACAAGTTAATGTTTTTATATTCATACTAATAATTTCATCCATTTTTCACCATTTTTATTCTTAGATTGCTTTTGTGCAATAAATTGTACTACTCAAGCTTATGCCATTTTGGTGGTGCTAAAATGTAAAATGATTTCAAATTGCGGGCCCATAAAATATTGCATTCATATAAAATTTAACCTAAACACGAGAGTAATACTTTTCAACTTTTGCTTTGCCGGTGGTCTCCACAGAGGCCATAAACAAACCTATTAGGTTGGCCTAATGTGAAACACTTTCACTTCCAACTCCTTTTTCAGCTCTTGAAAATTCTATCAAGCGTCGCTATCGCTTGGTATTTTTATGCTGATTAGCTTCGTTAACAATTTACAGCACGCGAAACTATTTCAACAATTTCAACTTGAAACATAAATTGCCCCACAAAAGGTCTATGCCAGTGTTGGCAAACTGAGTCGGGAGTCAGTGAAAAATTTTAATAAGCCACGCCGCATGCAGTTTTTTTGAGGAAGTGCTACGTACTCGTAATATAGAAAAATGCATGCGCCACACACGCGAGTTTGTAATATTAAGAAAATTCCTTCTCGCCAACGAACTGCAGCTATTAAAGCAACACACACACACACTCGCACTTTCCCACTTCTATGCGGTGCTTGTTAAAATGCAGTCAAGGACATCAGTGAAGAGGCGGTGAAAAGAATGCTTTAAAACGCGAAACGTCTGCCGAAAAAAAACACTCACAAAAAATAAATTCAGGAACAGAAACATTTCCATGACAGGAAGTATCGCACAAAATGGGAATAGCAAAAAATATAAAAGTATATAGAAACGTCAAACGGAAATAACGAGAAAATAGTATGCAATAAAATGTACTTTACTGTACTCTCAGGACTCGGAGGCGTCCCTCTTAAATAGGAAACGTTGACGGAAGGAAGTAAAATTCATATGTGCTTTAAATTACGTTCTGAGTTGATGAGTAAATGTGAAATGTGTGTACAGAATCATTTCTAATAAACATATATAAATTGCTATTAGTTATATGCAGAATTATGTATTTCCTCATTATTAGTCATTTAAAACATATATTTCTTAAGCTTATTTACATAGTTGTTACCATTTATTCTATAATTTTAGCTTGTTTATTAGTATAAACTATAAGCAATTGTTAAAGTAGTTGCTTAACAAATATATTCAACCCGTGAAGCATTGTTGAGCTATTCTCTATGAACTCTTATTAAAACAAGTAGAGTATGCTTGACTGTGAGATACCCCCTACCCGCAAAAAAAACAACATATTCTACAAATATACCAAAAAATATTCCGTACAAATATTAGAAAGAAATACTTGCTCTTTCGATATTGTACTACATTTAAGACCCGATTGCAGTAAGAGTTTTTTGCTATACAAAAGTATTTCTTAAATAACTTTCCAAAGTTATAAAACCCTTCCATTTTGACATAACAATAAATCAGTTCTTCATTATTTGCTCCATTTAAATTATTTTACTAACGCTCATAATTAAAAGTGTTTTTATGAATCAACTAAATAAAATAGATAGATAATTACATTTAAAATAAAAGCATGTTGTTAACTAGCTTTCACTTTCAAAAATATTTAATTTCTTTAAAAATAAGAACATTTTGAAATACTTAGTTTAAAATCTGTTTGTTTTTTTTATTATGCTTAAATGATTCAACTTTCAGCAGCATTGTGCAGATTCTGTTTAGTTGCCTGACACATTTCAATACACAGAAAAGTAACTACAACTATTCGTTTGGGTAGCCACAGTGCAATAATATTTTCGCTTTACCATGCATAAAATTATAATATATTTTCAGATGGAAGCAATAGCAGCAGTACAGGCATCTGTGTTACCACCAAACACGACTTGTCCATGTGCTGTGAGAGAATGTGAGAATAGCAGAGTGGGTCAAAAGTGGCAGTAAAACAGCGAGCGAGCAAGCGAACGAGCCAAGGACTTGAACATTGGGCCAAAACGATAAGTGACAAACATGTAAGGCAAACAAATGTATATTTTATACATATGACATGACGATGTTGCTCCATCGGCAATGGAGGAGGAGGGCAGCTGAGGGGAAGTTGTTGTTGAGATGCACAACTGTCAGATAAGTGCGGAGAGCATTTTACAGAGCATCTTTGCCCGCAGGTGACAAGTTAAACGTCTTGTAAGCATTTGCATTTGTACACAACGAGAAAAATACGAAGATACTCCATCTCTTATGCGGGGGCACGATAAAAGCAAATTTTCTAAAAATAAATAAATTACTAAACCAAAAGACAGCACCAGCAACAACCAAAAGAAACATACTTTATCTGCAGTTCACTTCGTTACTCGTTGTCTCTCGACCAAAAGCTAAGCGAAAGACTTCAAAAGGGTTGCTGTTGGCCTTGGCTTTAGCTTTGGCTTAAAGCATATTTGATTATGTCATAAAATATGCTGAAGCATCGAGACTCCAAGTTTGCAAGAAAAAAAGGAGATAAATTTAAGAAATATGCAAATAAACTCTTTTTTACCAAACCCATTTTATCATTCAACCTCCTTCAAAAGAACTCTTGAAAATAATTTTTCTAAATTTTTTCCCTCTATTTTTAAATGCCCAATTTGCCTTGTTTCCATGTTTTTCTATTGAGATGAGTATGAAAACAATGCATTTGAAATTTTCATAAACTGCAACAAATTTGACTCTTGATTGCTTTCAAAAAACGGGATATATTTGATATGCAATGTATCTTCGCTTACACTTTCGTTGATTCCATTTTATACAATCGAAGTGAATATACAAATTTCAAAGCTAAGGTATTTTATTGCTTAACAAAGTTATCAAGCTAAATTTAATAGCTAACAATTATTTCTGGGTCAAATGTGTCTCTCACTTTAGAAATTTAAATTAGTTACGTTTACAATACACTTTACAAAAAATATAAAGTTATTTATATACATACAAAACAATAACTAGTAAAAACTAATAGATAAATTTTGATGTGAACATTGTTATTAATTTCACTATGTATTTTATACGTAACCTAATGAATATTAATTTAAGGAAGATAATTATATTGCAGTGGAAGAATCTTTGAATAATTATTTATTGGTTTGCCATAGAAGTAGTTTAGAAATCTGCTATTTTTGAAATAAATTCTAATTATTGGAATTTCGTCACACTTTTTATACCCGCTAACCATTGGGTAGAAAGGTATTATAACTTTGTGCCGACTGGAAATGTATGTAACAGGTAGAAGGAGGCATCTCCGACCCTATAAAGTATATATATTCTTGATCAGCGTCAATAGCCATGTCCGTCTGTCCGTCTGTGTGTCTGTCCGTCCGTCCGTATGAAACACTGGATCTCAGAGACTATAAGATATAGAGCTATAATTTTTCGACAGCATTTGTTATGTTTGCACGCAGATCAAGTTTGTTTCAAATTTTTGCCACGCCCACTTCCGACCCGGGAAATCAAAAAATCGATTAACAAGCGTAATTTTAAAGCTAGAGTTGGTATATACAATAACTACTATAGTAGTTATGATTCCTGAAAATTTGGTTACGATTAGATAAAAATTGTGGAAGTTAAAGAAATACTTTTGTATGGGCAAAAACGCCTACTTACTAGGGGTCTGAGTTGCTTTGGCCGACAATCTGGTACATTTTGTTGTCTATGGTATATTTTCAATGGTGTACTATATTGATATACCAAACATACCATTAGGTATATTTTTAGTGTTTTTAAGTATTTTCGATATATTTTGAAAATGATACCGCAATATTTTGCCTTTATTAAAAGTGGGTAGCGGGTATCTCACAGTCGAGCACACTCGACTGTAACTTTCTTACTTGTTATTAATTGCATTTTTCATAATTTCATTAACTTTAGCAAACTCGTCAAAATAACTTTTTGTGGATTTCGAAAGGGTTATATGAATGGAAGCCACATAAAAAACAAAAATAATATCATATCAGAAAAATTTCGCTTTCTTAGTAAGACCTGGTAAGCCACCTAATTATATGTCGTTTGTCCATGATTAGAAAATAAAACTTGTTTACCACCAATATAATTTTACATTATATATGGTCACATCGTTTTTATACTTGGCATATGATATAACATATCAATCATTTCAGTCACATGTGAAACAAGTATTTAAGTATTTTCGCTACTTCCAACATTTGCAATGATTGCGACTTACAGAAAAGTCGGGTTTCTCCATCTCGCATAGTTGCTGGGATCCAGGTGCCCATAGATATATCGGGTCAAGTGAAATTAGAGTATAACATATATTTGCGCTGCTTAAATGTGGCTAGGCAGTTAATGAAATATCCTATTTTATAAAATCAAACAACTACAACAATCGGAAATATCTACAAACTTATGCTCGCCAGAGGAAAAGATTGACTAACAGTCCCCAGATTAAAACTTGACTAAAATATGATGAGTATTAGCATTGTAAAACCCATTACTTGGTGGTACCATTGATTAATATTCACCAAATTTTTTACAATTAATCGCATTATGGACAACAAAAAAGTATTTTCACTAGAAAGCAACTTAAAAATCTGCTAAAGTGCGGTTAAAATAAAAAAAGTGTTTATATACTTATGTCATAATTATGTTAAGCGCATTCGCACTCGTAGCACTTCAGCACTGAGAGTGTTCAGTGTTCAGTGTTCAATCAATTAATCATTAAGAAGCCCATTAAAGAGAGCTCATTAAATTATCAAAGCACTTACCCTTTGAAGGTATCTCGGCCAGAGTGGGCGATGCAGTCATCATTAGCAGCACAACAACAGATACGGCGTTGATAATGAGAGCGATGGCGGCTAAACGCCCATTGGCATGAGGCCACTGGGGGCGTGGTCGTTGTCGTGGTCGCGGTCGCATGTTCGGAGCCAACTTTCGATAAATCTCTGCAATGGGCAATGGACAAAAATTGTACACGAAAATGCAAAAGGCCACTTCCCGCGTGAGTGGCGAGAGGCACAAACAAAATATACAGCTGAAAAGTGAATGAGTGAGAAGCGGACGGAGGTGGGGATCAGATGATGTTACTGCTGCGCACAGCCAGCAAACGTTTTCACCTTTAATCACTTAAATGGCGCGTAATCAACAGCAACAATAGCAACAACGAAAACAGCAACAACAACCAGGGAAGCAACAACAACGCAGGCATTGCAATCAACACCAAATGCCGCCGACAGCATTGAAATTGAGCGTCATGATGGCAAGGATGATGACGTGCGGGTTTGCCAGCACTTAACGGTGAAATGGAGGCGGCAATGGCGCCCAACCCGGATCCGGATGCGTAGCGTTTTCAAGCTAAAGTCTAAATATACTTGTTGTTGCTGTTGCTGTTGTGGTTGTTGTTGCTCTTGTTGTTTTTGCTTGCTACATAGTTTGGCTGTAGCTTTTTGACTCTGCCAACGTTTGTTTGTTTGCCTGCCTGTCTTTCCGTCTCTCCCTCCGTCTATTCGTCCGTCCGTCCGTCCGTCAGCTTGTTCGCCTGTGTGCGCAAGGTTGGTTGGGCGGTTTGTTAGGCCGTTAGACTGTTAGAGGCTGTAGTTGAGTTAGCCAAGTACATTTTGAGGCGTTGTTTTGACGCGTTTCAGGGTGTCTTTGTTGTTGCCGTCGTCTAGATTAAGTTGAGACAATTAAATGAAATATACTTAGACGGCATTTAGACAGTAATTTGATTTTGCGCCTTGACTTTGATTCTCTCGTCACAAACTTTTGGCAACGATTTAAAGTTTACTGAATTATGTATGACTCTATTTATATTGACACAATTGTTGACCTAGCATTTAAGGATGTTTATGCCCTTTAAATTATATTTTGCAATTCAAGTTTGTTTAAGAGCTTGAAATACATTCTATACAAAATTCATATTACAAAAATAACTAGTCTGAATAAATTCCTTTGATACAATAACTTTTGGTACACTATTATTAATTACACTATGAATAACACAGACATCTAACTTACGTATATGTAATCTAATAAACTTTTGATTGTTAATTCTCATGTCTATCGAGTTCTGAACTAAAATATTTACGGCAAAAAACTTTGTTTCAATTTTTAGCAGAATAGACTATGACAACTACACTAAAATTTAAAATTATATTATTATTTCGATGATTGATTAAATAATTTTTAACAATGTTTTGCTTACAAAACGTAAACTTGAAATTATTTGAACAGAAATTTAAAAAATTAAATATTTCATTCAACAATTCTCTAAATAAATACTAAAGAGTTAAACAGCTTATGAAAAGGAGATACAATATCCAATCCAATCTATAATTATTTATTGACTGTATTTATATTGACATAATTGTTAAGGATGTTTATGTGCTTGGAAACATATTTTCAAATAAGAGTTTGTTTAAGATTGTCTTGTCTTCCTGATTATGATATAAAATAATTATATTTAAAACAATTTTTTAAGTTATCTATGAAATAAACTAAATGAACTTAAGTTACATTTTAATAATTGAAGTACGCAAGTGTAAAAATGGTAAAAGAGTTTTTTCCAAAGCAAGGACTATTCAAAACATATTAAGAACTCTTTTTTGGCGAGCACATGAGTAGGAAACTAATAAAAATTCAATACAACATTACACTACGTCAAAAGTATATAATTAAATAAACTTCTTATGTAAAAGTATTTCGTTTTTAGTCCAATACAAAAACTGTCTTCTATAATTATTTATTTAATTTTGTTGAGTGCATTTTTGAAGTGTTTTCAGTTTTGTAATTCACACAGAAAACTCTTCTGCATTTTGCTTGCGGCTTGATTTCTTTTCGCCTCAATTTGCGATGTCAAGCTGTCGTCGCTGTGTGTCTGAGAGTAAATCAAGTTTGACAAATGAAATGATTACACAAAGTAAACACAAAACCACCTGTCAGAGAGAAAAAGAGGGAGAGAGAGCGAAGCACAAAAAACTTGCCCAAAAGCCAAAAAAAAAGAAGGAATAAATAACTAAACACAAACGTAAATGTAGTGTTGAAATGTGGTGGAAGGGGGAACAAGTGAAAACGTGAAATGGAAAGAATGTGAGAAAAAAGAGCGAGCGGGAAACATGGCAACATTTTACAAGCGGAAAGCCAAAGGAATATTATAAGCAACAACAACAAAAGCAACAACGATGATTGCCAACAGCAAAATGCCAAAACCGAAAAGTAACGAAACGAACCGCACGACTCCGAAAATGCATGCCTGCAAAATGGCAATGGCAACACTTCCGCTTCCGGCGCTGCAGGCGTCATCACAACACACAGCACAGCACAGCACAGTTGGCAAAACGTTGAGCAAACTCAACTCAAAGGCAGCGGCGACAGACGACAAAGGACAAACGACAGACGAAGGACGACGGACGAGCCGAAACATAACAAAGCTTGTTAGTGTTGCTCCCCAAAGCGTTGACAACAACAATGCGAAACAATTTATGGTATTTTTGTATGCCAAATTGATGGACTACTAAATCACCCTACCAACATGAACAATTTATTGCTCATCAAGGAGATCAACTACTTTTAAATTGGCTGAATTTGAAAAAAAATAAATATGCAAATATTTTCAGCAAATGAATGCCTTAAAATCGTGAATCAAAAATGTATATACTTTATTTATATTTTAGATATAAGACTTTTAAGAATATCAATAAAGAATCGAAGAATTAACTTACAAAAATTTTTAGTTTTAGATTTAAGACTTAAATATTTTATTTAACAATTTTTATATCCAATTAATGTCTTAAAATCATAATTCCTAAATTTATTTTAGTTATCAATAACAACTTAAGGTTCCTACGATTATCAATATTTTTGTTTAAGTATTGATAAAAGATTTAAAAATAAAATATATGCAATTATAAAATTCAATTGGGAGGGGAAATAAAAATATGCATAGATTAAGATTTAAGATTTTTCCTTAATTCAATTTTGAGATTTTTCCATTCTAGAACCATGATAAAGGATAAACTTTCTTGGTTCAATATTCACATCATATAATTTTGATTCAAGATTATATTCTTGATTTCAACACACGGTGTAAATACAAACTTTTCAAACTCTATTCTAATATCATAGCCCTTGCTGTCTGCCATTTTTAGAATATTGTCAGTGCTTACATTTACAACTTTTACAATTTCGATATTGTTAGTTTGATTAAAATTGAAATTCAATTTGAAAGATAAACAACTTAATCTATATTCTGATAAATGATCTAATGACTGATTTAAATATTTTTTAATTGACACAAATTGTTGAATGGAACCTTATTAAATATTTTCAGAGTGTTCTTCTCAATAACAACTCATCTGACCCAGTAAACTTTTGTGAGTGCTGAAAGGGTATCAAAACAAAAGCCTTTGAGCAGGGGTCCAGACACGAAAAATGGCGACGAAACGTACGAAAATTGTAAACGCTTTTAATATTAAAGCGCTGGGATGAAAAGAGAGACAAAAAGGGTCAGAGAGGAGTTGGCTGAGCTGAGCTCAATGCTGCCACCAGAGGTAAAACAACCAACAAAATGCAACACGGCAGCAACTATAAAGCAACAACAACAACAACAACAACAATCGGTAGGCATGCGGTGCATGCAAAAAGCCGCGACTGCATGAAAATACAACGACAAAAAGTGGGAAAACTCGGTGGTAAAAACAGCAACAACAACAGAAAAACAACAACAAAAAGAATGGGGAAAATTCTGGCAGGCAGCTAGCTTAATGCCTGCGGACCAGCAGCACATAGAGTTCCTTTTTGCAAAGTCCTGGCTGCAGGCTGCATTCTCCTGACGCCAGCGCCAGGGATTCATTGGTAGATTCCATTGCTGCCTGGAGTTTGGCCTCTTCGTGACGAAAATGTTTCGCTTAACTGGATTTTCAAATATTTATTGCAACAAATTATTTTGCTGGTTACATGTCTCCAGCTCCTGCTTCTAACTCTTTCCTTCCCGCTGTTTGTGAGTGGTTTTTATGGCAATTTAGTTTGTTGCATTGCATTGTTGCAGGATTTTCAGAGTCGAGTTGAGTCTTTGCGGTTCTCTGCAGCAATTGCCAACAAATTAGTTTACATCGCAAATAAAAACTATCATAAATACTATTTACAATAAAAATATATATTTTAAAGTTAGATATAACAGAGAGTGCTAGGAATATGCATGCAACTTAAAATATAAAGTACATCATATAAAAATATGAATTAAGTAGCAACGCAAAAAGTAAAATATTCTGTTAAAAATAAAATTATTAATCAATTACCAAAACAAGTTATTTACTTGATTTCTAGCTCTCAATATTTTCTTTGATATATTTAAACTTCATATCTCGTATATTTCCCCAATTATTTCTTTCTGTATTTAGCTTGCTCAGATCTATTTTTCCCACATTTTTAAGGTTGCGTTAAAGTGTGAAGCTCCGCCTTTATTTAACCTTGCTCTCTTATCACTTTGGCATATCAATTCCCTCCTCACGCCTTCCCAAATGGTTCCATACAAAAAGTTTTGCTTGGGCAAACAAACAAAACACACAGAACTGTCGAGCAATGTTTTTGGCCAACTACAAAATATATTTGCAGCCGACAGAAGCAGAAACTCAAAACAAAAACAGAAACAATTTCTAATTACATCAAATTAAGCACACACACACACACACTGAGACACAGAGGCAAACACACACGTTGCAAGTTGATGTTGAGTAACGGGTTCCGGTTGCACACGACAATTGCACGGGCAAAACTTTCTCTTGATGCGTTCAAAACTTTTGCGAGGGCTGCCAGAAGCTGACAATTGATGGCAACACTGACATCGACAACGACAACGACAACGGCAACGACAACGACAACGAGAACGGCGTGAACAATGCGACGAGCAACATTTCGTGTCAAATCGTTTTATAACGTTGTTTCGCTTAACGTACTACACGTCAACGTAAGCGTAAAGACGTAAACAATTCGCGTTAGCGGCACACAAAAACACGCTTTACAGTTACGAGAGCTGAATGTTACATAGAGGGATTTCGATTGAGTTGCTGCTGCTGCGACCCTAAAGAGCGCATAACCGTCCGCACAGAAGGAAAACCGATGCACGACTGAACGTAAATGGCGTTGACTCGATTGGTGGATATGCGGCGACCTCCAAGTCACCGAACAGTGCACTTCGTTTCGCTTCGTGCGCTGCTCGTGCCATGTGTCGGCTTTTCGAACTTCGAAAGTGCGACCGAATGTAAGAGAGAGTGAAGAGCGACTCACTGGAAGGAGTCACAGCAAACCGAAGGCGACCCGCGAGACTTTCAAATGTTTGCCTTAGTTGCTTAGTGTCCGATGTGATGATGATAGGCACACAGTGTGCTCAGCATGCGGCTAAGTAAGTTGACTACTGATTGGTGGTTAGCTTAGGTTAGTTATAAGGGCTTGTTAACGCTATTATCATGTCCACTAAGCAAAGCTGGAAGGTTGAATATTGTGAAGTGAAAGTCTTATGGTAAACAGACAAATTCGTATGCGGTAAATCAGTTACCTTTTATACTTTATATTTATTTAGATAGCTCAATCTTTCAACTCAAAGCACTATGCTCGACCCGTTTTATGTAGTCAAATTAGCAAGCAGATTATAAATAGCAACTACATAAAATTGGCTTATCTCTCTGGAACACAAAAATTTGTTGTGTGGCAAGAACAAGTCTCTGGCAACCACAATAAAATTATGACGCATACGCAGCGTGGGCTGGCAACATTGCGATAAACACAGCGAGTAAAACTTAAAACCAAACAGAAGCTTCTAGCACTAAAGTTTCATCATACGCCTTTGTTTCAGGCAAATAAGTTTACCCAAAAAAAAACCTATGAAAAATACTTGTATTTAAAGCAAACGTTTTGTTGCAAGAGCTTGACCAACATTTTTATCAGAATGAGCCGCAACAGTTTTCCTCGGCCAGGCATCATTTTTCAACAACACAACAACAACAAAAAATGGAAATGAAAAAGGCATAGGAAAAAGGGACCAACAACAGAGCAACGTTGATGACGGCGATGATGATGGGCAAAGCAACAACATTTGACAAACGGCAACGTCACAACTTTGGGGTGTCGAGGTCAGCTTGGGACAAGGAGGACCCCTCCTCCCCCCTCACTCATCATCGCAATAATTTTTGGGGACATTCTTTGAGTGTATTTGTGTGTGTCTGTCCGCTTGTCGAATCCATTTCAAAGCGCATTAAAAGGTATTTAGAAGCTTAGCACAAAGTCTGGCCATTTATAAACTGCCATAAAGAGAACAACTCTTTTGCCATTTCATGCTCGAAATTATTATATAAATAACAATACTACATAATGTTGTCAGCAAAATGCTAATTTAAACGCAAAGCAATAAATAATTGTATTTGCAAATAATGTGGAATCTATGAAATTGGCATTTATTTTAGAGGTGTTTAAAAATGTAAATATTTAAAATGCCTAAAACTTTATTTGAATTTAAATTATTTTTCAGTTACTGCTTAAAAGTAATAATATATTTAAAATAATTCAATGGACTTGTTGATGGAAGTACTTTAAGCTAATTTATTTAATGCAATTTATTTTAAATCCAAAATTTAGTTAAACAAATAGGTCTCTAAGAGATTTTATTATTTTATTTTGTCTAATTGAAATATATATTTTTAAATTAAAAAAAAAATGGTGCTATGTCTAGATAAATTAAAACATAATAAATACAACTAAATAAACTTTAAGTATTTTGCGTATGCTTAAAAAGATTAAATGCATACTTAACTCGACTTAAAATTGAAGCCAAACTTAAAGAAGTTTTGTGAAAACTGTTTGCAGTTATTATCAGCCAATTCTCAAGCTGCACAACATCCCAAGAAATGAAAGAAAAGTCTGCAAAGCTTTTTAGGGATGTGACATAGAACAAATCCGCTTTGGCAGCATTGTGATCCCTGCTGGTACCTTCCCCCTCTGTATCCTTATTTCCTTTTCAACAGTCTTTAAGGACACCCTATGGAACGGCATTTAGCTGTATTTGAACGGTGTCGCTGATGATGCTTCTGTTGCTGCTGCTGTCGTGTAAGAAACGACACCCAAAAGTGCGGGCATTAAATGAAAGTTGCACTTGCTTTTCCTATTCCATTTGCCCTTTTCCATTTTCTTTTTTTTGCATTTTTTTCTTCTCCAATTGGCGTAAATTGCAAGCGCATAAAAAAGTGATAAGTAGTGCAAGGCAAGAACAGCTTAGGGTTGGGGCTGAGACGAAAAGAGGGAGGTAATGCAATCCTTTCTACTGCAGCTGCTGCTGCTTTGTCTTCAATATAACAGCACCCAAGTGGCAAGTGTCAATTGATTTCCAGGGATGTGGCTCTGTTTCTGAGTGTGCGTGAGGGTGTGTATAAGTGTGTGTGTGCCTAAAGCGCATTAGCTGCAAATGGCAATAACAACAACAACGGAAACAACGAGATAAAGTCGCTGATTGCATTAAAAGCACAAATAGCTGCTAAAATTCAAGAGATCAACAAATATGCAAGAAAATCACCAGACTACAAAGCAATGAAAATCTAACCAACATTTCACTCTTTTAAATGGCCCAAAAGCAAACGAACAATTGTCACAGCTTTAAATTCTTTTTGCCATCTCTCTTCACGTTAGCTTTATTCTCATCCTCTTGACAACAGTCTAGACCCAATATTTTGCCAATTTTAGGCTAGGCTTTTGTTGCATTTTGCCTTTTGTTGTTGCCCGTTCAGCAGACTCCTAAACTCGCTTGGACTGACTGGAGTAGAAACTAAAATACAAGGACTATTAGCAAAAGGCTGGCCGAATGTTCGCAATGCTCGCATAGAAATGAGCTCTTTTTTGAAACCATTCAGAAGCTATTTTTGACTAAAGTTTAAATTGAATTTGTATTTAAGAAATGTTTGCGAAACTTCGAAATATACCGATTATACTAGAATTGGTATAAAAATATACCGTTACATTCAAAATATACTGTAGAGTACAAAATATACCAGATTATCAGTGTTGGAATATCACCATTCCCAGACAAAATTAGCAATATACCATATTTAGTATTTAAGGTATTAATGAATTTAACTCCTGTGGTCACACTATTATTGTCCCTTTCTGGTAAAAAGAAGCGTTCTCTCTTCTTTCTTGTTTCTCAAAGTGCTAGCTCATGGTGTGGTGCTGCTTAAATAAATAAATAAAATAAACATATCAATTAAAGAAATAAATATTCTATCCTGCGATATTATTTAAAACATTCAAGTGAATGAATCAAAGCAATTAGGATATATAAATATATAACATAAAATTATTATAGTCTCAGAGACATATGTACATTCGTGTTCATATACAAACATATAGACGGATATATCAGAACACTTTGAACTCAGTTATATATTTAAAATATTTATATTCTAGTTTTAGCTATTTTTTTTTTGTTAGTTGACTAAATGCAACTAGTGATAAAATGGCAATAAAAGATTAACATTTTTGAATGCGAAAAAACACAAGACTATATTAAGTTTATATTTGTGCAATATATTGATATTTTCTTATTAATCTGAAGCGCATACAAATAAAACTCTGCCATTTTCAATTGAAGCGATGTCGAATTGCATATTTCATTCAACCCAAACAAAACTCTTCAAACTCCAACTCAAATAAAAATAAATCTCTGCGCCGTTTTTGTGTGCTGGACACAAACCCACACTCTAATAAATCAGATTAATGTGTACTTAATATTTGCCATTAAGTTTTTATTACTTTCCCCATAGACACACACACGTACACGCAACACACACAGACACACTTGCTCTTATATGTACATATATAGGAGTTTGTCGACCAGGTACATAAATCGGAGGAACCCGTTAAACCCAAATAAAATATGTCAATTGGTTACGATGAAATAAACGATTGTTTTGCTTACCATTTTAGGGCGAATGCGAAGGGAGACTTTTTTTATTTCATTGTTAGAAATAGGAACAGAAAAGTTGGCAATATAAGTGAAATATATATTTTGCAATTAAATGAGATAATTAAAATAAATATTGTTTCGAAAACTATGAATATATATATTATTGTGAAGAAACTTTCGATGTAGACATTGTACGAATTAAAATTATTTTTAAAGCATTTCTGTAAATCAAAACTAAATGGTAGCTAGAAAATATTTATATATATATATATTATATTTATAATTTATAATTATCTTAGCAATAACATTAGTAAATAAAATTCGATATACTTATAGTTATATTAAACAAATCAAACAATCATTTGTCATATGCAAAATATCTCTTAGTTCAAACATCAAAGCTAAGATTTAGAATTAAATAAAATTTATGTATACATATATGCAGTTACATAGTCAAATAAGGTGCGCATATAAGAAATAATTATAATTTGTTCTTAAACGTTAAATGT
This sequence comes from Drosophila nasuta, assembly GCF_023558535.2. Taxonomy (NCBI): domain Eukaryota; kingdom Metazoa; phylum Arthropoda; class Insecta; order Diptera; family Drosophilidae; genus Drosophila; species Drosophila nasuta. The sequence continues at coordinate 5,051,189 of NC_083455.1, read as the reverse complement.
CTCTTGACACAATTGAAATCTTTAACCAGGTGTAAAATAAAATAACATATAGATTTAATTGTATAAGTGTTAGCTCTTAGCTTTTAAATAAAATAATATATATGCAGTTATCTTTATATAAATTTTTATAACACTATTGAACTTTTTCCACCGGTAAACATAAACTTAAAAATCACAATTTATTCTGTAAATGTCTCTTTAAACTATAAACTTCTTACACAAGCTTAGTCTAACTTTAAGTCGATTCAGGTAGAACTAATAATAGGGCAAAAAACCAGATTTTGAATGCAACGCTGGATCTAAGTTCAGACGTGGCCAACTCTTTGCGGCTTTGTCTGAGGGGGGAGTTATGCCAGACATTTCCTGTTTTCGGTTTTTGCCCGACATTGCGAATCCTTTGCTTCCGTATTCACGCAAATATGTCTGGCAAAACATCGTGGGTCCAGCTTCAGTGAATTTTCAATTTTATCGCTTCCAATTTTCAGACACATTTTCCGCCACTTTCCACGCTTGTTGCCTGGACTCATTCTTAGCGTAGTTTGTATTTTCCATGGCACGCTTTGTGTGTTTTGGTTTAGCTGCTACGTGATTTATGCATTGGTGATTAGTGGCGATTTCTTGGGAAGGCAGTCATAATTGTGTCCGATCAGAAAATCAATTCCATGCGCCAGCGACGCCGACAGCGCAACAGGAAACGTCAAACACTTTACAGACTGCAAAAACAATATGCTCAAGTGGCAGTTGTTGTTGTTGTTGTTTGTGGCATGCAGCAAACGCAGACATTGCAAGTACTATTAGCGGCAGCATGTGCTGCCATTGTTATCATTGTCATTGTCAACGATAACAACAACAAGTCTAGTTGTTGCAGCATGCAACAACAACCAATAACAGCAACCACAACAACAAATAATACCGAAGATTTCGTTTCACGAACAATTTATGGTTCTCATCGCATAATGGGGCTTACAATGTTTTCCCAAGCTATTGACTTTTAAAGTTTAATGTTAGGTAATTAATTTCATATGATACTACATTACCCAAATTTATAATGTCTTCTATACATTTTGTATCTTTAGTTCCAACATTGAGTTCCAAATTGGGTTTATTCATAAAAAAATAATAACAATTTAATTAATATAAAGAATAGGGAAAAATATTTTATTATACAAATTCAGATAAATTTATATGAGACAATATTTCTATACTATTTCAATATTTTGTGAAATAATTGTTTAAAATAAAATTAAGGTTGTGCGCTAGGTAATTAATTTCATATGCTACATTACCCAAATCTATTATATAATGTATCCAAAAATAAATAATTCTATGTTTTAATGTATTTAACTTAAGATAGTTTTGTAAAAAACGCTTTCAAATAATCTCATTATCTAAAGTGATACAACGAAGTTAACCTATATTGGGATAGTACATTTAAAAAAAAATAATGGATTATTATAAAATTCTTTTAATTTTAAATAAAAGCAAAGATTTTTATAATTCAAGAATAATCAAAATTTCCATGTACGTGTAAGAAAACTTTCCCACCAAATTTGTTTTTTTTATATATAGTAACCCTTTTGGTAGGATACCTCTGTTGGCCGGACAAAAGAGTGCGAGAATTTAACTTCGCCTCTAGATATAACAATGTATGAATGTTATTTTTATTAAGAGCAATTTTGACCGTTTGTCTTTTTGACTTAGATAATTTCTAAAGACTCCACTGTGCGTATAAGGAAGTGCAACACATGCATAAATTAAGCAGAGCTGAGAGCGAGACTGAACAAGAGAGGGAGAGAGAGAGAGAACGAGGGAGTGAGAGAGAGCCCTTTGGATGGGTTTGTGGGATGTTGAACAGGTGGCGGGTTAACTGTTGGTGTTGTTGCTCAAGCGTGCATGTTCCCCATTATATATACAGTCAGACATTATCGGCACTCCCCCTCCCATACACACACACACAAACACACCAACACAGAGATAGATGCAGGTATATGCATAAAACATGTCTCGGCACAGTGGCAGCAAATTGAATCAATAATATCCAATCATGGGTTAACAATGCGAATTGATTTCTAGGCAAGCATGCCGTATACTTGCAGGATACGTAGCATGTTTGTGCCTCAGCCATATGCAAACATGACAGCCCAAGGATAACAACAACAACAACAGCAACAACAACAACAGCAAGAACAGCAGCTGCAACAATTGGCCACAAGTCAGAGCCCTTTTAGCCTCGATGGGCGGAGAACAAGCACATCTAACAAGTGTTCATGTAAATATTAATTAAGTTTTGGCTTTTGCTGCATTAGCCTTATGCTTTTGTTGCCGACAGCACAGCACATATGGGCAGGACACCGGGCAGGACTCAGGACTCAATATACCAGCAGGTGTAAGCATCTATGTTATCAGCAATATTAGTTGCATAGTTTACCAGCAACCTTTGGCCTTTGTTTAATCAACTAACTCAAGTTGCATCTAAATACTCGAGAATCTTCTGCACTTTGGGGATGGGTTGCCATTGAATTCAATTAGTTGACAAAGAGTTTCATTTAATTTGACACTAATTTGCTCTATACTCATTTGTTGTTACTGCTGAGGTTGTTCACAAGCTTGTTTGTTGACTTAAGGCAGACACTGTTCGAGGCTGTTTGCTGAATGCAAATAAATAAATTATCAGTTCGAAGTGACTTTGTTTCATGGTTTATAAGTTAATTAATTTACTGAATTCCTTGAAGATAAATATGTTACACTTTACTTAACTCAATTAACAGATTGTTAAGTTTATATGGCAAAAGTGTCTTACAAGGTTTTGAAAGGTTGCTAAAGTCGTATTTTAGTATAAGAAACTACTGAATATACCTTAAATATGCAAATGTTTTTAAAAGTTTCAAATCATTTTAATCATTAATTATTTCCTCTTTTCTCCAATTGAATTCAAGAAATTCCCATTAAAATTCTATTGTTCATTTAGTTTTTAATTTAATTCGTTTTTCTGTGAAATAACGATATTCAAATGGTAATCGCATTTGCAGAACTTTTTTAATATTGCCTATATTGAGGCTATTCATTCAATTTGAGAGAGCCTCAATTCAATTTGTGTGTCACAGCTTAGTGCGAAACTTTGAAAGGACCATAAAAATTATACCAACTACAAATGCAATTTGTAAAACTTTAAGTAGCAAATGGTGTCGCCAACTGCCGCGAACAGAAACAGAAACTGAAACGGAAACTTTTCGCATTTTCATTACAAGTTTCGCTTAAATATCTTCCATGCAATGTAACCTCAATTCAAGCTTGTGCATCTGCATAATTTGCACAATCTTTTAATGCAAATGGTATGAATTCATTCATGGCGTGAAATGAGTCTTCAAATTGCATAAGTGACTCTGAGAACTATTTTCAAATATAAGTGAATTCATGAAGTATCCAATAATATATAAATACTGCATACTACGGCTTTCAATTTTGTGGCCCTTAAGCGTGTAAGTTAGAAATGTGTGACAGTTAAGTGACAAAAAAATTAACAAAAAATCTAAATAGAGTTCTTATGTTTCTCGTAGAAAACTTAAAATTCTAAATAATTTTAAGTGCTCATCCTTAGACTACAAAAAGCTCATCTAACTGCCTCAAGTTTGTGGCTATTAAGTGAGTAAGTGCGAAATGACATACTCTTATACTGCTATATCTGAAAATCAGAATTGTATTGTTTCAATAAGTGTCACTTGATTCGAAATCAATCGATTAAACTGAAAGAGAGCTACTCTAACAGACGAAAATGAATCAAATACTTGTTGTTTTTCAAAACAACTTGTTTCAGATGTCAGTTGAAAGAAAGCTAACGAGTCATTTTGAAAACAAGAGAGAGAATTTAATGTCAGTTTTGGAGAAATTCGTATCAGATCTAGTCAACTGCCGGCTGCAACGCAACTTTCACATTTCGAAACGAAATTTTTGAAAAAAAAAAACGAATTGTTCTTCATTTGTTTTGGCTTTCATCCTTTAAAGACAAGAGATAAGGGTAAGCAAGTGTTGTCCACACATCATCACGCATTCCCTAAAGAATCTGTCTCACCTTTTACGAAAAGCGACAATTATTGATAAGTGAAACCATAATGGGCTACGATCTAGCATTGATCATCGGACACGTCGATGAGGAGCTACTCTGTCCCATTTGTGCCGATGTGCTGGAGGAACCGATGCAATCCTCGAGCTGTGAGCATGCCTTCTGTCGCTATTGCATCGAAAAGTGGATGCAGGAGAAGCAAATCTGTCCCGTCGATCGCTTCCGATCTGATGCCCGTTCATCTGGTGTCCGTGTCGCGTCTGATGCGCAACATGCTCAGCCGCCTGAAGATCAAGTGCAGCTTTGCCGAGAACGGCTGCTCGGCGATCCTCTCGCTCGATGAATTTCGTGATCATGTGGCCAACTGCAAGAACAATCCCAAGGTGGTGGTCATGTGCACTAAGGGCTGCGGCATGAAGGTGCCCAAGGACGAGCTGGCCAAGCACAACTGTGTCTTCGAGTTGCGCGAACAGCTCAAGGATCAGATCAGCGAGATCAGCGAACTACGCGACCTACAGGCGCATCAGGAGCGTCGGCTCAACGAGCATCGACGTGAGCTGGAGCTGGTGCAATATTATATAGCGGCACTGCGTTCCACCAATCCCGTTATACGTAATGTTGGCGACCAGCTGGATCGCTACTCACTGATGCGCTGGGGTCGCAGCCTGCCTCTGGCCTCGGTTCGCACCTGGGGCAGCCTCATCTCCACCCCGGACAGCCCGATGCACATGATGGTGAGGGAGGGACTGCGGGCCAGCGGGTGTCCGCTGCATTTGATCAATGTGCTGATGGATTGCTGCTACGAGGACAGCTGGCCGGAGGGCCTGGCGACGCTGGAAATGCGTCGCATGAATCTGCATCGATTGGCGCAGTTTGTGACACGCCTGCTGCCAGTCTTAATCACTGGTAAACCATGCGTCGTTGTCCTGGGCGGCGACAATGCTCACATGCCCGAGAATCTGCGGCCCACGCTGGGCATCATTATGATATTTGTTGATGGCGTCGATGAGACGCATTCGGAGCCAGCACCGCTGCCGGATAGCGACTATATGTGAATCAACATTTTTGGGGGTTATTTCATTCGTGTTCGAATCGCTCAAAATCATTTCTTTGGATGATCAAATTTTCTGACGTTGTTCTTTTTTCTAAGTTTGGCTTGGCTTTCGATATTTGCGCTAGGATGTGAACGAATTGCGGTATCAAAATTGTTTAAAAGTATCGCTGTCGTCCACCTGACAACACCCAAACAAAAACAAATACATGTTGGGTCAATTGCCAGTTGTGGAGCAGCAACCCATCAAATTTTGTTTATCTAAATTGAATCAGTTTGTAAATCCAAAAAAAGAATTTATTACTGCCTTTGTGGTTCTGCTTTGTACAATTTATAAATTGGATTTAATAACTAACATATATATTTTTATTGAAGAAGAAATGGATAAGAGCACAGAATATTTAATGTCCATTCTTGGATTTACTAATAAGCTATTATTAAACAATCAAATAAGAAAGATACAGTTCATTGTGCTCGATTGTAAGATTTCCGACACTCAAAAATGCCATATTCTTAAAATATAATAAATTAATTTATTGACTACCAATCATTTTCAAAAGTACCATATTTTAAAAATATATCAAATTAATATACCGCAAAAGTACTCAAATATTTCAAAGGCTTTATTTGGTGCATTAATATGGTATTATATTAAAATACACAAGAGATCTAGGTGTTCATACGGACAGACAGACAGATGGACAGACTGACATGGCTATATCGTCTGGTCAAAAATATATAGTATGTGCTTTGTGATGTCCTTACATAAATTTCTTCTACTCTTGGGTAGCGCATATAAAAAGATTTCACTTTCATTATCTTTCTGACTACATATGTAGCTTTGTTTAATTATTGTGAATTTAATTATTCAATATATTGTTAATAATACAAATAATTATTAAGATTAACAATTATATTTCAATTCTCTTGTAAATTAATATTATAGGATTATCAAAAATCTATACAGAAATCCAATAAATTAAGTATATTGTTTTTTATCTTTTCTGTACGGTGAGATAGTAAATAGCTGATTTTGCTTTTGTTGCGTTTTGAAACCGAAAATTAAACGCGAATTACAACAGTCTAGATTTCATAAAAAAAAAAATTGAAAGTATTTTACTAGTAGATTAGAATAACTTTTGAAATTTAACTCGTGTTTTCTCTTTTTTCTTGAAAATTGTTTATATGCGAACGCAAAGTGAAGGATATCTGCTGCTGATCAAATAATTTGATTGAAACATATATTCATTAGCATTACTAAATAGGCAATAATACCTATCTAACAATTGTAATTCGTAAATTTGATTTTTTCAAAAATGAAATGCAGCTTAAAATAGTTGCAGCTTCTTTCTTTCTATTATAAAAGTTTGCATAAAGATAATATCATTTTGTTTTGCTCTTTTTTCACAGGCCAAAGGAAATCAAATCTACCAGTTGCACACAATTTCGCCGAGATATTTTCATAAATAAATGCTGAAAGTTCTTGTGCATATTTATGGCCTCAAGAGCAGCGGAAGTTATGTAAATCTGCAAAACTTGTGGCTCAAAACAGATGGCGGCTTAAAATGGACTCTTGTCATCGTGCAGTTTGTACGTGTTCTTCTTGGTCTTGTTGTTGTCGTTGTTGTTGGACAAACAACAATTTACAAAATTTTATTTATAAAGTGAAATTTTAACAAATTAACTGCGAATAGGGAAGCCGAAAAACAAACAAATAACCAGACCAGAAAGAAGGACACCTTTTCACTCAACAGTTTTGAATTGAGTATATCGTATGAATTGTAAATTTTGCACAAACACTCAAGAGCACACACACACATATACACATACATACGGACACAGAAGCATGCTCTAGCAACAACACATATTGTTATGTCCAAATATTTACACAATATCAACTATATATGCAAACACAGTGACAAAACTGACAATGACAATTTCTATATGTAAGTATGAATTTGGTTTTAAATTTCATTTCGTTTTGCCATCCGTTTGGATATAAATTTTCATGTTTTCCCTCAGTTGGCATTTGCCATTGTCCGCTTGCTTTTTTGTGACAACTGTACACATAACTATCTCACATTTTGCGCTCATACTTCTTTCTGTCAAACTTCTGAGCTTCGTTGAATTGCAATTGCATTTTTCTATGCATTCGAAGTGTGGTTGTGAGAGCAAGATACTTCTTGTTGCTTATCTACTGGAACAGCTGCGACTGGACTACACAATAGGTTTATGAGTTTACTTTGAATGTTTGATTTAAATTTCGCCTCTGAACCAACAGAATACAATGTGCACTTGCAAATTTCTTACACAATCAGCTGCATGGGAAATAAGAAAATATTAAGAATCAGCTTGGAATTAAAAATCTTACTAACAGTTTAGAGCATAGGATTAAAAGAAGCATCATTGCAAGGTAAATATTATGTGATGTAAAAACTAAAAGAAAATGTAAAAAAAAACAAAACAAAAATATTTAAATAACAAATCAATATTAAAGCCAAGTGCGTGATTTACTCTCTCAAAGTAACTACCTTAGCACTTGCTTGTTATTTATGGCTTTCTAAGAGAGAAATCAATATAAATTAATATTCGAACTTTGAAGCCACATTTCCAGATCTGTCAATTTCAGCCGGCGATGCGCATTAGAATATTATCAGCAATTTTCGTTTGACTTCGTTTGGATACAACAAACTGTAGTAGACAATCGAAAACACAGTCAATGAACCAGGCTAATTTAATAAGTCAAACACAACATAATATATACACAATCACCATCACACACACACGCACACACACTCACTGTGTCTATGCAGCTTGAAGGCCTAGAACAATATTTTTCCAATTGAACTAACGCCAATATAATGAAAATCAACACTTCCGGTTTGCTAGGCATCAACGCAGAGAGCAGACGAAGGATACATGCCACAGTCAACTACAACTACACTGACACACACACACACACACACACACACACATACACAGTGAGAGTGTAACGAGCTACAAATGTTCACCGCAAAATGTGTATTTGCATTTATATTTGTTGTACTCGACGTGTTGTCATTTCATTGCAAAAAGCGAACGTGACACATTTGCCTCAAGTTGTCAGCATCGTCGTCGTTCTCGGAATATTTGCCTCACTCAATCTACGATTATATCGTATCTTTAGGTACGACTTTTTCCTCAAATTAGTTGACGTGGAGTGAGAGCTTGGAATAAAAGCATTTAGCTGAATGCGAAATTAGGTAAGCATTGAAACTTAAAAAAGAAAATAGAAATAAAATAAGAACAGAAAAAATAATCATATTAAAATTGTGTAAATGCATTTAATATGGAATATAAAATAAATACTATAATATGAGTGTAGTACTATTATTATTGTGGTGTATTGTTTAAAAATAATAGTAAATGTAAATTCATATAAAAATATTAATGAATATTATGCATCCTTAATAATGAAATTACTATTAATATAATAAATTATTGAAGTATATTCGTTGTTCCACATTATTTATGAGCTTCATTAAAAAAAAACAATCATTTATTGTAAAATATTAAATTAATACTGTTAAATGTATATATTTTTAGTATGTACAGTGGTATATTGTTTAAAATTATACTAAATTAAATTAATAACATTGCAATTAGAATCTTATATTTTGCCTAAATGAGTCGATGTTCGTTAGATGGATGGAAATCAGAAATTGTAAATTATAAGTTGCATTTTTAATCAAATTTAAATTGTAGGGTATGAGGAATAACTTGACGTGCGGACCTAACTAAATGTGGCTACAACTAGAAAAATATAAAAGAAAATTACCATGAATAACTGTCATTTTGCGTTGTTGCTTGTTTGCTCCAAGTCGTACACATTACACGAGAACGTGGATATGTACGACATATGTATATATAGTACACATGGTCCACAGGATGCCATCATCTGCAAGAGGGGAGGAAGAGAAGAGAGAGAGAGGGACGTCGTGTCAGTTCCCATCAGAACACGGACGAAGCGGTCACGTTCACATCGTATGACCGAAACGTGCAATTTTTAGCTTGGACACAAGCCTGGACCAAGGACTATGGAGTACGGACAGTTGGGCAGTTGGCAGCGCAATAAGCACAAGTTTTATGCAATAAAATTAGCCGAACAGAGGAACGCACAAGACACACGCAGCAGAATGCTCCTCACTGGCTGATAAGATAATTTTATTTGCCTGTTATTGCATAAAGTCATGTGAGCAGCGGAAATGAGTTGAACTAAAGTAAAACGCTACGTGCCAGGCAACGTACAGCAAGAATGGGAGAGAAAATGCGGAAGCACAGTGAAAGTGGGGAAGCCAGTGGAATGGCTTCTAATAAGATAATTGACTTGTTTGCGGATTGATGTAAGTGCTTGTTAAATTGCGGCTAAGCCAAAGATACTTATGGCTGGATTAAGAAGGTCACACGATGATTGTTACATCAAGTATTTTGCTTATCTTATTGAAATTTAGGAATGGGACCTTAGCTTAAATTTGACTTTGACTTGAAAATGTGTCAGCGACACGAAGCGATTTGAAAAGCGATAAAGAAAACATCAAACATATTTACTTGACCTTCTCGGTCGCCAAGCACAGCATCCACCTGGCAAGCCAAGCCAATTGAAGCTACCCCAAAATGAGATGAAGAAACAGCCAACAACACACAAATTAGGCAAAAACGCCAACTCGATTCGGTGTTGGATCATTGCGCACTCAACCGGCATTAAATCGCTTGTAGTATTTATAAGTGCGCCACGGCAATGGACTTTATGCACGAATTTCATTTCCCTTTAATTCGACTGGGCTAGTTGTACTTTGTCACCAGGAAAGTTGCAGTTACATTGCTAATTAAATTTATTAACAAAAAGCATAAAATATGCAAACATGATGCATAAAATATGTAGCAAAAATTTAAAAAAATTTTAGATTTCATAAAAAATAAAATCAAGTAAAAAAGCTATATGCGAGTGTGCTCATTCCACTTTCACTTTTGAATGTAAGCAAAAAAGTACGGTATTATTCCTCAAATATACCAAATTAATATACCCCAATATACCCCCAATTATAGCAAAGGCCATATTTGGTAACAATACTTGAAGATACGTTCAAAATATACCGTAGATGCCAAAATATACCAGATTGTCAGACAAAGCAGCCAAGACCCGATTGCAATAAGCGTACTTTGTAATTTTGTAGATATACTATAGTAACTTGTCTTAAATTTTTATTTAATTCCCAATTTATGTTCATATTGAATATTTTCCATAAATTAAAATAATCGTACCTTTATAATAAAACTAAATTTCAATTTAAAACGTTATTACTAAAAATATATAAATTGAGTTAAGGATCTAATTGGTTTGCTTGTACTCAGTATATTCAGTTTTGTTCTTTCTTTTCTTATTTTATATCAATTTTAAAATTTCAAAATAATTAGAAATGTATGATAATTACACAAAATGTGTATTCAAAATTATGAAATTACTAAAATACTTACAAATATTTAAAGTAATGTGAAAATGGATAAATCTAAAACCAACCAAATGGAAAACCTCATGCAACAATTTTTACTGTACGCATACAACTTTTAATAATGTATGAGTGAGAAAAAGGGTATTCCCAAGCCGTTGTGTTATCGCGTTCTCCTTTTATTTATTTATTTTTTTGTATTTGGAAAAGACCGTTTTGCTGGAATTTCACAAGTGACCGCACACACAAAAATATTTTGCCACACCCGAGGCGACGCGAAGCCTACAACAACAACAATAACAACAACAACAGGAATAATAACAGAGACGCCACAATGAGAGCGGCAACAACAACAAGAGCAAGAGCAAGAGAAAGAGCAACATAGGAAGGGAATTACGGGGTCGGTTTCAAGTGCCGCAAGAGCACTTAATACTAATTAGCTTTGCGCCTACGTTGTGACCTACGACCTGGCGTCCCCCGCATTTCCGGCCGGATTCGGAGCCAATCTGTGCTGCGTTTAAGTGGCCACAACACGCAGTGGGCGGGTGGCAAAAGGTGGAAGGGGGGAAGCAGGACACACTGGGGAGGTTGGGATGTCGTTGGCCGGGTTAACAGCTTCGGGGCGTCATTTTTATGAGCTAATTAAGTTGTTAGACCTGATGAAAAACTCATTTGAAGCGCTTCGCTGCTGGCCAAGCTAGCTGCTAACAAAATGCTAAAATACTGCTGCATATCTAATTTGCATTAATTAAGAGTCAGAAAAAAATGTGGTAAATCATCTTGTACAGACATTTTTTCATATTTTTTGTTAACCAAAAGTCAGAGGGCTTTAAGCTTTGCTGCTTTGGCCAATTAATAAGCAACATTGCGATTCGCACTTGCAACTAATTGGCTGGCAATTTGCATTCACATTTATTGGCAGCTAACTTCTTGGCCAACTTGTGTTGCCAACAATCACTAAAATTGGCGCAACACTTTTAACGCCATGTTGTTGGGCCAATGTCGCTCTTGGTTTTTGGCATTCGGTGGCCAACTGTAAAATTCTCAACGACTAGTTTTGTAATTTCTTCCAACTTCCAACTTACAACTTGGGCCGGCCGCCTCGACTTTGCCAATTGTGAAATGAAAAGCGTAACTTTTTAATAGCCAGAACTTGGGGAACTCCTAGATTTCTGGACTTCTTCTGGCCAGTTCTAAAAACTTTTCGAATTATGACTGTCGCATTGGAAGTTGCGAAGTTTTGACAGCGATTGTAAGTCCCTTTTTTCAAGGTCAATGAGAATGGGATGTTGGAGCTGGAACCTTGATTTAAATCAATGCATTCCTTGTTATTTTTTTTAACTCTCCAAATATTTGGAATGGAACAAATCTTAGACCAAACAATTAATTATTAAGCACAATTTTATGCTTTGTGTATCCCTGTAGTAACATAAATACATTTTTAAGTTTTCACGCACATTAAAAACAATAATTGCAAATAAATTCACAAGTGGTGTCTGGGGAGCAATCGAGTGCTGAATATATTGATCTATAGTTAGAGCCTAAAAGTTTTCGTGGTCTATTCAAAATGTGTCGAAATGCCAATTTATTTTGCAGTCAGGCAAATCGAACAATGATTAATCATTGGCAACATGACATAATTATTTCTGGCAGCAAAACTTAATGAAACCCATTGACAGCTTGAAGGCAAACTCGCTTCCAGAAATTTCTGATACTTCAGTAATGATTATGTAATGAATATGTTTTGCTCTTGGCTGGTTTGAAAACTTTTCGAGTTTTTTTATTTTCTGCGGCAAACTTTTCGAGTGGGAGCGACAAAAGTGTTACCTTATTGAGCTGCTTAGCGGACTTTTGTCGCTGTCGTGATAAATTATGTTAATAATGTTCTTCGCCCGGGACGCGGGGCAAGTTGCTGCATAAAAGTTGTGAGCGCTACAAAAGTTTTTTGCTCAAAGCATTGCGAACATTGCGAGGAGGCAGCTCATCCCCATAGCTTGTCAAGAATCAGGCCACGTTCAGTTGGCTTCCCCGTCTCTCATGCCGCTGTCACCTCATTTTCGACCATAATATTGTGTGCATCTCATATTGAGTGGTCTCCCTAAGTAGTTGGCCACACACTTTTTGCCACCAACTACAACAACAACGACGCATACTTTATTAATTCACTTAGCAAAGTGTAATCCTATCACGTCAATAAGATTATGGTTTTGAGAATCTTTAATATTTTTCTTGTTGCTGAGTCTCCTCGTCCTTCTATCCCTCTGATCCTGGGCGTTGTTGCTGTTTATGGAAATGACAGAAGTATCTGGGAGCTGCCATCCAACCGAGCAACTTTGGATTTGGCTTTGCCAGTTGGCGTCATGCATAACAATGACTTGTGCGAGAGGCAAGAGAACTTCAGCCACGATGTCGATGCCTGCCACTGAGTTTTCAAGTTTAAGCCATTTTAATATTAGTATATAAGTATGTGTGTGCGTGTGTGTGTGTGTGCGTGTTTGAGTGGGTAAACGTTTGCCTTCATCTTTGCACATCAAACTAGATTTTCGAAATTCTCATCGTGGCTGCCGTGTGGGCTGTCATTTTTGGTTTTTGCTGTTTGCTTTTATGATTATTAAAATATTACATATGTTTTATGCGCATCTTGAACGCATTATGTTCCTTGACAATATTACCTTTACAATTTAGATGTAAGCGTTTTTAAATTAAATATAACTTGAATTTATATTGATAACTGTCTTTATTTATGCATTTATATTTCGACATTTTACATTTTAAATTTCATTATGCTTAAAAGGACAATCCTTTCGCGAACAAAAGAACAATAATGAGACTTTGTGATGTAAACAAACTGAATAAGTTCACCTCGATCGTTCCCTTGGCTGAGTTGTTTAATTTTGTTCGTTAGTTCTTTTGCAGGCTGTTCTTTTTACAAAAATGTTTATTATAGATTCAAATCTATTTTGAAATGTTCAGAAGAACATTTCTTTAAACATTTTGAGTCGTTTGCGAACGAAAGAACAATTATGAGATTTGGTAAAATTGTTCAATTTTGTACCTTAAGCTTTACTCCCATATGCACTGTTCCCACAAGTTCCCAGGACAAAAAATTTCGAGGTTTATCGATACTTCGATACTGGAATGTATGACGATATCAAATCACCAGTTTGGCGTGTCATTTTCTTTAACTGATAACAAATGGCTTTAAATTTTGCTTAATAATAGTAAATGATATAACCAATAAAACAAGACTAAGATTTTTAAAATGCGTGCATTAGAAAAAAAGTTACAGACCTTTAAAGTTGCACAAACGAACTCGTGTTACAGTTTTGCTCGTCAGTGTATATATACTACTGTGGGCAAAAAGTAAGGTGAATTTTCAATTTAAACTTCGCGGGCCTAACAATTCGGCCTAATTCTTTTTTTCTTAAGTTGGCAAGACTGTTAATGACATCTGGGCCAAATTTCATTTGAATGTCATTATCAGAAATATATTTACGCTTGTGTTTTCCAAACGACCAAGAGTGCATTTTTCGATTTTTTACAATGTCTGAATGAGAAGTGCCATCAAATTTTGTTTGCTGAATGAAATTTCGGCTGCGGAAACGCCGAGTATGTTGCGGAAGACCTTTGGTGATTCTACCATGTCACAAAAAATGTTTTAAGTGGTACAAAGACATCAAAGAGGGTCGAGAACGTGTTGATGACTTGGAGCGCTCCGGACGACAATCGACGTCAACACATGACCAACACGTCAACAAAGTGGAGGCAAAAATCGTCGGTTGACTATTAGAGACCTTACTGATATGATCGGAATATCAGAAAGATCTGTGAAAACCATTTTGAAAGACCATTTGGGCCTACGAAAAGTCAAATCTCGTTTGGTACCAAAAACGACCAATTTCTGTACACGTTTTTCTTGACCATTTCGCAAAAAATTCGACGCATATCGTTCCAAGACCACTGTATTCGCCTGATTTGGCTCCGTGTGACTTCTGACTATTCCCAAAACTGAAGAGACCACTTCGGGGAATGCGTTTCGAGTCGATTGAGGAGATAAAAGCTAAATCGAAGAAGGCACTGATGGCTATACCGAAAAGGGACTATTTGGCATATTTCGAGGATAGGAAAAAAAAGTGTGCATAAGTGTATTTTATCGGGAGGGGGATCACTTTGAAGGGAATGATATTGATTTAGAAGAATAAATAAAGATTTTTCATTTTACAAACAAATTCACCTTACTTTTTGCCCACAGTAGTATATAAAAGAATAGACAACTTATGGTTTAATTTAAAAACAAATATGTTTAAAGAAAAAGTCTGATGCATTTTCTCTTAAAAAAAAATAGCATTAATTAATATTATGGAATCGCAAGACTATATATGAAATTTAAAATCAAGAAAATATTGCAACCAATAAGCAATAATTGACGCCATCAAAATAGGCAATGAATGTAATTTTAACTGTTTTTCTTTTTTAATTTTTGCTTTTATTTAATAGACAAATGTTTGAGTGGTGTATACAGAAATTTTTGTTTTTCCCTGCCAAATTTTGGGTCATAAGGGTTGCAAAACACTGTCACTCTACAAATCGTGCAACTTGCGGAATATATTGTACAAGTATTTCCGTACGTTCACAATTTTGCTTATCTAGCGCTTCAGCCTAAACAGCGTATTATTAAATAAATATTAACGAAATCAAACGATAGACAATGTAGGAAACAAAATCAAATGAGCGAATGGAATGATCTAGTTCAAAAATCAAGTGTTCTTTTAAATACTAATATTCATTTAAATTTATTTCCATAGCAATACTTATTTTATTTGAAGTAAATCACATGCCAAAAATGTAAAATATTAAATAAATTTTTAATGTGTGTAGTACGTTGAACTGTAGAAATTAAAGTGTTTGAAAATGTCTCTAGTGCCCGACTACTTACGTCTAGTATTAATTGTGCTTTGATAAAAGCATTTAAATGATCTGAACAGATTGTTTAGGTGTTTGTCGTAGCGTAGCTTGTTAGCATTGTTGTCGTACGCCTTGAAGAATCGTTAAGATGGCAAATGTCTACACAAAAACCAAAAGCAATTACGCAGTCTTGTTGGGCAGACCAACAAAAGACGGGCACTGAGCAAAACATGTCCATGTCCGGTGCAATAAACATTCATTACGTATGGCCGCATGCCACAAACAGAGCCGGACAACAGCACAGCATAACACAGAGTACTCTATACTTGTTGTATTCGTGGACGGTTTGCTTTAGTTTTTATGGCACAGCTGCCACTTGCCAACAGACAGCCAGGAAATCAGAGCACACACACACATGAACACGCAACACACAAACACACACATGTATACACTCACACACTCAATATCTTAAGAGTCGCTGTAACAAGGAGACGCAATGGGAATGTAACTGAAATCGCCAGTCGTCCGTTACGGTCTCCGGAATTGAACAATAAAATAAATGATATTTGCCCAAGTGGCTGACTGGCTGCCTGACTGGTTGGGCTTCGGTTTTAAATTCAATAAAATTTTATGAAAATGCTGCGATTAAGTTGTATACAATTTCTATATATGTGTGTGGCATATGCCTCGCATGCCACATGTGCCACATCCAGAAAGGGTCAAGGCGTTTGGCCATATTGGCTTTTATGACAACGGTCCAAGTGGGCGTAAAAAATGAAAACTATATAATCAGCGTTAAAAATGCAACAGCTGCTGCAACAATCGACGAGAAACGGCAAAACATATTTCAATTCCGCCACGTTACAAAATGGAAACGTGACAAAAACAATTTATTCGTATTTTCTCATTTCGTAAAACCTGTGAAAAGTGCAAGAAAAATACAAAATTTCTTCAATAATAATATCGAGATACACTTCAAACGGTTGGAAGACTCATTTTAATTAAAATATGTGTTTATTATTTTCATTCTATTATTGTTCTACAAAGATTTGACTAACGTCTTTATAACTTTAATAACTATCGAAAAAAAAGTCTGCACATTTTTTGAATATTTTTCATGTTTCAATTGAAGCATATGATTTTTGTAGTAAAATTGTTCGCATTGTAGTGGAAAATATTTCCAGAAGAACATAAATATTAATGTCACGGTGGCAATTTCTCATTTTTCTTTTTGACTTTGATGTTTTAATTAAAAGCACCTACATTTTATATTTATTTCCTTGCAGCACTCTTTATTTATTTGTTTTAAAGTTTTTAATTTTATTTCTGCTTTTGTTTTAGCAACTGCAAAATGCGTGTGACAAATGTGTGGCAATAATTTTGGTCTGCCACGGCATGTGTGACATTTATTACAAAATTTTTAAGGTGCTGCCTTCGATTGTTCTGCGTTCGTCGTCGTTGCTCGTTTCTCGATACTGGCAAATAAATTAGCTCGCATTTAAAATGGGAAATTGGCAATGGAAAACACATGTGGATGGCTGCCATCGAGTTCAATGTGTGGCAAATAAATCATTCGATTGTGGCATTTCATTAAAGAGGGTTACAAATAAATGCTTGCGAATAATATGAGCTATTGGCACAATTTTGAAACGGATTACAACCGAAAGAGGATACTAACTAAATGTAGTTAAATGTTTTGTTGTTGTTGTTGTATATTAAAGTGATTTCTTTCACCAAAGGAACTTTGATCATATGTTGATCAGCTGCAGTCTATTTCTTTTGATCCACCAGAATATTTATAGATATTATTATGTAATCTGAATTCATTTGATATATAATCTGAACTCAGTTGACCATATAAATATAAACTTTTTTATTTCATCCTTGTGTTGCAAAAATTGAACTGGCTGCTTAACGAAAGAAGCAAAATGTCTTTCGGAGCTAAGATGGCCGTATACGTAAAGTCCGCAGTCTCAATATGGTTATACAGATTGCAAATTTAAGCGCATTCAGGTACTGGAGAATTTCGTTCTACGGCGATCAACATTACGTCGCGATCTGAAACTGCATTCTGTATATGAGAAGATTGGCAGACATACGAGCCGCTTTAGTGACAGGCTAATTTGGCATCGAAGTAGACTCGGGAGGAGACTTTCACCTATCAAAGGACAGAGGATCTTAAAGCATTAAGATTTTGCCAAAACGTTTATTCAAACGTGAACTACGATAAATTTCTACTTATGATATGAGTATGAGTTTTCCTAAAATGTGTTGTAATGGTTATTTAATGCTGTAAATCTTGTAATAGTTGTTTATAGTAGGCATCATTAATTGTTTGTATATATATTCACTAATTCTTTTTAGATTATATTGTACATAGAACATAACAATGATAAAACTTTTACGAATTGTAGAGAAGTCTTTAAAATAAGTAGCTTTTTTTAAATTTGAGTTTGTTAAAATTAAAGTTAATATTTTTAAATTTGCACAATCTTTTTTGAATATGGTTTACAGTGTAAGCTTTGAAGTCTTTCTAGTTAAATATGTTCTCACTCAGGTTTACAAGATACACAAACACAAAAAGAATAACTACAGAGATTTAAGAACATTTAAGTCCTTGGATCAGACAGCCAAACTAAATGAAATTAACATAAGAAAGTTGCACATGTTTATTTAAGGCGCTCTCAACGCGGCCTCGAGTGGGGAAGGACAAGAGGGGAGCGCCGAGGGGAGCGAGAAATGCTTTGCTCCTCAGACACTTAAGTTCAGCTCTTAAGGCCTTCGCACATTTACTTAAGTTATTTGACTTTTTTTTCTTTTCTCTTCTCATGTTTTTGTTTTTGGCTTTTTGGTCTTTTTTTGTTTTGCAGTCGTCGCAAAGGCCCCGAGCAGTAAAAGGGCAAAAAGATGCTGTTGCTGTTGCAACACACTTCGCTCTACATATGGTAGAGTAACATTTTGTTGTTAACCCGCTTTTGTGTGTTGTGTTTTGTTGTGTTGCCAAAACAGTGGGATCGGGGCATGGATTTTGTTTTTGTGTTGTACGCTGATTCCTATTTTATAAGCAGAGCAAAGCAGCTCGGGAATAAGAAGAGCGTGTCAGTGTTGGCATTAGAGCTGACATGCCTGCAGGGACAATGCCAGGACACTCAGTGCCACCGACTGGCTCCAGCGTTGAGGTATCTAAAGGCCATTGATGTGTGTGTTTGCTTGTTCGTGTTGTTGTTGTTGTTTTTGCTTGTCTCGACTTGATTGAGTTTTATGCACAGTTTACTCTCTCGTGTTCCCGTGTTGCCTAATAGCCGTCGGCCCTAAGCCACGTGGCATACATGCTTAATTTAAGTGACGCTGACGCTGACGGTGACGCTGACGCTGATGTTGATGCTGATTTTGATGCCGACTACGTTGGTAAACTAAGACCCTTTGAAGTGCGTCTTGTGCTTTAAATTGCTGTCATTCGATTTAAAGCTAACTTACGTTAATAACGCAAACTTGGCCAAGTGCTAAGCCAACTCAAATCTGAACTTTGACGTCATCGTTACTCCATTGTCAGTCCATTGAACGAGAGAGTTAAGTATTTTTTTTTCATATGCTTCGCTTCTTCATTCTTGCCATTCACCTTTATTTGTGCTACGATTTATTTATTCAAAAGCACAACAGTTTTTTTCATATATTTACTTATTTGACTTTTAGCTAAACTTGGAGTCTAGTCTTTTGTGCCAAATGCCAATTCAATGGGCTGCATTCATGAGCTGTCTGCGTTTATTTTTTTTCTATTCCTTTTTTTTTGTTGCTTGTTTGCTCTTTTTTTATGAATGTCTGTGAAGAGTTTGAGCGAATGCTCACTTGATGCGAATGGGTGTGTGTGTGTGTGTGTTTGGGCTTAGAGCAAGTCATTGCTGTTACACCATGACCGAGCAGTTGACGTCATTATAAGTAGACACACATAAATATGTATTTTCCCAACAGCTTAGCCAAAGACCGCAT
The DNA here is from genome assembly GCF_023558535.2 of Drosophila nasuta. Lineage (NCBI taxonomy): Eukaryota > Metazoa > Arthropoda > Insecta > Diptera > Drosophilidae > Drosophila > Drosophila nasuta. The sequence goes on along the minus strand of NC_083455.1, from coordinate 5,031,700 downwards.
GATCAAGTCAGAGTTTAAATTCTAGCTGCGTTTAAATAATACTTTATTTTCCGACATGCAAGGCTAATCGATACTGATATTTTTTTCTTAACTTCTTTTAGCGTCCATCGCTAGCGCTTTTTTTTTAAGTCAGCTTCAATTAGACGTCAGCAGCTTGGCTAAAATGCAAAGTGGCTTTTCTATTTGCTTGGTGCTACTTTTGTGCAGATTTTCACGGCTTAAGCAAAAAAGAATCTCCATTATGCAGAGCCATCGAAGCGCAAAGCGCCACTCAAAGTCAATTTCCAGGCGTCTGTCAGTTGAGTTTTAAGGATTTCGATTCCATATTGCCAGTTTGGGTCGAAAGCCAGGTTAAATTATGCATTGTATTCCAAGCAGTCAGACGCACACACACACACACGCAATCATACTCTTTCGCTGTCTCACACTGCATATTTATACGGCAAATACGTTTTGCCCCTGAAATTAGGCAACAAAAATTATGATTATGATGTGTTCATTGTTTTAATGCGCCCCGTTGCCAAAAGGCAATTTGCCAAATACGCAATACAAACAAAAATGCCTGCACACACACACACACACTTGCAGAGTCCTACGTACACACATACTACATTTGTAACTTTTTCTTGTCGAGCAGCTAGACTTTTCAAGTGCTTACAAATCGTCTTTTGCTTGCAAGTATATTTAATGGGTCAACATAGCTAACTGATAAGGTTTGTAACGCTTCGTAAATATTACACATCAATTTTGCATACATTTTACCTTTGTTTTTTTTTCAAATAATAATACTCTTCATTAAATAAGTGTTGTTGGGCCATATTTCTTTTAAAATATAAAAATAGAAAAAAATCCATATATTAATACAAGATTTTTTAAATATATGTGAAAAATTTATTTCCACATGATGAACAACATGATTAAAAATATAAGAAAATTACATTTTTCTTCATTAATTTTTACTGAAATTAAGAATAATATCAACTTTTCCAAATAAGTATATTAATAATGGAATAGAATTTTATATTTTATTCTCATAAATGTCTTCTAAATTATTTCCTTTCACAAATAAATACCTTAACAATAGAATTTATAAAAATATGTGAAATATTTTTTTGTAAGCTTAATTTTTATAATATACAAAAAAAATTAGCACGTTCATACTATATACTTTCTTTTTGAAATCAGTAATTTTATTTCATTTAAAGAACAAAAATTTGTAAACATGTTATTTTTTGTGAAAGCTTATATAATTTAGGAATTCGCTAGCATTTTCTATCATTATTTGTTTCTGAGACTTTTATATATATTATTTTATTTTAGTTTTTTCTTGTTTAAAACGAAATCCTGTAAAGTTTTCACTTAAGGAGTTTGAGTTTATGATTTTTTGTATTTCTGTAAAGCAGGGTAACAAATATGTGTGTCACTTTATAGGAAGACACTCGTTTTCCTTGTTGGCTTTTGTCTTTTGGCACAAGAATTTTGTTTACATTTCGTGCTGCTAATCACATGCAAATCCTTTTAAGTCGCAATGACTTTGTGAGTCGGGCGCATAATAAGCTCATTTGTAATGGAAATAAGTAGATACACGTACTTACTGTATGTGCGTATGTATGTAGAATTGTGAAGGTGCCTGTTTGTGTTTGTAATAGCTGCAGGTTATTTGGCATAACCTTTTTTGTAGCTGTCGCTGGCATTTCCAGGACTAGAACTCCCAGTGTGTGTGTGTGTGTGTGCACTTAGCCTGCTCTTATTTATGAGCACAAGTGTGTGTGGGTGCGAGTGTGTAGGTGTGTGTGTGAATGTGTGCATGTCGCTCTAGCACATTAAAATATGAATCTAATGTTCATTTTATGCGCGTAATTTACGCTACCAGGCAAAAGCCAAGTGCGTGCGGCTCATTTTCGAGTTGGATATCTTCCATTCCTCGTTATTTACTCTTAACTGGAACTGCATAATGACGTGTAACCGCGTCTGAAATATATAACATATTCAATAAAATAGTGTTTTTACTTCAATTTCCAGTAGGCTCTGCATGCTTTGAAATAGAAGAGCAAATCGCTCGATTCATTCAATTCAGAGGCACACGAACAAACTCATACACAATAAGACTGAACTTTTTTTTAGAAAATCACTTATCTACTGATTAAAACACTTTTAATTACAATGGGAACTCGAAGCGACTTCAACTTGCTGAAATTTAGAACGTACTCCGACTATCTCAAGTCGTTCACAAAAGTCGATGATTATCGTTACCTTTCAAGTATGAACGTCATTAGGTCCCTTGTGAAACTCGGTTACAGTACCAATGCAACAGTGTACGAGGAGGAGGAGTTCTATAAAATTAAGAAACATCTTTATGATTTGATTAATCCTAAGGCGGTCACAAGCAAATTGTTTAGCCAATACCTTGTGGGAAATGATCCGGCATTAGTTGCTCTAGCTAAGCGTGAGCAACCGAACGTGCAGAAAAAGTTATCGGTATGTAATGAGATATTTGAAATAATAAATATAATAAATTCTATTTTTTGCGCATAGACGATTATTTTTCTACAGATACGACAAAAGAATGGCTTTGACATTTCGGGTTACATTGACTATGCCGATAGTCTTCGCAACTGTGCAATCCATGCTTTTGGGGCAACCAATTGGAAGGCTATTTTTGAAGGTCGAATTCTGCTGCGACCCAATCGCACCCATTTGAGTTTTTATGACTGGCACACGGGAACAGTGAGTTTCAATAATAGTGACAACTATGAGACCATGGCCTATGGCACTACTTTGATGTTTAAGCACTACGGAGATCATAAGATTATTCCCGTCACAATTCTGGACTCCGTCCATAAGGATAACGTTAGGCGTACACTAATTGAATCGCCTTTGTACGATAGTGTAGTCTTGTATGATCACATTGTAAGGAAAGCTTCATAGCTCTCCAACAAAAGTTTTTCCACAAAAAGTGTTTTTTTAACTAATTTAATAAGCATACACTCATGTCCAAAATTATTTGACACCTCCTTATATGAAGAGTGTGTGCTTTTTTACCACTACATGAAAACGGAAGATGCGAACACCGTCAAAAATATTATATTTTGTGCATTACTCATTGTGGTATTATTCTTTATACTTTATTTCGCTCTTTTTCAAGAGGTGTTTGGGCATGAATGTAGGTTACTATTTTAAAAAGCTATAATGTTTAGTGATTCGAACTACTGATTGAAGATCATTGAATTCATGAATGTAATTTATTTATTTTATAACCTTTTAAAATACATACATTTTTATCGATTCCTCGAGACTGGGGCTGTAACTTAAATATTTTCAATTTTTCATATCCATTAAAGCAGCCCATTCCACATTCAATATGATTGTGACGAAGACTTTTTGAGTTTTTATACCCGCTAGCCATAGGGTAGAAGGGTATTATAACTTTGTGCCGGCAGGAAATGTATGTAACAGGTAGAAGGAGGCATCTCCGACCCTATAAAGTATATATATTCTTGATCAGCGTCAACAGCCGATACGATCTAGCCATGTCCGTCTGTCTGTCTGTCCGTCCGTCTGTCCGTATGAAGCACTGGATCTCAGAGACTATAAGAGATAGAGCTAAAATTTTTTTTCGACATCATTTGTTATGTTTGCACGCAGATAAAGTTTGTTTCAAATTTTTGCCACACCCACTTCCGCCCCCGCAAATCAAAAAAATTGAATAGCAATCGTAATTTTAAAACTAAAGTTACGAATTTTGGTATATACAGTAACTACTATAGTAGTTATGATTCCTGAACCTTTGGTTGCGATCAGATAAAAGTTGTCGAAGATATTAAAGAAATTATTTTGTATGGGCAAAAACGCCTTCTTACTGGGGGTCTGAGACTCAGACTCAACTCAGACTCTGAGTTGCTTTATCCGACAATCTGGGATATTGTGCTTTCTATGGTATATTTTCAATGCGGTACCATATCGATATACCATATATATCATTTGATATATTCTTAGTATTTTTGCAGTATATTCGGTATATTTTGAGAAAAATACCGCAAGATATATTTCTTTTATTCAAAATGGGTAGCGGGTATCTCACAGTCGAGTACACTCGACTGTAGCTTTCTTACTTGTTTTTTTTAAATATTCTATACACCTCTGTCTAACATTTACCGCAAAGTTAGAGAGAAACTCATTCAACATCAATCTAATACAATGTCTCCGGAATAAGCTATCTCTCTTGCATTACTAAATTATGATGTAATATCAAATAAATATTAAAATGAAGTGATCAGATCATCCCGTTGAAATATAAATATATGTTAAAATATTATATATATTTGTATATATTTCTTGTCCACAGTAGCAAATATAAGATTCGGTCTTCATTGGTCAGCAATTACAATTTTCGCTAATAGATCTGCCTGTCGAATCTTTATGAGCATCATAAAACATATGTTGTATTTAAAAGGGATTAATAAAATTCGAAGATTTATGTGATAATATTCTGTCAAGTAAAAAATAAAAAGAAATAATCAAATAATAGTCATAATCAAATAATAGAAAAAGAAATAATCAAATAATAGACAAATAAAAAGAAAGATTTTTCTATGGAACAAAGAGACTTGATTTCAAAAGTCATAACGTATGAAGTCTACAGACCGTGAGAAAAAAATTGTTTCCCTTTAATAAAAAATTATATTATTATTATCTCAGAGTAGAGTACGCTCTTTTGCAACATTCTTATTCTATTGTTAATTGGAAGAATATACAATGAAATCAATGAAATTTAGCCAACATAGTAGGCTACCATGTAGGCAACAAAAAATAACACTATTACACTTACACACAAACACATCACACTAACCAACAAAAACAAAAAAAAATAAATAAAATAAAATAAATATACATATAAAAGAAAAAAAAATGACTGCACTGAGGCCGGACTTCACTTTACTTAATTTTGAAACCTATGAGGAATATCTGCAATCATTCCAGACCGTCAAGGACCACAGGTATCTCGGTTGCCTGTCAGCCATAAATGAATTGGCAAAACTTGGATATCGAAATACAAGCAGAATTTACAATGAGGAAGAGTTCAAATTGTGCAGAATGAAGACGTTAGAGTTAATGAACCCAAAGATTAAAATGAGTATTACTAGCGGACATTTGGTGAAAAGTAATGATCCGGGGCTGCAAGCTTTGGCGGAACGTGAAACGCCGAATTTATTGAAAAAACTTTCAGTAAGCAGTACTAAATATCTTTTACCTCATAATTAATGGTGATAGAATAATATCATAGTTTTGTTGTCTCTACTTGCATCTCCATTAATTTAAGTGAAATTTCATGCATAGATTTGTGCACTTATGGCGCATATTCACTTTAAATTTTAGATGCCATCCTATTACAAAAATCTACGAGCCTGAATATATATTTTTTTTATTTATTATTATTGTAGCTCAGAATTCTATTCAAAGAGCTAAGTGCGCATTCAGGCTTCGGCTATATTTTGAGAGCTTGAACATATAAATTTTATTTATTTTAATAAATTAGAATATTACAATTTAAGCACATATCTGTATATTTTATAACCCAAAATTAATGCATCCTGGGTATTTATTTAAATATTTATTTCCTCTTTCAGACAATAATCTTCGTAGTTATACGGATGCCGAGTGGCTTTGATGTATCCAGTTACGTGGATTACGAAATGAGCTTGCGTCAATTTGATTTGAATGTTCTTGGCGCCTCCAATTGGAAGGAAATTTTTCAGGGAAACCAAAAGTTACATCCCAAGTCGAGCGACTTGAGCTACTACAATATGCAAAAGAAGCAAGTCACTCATAATAATAGTGACAATTATCAGACGTTGGCCATTGGAAACTCACTCTTGTTTCTGCATAAGGGCGATCACAAGATTATTGATCCAGAATACAAATGTGGTAATCCTACTTCTAAGCGCCGAATGATTTTTTCTCCGTCGCTTGGAACTATTGTATTATATGATCATATTGTCAGAAAGCCTATATAAGCTAATAATATTTATTTTTCATGTGTGATCAAAGAACTTGAATTGCTGATTTCGTTTTAATAATTTTAAATATTTTGGATACTCAGTTCAAATAATTAAGAAGGTACGCAGATACATTCACTTTATTTTTATTTTTGCGACGCTACATTCCAATTGTGTTTAATCGGTTGGGCCATACCAACCGAAACAGACACTTCTATTTCGCAGCATCCACATATTTCCCTGTCAGATTTATCGAGATATTCTCGCGTCAAGTTCAATCAATTTAATGCTCTGATGTAAAAGCCGATTAAAAATGGGTTCTGCTGTCGCATCTTGGTTATGGTTAAATATTTATTTAGAATATTATTATATTATTTATTGGGTCGACTTGACTGTAGCTTTCTTTTGTTTCTGTGAATTTTCGGTATACACAGTAATTGTTTAATTGTCAAAGTTATTAAAGTATTAGTATTTTTGTAATATATTCGGTATATATTTTGAGAAAAAATACCGCAAAATATATTTCTTTTATTCAAAATGTATAGCGGGTATCTCACAGTCGAGTACACTCGACTGTAGCTTTCTTACTTGTTTATAGCTACTCTACTGAAAATGGAATGAAAGACACCTTGAATTATTATTATCTTGCTTAGAAAATAAACAAATAAAAATGTATTTCTTAACTAAATTAATTTACTTAATTTTACCTATTTTTCAAATAAATCTGTTAAATGTTTGGAATATATTAAAGACGAGCCATCAGTAGACGGGCATAGAATCCGCGCTTGTTGAGAAGTCTGTTGATGTTATACCAAGAGTTTTCATAGAGGATCGCCACTGGTCCGTTAGGATTATCTCTGCTAAAATCGTGTCTCATGCACAGATTCGCCTGGAATCGGATGTCCGAATAGGTGCTGCTGAGCAGTGTGTAAGAAAGTCCCAGAGGTGAACGTTCGATACCCGAGTTGTACAAGCACAATTGAAACAAGAGAGTACATGGATCGCTTTCCTCTTCGTTGGGCTCATCAGCAAGGTTGGCCGTCCGCCACATGAATTCAACTGACCAACGCCGATTGAAAGCATCAATGATATGGCAGGTCGTAAAAAGATTTGGCGAAAATGTCTCATCTGTCGGTATGAGGTGCACCATACGAGCTGTGATCTGCGGCAGTTGCAGAAACCTCATTACATTGACCCGGAGAGCAGTCTTCTTATCGCGTTTCTCCGTCATCTTACGCAGCTCCTTGAGCAATTCTTCAGCTTTCTTGTGACGAAACTCGCAATTCTCATTATGTGCCTCCTCCAGCACGCCCACTTTACCTTTCCACTTGCATCCGATGCGCTTGTATTTGCATGTTGTCAACCGGTTGCAACAGTCTTGTAAGCTATGAAGACGCAGCTGACAGCGCGGCAAATGCATATTGCATTTCTCACAGGCCACAACTGCTTCAGCTAGTTGCTGTTCGACATCTGTATTGCGATTTACTCGTTGTCGATAGATTCGCACTCCACACTGTGAACACGTGCCCATCTGGGAGCCGAGCATTTTGTCCAGCACACGTATTTGATAGCAGCCAGCACAGATGAGATGCCCATTGTTGCACTGGTAAATCTTTGAAAGTGGCACCGTGTTGCACACAATGCAGCGGAAGTTGTCCAAATCGCCAGAAATGCCCAATCCATGGACGAATACTCCGCTCGCGGCTGGCACATTGTTGATCTCGTCTTCCGAATCCACATCCGTATTGATCTCATCCTCAGCGCTCAGCCTGGGACTCACAATCTCTTCTAGATTTTCTAAAGACATCTTTACGTTTGTATATATATATATTTCCAGTGGAATGTTATTGAAATTATTTTATGTTCCGGTCTGAGTTCGATCTCACGTATCGAATGTACTTTTAATGGAGTTAATTTTCAGTCTGTCTACGTCGACTCGAAAAAAGCCAAAAGTCCAGGATCACTAGATTTATTTGATGCTAAATCTTATCTGTATATTTTGCAGCTGTGATACGAACATGTTTAAAGTGAGGCCAAAAGATTTATTAATTATACAAAGAAGATTACCATTTAAGCAAACCTTAAAAATATCATTTAAATTCATATTATATGTTAGTTGTATGAAACAGGTTTACTCTTTACTTGATCTGAGAGCAACATAATTTTTAAAATTACTTTACTTAGAGTCTTTGAATTATTTATACCCGCTACCCAAAGGGTATATTCTAACTTTTATGCCTCCAAAAAACAAGTTAGAAATCTACAATCGAACGTGCTCGACTGTGAGATGCCCGGTACCCATTTTGGATAGAAGCAAAACAGCGCTGCATTATTCTTCAAATATACCAAATATTGTACTAAACTATTACTATATAAATATACCAAATATATCATTCGGTATATTTTTGTATTTCTGTTAAATATAAATTTGGTATTATTATTATACCAATAGCTATTTATTGGGTATCTTCCAGTTGAGGAAACTCGACTGCAGTTTTCTTACTTGTTATAATTTTTTTTAAATTCATATTTACAAAATTGTATTTATTACTTATTCTGAGAGCAATACAATTTTCGGTAGTCTTTTTATTAGTCGTTGAATTTTTTTTCTGTAATTCATTACATATGTATTTATTCTTATAATACACGTTATTAGCTGGCTTGACTATGGCTTCAAGCAAAATACGTTTTGATATACAACAGCAGCAATAATTACTTGACCACATCTCATACAACATGCAATAGCTTTTGTTGGCTGAAATTCATTGGATTTTAATTAGATTTTTCAGCCCTTTTGTAAAAATTTAATAGCTGGCAGCACATTGAGCTAGCAATTCACATTGATTGGCCCCATTCATTTGACAAACTACCAAAAAGTGGGAGTTATGTGAAAAGCGATAGACGAGAAGAATAAAAACTTTGCAGCTGGCTTAAAAAAGGGAAAATAGAGCAGCTGCTTTTTGGCTAAATAATAAACAGTGCTAAATCATTTCAACAAATGCCCGCCACGTGATTTCCACTTGCTGCACGTGCTCTCCTGCAACTCGATGTACAATTTGGCCTCCGGCATTGCCCGCGAAGCCTCGCGCCCACTCGGCCCAAGCATGAACAGCTGCCAAAGCACAAATTATTGGCATCTCGCTCAAGCGCAATAAATACGCTTGAAAACTGGCAACTAACCAAAAAAAAAAAGAAGAGAAGAGAAGAAGCAAGCATATTCAACTCTTTGCCCTTTCATCTTCTTTATTTTCAAACTCCAATTTGTAATTCATTTAAAGTCGCAAGTAAATCGCTTCAAGCTGTTTGCCCTACAGATTTTTAATAGACGCTGATTCGTATCTGTCAGAATGGTAAACAGCGGGAAATCGCAATTCCAAATGATTCGTTATAAAATACCCAGTACTTAGAGGTTTACGTTTATATGCAAAAGAATATTCAAATTTTAAAAAAATATTTTGAAATTTATGGTTGAAAAAAAAAATATTATTTTTATTTTTAGTTATTATACCTTGTATATTTCTTATTGATTTCATGGAAAAAGTGTAGCACAAAATTTAGTATCGGGTTTGAAACTGGAAGTTGCTAAAAAAGGAAAAGATTCTTACTTATTTACAAAATTCAGTTAAATAAGAATATACAAACATTGTAATTATTCATGAAAATACATTTGAGGTTTTTTCATATTTTTTGAAGTTTCTGAATTAATATTTTACAGCACAAAATTGGAAAAACGATTATTGAAAATGAGAAAACAGAAAATGGGTGGTATTCAGAAATATAAGATTGATTTTGTGTGGAGAAACTTTTTATGCCGTTTTTCATATTTTCCTACATTTAAGCTATAGAAATAAATTATCTTTGAACGTGTTCTTTCCGCACTCCCTGCTGAATTCTTGCAACGCAAGTCGAAGGGAGACAGAGAAGGAAAAGCGCAACTAGAAACGCTTTTGTGCACAATTCGATTATTTACGTTATTCTTTTTAAATGATATTTCCCGTTGGCAAACGGGTTAGCGTGTTTGAATTGCAATGGAGTTGGTCTGGTCTAGAGCTGGATGGAGAAACCAATTATCTGAAGCAAGGAGTTGCGCCAGCCAAAGGACGCCAGTAATATAAAAGGAAATGAAGCGAATGAAACCAGGAGGAAGGAGACAGAGTGAAAAGCATGGGCAAGGCAATGCATCGAATAGAAAATAAGTATCTCTGGCAGCTAAGAGGCAACAGCAAACAAAAGATCAAATTAATAGCATGACCAACAACTTTGGCTGTGAGGAACAACAAACACAGCTGCTATGGGGTTGGGGGAATGGAGGGCAACTATTAAAACGAAAGAGGTTGTATGAGGTGGAAAGTGGTAGGAGGCGCAGTGTCAACTGCAGTGGATAAACATTTGAACAGTTGGTGGCTGCAGCCAAAGTCAAGCGTATGCCTCACTATAAAACGCCCTTTGTGCCACAACGAAAGCATCACAAACACTTCCGGTGTTCTACAAGCAACTATCGGACCTCAGAATGTCTTCCAAATGCGCACTGATCTTTGTCCTGGCGGCTCTCTGCTGCCTGGTGGCCACCGAGGCAGCCACTCAGCGTCGCAATGGTGCCATTCGCCCAGTCGAGGCAGCCGACGAGACCAAGAACGGCATTGAAGTTGAGGCAAAGCGTGAACAGGAACTCGAAGAGGAGGAGGATAAAGAGACTGACGAGAACAACACCCTTCAGCTTAAACAGAACCACAGCGGCGCAGTCAGCAAGCAGGACAACCTCAAGGAGACCATTGTGAGGCCAAGCAATGATGATGCCCGTGCCCGTCGTGTGCGCCGTCGTCGTGGTCCTAGCCGCACCAGGAACTCTCGTCGTCGTCGCAATGGCAACAACCGTCGTCGTCGTCGTGGTCCCAACAACCGCAGGCGTCGTGGCCCCAGCCGTCGCCGCAACACGATCAGGAGACGTGGTGGCAGGCCACTCCGCGGTTAAGACACTTTCCACAGGACACAGGAACGAACACACGGCAAAACAAAGAATGGAGTTAAACAGAGAATCACACACACACACACCCAGGCTAACACACACACACAAGGCATTGAAGCATCGAACTGATTGATGCATGTGTTATATTTATTCCACCTTCCACCCTTTGTAAAAACGAAAAATCCTAAATATATTTTCACACTTTAACCAAAACAAATGTTTTTTTTTATCAATTTATATCAAATAGATCATTATGATAGATATAGAGCAGTGAAATAATTTGATAATTGAGCCTAGCACCAGTCACTAGTTTGAAATTAGGAATAATATTAGAATTATACAAAATATACTATATTGATTCCAATTTTCACTTAATTGCCGTTTCCAGATGAACAAAATAATTGACTTGCGAAAAAACTATATATTTCGCAAGTTTTACAAATTTTAGAGTGATATCTTACAACATTTATGCGCCTAAATTTGAAACGATAAGAAACTAATTTATGGCCACACACATGAAAATTTTAACATATTTGTTAATATGGGAATGAAAGAATATACATCTCTATTGAGAATTTGCTCGTGTAAGATGTAGCGATGTGTCTAATTTGACGTACATATGTTACATATTGTTGTAATTTGTTGGTTGAAATAATCCTAATGAATGTGTCTTTAGTAAGTTAGTTGAAATTACCAAAATTGAAAAATCCAATACTCATAAAAACTCAAGTAAATCGAAAAAAGTATTATATACTTTCAAATGCATATGCCTTAAGCTTAATTAAATATGCTTACTATTAAACTAAATTTTACTTGTAGAAGTAAAGACAAACATACGATAATAGTTATAATTATAATTATTTATTTTTTAACTGCGCAACAAATGACTGTTTATAATACAGCGTTAAATTAATAAAGAGCGAAATTAATTATAAGATTTACATTAAATTATACAAATGTTGACTGCCCGAAAATTCTGTCTAATGATCTAACTAAATTTGTATGCAAGTTGCAGAGTAGAATAATTTATCCGTATCATTTTCACCTTTAAGAATTGGCTGCCTACCACTTTAAGGAAGAGCCACCAGCTTCTTAAAAGCAGATCATGCATGTATAAGTATTTTGAAAAATGCCATCACCTCTTGAGAACACTTTGACCCATTCTCCATAAACGAGTACTTATCGTGTGACATTCTGGTTGGCCACTTTAAATTGGCTATTGAGCAAGTATCGTGGTTGAAGTTGTCGCATGCGATTTAAAATGGCAGCAAAGTTTAAAGTGTTCGTTAATACACTGCATGCTAAAATTCTTTGGCCAACACGGAAAACTTTTCAACAGCATGCGAAAAATGCCAGTGGTGAAAACGCTGGAGGCCTTCTGTTCCCTCGTCAACACCAGCCACGGCCACAGTGATAGTTCCTAGACCCAAACCAAGCCGAACCAAACCAAACCAACCCAACACGAGCCTCAGCCTCAGAATGGCATCGACTCCTTTCCCTGGCTGAGGCAGGCGACGTGACATGTGACAAGAACTTGCCGCGGCTGCCTGCAACAGCTGCTGTTGTTGTTGTTGTTGTTGCTGCTGCCACACTCTGCTGCCTTCTGCCCAGCTTCAAAAATGATGAATGTGCCAATGTTTCTGGCCTGCAGCAGCAGCAGCAACAGCAACAGCAGCAACAACAACAAACAACAGTAACAACAAACATTAAAGCAGCAGTCGAGCAGTCTCAACTTATCCTGGCTACACTCTGGCAAACTTCTTTGCTGGTGTTTTCTACACTGCACACTCGGCTTGGCAAAAGTTTTGCGGCCGCCAAGTTGGTCCATTTTTGGATTATTAGGCAACACTTGGCGCAACATTCGCATGCAACCAAAGCGCGTTGCACCCGAAGCCAAGCAAGGCCATTATGTTGCAACTTTATCAACACGAAAGTTCTTCTAGTGTAACAAGATGAGACGGTCTCTCGCATAAATGCTCAATGGTAAATGGTAAATGAGTTTGTCAGCCTGCACCAAGAGACAGACAAACACATACGCATTAAACCTTAAATAGTTAGTGGACGGAGACGGATGCAGGGACAGAGAGAGAGAAGCCGGTAGAGAGCAGGAAATTAAATCCATGTGTTGAAGCTGTTGCAACATCAACAGCCGCCGTCGTCACCATCGTCATCGCCATCGTCAACGCCATGTGCACATTTTGATGAGCAACCAACCGCATTGATGAGCATTTTCTATTGTTATTGTTTTATAGGCATCAAGGGGAATATCAACTCGATATGGTCGAGCAGAAGCTCTGCTCTGCTCAGCTCAGCTCAGCTCAGGTTCAGCAACAAGCCCAAAAATAATCACATACAAAAATGAGCTGCAGCTCAACTGATGAACTTTTCTGGTCGTTATTCAGCTCTCGTTACTCGCTACTCGTTACATTGGTTTTGACAGCGAGTTCAAATTGCTTCTTGACGTTTAATTAAGCGCACAATGTGCATTGAGAATTCTGTAATTTCCTATTCATCAGCTCCACGTTTGCTGCTTATCGGCCTTTTGCTCTGATGAATAGACAACAAAGAGTTGTGAATGTGTAAGTATGTACATATATTACATACATACACAACATATACTCGAGTGTTTATGTATTTGAGTCTGGGTGTGATAAAAGTTTGGCTTTGTCAGCATCTGTTTGAAAAACAATAAGCCATTCCATTGTTTGCCTTTTTGAGCAACAACAAAAGCCAAAAGTCAAACAATTTAGATATCACAATAAGGTAAATGCATTGAATTTGGTTCGAGTCTGAAAAACTTATCATGCGAAGTATGCAAAGAAAGCTGTTGAATGTAAAAATAAAAGAAAATGAATGAAGTAATCTCAATGCAGCTGAATCAATAGTTTGCTCAATGTTCAAAATCAACTGTTTTTAAAGTAAAATGAAGTAAACTAAAATATTTGTATTTTAATAATGATATTTGGCAGTCGCTATCGTTTGCATAATACATTCGAATAAAGTGTTGAAACTAAATAAAGATTTTAGTATTTTAATATATATGAAATAAAAAAATATATAACTTATACATTTCAACATCAATATGTTTTTTGTGTGTTTTTTTTATATTTGTTCTTACTTCAGTAAAATTATAAATTTTATTATATTGCTTTTTCACAGTACCACCTTAGCAATGATAACATTTTGTTGCATTTTTTCTTTAAATTGATATAATAATTTTCTGTTATACTTTGGGAACAACGCTGAGATTGACTTGCTACAATTTGGCCTTCGAATCGATCCGAATCATGCGAATATATTATAAATGAATGATGCATATTTTGTAGTTTTTTTTGAGAATTTTCTTGCGTTTTTTTTGCTTTGTGTTAATGTATATTTCGCCAGGCTGCTGTGATTTCAGTGCCGACTCGTTTTTGGGGCCAGCCTTCTGCCTCCAGTGTGAACAACAGAACAAATATACACAAGGGTAAAAAGAAAGAAGGAGAATCACACGACGATTTTCAATTGAACGGCGGAAATGTAACGGAAATAAATTTACATAAATACAATATGGTGCGTGCTTGTTGGTGCCATTTTATTTGCACAATATATATTGAGCATGCACGCACAAATATACGAGAACGGGAACGAGAACGAGAACGAGTATTTGCACAGAAGTGCGTATTGATTTATATGCACAACTGAATTCCTTATTTTTATTTTGCCTTCCTTCGTTTTTCATTTAAAAATCAAATTTAAGACAGCACTTTAGTTATGCCAATAACCAGAACGAGAACAAACACAGAAAGAGGATGGATGAATGGCTTGTCATATGAAAGCATCTGAGCACCATCGTTTGCACTTCTTTAATGCCAAAAAATATTTTTGGCAATTCGTGACCAAATTTAGAGCACACTATCGCATGTGTAAATGACATACACACCTGCCTATCTCCAAAAAGCTAGCTACATATGTATGGAAAGAAATTTTTGCATGCAGCATGCATTATTTGCATTGGATAAAAGACTAAAATAACCAAAGAAGCAATGTGTAGAAACTTTACACTCAACGGAGAGACACCTAGCAAAAAGAAATTGAAAAATTATAATATATTTATTTATAATATTTAGACCTGCAAAAATATCAAAAGTTTTTATTTCCACCTTTGAACACAAGAACACTTAATTAACGGCTTTTATAATAAATATTAAAAAAAAACTAATTTTGTATATGGGAAATTCTCTGTTAAAAATGTCGCGTGTAAACAATGTTAAAAGTGAAAAAAAATATAGATGAATTTTGCAGCCCTTGATTAGCACTTTAATTCAAGCTAAGGATGCTTTTTTAATAATTTTATTTATTTTAAGATATTAAGATAAAATTAACGAATTCGAACGAATAACACAAAATGAACGAATTTGTTTATTTTATCGTAAAACAGAAAACAGTTGGTTTTTTTTTCACTGTAAATAAATGTTAAATTATTATGTTAGCCAAACTTTTTTTAACAAAAGATTTTTTGAATTAACTTAATTAGAATAAATATGAAAATATGGCAAAAAATTGGTTTTGTGTATTAATTTTTTTATTTCAAATTTTATATTTTAATTTTGAACTCATCTAACAAAATGATCGTACAAAATCATATTTCCATATAAGTCTGATGGTATCAGAACGCGATTAACATTCATTGAATATTTACTGGGTTTGTCCGTAACAGGAATGTGCTTGTGATCCGCCTTGTGCATAAATGTTAATCCTACTCCTCCGCTAACTGTCTGAAAGTTATCCGTACTATTATGGTATATGCGACCTTTGTGCCAGTCATAGTAACTCAGGTCACTTTTCTTTGGTTTTATCAACTTTTTGCCCTCGAAAACAGATTTCCAATTTGTGCAGTCTGGCTTGTGCAAACTGCTTTCTCGCAGTCTCTGCTCATAGTCGATGTATCCGGCTATATCGAAACCATTTCGTTGTCGTATCTGCACAAATATAATAGTCTAAAAGAACATTAATTTAATTTTTTCTTTTTCCAAACTAATGTATTATATATAGTATCTTACCGATAAAATTCCTGTCAGATTGTATTCCTCACGTTCCATGAGAGCTTTTAATGCATTATCGGTGCCATTAAAGTATTTGCCATAAAGGACACTCGTAATTTTCGGATTTAAGTAATCATGCACTTTGTTTCTCAAATAATTGAACTCGCTCTCTTCGTAGACTTTGTCTGAACATCGATAGCCAAGCTTAACGAGATTTTTTATTATTGCAATACTGCCAATGTAACGATAGTCCTCGGTCTTGATAAATGAATTCAAGTAATCGTCATAACTTTTATAATTCAACAGTCTTAAATTCAAATTAGCCGCCATAATGCAGATGGTTTATTTTTGTTTTGTAACTTGAGTGGCGAAGTATATTTTTTTCAGGTAATGTTTTACTTGATTGATCTGTGTTGATTGATGTCAATTATGACTGACGGAATACGATAAAGTATTTCGATACTTTTATAGGTGAGCAATACTATTCGTAGTTCTGAATGTTAACAGGGTATGCGACTACTTATGTGAAAATGGTGAAAATGTCTTTTCTATAAAAGCCAAGAAAACATACAAAAACACAAACTACGATGAGGAAGATGAGGACTCCGCTGATAAAGACAACACACACTGAAAGACAAGAAACGTGGTCGCTTGTCGCCATTTCGTTGCATTTGCGTCTTATATGCATACACACATACAGAGGCACACATATATGCCTGGAAGTGTGGGTAAGGGTTTTAGGTACTTCCATATGTGAGGAAACAGCGCCAGCTCCGAACTCAAACGTGCAGTAAAAATTACATTTTCTTTGCACGAACATTTGCCACAACCAACAAACTGCACGAAAATGCACAAAGATTTTTTTATTGTTTTTTTTTTCTTCTTTTATTTTTTATCGTGCTTTGTTTTAACTCGAACGTTGGCAGAAAACGTTTCCCATTGGCAGCGACATTGGCGGTTCCTCGATTCCTTTTGAACAATGGTAAATGCTAGCTAAAATCTGGCTGATATATTTGATAAACGTTAATTTAGCTTCCACTCGTACGTTTGGCATATTTTACAAATGCATTTGACATAAATTTTAAAGGGCTTAAGTGCCACAGCCCTTTCGTTTAGGTTGAGGTCCTAGTCCCCGTCCTAGTTCGTGGTTGTAGTCCACGTAATGTGGCACATGATAAGCAGACGACGACAACGACGACGACGAGAACGCCTACAAATATGGGAAGGTCGTTAAATCCTTCCCGGATGCCCACATAAAATAGGGCAATTACACTAAACATCATAAATTATGCAAAGCCTCGGCAACAAGTGAGCGATAAGCTCAAAAAGAAACAAGTAAGAAAGCTACAGTCGAGTGCACTCGACTGTGAGATACCCGCTACCCATTTTGAATAAAAGAAATATATTTTGCTATAATTTTCTCAAAATATACCGAATATACTGCAAAAATACTAAAAATATACCAAATAGTATATTTGGTATATTGATATAGTACCGCATTCAAAATATACCATAGACGGCACAATATACCAGATTGTCATCTAAAGCAACAACCCTAGTAAGTAGACGTGTTTGCCCATACAAAAGTATTTCTTTAATAACTTCGACAATTTTTATCTGATCGCAACCAAATTTTCAGGAATCATAACTACTATAGTTATTATTATATATACCAAAATTCGCAACTCTAACTTTAAAATTACGCTTGTTATTCGATTTTTTGATTTTCGGGGCGGAAGTGGGCGTGGCAAAATTTGAAACAAACTTGATCTGCGTGCAAACATAACAAATGCTGTCGAAAAAAAATTATAGCTCTATCTCTTATAGTCTCTGAGATCTAGGTGTTCATACGGACGGACGAACAGACACACAGACACACAGACACACAGACGGACAGACGGACAGACGGACATGGCTAGATCGTCTCGGCTGTTAACGCTGATCAAGAATATATATACTTTATAGGGTCGGAGATGCCTCCTTCTACCTGTTACATACATTTCCTGCCGGCACAAAGTTATAATACCCTTCTACCCTATGGGTAGCGGGTATAAAAAAAACAATAATAGATAGGGAAATGAAAAAAATGAAGCAACCGTCTGACAATCATCACTCAGTTGGACACTTGAAGCCAAGCTGAATAAAAGAATGAAGCAAATGTATTTTAGGATTTCGGAGTCCTTGTTTTGCATGTGTGTGTGTGTGTGTGTGTGTGTAGGGGCTAAAGCAAACTCGACTATCTAGCTAAGGACTCGGCACTCAGTGCTTGTAGAGCTCAGTACTGATGTCGTTTATCAACTGTCAAGCGAAATGCATTTCAGCAGCTGCTGACAACAATGCGAAGTGAATTGCTTCTCTCTCTCTCTGTCTCTTTCTGTGTCTCTGTTCCCTCACTTTCTCTTCCCTCAGCAGTAACTCCATATCATCCATATTCATCCAGCCCATGCCAGCGTCTCTTGCAAATCGGTTTTACTATGGCATTAAGTGTATGCGATTTCCCCTTCAACAAGACAATTTAATGCAAAAATGCATGCTTGACAGCCTGCCAATGCGTGAGTGCTGCAGGGCGAAGGCAGAGACAGAGTCAGAGGGAAAAGGGGCGTGGCGAAAGGGTTAAGCGCCACTACAGTTATGAATAAATACGTACTCGTGCATCTCGTAGGTAGTGGAACTTGAGCTCTTGAAAACATATTGAACACTCGTTCACTCGCTCACATCTGCAGCGGGCATTTTCAACTTGAGTATTCCTTGGAGCTTAGTGAGGCGTGTTATCGCCGAGTTTGCATGCCCGCACAACCCATAAATGTCAATTGGCTCACGCAAAGTGGCAAGTGGCAAGCGGCAAGTGGCAAGCGGCAACAAGTCCGGATGGGTAACGGTAATGGTGAGGAAATGAAATGCGGTTGCAACTACTTGCAGTGTAATAATTATAGATGGATGTTTATTTCTTGATAAGCATAATCAATTTCACTTTGCAAAATTTGCCAAATCAATCTAACGGCGCAAGAAAGTATTTGCTACAAAAATTAAATTATAAATACTTTTAAATTAAAATTAATTTTCAAATATCTGAAATGAAAGTCATTAAATTCTGAAAAATTATATGTTAAACTATACAAACAACCACAAATCACTAAAACATAAATAACTTTACAAAGTTAAAAGTCAAGTTTTAAGCTTTAGCTACTAGGCAACTGATTTATAACTGATTTCTACCTTTGAATGTGTAACTAAAGCTAAAAGCTTAAGCACTATCAAATCACTAGAACTAGCTACTTTCAAAGGAACAATCAACGTGCCTCGCTGAACAATAATTATGAATTGACCTAAACGATAAAGATTACATTTTTCACTACTTCTCGCCATTTTCAACATTTCAGTGCACTGTGAAGTTCCTTTCAAGCATTAATTACAGATTCCAGACAATTTAATGTCATTTTACAATACCAACAGAAACGAAAGTGACTTAAACCAAGAGTCAACAATATTATTAATAGCAGTATTACACAAGTCTTAACCAAATGACAAGTCTGCATTCCAATAGCTTAACCATTTTAAATTTCACTCACTCTCTCCGCATTTATGTAAATTTGTTTGTTTTTTTTTTTACAGTATTTTGCCATTCTCTTTACCCTTCAGCAGCTGGTCTGAAGACGTTCCTTTTCTAGTCAGCATCCTCTGATTTAAATGCTAAAGTGCACGATTATCATTTCGATTTTGTATAAATAGGATATGAATTATTCATAGGCACTTACTTATGCGCCATCAAAGCGATTTTCGTAGCTCCATTTCCATTTGGTAGCCTTCCACATCTAAATAGACGCACTCGTATGGCAATATGATGAAGTTGGCTTTATATTGACTAACTGCGAATCAGAGACGAAGATGAAATATTTGTTTGGCTTGCATTAACACAAGCCATCCGTGTTGGGGGGAGATCTGATAGTTTGATAAAGTCAAGTTCACAAATTAAAGTAATTTCTTGTCGCACAACTTTTCGAATTGCAAGCCGTAGTAAAAGTTGTGACAATTGTTATTTCAACACGGATGCAGATACAGATTCACACAGACAAACGCACACATATTGGCAGAGATAAACACAAATTACTGTCGATTTCATTTCACGCCTTGAGCAACGAAACTTTACTATGCTGTGGAGCACGCCATGGAGAAATCTGTGCCCATTGTCAAACTGGCGACGAGACGCGACGTCGTCTTCAGCTTTAGTCCCGAGCCCTAAAGTCTCTCGTCCTCCTTAACTGAGTCCTGGCATCATCCTCACACACACACACACACAGTGTTCACGGGGTCGTTTCCCTGAAATTCGATAAGGCGACACACCGACAGCGAACGCGACGGCGACGACGACGACGGAAACCTGGAAGCAATTTGCGCATAAACGTTCAGCACGATAAAATTTGCAGTTTTGTTTATTTTTCTGACAGATGCTGGGAAAACAGCATTGAAAAGCTTTGAAACTCTGTGTTCTTCCTCTAAGCGCTATGAGAAGTTTTGATTTGAATTAAATTTCGAATTTATTCCTGCCTCTGATATGCTTAAGCAGTTGTCAGCCGCAGCTCGTAGAGCGGGGAAGGAGACTTTACATTTTGCTCAGATAATAATCAGTACGACAAACGCAATTTAAAGTTTAATTTAAATGAACTAACAAACAATAATTCACAATATTTATTGCTTATTATGATGTGATTGAAAAATAATGTAGAACATTTTTTGTTTAGTTTTGACAATTTACTTTGAACCAATTTTGGAATACATAAGAAACTGAGAAAACATTGTCAAATCAAATGCATTATAATTGTTGAATTAAAATAATTATATACAAAAAAACATTCATAAATGGTTTGCTAGACTTAAATTCACAATGTACCTACTTTTCAAAATATTTCTCAATATAACCAAATTCTGTTTGTCTATCTTTTAAGCTGAAACGTTCATCAATAATTTAATATAATTGATATTGTACTAATAAATAACTCATATTAAGATTTAGTTTTTTATTCATCACTAATCATATTAAGATTTAGTTTTTTTATTAGGCATTTTTCAAGTCATGTTTTTAAATCTGAATCAAAATGAGAGATAAATGAGAGACTTTCTGTTAAAAATTGTAGAAAATATAACCTTTTTGTTAAATTAATAAAGAATATTATGAGAATAGATTTATAGTTTCTCTTAAATTGTTGGCAAATCACACTTAAATTTGGGCAACAATTCAATCATTGCGTTTAGTTGGCAGCAGATCATTAGCCAAATCTGTCAATTACATTGGTACGAAACAAATGTCGAACAAACACAACACAACCGTAATGATAAATCAATAATAAATCATGTAACTTGCATTTCTACTTTTTTTTTTGTTGTCAAACAAACAGTATTGTTTTTCCAAACGAAATTAAATATCAATGGGGGCTAAATTGTCACAGTGAAATGGAGACATGAACAAGAACGAACAGCAAACAGTTTACGAAAAATTGGACCAAAAATTGCAACAAATCACATAACTAAAACGCATTTGGATGTCAACTTGGTTTGCTGGCAGATGAAAATTATAATTGATGCGATATTAATACGCGTCCTAGGGCCGGGATCTCACCCTCGTCCTCCTCGCTCCCCTCTCATTACACCACTGAACAGACAGTTGATGTTGAGATTGATGCGCTGCATTCGCGGAAAAAGGCTTAGCAACAGGCTTGCCATTTTCCAGTTTCCAGTTTGCCACTCTTTTTCATTCCCCCTTCTTGGTGCTGCTGACTGATGGCATGCGTCATTAATGTCAGCAATGGTGTTGTACACACAGTGTCGCACACACACTCGCACTCACACACACACACGCCAGCATAGAGTCCTAGTATACGCACAACAAAACGTTCACAATTGTCATCAGGCTTTGCCTTTGCTTCGGCTTTTTGCCTCTCTGGTCTCACAATGGTCGACAATACTGTTCGGTTCAGGCTCTGCATTGCATTGCTCTGCGGGCATTGTGGTAATTAGATGAATGTGCCATAAATCATTTTCTAAATCATTTGTTGCCAGTTGCCAGTTGTCACTTGCAATAGCCCCGGCATGCTCATAGCTTCCAGCTCCCAACTCAGCTCAGCTCAGCTCGTCTCGGCTGGAAACAGTTCTCGGACATCAAACATATTTGATTGAATTTCAATTCTGGTTTTGTTTTTGATTAAAAGTAGGGGCCAAACGATGAGATGGAGTCAGCTTAAGCTTTAGTAAATATATACCAAATTATTAAAAACCATAAAAAGCAACAAATCTCAAAAAAAAAATTGAAAATGAATTCAAATATTATTATAAATAATTGTACTTGTAAATAAAACTATGTGTATAAAAAGTGAGAAACAAAACTTGAATGTTCTTATTTCAAATCAGTGTTTTTATATATATACGATATTACTATTTTGCGCTACACTTTACCATATGACACTAGCGTTGATCACACACAAATTGGCGCTTTCTTATCGATATCTAGCTTCTTCGCTCTCTTATCGATATTTCCATTTTATAGTGTTGTGCAGTATGTATTAATAATAATAAAGTGTTGCATAATAGTGCAAGTTATCAGTGTTGAGCACTGCGTGAGAAGAACTTTATTGTAGTGCTGTAAAGTGCGTAAAGAATTTCGGATAATAAATGAAGATGCTCCACACTTAATTTTAAAATTCGTTATTATTAAAATTTAATTTAAATTTAAATGCTACTTAAGAAATAATTTACCTTATCTCCTTAGTCGAATGGAATTCAGGTGTTTAATAATTATCGATTTTAAAATTTATTTTCTTTAAATCCAGCACAAAATACAAGAATATAAAAAAATGTTATTTCTTAACTTTAAAATCGATTGGAATCTTTTGTACATAAAATCAATTGAAGTCCTTTTTAAGAAACAAATATAAAAAACTGCATCAACCATTCAATTCGAAAAGATATTAAACATTATTTGTTATTGAAGTTAATTTTGGAGAACCCCAATTTTTTTTTAAACTTTCATTTATTAATAGCTTTACTTTTGTTAAATTAAACACGAAAATAATTTGTATAATACTTTAATTATATCTCCAACACAGTTATATTTGTTTAGAAGAATAATTTTTAAGTACGATTTTAAATGAATTTAAAATAAAAATATTATTATCAATAGTATTTTTGAGCATTGGTGTTTCATAATATTGTTGTAATCGGTTATCAGCATTAATTTGGGTCCCATTGCGAATGCGAGTAAGGTAAATAATTTAAAATTCAGATGACTGGCTTGTAACAAACCCTAACAGAGGGTCTCAAAACAATCGCAACCACAACAAACATGTAACTCATTATGCAAGTCTCAGCAAGGAGCACCGAAAGGATCCAAACTCAATAGGCTCAGGGCAGCAGCGGGGGCTGTCCTGTTGCCTGTTGAGTGTTGTCTGCTGCATACTCTATTCTGTTTGCTGTTTGCTAGCGAAAGCGCATATTACAATGAGCCACGCCCACGCCCATGCTGACGCCCACAAAGCAAGTGAGTACGGAAACACACGAAGGATGAAAGAGAAGAGGGGCTGAGACAAGTGGCATAGCAGCAATAGCTGTTAATTGTGTACAACAAGGAAGAAATTGCAGTGAAAACAAAATGAACTGTGGCATGGAATGTCAAAGGAGATAACGACAACAACAACAAAACCCACTTCTCCCAAAAGTGGGCGTGACTAGGCGAAAGTTTAACTATAAAATACGGCGACACACACAACAGATACCAAAACGGAGACGGAAACACAGACTGAGGAAGGCAAAGGGACTGGGAATGAGGATGAGGATGAGGATGGGGATTTGGTTAAGGACGTAACCCGTTGACCATGTGCTACTCATGAAGCTGGACGCTTGACTTGCTTTAGATTTTGCGAGTATGGCAACTGCAACTGCATTTTAAGAGCTAAAAGTCAGCGCTGTCAGTTAATCGCATTTGGCGCAACGTTAAGTGGCTTAGATGCCAAGCACTGAGTGCGAATATGTATCTTAAAGATACAATTGTAATTGCATTGAACATTTTGCATGCCGTATAAATTATTGGTGCCACATTGCCACACTCGATAATTAACATCGAGTCGTTATGTGACACTCGGACTTTTGGCCTTGACACCGGGCTGGGGGCATTTGTATTTTATGCAGATTTATGGGGCTGCAAGTACAGCAAAACATTGCTACAAGTCTCGCAAGTCTTCTTTATATACTATCTACAGTCTCGCATTAATACTGAATTCACACATACACATACACACACAGACGCATTCTCATAATTAATAGTTACAAAAGGTGAAACACAAAGGCTACACAACCGAATAGGTGGAGCATTGTGTGGCAAATGTTTTGCAAGCTCGTCCATCCGTCGGTCCGTTTGCCTGTGTTTCTAAAACACAGATAACATAATTATACCTTCTTTAGTTTTAATTGTAATTTATGTTTTCGCTCCGGGCTCGTGTGATTTATTGGTCCAGCTTGCAGTGCATCAAGTTTCTCAAAAGCTGGTCAGTAAATGAATTTTGCAATTATGCCTTATAGTTATACCCGCTACTTCTAAGGTAGAAGGGTATTATAACTTTTTGCTTGCAGGAAATGTATGCAACAGACAGAAGGAATCATCTCTGACCCTATATATATTCTTGATCAGTGCCAACAGATGAGACTATATAGCAATGTCTGTCTGTCCGTATGAACACCTAGATCTCAGAGACCATAATTTTATAATATAATTTTCTTTCGACAGCATTTGTTATATATGCACGCTGAGGAAGAAAACAATTGAATAACAATCGTAATTTTTCGGTACATAAAATAATAACTTCTGTGTTTATGGTTCCTGATGAATTGGATGTGATTAGATAAAAATTGTAGACGATACTTAAGAAGATCTTTTATGTGGCAAAAAACGCATAAACGCATGTTTTAGCTGAAAAACTAGTAATATGGTATATTTAGCAATATGTGGTATAATTTGAATATATAAAATGTAGCCTATAGTATATTTTATTATTTTTGCGGTAAATAAATTCGGTATATTTTAACAATAATACGAGTACTGCATTGTTTTGCTCTCACTCAAAATGGGATGCGGGTATCTCACAATCGAGCAATCGATCACAACTGTAGTTTTCTAACCTTTTATGTGCTCTTTGCGTGCTTTAGCTCTGGTTTATTACCGAAGACACACAAATTAGTCAATTCATTATTTAAAATAATATGAAATGAAAATGAAAATAAAATAATATGAAATTAAATATGAATGAAATATATCATTTATACATCTTTAAGAAATATTTTCAATAATATAAAGTTCGATCAATGAGACACATTGTTGTTGGAAAGGAAAATGTCGTTCATCTCTTTAAAATTCTTAGCTTAATTATTGGAAGCTAGCTCTCGTATCATCATTAACCATTAAAATGAACATTTTCAGCTGTCTTCTGCAGAGTCACTGAAACATAATTGGGACAGGGACAATGTCAATAAAATCAATGAGAAGCGCAAATAAGACACCCAAAGCATTGGACTAATTAAATTGTGATTTGTGTCAATGATAAGGATAATAATTGCCGGGCAAACAAATCCACAGACAGGCAGACAGGTAGATAGAGGAAACACTGGCACACAGTACTTGACAGTTTTCCATTGTCTGTGAGGATTTTGTCGACGGACTTTAGGGCGTTACCTAATGATGTGACGGCGCGATAAGAAACAGAAAATAGGCTGGCAGCCAATGAAATTTTTGTCGACAATATTCGTTTAATGACAAGTAAATGACGTTGAAAATATTGAACTACTTTGCCGTGCAGTGAACCAGCAAATGAAAAAGACCCAACAAATCAAACAGCACGACCCAAAAAGAAGAGAGAGAGAGAGAGAGCAGGAGAGAAAGAAAAGCCCAGACTCCCGTTTCGATTTCTCATTTCCACAGCTGCTCATCCTATTTATGCCATCTCGACGTTATCTCAGTCTCTGTTTGCTCCGACTGTTTTGACAAGTTATCATGAAGATGTTTCGAGTCATTGAAACAAAGGCCAAGTCGAGTCAATCAAACAATGGGACAGCAACGACAACGACAACAACAACAACACAAACAACTGCTCACATTCCTCAGTTGTGTTGCCAGCGGGTGGGCGTGGCCGAGGGCGTAGATAAGAACCCAAACACGTTGAAATTCTGATGCCCATTGAACCGTTGGAAAAATGTCAACATTAGCTACGCATTATGATGATGTCAAGCAGCAAACAGAAAGCAGCAAGCAGCAAAAGACACCAAAGGAGCCGTTCTCACTTGCTCTAAATATATGTATTTCAGCACACAGTCTGCAGCTAAATGAGCAAAGTTATTATGGGCCAACATTTTCATTTTCATTTTTATTTTCGCTTTCATTTTTATCATCAATCTTTGCGCTTCAACACTTGCTCCAAATTTTTCAAGACTACCGAACTGTGTTCGACTCTTGACACTTGATGAAGCTATAATATTTATTTAGTTTATTATTATGCCGCCACCAGTTGTGCTTATTGTTAATGGGGCCACTTTACAGATCCGTTGACAGTTCATTTTTTAGGCTATCGTAATGTTTGGTAAGTAACTCCTTTTTTGCAATTTATCGAATCAGGTTAGATAACATAGTAAGTCACACATAATTAACGTGTATTTATTATTGCAACGAAGGAGAAACATTTCTGTAGAGAGAGAACAAATCTAGATTGAAAAGTGAATTACAAATCTTGATATATGATTTTTTGGTTGAAAGAATCAAGATTTTGATGCTAACTTGCAGCTTAATATTAAAAACATCTTTTTTTTTAAGATTGTATTCTTACTTCACGAATATTTTTATCTAGATTAAAAAGAAGATTACAAATATGTTGATATAAGATGCCGGCCGCATATAGAAGACATTTTGAAACGTATGTTTATTACATTTTTTTTAACATCAGAATATTATTTAATGAAATGTATTTTAAGATATACTGACAAATTCAGCGAATAAGATCAAAGAATTTCTTGATTGAAAAGGTAGATGAACTTAATTGAAAATATATATTTTTATCATTTTCAGGTTTATTAATTAACTAACAGCTAAAGGTCGCGACATTTTTAGTAGTGCAAAAGATGCTTAATTGTTGTATTACATTTTTGCTTATGAGGTATAATTTAGCATAAATATACAAAAAATAATAAATACGAACAGAAAAGCTCTATTTGAGTAAAGAAAATTCTAATGAACTCACAAGAACTAACAACATTTTTAAAGAATATATCAATGTAGATGCTCATTTCAATTGGATAAGTCAGCTCTCAAGTCTCATCGGCAAAAGACTACCAAATATTTCAGCTGGTTAAGTTGTTACATTCCGTTGATGCTGCACACAATAAAGATTCTTGCTGTCTTCTCAGTTAACAAAACATTTTTATCACATTCCATGCAAAATCGAACAAAAAATGTGCTGTCAAAATGTATAAAAATGTTTCGGTAAAGTGAAAAATCATACACATAAGCAACACAGTCGCTGTCTCTAACACCAAGACACCAACACACAAACACACACACACACTCTGAAATACACCCACATTGCCACCCATTCACATGGCCAGATATTCACATAAATGGCACGCACACTTTTCATTGTCAAAGCGCGCACACGTGGAAAAATGGCAGCCATGGCAGCTTTAATGCCATTTTTGTACTTTTTGCCATGTTATTGTCGTTGTTGTTGTTGGGGTTGTCATGCTATTTTGGCAACATTGTTACGTGTGTCGTCAAAATCGTCTGTCTGTCTGCCTGCCTGCTCTCTGTGCCTTTTCTCTCCGATTTACCAAACACAAACGATGTGTTAAGTAAGAGAAACTGCCACGAAAGGAGCTGACCTGGTGTGAGACTGAATGACAGTTGAGCGGTGGGGAGGGCAGGAGGGGGGAGTTATGCCTAGAGGCAAAAACCAGACGCACTTGTGCTTTGCTTACCTATTAACCTTATCGCTCCACTGATTTATGTATGTAAATTTCTCTGATTCACCGATGGCATCATCGAAAAAGTCATATTACCAATCAACAGCAACAAAAGGAATACTCTCAAATGACTAATGGCTAAAGCTTTCCACTGCACAATCAAGAGAGTATGAAGAACATGAAACAAGAAGATTATATATCATAGAATTAGTTCCTATGTAGCTTACAAAAATAAAAAAAATCAGGTTAATTTAGGTGTTATGCATAAATTTCTAATATAAATATGCAAACTACAATTTCAAACAGTTCTATAAAGAATGATGAAATAAAAATAAATATTTAATTAGACTAATTCATAAAATAATTGGCTTAACTTCATTGAATCATGGAAATTTTTTGCATTCCTATCATATACGAATAGTTGTGGAAATTTACCATTTGAATCTTTTTCTGCTGAGAGGGAAAGCTGAGAAGAGATTATAGACAGACAAAGAAAAGATAACATTTTCAAATAGACCTGCAAAAATTTGTGTATAAATTGACATCGTTTGGCAGTAGCTGCCGTCAGTTCAATTTGTGTCACTCAGTGATCTAGTCAGCAATTAAATTATATTTATTCATTGTCGAAAATTTTGTATATGCTTTAAGTAGTAAATATTAAGAGGTTGTCTTGAATATGAAATCAACCTTTTAATTTACTACTTGCAGCAAGTGCAATAAATGCAAATCAGTTTGATTCACAAATTTGTTGTTTTCATTGTTTCTGTTGGAAAAATGAAACGCTTAAGTAGTTGATACAAGGGCGAGCTTGACAATTAATCGCATTGTGTAAACTACTTAAATGGCAAATTTTTCCATAACATTGCAGAACTACAAAAATACTACTCTTATTGAAGAGCATAAATTCACAATTTAAAGGCTTTTTCTTGGCTGCTTGCCTAGAATTTTGCCTCAAAATCGAAACCCCAACGCATACGTATAAGAATGTTGAAGGCTAAAGAATCTCAGGTCGTGCACAAGCTCCAAATAGCGCCCAGATGAAACACTCGAGTTTAATAAAACAAAATCCTGCAGCGATAATTTACAACACCATGCTACGCGGCAAATTGCTTTGATTTAAGCGTGCCAACGTGCCAGGACTCGTCCTCACACACACAAGCATACACACACTCGCATATGCTGCACGAGGGAGCAGTGAAAAGGAAATAAAAACAAGCAGTCAACATCGGGACAAGGAAACCTGCCACAAGATGCTCTCCTTGCCCCTCACCCCCCATTTGCTTCACACTTGACTGGCAAGCCAAGCCAAAGGCAAACCAATTCAACATCCGTTTGCCGCTAATTCACACACATATTCACACACACACACCCACACTCTCACACATAAAGCGTCTTGACAGTAAGGATATATGAAATACGCGCAAATAACGTGTTAGGAAAATTGTGTGAAAATTGTTATATATATTATATCCGTACGCTGGAGCGCTTGATATGATTCCTTATGCTCCATTCACTG
The DNA here is from genome assembly GCF_023558535.2 of Drosophila nasuta. Taxonomy (NCBI): domain Eukaryota; kingdom Metazoa; phylum Arthropoda; class Insecta; order Diptera; family Drosophilidae; genus Drosophila; species Drosophila nasuta. The sequence goes on along the minus strand of NC_083455.1, from coordinate 5,002,213 downwards.
CGAAAGGTGTTGAACAGTTTGCCATCGTTTAGTCGCCGCTGTTGCGGATACGGATACGATACTGACGGATGTTCTTTGCTCCGGATGCGGATACAAAACGGTAGTTTTATGGAGTGTCATTTGAATAGCAGTTGTGTGCAGTGATTTGGCTTAGATCATCTTCATTTGGCAATTCATGTGCAGAATCTATAAATTATAATTAGTGATAGTTTAAATATATATTTTGTATTACTGCTAGAATGTATTCAAAGTTTCAGTTATTCTTTGTAACTCAATGGAAACATATATCTCAAGAGAAATTTTTGATAGCTGAACAATCTCCATATGTTAAAAACTAAAATAAATACTGAAATACTTTAGAAAGTATTTTTGAATATTTGAACAGACATTGCCAAAATGTTTCCCAAAAATTCCTTTAATTGTTTCTGTAAATAAATAACACAATATAAATAAACAATAAAATCAACGAATATTATTCTGTGAATTCGGATACAAAACGCTAGTTTTATGGAGTGTCATTTGACTTATTATTAAAATTGAATTACTTACTCACACAAAAATATATGTTTGTTAGATTGCCAACAAATTTTTTCCGTTGCTCCTAACTTAAATCATAAATTTCAATACAAATTGTTTATAGCTTGACACGGCATATGATGAAGGCTAAAATAAATACAGAAAAATTTTGGAAAATATATCCATTAAAAGGTTTTATAAAACTTCAATGATTTATAAAATAACATTTTATATATGAGATATGATAACATATGTAACGTTATTAGAAATAATTTGATTATATCATACTTTCGATAAACACTTATATTTAATTAAATATTAAAATCAATAAAAAAAATGTTATGTAATGTTACACGACAATTTTTCTTTTCATTCTAATATATCCTTTATTTAATTTCCCTAAATAAAACTACTGTAGCATAGAAGTAGAAGAAACGTAAATAGTTTCGATCTCTAGTCAACAGGGTGTCTGTCCAAAAGAGATTTATTAAAGAGTTTAAAAAATACACTATGGGCAGCGTCTAACTGAAAAGGCAATCGGTTTAACAAATGTGCCCTCAATGGGAATACTCATTGTACTCACAATTTTCATAAAATATATTGCAATAGATATAAAATTTCGAAACCAAAAGAGAGGCATTCGAAAAACTCAACTTGACGAGTAGTTGCTGATCAATAACAAAAATACTTCATCGGATCCTGTTACCTATGTACATGCATTATATTTAGTATATTACGTAGACAATTATCATGAAGATCTGCGATATTTTATATGAACATAAAGTTTTGTTCTGGAAATTCATTTAATGTTTTCTTTTAAGTTATATACGTACGTGAACAAATAGTAACAATGAAGCAAACTTGTTTAGCGTTTTTGCCTAAGCGAAATAATTGCAATTAGTGTCAACAAGAAATGTCGGCAATCGGCTTTTAGGCCCGGCACGAACAGAAATCCAAACACATTGCTGACATTGTTGTGGCCACGTGACAGATTTATACAGACAAAAAAGGAGATTTTTCCATGTGAGCTCGACTTTAAGTATAAATACGAGTGCAAAATTACTATTAGTGTTGAATGGAAATTTATTTAATTGCAGACAGAAGCAGTCTTCAGTATAGTTTAGTTTCGACTTTAAATTTGAAGGACATTTGCTGCAGTTTGCACCTCGTGGCAAGGAAGCGTTTGGCTTCGCGTAATACCAAAAATGTCTGTAAAGTTGCACGTGACTTTGCCGCAAGTTGCAATATTTTCAGCTAAGCTGCAAGCTCAGAGCTGACAACAGGCCATGGCAAACTTGAAATCAAAACTAAAAATTCTGAAAGTCACATAGCACAAAGTTTGGCATACTCTCGCTCTCTCACTCTCTCTCTCCCTCTCTATCACTTTTGCACTGTACTATACATAGGTAGATTGTTGGCTTGTATCTGGCGGATACGTTCTGGTTGGCGTCGCGGCAAACTCTGTAAAAGTCACTCACTGTTTACCTAAATGATTTTGCATTTTGTTCTTTTCTTTCAGTTTTATATTTGCTCTGCTTTTGTTAGCAAACTTTCTTTCTTTTCATCGTTCGTTTTTTTCTACTTTTTGCATAAAAACTAATATTGTGCCAGCCAGTTTATTGGAATTGAACGGCCAAAACAGAAAAAGGAACTTTTTGCAGCAGGTAACACTCGTATCTTGTAGTTTTATGGAGTTCACAGTTGGAGCCACGAAGAAAAAGTTGTGTGCATGGAAATCGCAGCTGAAATGTCGTAAAAATCAACGCATTGCATAGAATGGCGTTAAATGTGCGACTCTAGTTGTCTTTCTCTCTCTCTCTCTTTCTCTTGAGCTGTAAATTTCTTCAACGGATTTTGGTCTTGTGGTTAGTTTGAGCCATTTTCTGGCCAAGGCAAAAGTCTCCCTAGTATCCATTGTCGTTTTCTGCGTATCCACAACCGCATTCGCAACCGCATTCGCCTCGTCTTTGCTTTATAGGTACGTGTTTGGCATTTGATATGCTCGAAGCGTTGTCCTTGGCTATTGGTCCGACTTTCATCAATATGCAAGTATTTCATGAGTCCGCTTCAATGGCTCTAATTAATGTTTAAATTGCAACTTTTATTATTCACAGGATTTGCGGCGTGGCCCACTGACCATAAAACTCAACATTGCCATTGACGTCACACAGTCAAATGATTTCGTTGACGTTGACATCTCTATACAATTATAGAGGTCAGACAAATTATGTGCACATAGCCATTGTATTTGTAGTACGCTTAATAAAAAAAATCTAAGAAAGTCAAAAGAATACGTGAATTGTAACAGGAAGGTCTGGGCACATAATAGTATGTGAAGGCTAGAAATATTGTAACATAACTTTAACATAAGTAGAACTAAGTAAAATAAAATCGAATTTGTCACAATATGTTTCTTTGATTGCTTTAATTAATAAAATGAAACTAACATTCCCGCCTATAAATAAGCTAATCTCTCTAATGTAATCTCTCTATGGAATACATAGTATTCTTACATATTTTGTGTACCCTCTAAGCTCAATAACTGGGCCTAATTACCATTGAGATTGAAATTCAGCATTTTTATATTTTTATATGGCGATCATGGGAAATAAAATAATTTGACACATTCGCTTTAAATGCTGGTTCTGATATGAATGCTGAACATCAAAATTCGTGTTTACCTTTGCACCCCTAGACAGTTGTTCGAATAATGTAAATTTGGTGTAATCTGATCTTTAAAGCTGATGCACTTGGTCTAAATAGGATATTAAGCTCAGCATAAATTATCTGCATATGTATCGATATAATCGATAGTAGAAAGAGTCCGAACCTCAAGTCTGCTGATTCTATAAACAAAAAAAAAAAAAGAATATATACATTTTTCGCTTTGCACAGAAAAAAAGCTTTTTGTCGCAACCAAAAAATAATATATGTATATTTTATTTTAATAAATTCGATAATTGATTTAACAATAACCATTAATTTGCATTACAAATTGTAAATCATCAAGTTTTCCGTTTATATTTCTTATCATTGCTCTTTATATTGAGTTAGTACTTTGGTTTGTTTGAGTCCCAAGTCGCATACTTACATTTATATTTTAGAAAACCGACTTATTTTATTGATTCAATTAAATTCATGGACCTTCATTTTTTTGTTACAGAAATATATTTTACAATATCTTATATAATATATTAACATAATTTATTAATATCCTATTAATATATATTAAGATGTCGTATTTTTATTTAATTTTAAAGGTATTACTTTTGGAATGTCAAACCATTGCAACGAGCTTTTAACTTACCGTTACCGTAATTTATTAAGAAATCCCGACGAACGCAAATGATTTGCGATTTGTACAACGTTTTTTCAGTGTCAGCCAAATCGACAATCTGACGCAGCTTGTTAGAGGAAGGCGTCCCCGAATTCCATTTCATTCAGTCAAATTCTCATCTAGGATTTCGGGTTTTTTTTTTTGTTTGTTGTATTCATCTCCTGTTGGGGAAAGGTAGGGGAGTAGTTTTTGGAGTGGCTGGTGCACTGTCAAAAGGAAACGATATCAAGTGCTTCAATCAAGTCAAACTTGCAATATAAATTCAAACATTTTCAATTCAATGCATTTTTGTGGTTGTTGCCAGTCAAGCGTTGGCAATGCTATGAATATTCCTGAAATTCCCGACCATTTGCACAAAACCTTCACAACGCTATGAAGTATCCTTTTCTCCTAGCTGAGCTTCGTCCCATCCCCATCATCCCCCCATCCGGCACCCCGCCAAATTGCAGCGTTTCAATCAAATGTTGCCTGGCACGAACTTACCTTTCCCATTTACTGTTCTTGTTGTTGTTGCTTGTGTTATTGTTGTAACATTTACGTAGCACGTAAATTGCAATTTTGAGGCAGACGGCATCCTGCAGCACAGGAAACACAGGAGCAGCAGCAGCAGCAGCATCAACAAGCCAAATCCTAGTCGCGGTCAAGAGCAATAAATTGGATTGCGGTTTCTGGACTGCATCCCGTATCCTCCCTGCCCGACCCTCCATCCACCGTCATCATCACATGCCACAAGAAAATAAATTTATTATTATTCGTTTTGACTTCAGACAATTACAATGCAGTTAATTTAATTGTGTTTAACCAGTGATTCGTTGAATCAGCATGACTGCCAGTGGTTTTGGCATAAACTTCAGTGCAGTCCAGACTCTTCAAGATGAATGCAAATAATCGAATATTTATTTATATTGACTAGGTAAACTCTAGCTAAAATATTATCAAAATCTTTAATGGGCAGAAAACCAACATTGACTATTCACTTAAGCAAATCGTGTATGAAAAAAATTGGACAATTATATTTAAGTTGTTTATTTGTGGCTTTAATTTAAGAGAGATTTAAGAGAGACATATTACATTTATAGTTGTATTTTATTTGGTATATATTTAATGAAATACATATATTGAGATATCTAATATTCCATATTTTGAATTTAGTTGGTATATTTTAAGAATAATATCACCGTGTTTTTGATTGAAAATTAGTGGCGATTATTTCATAGTCGAGTTTAGAACACAGTTAGTGTAGGACAACTAAAGAATATAAAATAATTTTCACAAAATCAATTTTACTATATATAATATTTAAATACTTCCCAATTTTGTATTCTCTATTACCTAACGAATAAAATTATTTTTGAAGTATGTTTGCATGTGAAATTTGACTGATAATATTTAATTGGAACTACCTCAACAAATTTAACATTGACTCTCTTGCCCCTGGCGAATAATCTCTTAATAATTCATCGTTATCAATGCGAAGCACAAAATCAACAATCTGTTAGTTTTACGTACATACGTGTTTGACTTGTGACCCATCGACCTGAACTCACCGAGTCGAGAAAGTATCGTGGACTGTATTCGTTTCGTTTCTCCTGCCATTGGCTGCCACAACTTGAGTTAATTTAATAAATCTTGAACAACTGAATAAGCTTTAAATTAATGACCCTGTAAAGTTCATATAAATTATTACGTTATCTTGAGAGCTCGCGTTCGCTGGCAGCGAGGCAATGAAAGCGAGGACGCAAAGGAAGTCAAAGGGAACTCGACTCTTTCTAACCTACGTCCCCCACCCACAGTTGGCAACTGTGTGGCAGGCAACTGGCAGCTGCCAAGAGTCGCCCAACTGCTTGCCACGTGTGCCACATTATGCCGACATATGCCACACCTACCATTCCATGCCAAATGATTTCTCATTTTCAATGCCACGCTGAACCACAACAACAACAACAACAACAACTCGAACGAAAGCCAGCTACATATTTTTCTGCTTTTGCCGAAATCAAATTTGTATCAATTACAATTGCATTAACATATAATTTGTGAGCCTCTCGGATTTCAGCAAAAGCAGCCAGAGAACCTAAAACAGCTGTTTCCCTGAAATGAGCATTTAAACGCTAAATAAAGTAACTGAGCTGGGCTTTAACTTTCCTTAGCTTGACATGAATTCTGAAAGCGAATTGAAAGGGTATTTAAATCATGAGTGAAGAAAATGATATGTTTGATATTTAAGAATCTAGAAACTGTCAATATTATGTCAAGCAAACAAACAAAATCCACTTTCAAAGGGATCTAACATATTCTACTATAATATAGTCTTGCGTTTTCAGTGAAAAATTTTGCTTGTTTTATTTTTTTTGTTATGTTTCACTCATATTTTTAATACATAATTGAATATATGTATGTATTCAATATTTAAAGAGCTTAGTCCTTTGCTTTCGCTGCAAAAAAAAAAAATAATAAAACCAAAATAAGCTTTATAAAAATATTTTGTTGAGCTTAAGACGTTCTTGTTTTTGATATGAGGAAAACAAATTGTTGCTTTAAAAAAGAATGTTCTAAAAAATTCTACAAAATGTTTAATTTTGCTTGAATTATTTATTTTTTATTATTATTTTCTTTGCCATTTATCTCGAAAATGATATGCTTGATATAAAAGTAAATAAAATTATATAAACATAAATGAACAATCACCAAAATTAATCTTATTTCGTCGATTATTACATTTTTAAGTTTGAAATATTTCAAGAATTTATTTCTATGCTAAAAATAACAACGAAAAATTCAAAAATTTTCTTTATGCTTTTTTTTATAATATGAGAAAAATAAAATCATTCTTAAAGAACATAGTATTAATATATCAACAATCCAATAATCACTTTAAAAAATTTATTGCTCCGCTTGAAGTCTTTCTTGATAAAAGCATTTTCTCGTATTCTCTATATCTTGTGTTGTTAATTGTAATTAAGATAAACTTGACTTAAATCGCTATAAAATTGCCAGATTGTAACATATGTATTTTAAATGAGTCTGTATCGTGAACACAAAGGACAAGATGTCTTTAACCTTTAGCAAATTAACTAATTTAACCCTTTGGGAATATTTCTCAACTTCTCACCAACAGCGCGACAATATCAACATAAGGAGCGCCCAGTATGAAAGCGTGTGTGTTAAACATACAAATATATGCATACTTCAATAAACTATGTATGTGTATGGGTGTGTGTGTGTGAGGGTATGGATGTGGAGATGTGTGCTCCACATCAACTGAAAAGCCCCAAGTAGATTACTAACCAAACAAGGGCTACAAAGTTGCCATTGTAGTTGTCGTCTTGGCCTTGCCCCGGTCGAAAGCCAAGCCAAGTTGAGCCAACGGAGGATGCTAACGATGATGATGATGATGACAATAATGATGTTGCGACCCAATTTCCATATACACCAGGCAGCCAGGCAGCCGTCGGTTTTTGGCTTAACTAGCCAAACTTGTGAGAAGTTTGCGTGCCAAGTTGGCATAACAGCAAGTCAAACAAACGAAAGCTAGCCGGAGACCACATACGGACATTGCCTACACCTAGAGATTGAGATTCAGATGCTGCACGGGATTCCAGAGATCCCAAATCCCCAACTCAAGGCTCGAACGGGGTCGAGATGGCAACCAGCTTCCACTGCGGTTAAGGGGCAAACAGAGCGAAACTTGGCTACCGCAAAACTGAAGAGAGGCGGCAGAGACAGGACATAACAGGACGAACACGCCTCGCAGCTAATAATATTGAATAAAATTGAATTTGCCGCCGTTAGAATTGTTATAAAATTATTAAACAAGGCACAGGGATTGTGGTATTGTGAAGGAATCTCTTTTGGTTTTGGCAACAATTTCGTTTGTGGCCGTGCCAAGTTTGCCAAGGATTTCCCTGTTTCCCTTCCTTCCCAAAAACTGCCGCATACATAATTCAATTAAACTCTTTGCCAGAGTGAACAAATTTCTGCATTTTGCAGGGAAATGGGCAAATTGTAATAGTTTTGCAATTATGCGGCAATCGCAAATGCCAAGATAATGGCCCAGCTCCTCGACCCGTTCGATGTGGTTTTGGCAATTCAATTGGTATGTTCTATACTGTAAGGTTTTTAAGTAGTTCAAACTACGTGTATATCGAGTATACAGATTAAATGTTGAATTACAAGAATAGCACGCTTGAATTAAAACCACTTTCATGCATTGCAACACAAAGGGAGGCTTTGAATTGCATTTGGTATTTGGTTTTACTTAGTTCAATGTTGTATGGCCTGCAGATCTTTCACTAAGCTTAATCCTTTTAGTACAGACTCTAAGATTCAGAGTTTCTTGCATGAATTGTTGAATTTTAAATTATAATTTATTTGAAATGCTACACGAAGTTGGTGTTGATTTGTTTTCTCTAAAATTAGCCAATTTGAAATGATTTAGCTTTAAGCCTGCGATAACTGATAAATTTCCTGGAGAAATTAATTAATTAATTTCCAAACGCAGTCTAGTTAATGAAGAGGTCTTCTATGTATTCCATGAAAGTTAATAAATAATTAATTAATACAAAAAAAGAATTAAATAAATAATAACAATAATAAAATGAATATTACCACAACAAAAAGGAGTAAAAAAGCTACAGTTGAGTTTGCTTGACTGTGAGATACCCGACACTCATTTTGAATAAAAGTAAAACAGAGCGGTATTTTTATACCGAATTATTATACCGAAAAAAAACTGAAGTAAACAGAATACCTTATTTAATGTATCAATGTAGTAACATATTAAAATATATATACTTTAAATAGACATTCAGTCCAAGCAGCAAATTAATATAAAACAAAAATACTAAAATATACCTAAGCCCAAACAAAATATAACAGATTGCCAGCCAAATCAAGTAATTCACAATTTCAGTTGGCGTTACTTGCCATACAAAAGTATTTCTTTAAAAACTTATAAGTGCGTAAGTGCGAAGATGTAACTTGGCGACGAAGATAATGGAAGATGGATTTTATACCACACTTCATAGAAAAAGGAAAGAAAATTGTTTATTAAACTGTTATGTTCAGATTTATTCAGCATACATGAATATTTTCTGATTATATGCAACGAAATTAAGTTCGATAATGATAAAGAATATTCACAAATAGGTTAATTATTAAATAATTATTGGAATACGACGAGTTTCCATTTATTGAAAATTAATTGTTTTCCAAAATTGCTATGGAAAATGCCGCATAACCCACATTGGCATTCAACTTATGCGGAATTCGTAGCTTAAATAACATAAAAGCTGTTGCAATGCATTGTGAGAAAGTAGCTGAGAAATTGAGAAAAGCTGCTTACTCGTTTTAACAATTCAATTGAATCGAGTATTTGAGTTGTCCAGCTGGGGAAACAGACATGCCACTGATTTTACCACAATGTAAATATCCAGCTATAAATCCGCAAATCAAATGCAATCAATTCAAATTTCACACTTCAATATTCATTAGAAATTTATTTTGCATTTTACGACACTCAAAGCCATGACTGCAGAACCCAGAGCACAGAACAGCGCAGCTGAGAGTCTCAGCAAAGGATGAAATGGTGGCAATGTTTTGAGGTAGAGCTGCTGGCAAGGATCCAGTGCAATTTTTGCAGTACTCAATTCACTACCGGATGGCAAGCAAAAGCAGCAACAACAACAATAACACGACGAAAATAAAAAATTGCAAATTTTGCGCAAAATTAGCTGCCAATTGTTTTCGATACCACCAGGAGCAACAACAACAACAACTTGGCTGCTATGCTTCAGATAAATTGCAAACGGAAATTGTGCAAAACCAAGCAAGAAATTCTGTAAAATTGCCGACAGCTGCATTCGCAATTGGCAGCTGCTGTTTGGAGTAGCTTTAAGTTGTGTAACTTTAAACAAACTTGCAGCAACAGCTAATTTTGCAACAATTTATTACAATTAAAGATGCCTAAGCAGCTGTACGACCAAACAGAAAACCAACTGTGACTCACACGGCGTATGCGCAATGAAAAACAGTGGCTAATGGCAAAAAGGTTAAGGTATTTTCCCCTCCTCTGTCTCTCCCGCTCACTCTTTCTGTGTGTGTGTGTGTGTGTATACGTTGTATTGTGCACATAACTTAATTATGCAGAAGTGTAAACGTTGCCAGCAGCATTTGCCAGCACACATAGGGGTCTCAGACTGCGATTTCGCCTGTGCAGCTCGGCAGACAATGCGCCGCTTGAAGTCTTTTCATAAGCTCAAAGTTCATAATAGGATTTAGTTTCTGTAGCCTCGATGCCTCCTCATCATGATGATGATGCATGTGCCAGCTAGCCGGGCAGCCAACAGCAGCAGCAGCAGCAGTTGTTGCTGTTGCAAGTGTTGCCATAGTTTTTTCTGTCACTGCGCGGACAATGGGATAAATCGAAATAGTTTACGGAATTACTGTTTATTTTATTTGATGTTGTAGGGCGATAATTATTTTAAAATGTTCTCTTAAAATGTTCTATTTAACTTGAAGTTGTTTTACATATTTTAATTAGAGATTCATTTTGTAGTTCAAGCCATTGTACATTCTGATGACTTGACTAAGTCCACACACCACATGTTGCCAGAGACTTTTGCTGTGGCTATAAGCTAATCAGACTATTATTTAACAGTTGTTTTCTACATTCAAAAGGTACATAAAATAGAGAATAAAATGCAAGATAACTACGTAATTATTAAATATGATAATTAAAATAGATTAAAATAGTATTGAAATTGAGCGTTTCCCAGTTGGGTTTCTTATATAAGATAAATAGTGAATTCTGACCTATTGAGATCCCTCACATAAAGGAAAGCTAAAGAAAAGCTAGAGTATAAATAAATTCTTTATATCTCAATTTAAATATAATATAATATATTTTATATATATTTTATATATACTTTTATTCGATTATTCTAGAAGCTAAGAAGAAGCCAGAGTTTAAATATATATAATTATGATTTGCAATATCTTATATCTTATTTTTTTAATAATATAATAATATATTATAAATCTTTTAAATTTACTTTTATTCGATTATTCTAAAATGAAAGAGTATTTAATTTACTGCAGTTGAAGAATACGAAAAATGCTTCTGGTTTCGTTTACTTTTCCTGCACTCGCTACTTTCACTGACAGATAAATTATGCACAGGACTATGTACGACAGTAAAAAAAATTCACTTCGGCCCCAGTCCAGGACAGGCGATGGTTTCTGAGGACTTTGCCGACATGAACTGAAACTGGTCCGTGTCTCTGGTCTTTGTGCCTGCCTGCATCTTATAATTTTTGTATGAAAATAATAGCTGGACTAAATGTTAGCATGTGATAATGGAAATTTATGTGCCACAGACACGAAACAACACGAGTGAGGACCAAAAACAAAAAGCGAAAAATAGAAAGCAAGGGAAGGCAAACCAAAGTATCAACAGGACGTGAATTTTTTAAGCAGTTTGTCTCATTTCGTAGCTGGGTAAACCACAGAAACCTCAACTCGCAACCTCAACCCGTGCATTAACGCCTCAGATGAAATGAGGCCTTTCTCTCAACGTCAGTCAGAGAGGATAGCAATTTTGATACTGACTGCGTAATGTATTGATAAACATTAAAAGCCAATCAGCGTAATGGCTTGTGAAGTGAAGTCTCTCGTCTCTCGTTTCTTGCTTCTCGCCTCTCGTTTCGCGTTTCTCGCTTCTCTCAGTAACACACTTCATTTTCAACAGCTCATAAAATTGCAATTGACTCTGAGCTCTGTTTGCGTGTGTGTGTTGTGCTTGTGTATAGATCAATCTGGCATATATAAACGATACCATGAGTGTGTGTGTGTGTGTGTGAGTGTGCGTGTATTTGCTTCCCTCTGTCCATTAGTGTCTCATAAAATGGCGCAGTCACATATGCGCTTAATTAAGTGTATAAATTGATATTTGGTGCAAGTTTATGACTGCATTGCAGTCATGTCCTGATTATGTCGCATTTCCTGGATTATATGTTTATACGAACTCGAATTTACTTCTCTCCTTTTGACTTATACTGTCTTAATGACATTAAATGAGGTTTTCATGGAAAATCTCTTTGGAATGGAAATCAAAGCATGGCTGATTTCACGCTTTATTTGCGATAGGTTGGATGAAATAATTACAATAGTGTCATATGAATGTAGCCTTCGGTATATTTAAGTATATTTTCGGATTAATTAGATATATTTTAAAAATAATACCTCACTGTTTTGCTTTTATTCAAGCATACTCTACTGTAGGTTTCTTACTTGCTTACGATAGGTTAGATTAAGCAATGAAATAGAGCAATATGATTAATAGATCAATTTTATTCACTTCTCTTTTAACGAAAAGCAGGAGCATGAGTAGACCTAGTAAGGCATACGAAGCCACACAAAGCCTCAGCTCTCAATAGCCAATATTCGCACTTTAAACTCGCATACCAAACATATAATATTAAAAATCCAATTTCATTTAACACTTCACTCTATACATTTAAATTAGTAGTAAAATTGGTCTTGCGAAACTCTGAAAACAATTCGAATCGACTTGAAGTGCAAGTGCAAGAAAAGTAAGTGCAATTTTCTCCACATTTCCACTTCCACTTGAAACGCATTCAATGCGGCGCAACTTGTAAAACAATACTCGTTAAACAACATATTAATTTCAGAGCCGCGTTGCAAACATTTTGCGGTACATCAACTTTGATGAAAGTTCGTTTAAAACAATTAGAGATCTCTCTCAGTGGCGCACTCGAGGGAAATTATGGCAAGTAAAAGTCGAAAATGAAAAACGCAGCACAAGTTTGGCCAACTGGCACTAATAAGCGCTAATTTTGTTAGCCCAGAAACAGGAGCAGAGAACAGAAGCACGCAGAGTGAGAAGGAGAAACACAGACGTTGCTGGCATGCCAAATACTTTGACTGACTGAATGACTGACTAACTGACTAACTGATGGAATGGGAATGGGAATGCGAATGGAAATAAGATGTGCACAGGATGGCTACTGATGGACACTTTCGAGGACTTCGGAGGCGCTGCCCGGACGATTTAACAAAGTCAATGCAGTGCAGTGCTCAGACACTAATTCCATTCATTAAAAAAACTTTTTATATGCCAATTTTTGCTGTTCTCTCGCCATTATGCAGTTATGCTTCGCAACGTCCCAACGCTGTCGAGATTGTCCTGCAAGTCCTGCGACATCCTTATTCTCTTTTTTGTTTTTACTGTTGAAAACAAAGCGAAAAATACAAAAGTGAAAAAAAGGAAAAATATGATTACTTAGTGCTGCTGTACATCATCAGTCACATAATGAAGTTGCAGCTGCTGAGAAAGTCTCGCAACTTCGTAACTTTCGAGTTTATGGCTTGTCCAAGTCATAAAAAAAAAACTCATTCCTCTGCTTGTTGTTGTTGTCGTTATTGTTAAAAAGTGTGGCGAGTAAATTAATTAAATTTGCTCTTAGCTACGTGGTATGCTAAGCACTTACTTCGGCGTCAACTGTTTGTTGCTAAAGTGTTGATCTATTAGCCAAAATTGTTGTCAACAACTAGACATAAATATTTACGATATATCCTGGAGAAAATGGATAAATACAGCACTCCATCTTTGATTTAATTTTATAATAATATTTAATATTTAATATTTAGCAACGAAACTATTTAATATTTATTAATTTGCATTCCCAGCGCTTAAAACTAATTATATAAATTAGGTAGGTTGTCAGTTGTGTTTATTTACTACTTATTTACTATTTTATAACTTTATGCCTACAGGATATGTATGCAACAATCATCGATATACCAAATATAGCGTTGGGTATATTTTAGTACTTTTTCGGTATATTTAACTATTACGTTTTTAGAATATGGTTCTAAGTTATTGCAAATAGGTAGCGGATATCTCAAAGTCGAGCACACACTCATGGTAGCTTTCTTACTTGTTTTCTTAAAAACAATCTTTTATTTTAATATTAATATAATATTTTATTTTCTTTATAAATTGTTTGAAAAGGCATCAACCAACTAGAATATTTCAGAGGTTTATAAATTTCTATGGCTAAATAAACTTTCACTTCATTTTCATCAATTTCATCACTGTGAGCATATTCCCCTAAAATAACTTTTATAATAAGTTATAAACAAAAATCAACTCTCTAAATAATTAAAAATTGATTTTTTATGATTTTTACATATTTCTTTTCAACCATTTGTTTTGTTTTTAATGAGATAACTGAATAAACTGAAAAGAAACAGACGAGTTCAACTCGTCAATCTTTGGTTCACTTAAAATAAATTAAATAACGAGTGAAAGCTGAAATATTTACTGTGAAATTGACAAGACCACAGGAGTGCATAAAAATCACAGCAGGCAATCGTAGTTCCTGTGGTGACGAAGAGACTCACTGCGGCTTTCAGAGTCCGCAAAGCAGAAGCTGCAACTCCGTGGAAGCGAAAGCAGAAGAGAACAAGAAGCACCGGGCAAGCCACAACGGAAATCGACGGGTAATAAATTTAAATTTATGTTGCCATTTAAAATGGCATAAAAAATTACTATAAATTTATAACCCAGGCAACCACAAAATGTGGTCAACCAGACAATAAAAATGAGGCAGATAGGCGAAAAGTGCGAAAAACTGCAAACAGCAAACGAAAAAACTATGCGAGTCGACGAAAATATATAAATCAATTTAGACGTGAAACATGAAACAAATAAAAAGTGGGTCGAAAAAGTATTTTCGGGGGTATTTAATTCTCACAGGCTGTCAATTCAATTGAACTTCGTTTTGTTTTATTTTGGAGCGAGGAGAAATGAGAACCTTGCGAAATGAAATTAGAACAATTGAATTGTAAATATCAGAGCGGAGTACAAAGAAAAGGAAAAACTGTTGAAAATGTATTGAGAACGGGATGATAACGACAATGACAACGGCAACAACAACAACAACACCAACGACATTCGACATCTATAGCGACTTTGACCAAATTGCAAATGTTTGTCACGTATTTTACAAATTCACTGCGACGACTACCGTGTCTTGCTATCAACGTATCTGTATCTGTATCCCGTAGTTGTGTATCTATATCCATGCCCGTAAGACGTGCATGTGCCTGTATTTGTAACTCTAGAGTTGGGACCTTTGCAGGCGAGTATTGTGGCTAGTGTGTCGCCATCGCCCCATCGATTGTTCATTGATATCCTTTGCGGCTTTTTTTTCGGAGCTGAAGCAGAGTGGGAGGACTGACTGGCTTCGATAAAATGGCAACTGACATTATTATGTAGCCCATGTCTTTATGTGTGTCAGGTTGAGCCGCAGAGCATTTGGCTATGACATTTTTGCGCCCGTAAAATAAGCCAAATTATAGTTGGGAATGCAGGTTTAAATCGGGTCGCAATAAATGCAATTGTCCAAATTGCAAAGAGAGAGTTCTGAGGGAATTTCCTGATTCATTTCAGATGTGAGCAAAATATAAAAATAAGCAAACAATACGAGTTTACTTTAAAAATACAGTACATTTATTTTGTTATTGTCTTTTGCAAAAATGAATGCTGGTAAATGAAATGTCATTTAATTGAAAACACTTGTGCGAACAATTAACTCATTAAGTAGCAGCAGATTTGCTTACTTATCCGTTGACAATAAAGGACTATTTACATGTCATCCGTCATTGACAGTAAAGTACACTCGACATTAAGTATACGCCACGAATGTCAATCGCTGAGATATCTGCATCGGAAATATTAAAGCGCAAAGAAAAATAAAAGCTGCCAAGTACATTTCAACAATAATAACTGCACGCAATAATAATAAAAATGAAAAAAAGGCTAGAGTGTAAAGAGTCCATTTATATGGCGATGACATACGTGGAGTATTTCATATGTTTCAATGAATGGGCTTAAAATCGTATGAAATAGCACTCAAAAGGTATTCGGGCATGAGGGTGATGCGATTCCTGGCAATTGCACTCTTGTACTCTCTTGTGTGTAAGCTGGCCAAGTGCATTATTGAGTTAACTCGCTTATTTCATTGCAGTTGCAAAAGTTGAGCATTGTGCACGTTTAAACGTAATGCGAGTCTTAAACTCCCACCTGCGGATGAGTTTAATGCGCTTACACCGCGCAGTACTTGACGCATTTTCAGTTTCAGTTCCAGTTCCGTCACAGTCATGGCTGAAGTTGAACAGAGTTGAGTTGAGTTCTGCTTTTAAGTGCTGAGGTGACTTAAGTTACGCAAAAGCTGTTAAGGTATTTATGGCCAGAGTGAGCCAAGCACGAGGTGTGGCCGGCCAGGCAAGGCGAGCCAACATCCGGCCCCGACAAGTTATTATGTCTTTCGGGCCAAACACACAACCTTGGGCTGCTGTCTTTCTTCACGGCTGATGTTTGCTGTTTCAAGCTGTGCTAGTTTGCAGTTTTGCCGGCCAAAAGTGTGTGCTTAGTCAACTTGAGCTCGACACACACATTTAAACGAAGCGTGCACTCAAAAAATAAAAGAAAACAAGTCGAACATAAAGAACATGGATAAACATGAAATGGACAATCAGAATCACAACTTCTTAGGTCTGTGTAAAAAGATTATCATCACGAAAAACATACCATTACAATGCTATAAAGAAAATTTACTTTTTATTTTTTTTTTTTATTTGAAGTGTAGATAACACATGGAAGTAATTTATTAGATGCTGAACCCCATCAGAAAATCTAATTCAGTTTCGTTTAATAAATATTATTGTTCAACTTGTAGGTTAAATACATTTTGTTAACACCTTATACAGTGTTTAGACTGAACTGGATCATTGAAATTTCTGTTAGGTAGAACCTTCCGACGAATTATTTCATAAACCGCTATGTGTAAGAGAGGGACGGATAATGGAGCCGCAATATTTTGGCATACATACTTATTGGAAAAAGCAATATCGATGAAAATCAGCTACTTATTCCATTAACAAATTTTGGCGACCTCAAATTATTTAAAAATTCCTAGCAATTCTTGAAAAAAATAAAGTATGTCGAAAAAATAAAATTAAGTATATATAGGCATAACGAAAATCGGCCAGGCGATCAATTTAAAACTTTTGCACTGGAATACAATAATACCATAAATATATAATGATATATATATATATGATATACATATATGATATATATATTATCGTTGCAGTGCGAGTTGCTTATTATAATATAAATTGGAAATAAGTAGACTCTATTGATAAATAATAAATATAATTAATATATACTTATACTTTTTGAATGCCCTCCGTGTCGCAATAATTTATTGAATTGCTAATTTTCGGTTGATTTGTTTCTATTGCTTTTGCTATTTTTCTTCCTGCCTGAGTTTGTTTACTTTTCTCTCCTAAACAGCTGTCCGTAGTTTTGCTGTAAACCCTTGCATCATATAACTGCATCATTGAAGCAAATGATCTAAATAGAGTATTAAAACATATATATACATATGTGTTGGAATATACCAATCAAAAATACTATGTAATTTATTGATAACTTTATGCTAGTAAAGGTTCAATAAAAAAGAGATAGCCACACTAGAACTTCCTCATTTCTTTTTGATCTTTATTTGAAAATAAATGTGGTGCGTTTAAAAAGTATTAAGTATTGAAAATAATAAAATATTTAAAATATAAATATTAAATGTGAAATACGTTTCTTCTAATTTGGGAATACGAAGTTCAAAAATATTTCAGTCAATGTTTTCTATTTAAATGAAATAAAACTCTTAATATAATCATGTGCTTTTAAATATACCGGAAAAATCAATAGGTAATAATAAATTGACTATTACATAGTGATTAAGTCTTATTAAAAATTTAAATTTAAAATTAATTTATATATTTCATTATTAACATGATATTTTAATACATTAGAAGAATACATCTAAAACGCTCATTTATTTATTCCCTCACAACAAGAGAACAGCTTGGAATATAAATTTGCAATGCTTGTCGCATTACAAACATCCTTCACAAAGTTTTTCAGACAGCAGCCCTCGACTAATTTGATTCGGTATACTGTGACTGCGACTTTTTGTTGTCGCAGTGCTGCTGTCTCTGCAAATTTATATAAATGCCCACAAAATTGACCTGTGGCCGTCCCCCGGCAATTATAACAAATTATCAACTCGCTCACACGAATGGCGTCGCACAGACAAAATGGTCGGGCAACCAGACATTAAGACAGACGAATGGACAGAGAAACAGGCTTGGTCCGCCCCTCAGCTTCCGTTTAGAGAATGCCACACACCTCAACACACACACACACACACACACAGTGTCACAGCTAGACAGACATTAATTATTCATAACTTGAACTTTGCTTCGCCTGCTTGTGTCGTTCTCCCAAGCTAAGACAGAGTGGAAGTCGAAGTCGAAGTCGAGGGTGAAGTGTGATGCTTGGTTGCTGTCTCTATTTCCATGGAGTTGTCTTCGTCTTTTGGGAAATCTGCTGGCTTCGCTCTAGCTGACTCGGGCACTGACTCTGTGGCTCACCCAGCCTGCGGCCTAAAACCGAGAACTCTCTGCTAAACTCTGGCAACTGTTTCACTTTAAAGTCTTCAAAATGTCTTTGATATCTCACACTCTTATTAAAGCAGCATTTCAAATATTTTTAACTGCAGGTGCAGAATCATGCAACAGTTGCAACGTTCACTGACCATTTTCACATTGCTACTGCCCACTTGCCACTTGCAGCTAATTATAATGCACGCACACGTGTAATCCACTTACAATTAAAACACAATGCTTCTGCTTCATGGGGCTGCAGCTTGACTTTATTAACGGACGCCTTGCAGTTGTATGGCTGCGGTTATTTTAATTTTGCTTGGCTGCATTGCAGGGCAGCCACGTGGCGTATACTCAATTTGGCGCGCTGCCCATTCCCATTTGCTTCTTAATTATGTAGCAAATCTGCGAATGAAGCACACATTCACACCTTACGGCCAAATATCCCATTCGCATTCCACAAATATGCAACTCTGCTGGCCATCGTCGAATACTTCCTTTACTTTCACTCTTTCCCTTGGCTGTTGCAGTATCTCTCCCCTCATGGCCATATCACTTTACACTTGCGGCCACTTCCACAGAATGCGCTCGCTTGTTGGCAAAAATTTGCGAAAATATTTACTTAATTACATGATGTGGTTACCAAAACTACACATGAATATGTTTGCTGATTATGTGCCATGTCCTGCATATTTTACTTTAAACTGCGCAATGTTTCTGGGCCAACAAGCTATTCCACATTCAGTTTATAATAGCATCTGCATGTTGTGGTCGCTACGCTTTCTGTTACGATAATAGTCAAGTAAGTCAACAAGTAAGAAATCTACAGTCGAGTGTGCAGATCTGTGAGATACCCGCTTCTCATTTTGAATAAAGGCAAAGCTGTGCGGCATTCTTATAATATACCAAATTAATATAGCGCAAAACTACTAAAATATGCCCAAGGCTATATTTGGTATATTTTATAAATATTACATTCAAAATATACCATCGATTACATACCAGATTGTCAGACAAAACAACTAAGAGATTTTCACCATATAAAATAATTTCTTGAATAACTTTCACAATTTTCAATCTCAACCAAATTTTTAGGAATCATAAATGATGCTGTTATTATTGTCTGAAACAAAAATCGTACAACGGAAGTGATCGTAGAAACAAATTTTAAACGAATTTGATCTATATTGAAACATTTCTATCTCTTGTAGTCTCTCAAATCAAGGACGGTCAGACAAAGATAGCTATGTATATCGTCTCTGCTGTTGACGGAGATGCCTCTTTTTAACTGTTACATAAATTTCCTGCAATGTCAAAGTTATAACACTCTCCCACTCTATAGTTAGCGGGTATAAATATAATCACCAGAATCAAACCTTTACTTACAAAAATCAATTATTTTACTGCCATAAAACAAGAATCAATTAAAAAATAGTTAATTTGCAACATTCAGTTTAGTTGAATTGTAAACAGCACAAACATAAAAAGTCAAAAGACTTAACAATATTGTAAGCAATTGATCGTAGATTATTGAAATTATCATTAACAATATTTTAAAGAGAAGAAACATTTTATAACAAAATTTGATTGAAATGCCAGTGAAAACCATCGTCTTTATTTTGAAATAGAGTCAATCAATCAATTGACTATTGGTCTAATCATCATTTGCACAAAAATGAATTCCTTTTCAGTGTCCCATGAGTTCCACTTAATTCCATTTTCTAGATTTGTTACATTATCTTTATAAATCCCATTAAGATTTCTGAGAAATTAAGAAATTGTTATTGCATTTGTTGCACAGTTATTCCTTAATTCTTACCCATGAAAGCAAGAGTTGAACCACCAGCCAGAGTTCCAATCGGAGGCACAATTATCACCCGTCTTATCATTATCCCGATCATAGGTAGAGAACATCATACCTACATGAACAGCCATGGAATCTTCAGCATTGCCCGAAGGAATTCCAACCGACAATAGTTTGTAATTCTCAGATTCGCCAGCAATTTTAAACAGAGAATATTTAACATGTCGAACTTCATTATCCGAGCTCTTCAAATATATGTAAAGTTCATGGGGCTTTTGACTGGTTAATAGATAAAGCTTTTCGAGTCCAATGAAGAAATTGTTCTCTAGATTTCCGAAACCCCTGCGATAGTCAGTCCAGCCTCGATTAAAGCTTTCGCTAGCATCCTTGCGCCTCTGAATAACTGTCCATCCAGAACCGACCAAGTCGGAGTCGCAAGATACTGGGAATGTCTGAACATGGGAAACTCTCATCTCTTGAATTCCAGTTTTCTTATCTAAACAACTAGACATATTTGAATTGTCTTCTTGAACCTTTACAGAAAATGTATTTGCATTTTTGGAATCAGGCTTCTCGGTTGCATCAGTGCACTGGGTAGCCTTTAAATTTTCCATATTTAGTTTACATGATATCAATAATTCACGTTGCAATTCTAATTCCTTATTTTTTTTTTCAAGTGCAGCTTTATCTTCGTTCAATTTACGAATGGTTTCTGTTAATTTAAAGAACTCGAGTTCTTTTTCTTGTGCCCCAGTTACGAATTGAAGCAGAGGTTTCACTACCTGGTAACAATACAGAGAGCACTGATTTTCGGTAGCCTTATCATTGGCGCATTGCTGTAATCGAAATAGTTATAGGTAAAATTTATTAAGTTAGACAATAAACTTACCAAATCAAAAGCATAACAATTATGCACAACTATTAATAGAAATGATAAGAGTTTCAAATTCATTTTAATTTATATTAACAACGTGATATTAGACTCCTCATAAAGCAGCTCAGCTAAAACTGAATCATCTCAAGCGCACACTTAGTAATGAAAAGAATTCGATGCGCTCCCTCTTTCTCTCTCTCTCTCTATCTCTCTCTCTCTTATCAGGAGTTAAGTTCAAATGTTATCAATTTTACCACAAAAACTCTGAGTGTCGTAGCCGTGATAACAAAGAGCGGCTCATCAATGTTGGTGGAGACGCTGACAGCAATGGCAATGCTCAATTCATTAATTGATAACAGCAACGTTCATCAATATTGTTTGCAAATCTCATTCATCATCATCAATATTCCATCGATATCAGGAATACAGTTAGCTAAAGTGAAGCTCATCGATGATCAAGTCATACCAGTAATTTGTATAATTTCTTTTTTAATGTTATGACAACAACATCGAGATTCGTTAGTGTAAACAACGAATTTTAAAGCAAATCATACAAGGCAGTTTGAAGAGTATTCGCACGAATCCAAAGAATGCCCTTTGAAACGAAGCTCGCGCAATAAGAAAAAAACTGCTCATGAATATAGTATGTTTGGTTGATCATATTGCTTATCGCGAATATTTTATATATATTTATATTTGAAATATTTCACAATGTTTGTGGCGAACAAACTCACGTGATATTCATGCTAATTACTATTCAGGCATCATATTTTATAAAACTGTGAAACAAGATTAATCAACATTATAACTTATACAAATTGATAGAAACGATTTTTATAACAAAATTTAAGAAGGGAAGAAATTATAAAATTAATACGTATAAAATCAAATTTTAAGCTTTTTTTTGTACAAACATACTACATGCATTTATTTTTTGCCATTATCTTTAAAGATCAATATTTTAATGAATTATCGGTCTTATCATCATTTGCACAAAAGTCAATTCCTTTCCAGAGTTCCACGAGTTCCACCTAATTCCATTATGTAGATTTATCACATTATCTTTGTAAAGCCCATTAAGATTACTGCGAATTAAAAAAAATATTAATGGTTTTATATATTGTCAAAATTATTCTAAAATACACATAACTTACCTATAGAAGCATTTTGCGAACCACCAGCCGGACAACCATTCCAAGGCACAATTGTATTTCGACTCATCGTTATCCCGGTCATAAGTAGAAAAATTCATGTTAACATGTCCACTCAAAGAATCATTAGCATTGCCGGAAAAATTTCCAACCGACAATAGTTTGTAATTCTCAGATTCACCAGCAATTTTGAACACAGAATATTTTGCATGTCGAACTTCATTATCCGAGCTCTTCAAATATATATAAAGTTCATGGGGCTTTTGACTGGTTAATAGATAAAGCTTTTCGAGTCCAATGAAGAAATTGTTCTCTAGATTTCCGAAACCCCTACGATAGTCAGTCCAGCCTCGATTAAAGCTTTCGCTAGCATCCTTGCGCCTCTGAATAACTGTCCATCCAGAACCCACTAATTCGGAGTCGCAAGGCACTGGGAATATATGAACATAGGAAACTCTCATCTCTTGAATTCCAGTTTTCTTATCTAAACAACTGGATCTATCATTTTTATAAAATTTTAGTTCCTCGTTTTTCTCGACAAGTTGTTTTGCTAGAGCAGCTTTCTCTTCGTTCAGTTTACGATTTATTTCTGTTAATTTCAACAATTCGCGTTCTTTTTCTTGTGCCTTCTTTGCGTATTGAAGCAGAGGTTTCGCTACCTGATAACAATACCAAGAGCATTGATTGTCACACTCCTGTAATCCACACTGTTTTAAATACAATTTATTTAGTTCAGCAATATACTAACCAAATCAGTAGCATAACAATTATGCACAAGTATCAATATAAATAGAAGTAGATTCCAATTCATTTTAAATTATACTAACAAAGCGAATTTACACTCCTTCTCGTTTAGCAGTCTATTTAAAACTGACTCTCGTCAAGCTCACAACAAGTCATCACCCTACCTCTTATCAGTGCTTAGGCAAGCGCTATCAACTGTTTTTTTGCTCTGATGTATACACTCCTGAAATTCTTAAAAATCACCAATTTTTATTTTACCCTTTTGTAGAAAATATTAGTTATATTTTGTAATTTATGATTCTTGTTTTTTTTTTTTAATATAATTTGGTTAATGTAATAAAAGATTAATTAGAATATTATGCTAAGAGTATTTTGTTTTTGGGTTAGTTTGCTTTTAATTTTTGAAAGCAGTGCACTGCAGTGCTACTCGCTTTGCTCGTCTCTTTTCATTTGACGTACTGTGACATCAGCCAAACAGTCAAGTCGCTTTCACAATAGACTCAAAACGGGAATAGTTTTCGTACTTATTCTAAATTTCATTGTTTTTAATTATTATAATTTATTTTGTTAAAAAAAATACACTGCGTATCATCATTTTAGCGGCCCTATCCGACTTATGTTTAGTGCTTAATGGGCTATATTGCAAAAAATTATTTTTCATTAAAGTACAGAGAATTTAATCAAAAATAAAACATATTTTGACTGTGTAATAATGAAA
This sequence comes from Drosophila nasuta, assembly GCF_023558535.2. Taxonomy (NCBI): domain Eukaryota; kingdom Metazoa; phylum Arthropoda; class Insecta; order Diptera; family Drosophilidae; genus Drosophila; species Drosophila nasuta. Next base: position 4,978,534 of record NC_083455.1, on the reverse strand, counting down.
ATAAGATTTTAGTGAGCTTTTCAAAAATGCATTAAAACAAGAAAGAAAGCTACAGTCAGTAAAAATAGTTAAAAAATATTCCAAATCGTATGTTTGGAATATTGATATGGTACTACATTCAAGATATACTATAGAGTGCAAAATATACCAGATTGTCAGCCAAAGCAACTAAGATCCCTAGAAAGTAGGCGTTTTTCCTTAATAACTTCGACAATATATTATCTGATCTCAGCCAAATTTTCAGAAATTTTTATTCCCTGTACCAAAAATCTAGCATTCAAATTTTGTTTGTTATTTGATTTCTAACGATTTACTCAAGTGGAAGGGGATGTGGCAACAATTTGAAGTAAACTTGATCTTAGTGCAAATAACAAGGGTCGAAAATAAATTATATGTCTATATCTTATAGTCTCTGATCTACGTGTTATTAAGGTCGGAAAGAAATGGCCATATCGCTTATCAAGAATATATATATTCTTTATAGGGTCGGAGATGGCTGCTGCTACCTGCTTCATACATTAAATGTATTACATTTCTCGGAGGCACAAAGTTATGAAATCCTTTTTACCCTATAGATAGCGGGTATAACTATAGACATATGTATAAACGTTAAAATGTTAACATTCAAAAAAATTTAATTTTAATTCGGCTGCTAAAGGGATATCGACATCATAGTTATGTAGGGCCAAAATATAATATTTTGAAATGTTAATTTAATGATCTTCAATATGAAATTATAAAAAAAAACGATTCTTAGTAATTTGTAGTCAAGAAATGAATGTTTTAGAAACTGCGGTTTGGTCAGTATGTTGATGTCCAATCAATGAGTGAAAGAGCTTATATATATTGTATATTTATAAATCTAATTTAATGTAATTAGTAAACAAAATAGCTAAATGGTCTCAACAATAAAAAAGCATTATGCATTTTCTGTGATCTCTCTTCTTTTATTATACAAAAAGTTCCCTTTGTTGTGTAGTCTAGCTAGGTTAACTCTTTAATTTGTCTTTTTTGGAATATTAGCTTTAATTTTACTAGAAATAGCCTGACTGGAATTACTCAATTCAACTGGCGATTATGTATTTGCGAGAGCGTAGAACATAGAAATGAGCATCATGGTGCTGTGTGGCGTTTAGAGCTTCGTAAACTCGTCACTGATTTAATATTATTAAGTTCAACGTCATAAAATGCTTGCGTTAATGTTGTTCAGTTAACATTTTTATGCTCTCCCCATAAGACCTGAGTGGCAAAGTGGCAAAATTGTGCTGCCAGTATTCACAATGAGCAATCCGATAGACAGAGATAGAACGAGAGGGAAGAGAGAGCGAGAGAGAGCTTTGTGCTCCCGTTTTCACAGTACGACAATTGACAGACATGACTCTACAGTCGAGCTGACATCTGTTGTTTGCAACATAATAATCATTATAATTTATTTTAAAATGCAATTTACGCAGCAGCGAGTTGCGAGTGTCGAGAAGAGTCGAGACGAGTTCAGCTCAGTTGAGTTGAGTTGAACGAGTTGATGTTCTGCATGTTAAGTAGCGATGAAATGGCAAGGACATTTCACTACATGGGAGGTGAAGGGAGGGACTTCGAGTTAATTAGCGCTGATTTGGCCTTTGTTTTCGTATTGTGTTGATTACAACTGCAAAATAAATACGACTATTTATTTATTACCAAAACAGGTCACGTCACAAAGCGCACAAATAAAAATCGACACCGTAACCAAAACAGTTACAGTTACAGTTACAGTTACCGATACAAGTATCCACTAAATGCCATGCCCCAATGCCTCCCTGTCCCAGTTGGTATAGACCACGAGTATGCACAATTTAGGTCTCGTCGCCTGTTTTGTTGCAAAACCGAAAAAGGTAAATAACAGGAAACATTTTACACTAATTAGCGACGCACGCAAATGGGCCCCATCGAGGCTTGGGGACTCAGAACAAGTGGCAAGTGGCAAGTGGCAAGCGGCAAGCAGTAAGTAGCGGGATTGCTGCGGCACTTGACTATAAAAGTCACTGCCATAAGCCTAATTATGTTGTACGACGAGTTGTCGTCAGAGTCGTTCTCTTGAAAGCCTCAATTCCGTTGTAATGTGGGGGAATCCTCCCCCCATTTTAAATCTTGTACGCGGTTTCTAAATGCCAGTTTTATATGTTGGAATGGGTCTCCTTAATTTGCATTAATTAGACTTGTAGTCAGATTAGCTTAAATGGGTCAATTCTGCGGACCAAACTTGAATGTGAATCTCAATTTTAGCTACAGAAATCGCCCAACTGTTTTTAATAGAAAAGCTATTAAAACTGAATAACTGACTGAACAAAAGTAATGCCAACTTTTTAAAATCTTGATATGTATTATTTGCATTTTTATTAGATTTAAAAATTTTACTTTAGAACTACCATTTTTATAATCAAAGAATATTATATAAATGAATTTTGTTAATGTAACATACACTTTTGAATATTTTGAATTTAAATGTAATTTTATATACTAATTATAGAGTTTATTATATATTATTTTATTATTATTAATTTATATTTCTAAATTTTTTTAGTATATTCATTTTATATATGTTAAACGGTCTCATGCTTTCTTTTTGTAGCTTTACTGCTTAGATAACCTGTAATAATTAGTAGTAGTATTTTAATGTACCAATTATAACTTTTGGTATATCTCTTTATTTCATTGCATCTTTTCATCTTTTTATAATTGGTTTAATATAACAATTTTTGCAATATCACAGTATAGTATTATACTTTAAGCGGTTTAATGTTTTCATATTGTAGCTTTACTCCTTGGTTACATTAGATAATCAGTAATGATTATCCAACTTTGGAACTATCGGCAAAAACTAATATTTGTTTTTTTTATATAATAATGTATCTATCAGCAAATTTTGTACAAGATTCTTGAAATTTTGACTAAGGCCTTTGTTTTTAAATTAATGTTCCTAACTAACATAAATGGCATCTAACATAAGAAGCAACTGTTATAACCTCCACCATCTAGTTTAATAAATAGCCAAAATTGAAAACATTGCCGTGATTAGTGGGTAGAAGGGGTTACGGGGTAAGTTGCGGAACCAAACTGTGGCCACTGTGCCACATTTTCTATAATGCTAAATCGGTGCTGAAACTGCCGTTGGAAAAGCCGCTGCTCTAATGGCCAAGTGACCACAATTCGCAGGTCCGTCATTGATTTGTGTCATTTGATTTTCATCATTGAGCGACATTTGCTCTGCATTGGCCAAAAGTGGACGACGGGCTTAGCCATTGCCCATCAGCCAGCGGCTGTTTTGGCAATTTGCCATAATTAAAGTGCAAATCACTCTGGGTTGAGGAAAATAGTATTGACGACTGTCAATTTAATTACAATTTATATTGCACATTTCGCGACGATGCATAGCAGAGAATTTCGCATGTTATGCGGTTATCATTTTGGCACATTGTTTAATTTATTTTAAACATATTCTGTTTGTGGCAATTATTTGGGTTTGTTTCTCTTTTTACAAGTGGTTTGATTTGTGTTGTGGTTTTCCTTTTTCGGTTTTCTTTTTCCAGTGCGCGAGTGATGTGAAATAAGTATTTAATTTAAGTACTTTTAAATGTGATTTATTGAAAGCATTTCAATAATGGCAGTTTGCAAATCATTTCATTTTTTTTTTAAGTTCAAATGAATTGAATCTGCTTGCTAATATCGAAAGGCAATATTTATAAAAAAAATATATGAATTAAAATGAACAATTTAAAAACTTTGCTGCTCATTATATTTTTCTCTTTTCATACCAACACATAGGGTAGAATGGTATTATAATCTTGAGACTCTTTAAACTATATATTCTTGATCAGCGTCAAGATCAAAATTGTAAAAGTTATTTAAGAAACTCTTTTGTATGGCATAAAAGGCGTACTAAAATCTGGACTGAACTGCTTTGACTGATATATTTTATACTCTATGGTATATGGTATATTTTGAATATAGTACTATGCCAAATATAGTATTTAGTACATTTCAGTATATTAAGTTGGCATGTTTTTGGAATGTAGTACTATACAAATTATAGTCTTTAGTATATTATGGTATTTTTCGTTAAAATAATTTAATTTAATTTAATTTTAATTTTAGAATATGATTTTATTGAACGTTGATGGGGATTATAATAGAAGCATTTGTTAATAAAGTATTTCATTCTTGTTGGTAAAAAACGTAAGTCAATTTTTGTCTTCTATTATAATTGTCTCAATTCGAATTCCTTTTCCATTTCAGCTAAATGCTCAGCAACAAGAGCAAATTCGAATGTCTGTCTGACTGTCCGCCGTATCTGAGTGACCCACGACGCAGTCGGGCAATTTAACTAAAATAATCCCCATTGCATAATTTCATAGAGCAGCTCAACAGAGCAATTGTGAGTGCACATAGTTTTGGGCCAGGCCTAGGAAACTCAACGCAGACATAAACATATTTTACGAGTCATGAGCCTCTCTCCACCATCATCATCTCATTCTGACCCGCCCTCTGCTCTTACTCTCGAGATTGAGGTTGAGGTTGGGCTCAGTTGCTGTCCCAATGCCTAACTAGCTGCCACTTTGGACTGTCATCATGCGTCGCTTTGAGCAGCTGTTGCTCTCGCTCTTGCTCTCGCTCTCTCATTTTCTCTCGGTGTATTTGTGTTTTCTCTGAAAAACTTTATTACCACACGACCTCGAAAAACTGTAAAACGCTGCTGTCATTTCAAATTTATGTGACTTTTGTGAGCAACTCACACACACACGAACACTGATACACACATGGGTCTAAGATGAGGCTATATGGCTGCTCCAGTTCCAGTTTTTGGTGCTTTTCGCCAGTTTATGATATGGCAATGGCGCAAAATACTTTGCTAATTTTTCCTTTTCGGAAATTAGAGCATAAAGTTCGCTCTTAAAACTTGTGAACCCAAAACAGAAGTAAAAGTACATTCTGTGTGCCACACAGCCCAAGAGCCGCGTGCTTAACACTTCTGCATAAGAATCGCAGCTGCAACAAATAAACCAAAGAAGCAACATAAAATAATAAATAAAACAAAAAAAAAAACAAAAACCTCCAACAGCACAACAACAACTTATTTGCTTTGGCTAAAGTTTTTAGTTAATATACCCTGTTGTATTTGTATAAAAGATATATTATGATTAATCAATACATTGACTTCAAAAGTATTTTACATTTTTTTTTTAGAAATAAGTTTACTTTACTGCATTTAATTTGATGATCGTATTTATCAATCATTTAAATAATTTCTTGAGTTTAAAAATATATTTAAATATTTTGAAAGAAATGCTTTGCACCTTATACCAATGTTTTTCTTTAGTATTTATCTTATTTCTTGAAATACAAAATAAATATCGGTTTCAAGGATTTTTCGCAAGTAACTTATACAATACTTAAGCTGATTACGTATTATTTTTAAGTCGAGCTCTCAGAAACAATAGACAATTCACACATATTTGGTTTATTATTAACACCACACATACATGTGCAGAGAAAAGTACAGAGTGTTATAAAGTTTTTCTCTTTTGGGCTATTGTGGCCCCGCCCCATATCCTGTTCCTTGCACTTTGCTCCATCTCAAAGTAAAAGTTATGAGTTGCCAACAAAGTTTATGCTGCAGTTTGGTTTTTGTTGCCCTTTCTGTAGTTGTTGTTGTTGATGTTGGTGTTGTCCTGCACTTGCCAGGAAGCTTTAATTACAGTTAAGCTTAAAATCATATGCAAAGTTTGTCTGAGTTAACTCGTAATTGTTATCAATGTCGGCTTGTGGCCAAAGTCAAAAATTTTACAACAGAAACAACTGAAAAATGCAATATTGCAATACTCCAACACAATTTTCTTAAGCTTTCAGCAAATGATAAATAATATGGAGTAAAAGTTCTTTACGGTAAGAAAATTAAATAAAACAATATTATCTTTTATGAAATATAAAAATTATTCTAGAAACTCAAATAAATTTTCATATACTGCTAAAGCATTAAAAAATGAACCAAAAACAGAGCGAACATTTGTGCGGATAATAGCAAAATATGTGCACAATCTTTGTGTTCTCTATGGCAAAACACATTTGCATGCAACAGCAACAGAAACGTCAGCGGCAACAGGACAGAAACTCATATTGCGTATACGACGCGTGCATGCGATATGCGCAGTGTGCATTGACGGAAATTGGGATTTGTGTTGCTTTATTATTTTGTGCTTATATGTACCATAGATGGGCAAATGCACACACATACACACGCACACTCGTACTTTTTATGGACACAATGGCACAACAGCCAGTCGATGGTCGTCGACATTTTTATGCGCGCGTTCATTTCCGGTCGAAGGGCGAACGTGTAAAATAAATTAAAAAATGCGCACAACTCAATCAAAATGCGTAAGTCAAAATAACAATAACAAACGCCATGTGGCAGTAATAATAATAATAATAAGAATACAAATTGCCATAATAATAATGGATCCCAAAAGTGAGCAACAGTTTGTGAGTATTATTGGCTTTATAAAGATGCAATCGTTCACTTGGCTTAAATCGGCAACTTTCTGAACAAACTTTGGCATACTTTAAACTTTAAACACACTCAATTAGATAGAATAAAATGTTTAGCGAACTTTTTTTTGGGGCCAGGACACAGCTTGACCCAAGGGTCCAACTTTTTGACTAGCTGCAAAAATGTTGGTCAAAACTTTTTTTTTTAACAACTTTTGGCAATTATCTTGTGAGCCACGCTCAGTTCTAAACATATATAATATATACTATAGATAGTACTCACCCACTATATCGTACTTGTGTCGACTGCAGCTACAGTATGTCAACATTCCTGTGCTCAAGCCCTGCAGCTGCTGTTGTTGGGCAAACAATTTCAGTTTTTCTCTTGCATTTTGATGCACGCCAATCCGGATCAACAAAACAGAAAACAAAAACTTACCAGAAAATGAAAAGTAAAAGAACAAAAGCAAAACGAAAAAAATGCATGCTTTTTAAAATATTTTCAAAAACAATGTCACACTTTTTCCCAAATGCCTGTGAAGTGTGTGCTTCAGTGCTTACCTAATTGTGTCAATAATGTGCGTCACTTTTAATCCTTTAAGTGCATTTCTGACGAGCTTTATTCGAAAATTCTCTCACGTTTTTATAAGAGTTTTATATATTTAAATTTGGGAGGCAACTTTTAATTTATTACACAAATATAAACACAGGTTTTCAACCCATTTATATGACTTAATCTATAAAATATATTCATAGAAATTCGAAAGCCTTTTAGGTGACTAAGCTAATAAAATGCTTTTTGAATTCCGGTATAAAAAAACTTAAATTTAAATGCAAACTCTAAATTTGGCTCATATTGAAAGAATCAATTCAAAAAAATATATTTGATAAAATATTAAAATAAATAAAATTTGATTCAATGCTGCTAATATTTTTAAAGTAAATAAATGAAAATAAAATGATTATAAAGTACAATTCTAAAACAAATAAAATATGGTTCAATGTACATAAAGTATTTCGAGGTATTTCGAGTTTTTGTATGTTAACAATACCATCTTTTAGACATATCAAACGTCGAATATAAATCGAATCAAACTTCGCAGCTAACGAAGCAAGCTTAAGAAACTCGTGGGTGGCCAACAATAATCCAAACCCACGCACACAACCACCAATAGCAAACAAACATTGAAAAAAGAGTAAAACGCTCTTTCTGCGTTAGAACTCTCTTAATTCGAACTGGAAACTTCCAGTTAGCTGTTAAGAGCACGAGTTGCAAAGAGCGCGAACAAGTGGCATTTATTTTCGAAACATAAACAAGAAATGGTAGGCAACTAAGTAGCCTGCATATGCCAACAGCCTCGTAGACTTTGGCTTGCATTACAAAGCATATGCCCAAAAGGCCTTGCAAAAAACGCCGAAAGGCAAACAGGACAATACACGGAGGCATGCGACAGTGGCAAAAGTAAAACCGAAATGCCTTAAAAAAGAAGCACAAACAAAGACAGAGATCCCGAAAAAAAACAGAGCACAACAGAGAGAATAGAAGGCGAGTACAACGAATGCAAAGCAAAACGAATGCAGGGCAAAACACTTTGCTGAAAAATGAGGTCAACGTGGCGTATGCTCGATGTTTGTTTGTCTGTTAAATGAGCCAGTTGGACGTAATGCATACGCACAAGAGCTCGAGTGATCAAAGCAAGTAAGAGAGTTAGTTCCTTGACACATCTCAAATATACCGTATTATGTATAAAATCTGCATATGCATTTTTGGCGCATTTGCTTGACTTGGCACTTTTTAAAGGACTCTGAGTTGCCTGGCTTGGCTTGGCTTGGCTTATGTTGTCGACTTTTGTCATGCCACAAAAAGAAAAAGAAAAAACTGTGTAGCAAAAAAAAATATAAAAACAGAAGGAGCGATGCGAATGCATAAAAACTTGTTGAGATTTATCTTGCCACACGCGAAGGACGCTGCAACTTCTACTGCGTACTTCAACAGACACTTCAGCGTGCAGCAAGAGCAACAGCAGCAGAAGCAGCTGTAACTGCATTAGAACTGATGCTGCTGCTGTTGCATATGCCAGTTTATTTATGGCGCAAATGTGACTGGCGCTGTGGCCTGGCGTTGAGCATTTAAGCGCCTTAAAGTATGCAACGCACTTCTTTTTTCACCGCACTCTTGACACTTGTTGTTCTGACGCAGCAACGTTCTTCTCCTTCTTCTGCATGTCACATTCACATTGTGCAGCATTATGTGAATCTCAGAGCCCACTTGACTGCCAGAGTAGTTGCCATAATGTGCATAATTGAAGAACCTCGAGCCTCGAGGTGCAAACTAAACATGCAAGTGGGTCAAAAGTTTCATCTCTCTCTCTCTCTGTCGGATTGGTTCAACGACACAACTTGATAAGCTCTTTAAAGTATCTCAACGAAACAATAAACCACACACTTGCCAACTAATCGCATTTTTCTTTGTTCACGTGACCATATTGCATGCATTGAATATTGAATTTGCCGCTCGCAGCTGCCACTCCGATTCTGCTTCTAGTGGTCAATACAAAATATAAAATACAAAATACAAAATAGTCGGCGCGCTTCCGAAGCGTCGGTATGTTGATAAAAACAATGGACCACAATGTGTACAAAACAAAATACCAAAAAATTGTACAAATAAATGCACACAATAGAGTGCACACACACACACACATATAGCAAACAAAACGAAAACAATAAATTTTGTCCGAGTATTGAGCTCACAATTTACTATGCACTCATCGGTGGGTTTTGCCAGGTCTTCCTGATACGGCGTGAAAGCGTGTTCTGAAAGCCGTCCAATTGTTGTTGTTCTCTTCACCAAGTGCTTGTCTATGGATTAACAAAGTGGCATAAGTTGCACTAGCTATAAATGTATTTGAGAATAGCGACGATTGAATGCTCTGATAACCGATGGGTTGAAAAAACATACCAAGTAAATAAATACTATAAAGCATTTTAAATGTCATAAATAAATAATCAATTGAAGCAACAAATATTAATAAAATAAACAGCATATACATACAAATGAATTAAATAACATAAATAAATAATAATCAATATAAAAATAAATAAAGCAGGTCAATAAATATTACAAATAATTTAAACACAATATAAAAATCAATAACATTAAATATGAGTAAAAGAAAATCAAAAGTATTTAATGAAGTAATTAAATATAAAATTAATATAATATAATATAATCAAGTAAATATATATAAAATTTACAAAACAAAAATAGTAAATGGTAAATAACACCAAAAATATTTTCAAGATGAATATGAAAATATGTATAAAATAAAAAAATAAAAACTAAGTAAAATTAAATTGCTAGAAATTGTTGTACAGAAAAACTAAGCTACAAATAAATAAATACAAAAAAACATTTTTTAGCAAAAAACTAATAACAAAAATAATTTTGAAAATTCAATTAAAGAAAAAACATAAAATTTAAATAATTGTTACAAAGAAAAGCCAAAGTATTTACTGAAATAATTGAATAAATGAAGAAATAAATATATTTTAACAAAAAACTAAAAATTAAATTAAATAAAAAAAATCAACATAAAATATAAATATTTCTTATTACAATAAACCATAAAAACTCTAATAATTACAAATAAATAAATGAGCAATAATTAAATATGTGCACTTTATCTATATATGATATTTGAGACCCTCGAAATGATTTAATAAATTAAAAGTGTAACGAAGCCCAGATGCATCACATCTAAACAATCAAGAGCATCGCAAACAATTGAAAACTGAAGTACTCGGACAACATCAACAACAACAAGAAGAAGAAGCGAAACCGAGAGCAACAATTGAAATATAACCCAAATATGCAAAATGTTTCTGGCAGCCAGATAAAAAGTGGAAACCCAATTCGAGCCATGCGAAAGCATTGCGAAGAGAACCAAACAACTGTTGAGTGCTGTCCGGCAAACGCCCAACAATTTGTATTTGTTAGCATTTAAATAACCGGAAGCGCTTTCCACGCCCCCTTCCCCCTTTACAAACCCTCCTCCTGCAACAACAATGCCAACAGCTAACAACACGAACGCGAAGGAAACAGATCAAGAGAAAAACAAATGCAAAAATTGTTAGCAAAAAGCGAGGGAAATGAAACAAAATTCTTAAACATTGCCATGGAGAGAGTGAGAGATTGGGATGGACAAAAAGAGCAAAAGGGTGATGAGAGACGGGGGATGGAGGAAGAAGGAGGGACTACTATGCTCAACTATCAATAACACTTAAAAGCTTTTTTAAATATTTTCTGGTTTTGTGGATGTTGTTGTCCCTGTTGTTATTGTTGCAATTCTTGTTGCTGTTTTTCAACTGCTGTGTTGCTTCGCATTGCCAGCTATGTTTGTAGTTGTATTCATTTTGTTAGTTTTTGCTGTGGCATATTTATTATTTTCTCCTTTTATTTATTAGTGAAAAACTATCCTCTCTCTCTCTCTCTTTGCTGTTCACCCGCCCATTCTCGCACGTATTTAAAAATGCAATTTTGTTCGTGTTGAAATGAAAAATGTTCTACATTTCGTGCAGCTTTTTGCCACCAGGGAGCAGTTGCATGTGGGAATCTGGGGCAACAAAAGCAACAGCAGCAGTGGCAGCAGCATCATGAAATATTCGCCTAGATTCATAAGTACTCGTATTTCAATATTTATTGATACATCTCTCGATGTGTGTCTCTGTGTGCGTTCTCGTTTCCTTTCAAATCTCGATGCAAAATCATTTAAAGTTTTTGCTTTTTTGTAAATATTTGCTGGGCTAATAAAAATAGAAAATTATCTGTATAGAGTAAAGTATGGATATATCCTAATTTCGATAGTAAATGAATAAATCAAATAATAACAACAAGAACATACGCATGTTAGAAATATAACTATACAAATAAATGCGGTGTGGAATTAAGAACGTGGAATTGGCAGTTGAAATAAATGTTAAAATAATAACGATAAATACACATACAATAAATATAAATACTCAGAAAAAAAGACTACAAATTAAATCCGAATATTACATAAAACCAAGTAAGAAAGTAAAAGTCGAGTGTGGTCGACTGTGAGGTACCTGCCACTGATTTTGAATAAGAACAAAACAGTGATATATTTATAATATATTGAACCAAATTAATATACCGCAAAAGTACTTAAATATACCTGAGGTTATATTTGGTATATAAATATTGTAGTACATTCGAAATATACCATACAAAAGTATTTCTTCAATAACTTCTGCCATTTTAATCTGATCACATTCAAATTTTCAAGAAAAATAAAAACTATAGCATAGATTGTATGAGCCAAAAATTGATTCCTTTTTCAAGACTACGCTTTTAACTCGATTTTAGTCGATTTTCAAGATCGGAATAAAACTTAAGCAATTGTGGTAGATAATAAAACAACACGAATTGTAGCTTAGCGTCCGATTTATTCTGCTGCTCGATCAAGACTGACTGCATAGCTTAGTTATGTATAACATAGAATGTGAAAAGAGAGAAATGATAAAGAGAGCCAATATCGAGAGAGAGAGAGTTCGGATAGCCGAGAGAGCATCGAGTTAATGTATATGTGTGTATGTGTGTGTAAGCACACGTCCTACTACACAATATTCTCTGCTTAACAGTACAAAGAAAAGTTAATATAATATTGTAATAATACATATATAACTTAAATTTAAATACATAAAAGAGATACAAATTTTAAATTAAAATCGAGTACTACAACGACTACTTAACAGTTGAAATAAAAGCTAAATTGCATCATATAATTGTTCGTTTCAATTTATGCAACAAAGTTCAGTAGCTATTCATATTAAACGCATTAAATGTGTATGTGTGTGTGTGTGTGTCTGTGTGAGAGTGTATGAACTGTCCGAGTTGGTTCGACTAAGTAACCGCAAACTATTTGTGTTTTGTGCAACAAACAAATTCACTAATTAATTTAAATCTCTTTTTTAATGTATTCATTTACAAATTTGAGCAACACAACCAACAAATGTTGGCCAACAAAGTGAGCGAAACAAAGAGAGAGAAAATGCAAAAACCCAAAGCGGAAAAAACTTTCACTCGCCTTTTCACTTTTTAAGCTGAATAAATTTAAGAGTTTTTATTCCCAAACATATTTTATGGAAAGTGCAGTCTTCTTAATAAGAACAAAATATAATTACAATTCATAATGATAATTAAATTAATAATATGGCGATCCTTTAAAACTATAAGCTCACCGGCATAATAAATCTTCTTAAAAAATCATTTATCGAGGAATATCTATATTTCGTTTATTTTTTTATTGCCGTACTTCATTTGTTGAGCTACTTTTATAAGATTAAAATTTCATTTCGTTTCTCCCATTATTATTTTTTACTCACTTTTAAATGAATTCAAAAATTATTACCTCATCTGTTCTCAATAATAATATTTAATTTTGCAATCTTTTGCCTGACACATTTCAAGGAAAAAACAAATCAGAAAGCTACAGTCGAGTGTGCTTGACTGTGAAATACCCGATACCCATTTTGAATAAAAGCAAAATATTCCGGTGTTATTTTCAAAATATACCGAAAATACTACAAAAATACTGAAAATATACCGAATGGTATTTCGACATAGTGCCACATTCAAAAAATACCATAGATGGCACAATATACCAGATTGTCAGCCAAAGAAACTAAGACCCCTAGTAAGCAAGCGTTTTCCCCATACAAAAGTATTTGTTTAATAACTTCCACAATTTTTATCTGATCGAAATAAATTTTCGGGAATCATAAATACTATCGTTATTATTGTATAAACCAAAATTTGCAGCTCTAGCTTTAAAATTACGCTTGTTATTCGATTATTTTGATTTGTGGAGGCAGAAGAGGGCGTGGCAAAAATTTCAAACATACTTGATCTGCGTGCAAACATAACAAATGCTGTCGAACATAGCATTATAGCTCTATCTCTTATAGTCTATGAGATCCAGTGTTTCATACGGACGGACGGACAGACGGACATAGCTAGATCGTTTCGGCTGTTGATATATATAATTAAATTAAGGTATATCATACAAATTTCATTTCATATACATATGTACATATATCAAATAAATCTAGTGATCCTGGACTTTTGGCTTTTTTGAGTCGAAGTAGACAGACTGAAAACTAACCCCATAATAGTACATTCGATACGTGAGATCGAACTCAGACCGGAACATACAATAATTTCAATAACATTCCACTAGAGATATATATATATACAAACGTAAAGATGTCTTTAGAAAATCTAGAAGAGATTGTGAGTCCCAGGCTGAGCGCTGAGGATGAGATCAATACGGATGTGGATTCGGAAGACGAGATCAACAATGTGCCAGCCGCGAGCGGAGTATTCGTCCATGGATTGAGAATTTCTGGCGATTTGGACAACTTCCGCTGCATTGTGTGCAACACGGTGCCATTTTCAAAGATTTACGAATGCAACAATGGGCATCTCATCTGTGCTGGCTGCTATCAAATACGTGTGCTGGACAAAATGCTTGGCTCCCAGATGGGCACGTGTTCACAGTGTGGAGTGCGAATCTATCGACAACGAGTAAATCGCAATACAGATGTCGAACAGCAACTAGCTGAAGCAGTTGTGGCCTGTGAGAAATGCAATATGCATTTGCCGCGCTGTCAACTGCGTCTTCATAGCCTACAAGACTGTTGCAACCGGTTGACAACATGCAAATACAAGCGCATCGGATGCAAGTGGAAAGGTAAAGTGGGCGTGCTGGAGGAGGCACATAATGAGAATTGCGAGTTTCGCCACAAGAAAGCTGAAGAATTGCTCAAGGAGCTGCGTAAGATGACGGAGAAACGAGATAAGAAGACTGCTTTGCGGGTCAATGTAATGAGGTTTCTGCAAATGCCGCAGATCACAGCTCGTATGGTGCACCTCATACCGACAGATGAGACATTTTTGCCAAATGTTTTTACGACCTGCCAAATCATTGATGCTTTCAATCGGCGTTGGTCAGTTGAATTCATGTGGCGGACGGCCAACCTTGCTGATGAGCCCAACGAAGAGGAAACCGATCCATGTACTCTCTTGTTTCAATTGTGCTTGTACAACTCGGGTATCGAACGTTCACCTCTGGGACTTTCTTACACACTGCTCAGTAGCACCTATTCGGACATCCGATTCCAGGCGAATCTGTGCATGAGACACGATTTTAGTAGAGATAATCCCAACGGACCAGTGGCGACAATCTATGAAAACTCTTGGCATAACATCAACAGACTTCTCAACAAGCGCGGATTCTATGCCCGTCTACTGATGGCTCGTATATAATACATACATATATCATCAGATTTGTTTGAAAAATAGGTAAAATTAAGTAAATTAATTTAGTTAACAAGATAATAATAATACAAGGTTTCTTTCAGTCCATTTTCAGTAGAGTAGCTATAAAAAAACAAGTAAGAAAGTTACAGTCGAGTGCGCTCGACTGTGAGATACCCGCTACCCACTTTTAGTAAAGGCAATATATTGCAGTATCATTTTCAAAATATACCGAAAATACTAAAAAATACTAAAAAAAATACCGAATATGGTATGTTTGGTATATCGATATAGTACACCATTCAAAATATACCATAGACGGCACAATGTGCCAGATTGTCGGCCAAAGCAACTCAGACCCCTAGTAAGTAGGCGTTTTTGCCCATACAAAAGTATTTATTTAATAACTTCCACAATTTTTATCTGATTGCAAATTTTCAAA
Source organism: Drosophila nasuta (assembly GCF_023558535.2). NCBI lineage: Eukaryota > Metazoa > Arthropoda > Insecta > Diptera > Drosophilidae > Drosophila > Drosophila nasuta. The sequence goes on along the minus strand of NC_083455.1, from coordinate 4,963,229 downwards.
ACAGAGTTAACAATATCTCATTTTGTGCATTACTTTTTGGGCTATCATTCCTCATACTTTGTTTTGATCTATTTCATTTTCCCATTCTGCTACAAGCGCCGAAACAAAAAATTTAGAGGTGTCGTATAATTTTGGGCAGGAGTGTATGTACATATTATGTAGGTACCTCGGACACTATAAATATATATTCTCGATCAGCGCCAACAGCGTAGACAATAATAGCCATGACCGTTTGTTCTTCTGTATGAACACTTATGTAGACTATAAGAAATATAATGTTTTTCGACAGCACTAGAAGCTAGTGTTAAAAAAGACTAGCCAGGGTGATAATACTTAAAATATAACAAACAATTATAACTACTGAATTTGTGATTTCTGAAAATTTGGTTCGATCAATATACCAAATATAATCTTTGGCATATTTTAGTTTTTTTTCGGTATATCATTTGGATATATTTGCAGAGTATGGTATCTCACAGTCAAGCATACTCGACTTACTTACTTTCTTACTTATTTACTCTAAGAAAATATTCAATTGAAAATGAATTTCTTAATTTCTATTAACAATCTTATCACTTTGAAATGGTTAGATTTAATTGTAACAATAGGCTATTTATAATAATTAAGCTAGAAGGGTTTGAAGCTCAATATTTCGAGCTGCTAATCTAATTGTACAAAGCAAAACCAAATGCAAACTCAATTAGGCCCAAAACATCGCACAACAACAGCAACATCAACAGAAGTTGGCTATTGAGCGTTTACTCCAACAATTACCAGACAGAGAGTGTGCAAATCGAATGGTAGTCGGTCAACACCTGCTGCTGGCTATGAACTTTGGCAAGGACTTGGACCGAAGGATGTGTGTGAGATGAAGATAGTGATAAAAATGGAGATGGAGAAGGGATGACAGATCTGAGCATTCGTGCGTGCCGATGCAGCCTTTGACTAAAAATATTTAGACGCTTGAAAGCACTCGACAAAGATGTTGTAAAGGACACACACGTTTACAGCCTGAACTTGGCAATTAACTAAAATGTTGCCAGCCTTTTGGCACACTCGTATAAACACGAGTGTGTGTGAGGCAGACCGACGTTTTATCTGACCGACCGGGTCAAGCATCAGTTCATTTTATTGACATAAATGTTTATGTTTATTTGTCTGCGTTTAAGCATTAATGTTTATTGTATTGTACTTAGTTGTTGCTGTTGGTGTTGCTGTTGCTGTTGCTGTCGCTGTTGTTATAGCCTCTGCTATTGTTGATGTTGTGCAAATAAAAACAGCAACAACATCGAACGTGTGTGGGCACAAAAGTCGAGTGTATTCATAGTACTCATTACAAGTGGCTGCTTGTGTGCGATACTCGCATCGTTCTGTATGAATATCTAATGAGATTTTTGCATTGATTTAATTAAATGTTTTTGTTTTTATAATTAAGCACCATGTAATTATATTAATTTAACACAAACAAACGTCCACATTTGTGTTTTTGTGCTTTAAATGCATAATTAATTTAAATACAATTATCGAGCCTTGCCCAATGGAGCTCAGTAAATCAAATGATGCGCAGAAAGTGATTTAAAATAACTTTAAATGTTAAATTAAATAAGTAAATTTTATTTCTAGCTAAAAGGTGAACACCAAGAAATAATTGGCTAACATCTGCAGATAAAATAATCATTCTACAAAGGAAATTTACTTATAAGTATTTTCCTATACATTTCAAAAAAATCTTAATTTTATTTTAGTCAATGCATTGCTATTTTCTTTACGATTACTATTTAGTTGTGTTGCTCTTCGAAAAAGCTAAAATGCGTTTGAGTCTTAGCTAACGGAAAACTTCTGCGCAACGTTGTGAGGTGAAAAGCTTGTCAAAGGTTTGCGTCAAGAATAATTTCCACCAAGTGTAATCATCAAATACATTTATTTACGATAACAAATTATTTCTACATACTATAAAATAGGTATTCAGATATTACTCGCTTATTGCAAATAAAACTATAAAAATTTGGAATTATTCAATAAAACTTAACATGTAAATGCACTAAATAATTACATATTAATTTAAGATTCTATACAATAAAATAAAGTAGGAAAGCTACAGTCGAGCTCACTCCATCTCACTTGAGTTCACTAGACTGTAGCATCTCCCATTTAAAATAAAACTGAAAAATTAATGAATAGACCACAGGATTTATTTTGTACATTAATAAAGTACTGCATACAAAATATACTATAGAGAACAAAATATACCAGATTGTCAGAAGGCACAAAGCTAAAATATAATATAAAGAAATAATATTTTACCACTAAATACTATGCTATACCCTGAATAAAATTATACAAAATTAAAATTAGCAATGATATCTAATTACCAGAACGTATTTATCAAATGAAAAGCCTCAAATAAATTTAAGCGGACATGATTTTAATCATCATAAAGCACAGACAATTTGTAAGTAACTTTCATCTTGCAACAAAAGCACAAATCGAGTAACAAACAATTACACTTGATTCGTATTGAAAATCCGCTAATTGCGCGCAAATAATAAAGCATACTTAGGGGCGCTGACATGCCACACACATAGACACACACACACACACACACAGAGACTCATACGCTAAAGAAGAAAAGTGCATATGTGGCACAAAAAGTAAAAGCAATGCGTAAACAAAAGATATGAAGAAAACCTTAACTCAAATTTGTTTGGGAATTCGGTCTTAATTACACAGCAATTGGGGCTCACCGAAAGGGAGAGTTGCCGAAGCATTTGCCACCAAAAAAGTGTGTTGTCAGGTGGCAAATATTAGCTGGCAGTTCGCTTAAAACTCAATCAGAATGCGCAGCAGCAACATAGATAGAAACAAATGGAAACGAATGAGGAGTCGACTTCAGAAATACCCGTAAACTAAGAACAAGTCGTAAGTTGGATTTGGATAGACTTGCTTTAAATGAAATGTTGCAAGCATTGAAGATGTAAGGGAACTAAACTATTTACACCTTATTCTATTTATGTAGGTTCAACTAGGGTTTCAATTTCAAAAGTGTAAACATTAATGATGTATTAAACTATTTTTAATAAAATTAATTGTTTGTGAATCATATATAAAAATGCATTAATCTTCATGCATAATTATTGAAATCAAAATTTAAAAATGTTTTCAACTTCATATAAATTATTCCTCACATTTTAATTAACATGAATTCGTTTGTATAATTTTACCGAATTTTGTTGTTCAAAGTATTAGAAGAATATAATTTCATGTAATTCATAAAAGTTTCTAGCTTATATCAAATTTAAAAAGGTGCAAAGAAGCTCCTTGCAATCCTTGATGGAGTTGTGTAGTCATTACAGCCCTGTTATGAGGTGTCAGAAGACGGGTGTAACAATGGCAACAACTAGGAGTATGCACATATAGACGCATGTGTAGTATGACGCGACACGTGCATATGAAAATGTTACGCTCTGCACTTTATGAATGAAACATTTACTATTCCGCACCTTTGGCCAGCCCTCCAGAAGAGCGGCAGCAACAGAAACGGAAAGCGTGGATGGTGCACAGACACAGGCACCTTGGCGACTGCCCAGCGGGTTGATGCATGCCACACCACCACCACCATTAGCAACAACACTCATACAACAACTAGCAGCCAGAGGCAGCATTTGGCAGCCCTCAAGACACATGCGCAGCGCCAGCAATGCTAGTGGCAATAGTCAGAGTCAGAGTCAGAGTCAGAGCCAGTGTCGGAGTCAGCGCCTGGCAACATTTGAATTTTGAATATGAATTTTGACACTTGATTATCAGCGGCATTCGCAGCTCGCCATTCGCAGTTCGCGGCCAGTTTCAACTGTGTGCAGACGTGTTGTTGACAAACGGGGCAATCGGAAAGCAAACTTCTGTGAAAGGCGGAAAAAATAAATTGCCGTTAGTGCAGCGGAAATTCTTTGGCCATTTGGCAGTGAAAGTGTGCGAAAAAGAAAGTTTATTTTACTCACTTCGCATTTGGCAACTTGCAAATTTTTGGTTAATGTGAAAGCCAGCGTAGAATATGAAAAAAGGCTTCGTTTATGTTTTGTTAATATTACAGTTTGTCTTTCTGGGCACAGCAACTTTCTCAGAATTGAATAATTGTAAGTTACATGTAAACTGAAAAGAAAAGAGTATTATAATTAAAATTGCGAAATTAATTGGCCATTTATATTCATTTAATCAATAATGCGTTACTTAGACTTTTTCTATATATTAAATTTCTTAAGAAGGCACGCACATTATTGTTTTAAAATATTTCGTACTAATAAATCTTATTATCTGACTGCATTTACTTTGTTTTCTTATTCTAATAAAAATTCATTTCTGTTTTTTTTTTTTTTATATTCATTAATCTATAATAGAATATAATTACAATTAAATACAAAAATAGAAATTGTGCTGATTATAAGTAAATTTAAAATTTTATTTTGATTATATTTTTTAATTTTTTAAGTAAAATAAAAAATGTATAAAATTCTTTCGTTAATACAGATAAAATACAGACTTAATTTTCAAAATTTCATTATTAATTTAAAATTTTAGATTGTGTTGTCAACAAATTATAAATTTCAAATTTAATTTGTAATAATTGATTAATAATTTTAATCAATTAACAATTTTGTAGATATGCATAAAACTTAGACGAAAAACCAAAAGAAGCAGTCCTTAAATTTTACTTTACTTAGTTTGTGTCAGGCAACTGCAACGTACTGCTAATTAAATACGTTGAAGGTGCAAAATATATAACAAAAATGCTAACAACCTGCCCAAAAATAGCAAAAACAAAAACCCATTACATGGGGCTCTTCTAACAAGCGGAAGTCCAACGGTTCTTTAAGTGAATAAACTGCGGCCAAGTATCGCAAAACTGGGAAAGTGGCCAACGACGAGCGACTTCCGTTTTTTTGTTAGGGGTTGCAACCCTATAGAGTCCCATTCCCTTAACCAAACCAAAGACAGTAGAAATTGTAAACAAAAAAATAATGCAATTTTACTTAAATTTGGCAGCAAATATTGATAAATATATCAGAAATTGTTGCTTAAATCAATGTGTCAAGAACTAGAAAAATATATTGGCAGGCTCGCCGACGCACGATAAGAAAAGGGGAAGTCCCTTGAAGAGTGACAGTGAGAGGGGTGAGGGGCAGACAAACAAAGCGGAAAGGCGACGTTTTTTTTGTATTTCCTATGGCACTCTGGTATTATTCTCTTCACTTCGAATGTTGTTGTTTCATTTCATTTTGTTGTTGAGGTAGGAATGAAAGCTTCAGAAGGCGGAGTGCGAGAACTGCGACCAACTGCAGTGCTTTTGGCAGACATTACGTGCTGACATATTTCGTTGTGCGATTTCCTCGCTTGCATTTGCCAAATGGCAGACAGTTGGAGTGTCTAACAGACAGGACATTCACTTTCCGTTTCAAGTTCAACGGTGTGAGAGAGTCATGCAGTCTGAAGCGAGCTAGAGTTGGAGCTGGAGAACTTGGCGTTGGCTGAAAGAACGACAGACAACCTGCGGCGTCTGTTTATGCGTTTGATAAGTCATACTGCAAGTGCTTGTAAATCTTACAAATTAAATTAAAAACAAAAATATAAAACCTGTCATAACGTATTTGTTATTTAAGACCCCACTTGATGATCCTTTTACTTATCTATTTATTAATGTTGTTCAGTTTGCTTAAAAAATTTGTAGAGACCAATTTTTTGACGAGTTGACACATAATAAAAAAGAATTTCTAAAGGCGGAAATTTAGTTGATTCACAGTTCTCAACTTATTTTAAATTTTACAATTAAATATTTTAATGATGACGGTTATTTATACGATCAAGTGTTCTGATCAACTACTGGTCTTAGTTGCTTTAGCTGACAATCTGGTATATTTTGTACTGATTTGTATATTTTCTATGAATTTCTATATCAATATACCAAATATATCTTTCAGTATATTTTTGTATTTTTACAGTATTTTGTATATTTTGTTTTTATAATAATACCGCACGGTTTTTCTCTTATTCAAACCGGATATCCTACATTCGGGCACACTCGACTTAGTTTGCTTACTTGCTAAAATATAATTTAATTATACTTTTTAAAAGAATTTAATATAAATAGTTTGTGCTCTATATTTAAAAAATAATTGAATGGGATGTAAGTTCAACAAGTAATAAAGACTGGTTTTTTTTTTCCTTTTCAATTTCTTTTTTTTTTATATTCTCATATTATTATAGCAAAGTATTCCAATAACCAGTCAAAAATGAAGAAAATTAATCGATGAATTTGTGAATTAAATAAATAAAGATTCCAAATTAAAAAATAAAATTTGGAAATTGAGATATATATATATATATACTTTTAGATTCGATTTCAACATTCGAGATATCAATGTTATATTCTCAACAATTTATTATGTTTAGTGTAAAGTCTCATATCACCATTTTCATTTCAGTATAGCCTTTTCTTCTTTTTTCTTCGACTTAAAAAGGCAAACCAACAAAACATTTAGTAATGAAGCAAGTTGCGGTAATAAACTTAGTCGCTAGACCTTACCAGACATACATGGTATAGGGATAACATATACTACGTATATGGGAAGAACGTGTTCTTTTATTGTATGAGTGTTTGGTAAACTCATCGAGTTCATATGGTAAAAACTGTTTAGACGTTGGAATGTTTCAATATGCAAACATGCAATAGCCAAATTGCAATAACAGCAGCAACAACAAAGCGGCTCAAACAATGGCGTCTTTTGGACAACCGTTCAACAATTGGGACGAAGCGAGGGACGTTCTACCCGAACCCAAACATAATCGCAAATTATAGGCTATATAGCATGCCATAGGCCCCTGCTCAAGCTAGTTACCCCATACACACAAACACACACACACACACACACACTCATACTCACACAGACACACACATTGAAGAGCTCCCGCACTGCAATGGCAATCAGAGGGCTAAATGGGTAAATAAAAAGGTAGAGAGCGCACATTGGCAGTGGCTTTTTACATTTTTCTAGGTACTGACTGAAGACTCTTCTCTCACCCTTTGTCCCTTTTTCTATTTCTCATACACTCTCCTTTGGGCTCTACTATACTCGTACATTCAAGTTTTTCTTTTTGCTCTTTTTCGGGTTATTATTTGGTCATAATTGTAATTTAGGTATTTGCTGTGTGTGAGGCGTCGGCGAGCCGCAAAATCATGCTACTTGTTAGGCATGTGATGTGATTTTTTACGGTTCGGTTCGGTTCGCATTTTGTGGGCGTGATGGTTTACCGTTATGGCCGGCAAGTTGACGCCAATGTTTACGGCCGGCGGTAACAAGTTGAATGCGGCTACCCCAAAATTATCAGTTAGCCTCAAATGTGGACGCCGAAGTTGCATGAAATTTGTGCTCTCAACTTGCGGTTAAATTAAAAAATGTGTTCTCAGAATTTTCTACCAATTGGCTGCATCTATAAATAAAGTATATTTGGTAAAAGCATAACAAAAAAAAGAGCTCAGTTTAAAAATTAAATAATTAAATCTGCAATACAACTAACTATATTATAAAATTAAAAGAAATATTCATGTTTAAAAAAGAAAAACGAAGACATAACTTGCTGACCTAGGAGTTTCAATTTTGCTCTTTATACAGCAATAGAAACACTTTAGACATAATCCAAAGTCTACACCCCCAAATTTCGATCCTATTTATGGACATCCCAACATTTTTAGGCTTTTGGGTTGCATTTCTCAAGAGTCACCCCTAAAAAGCTAATTTAACTAATTGTTGGATTATTTGCTGCTAAGTACGCGTAATGTTTATGTAATAAAATTTATGAGCGTAAAAACGACTAGAAAACGTATTTTGACTGGCCTAAAGGGCATCTGGAAAAATTTAGAAAATATTTACTTGGACAGTTGATATTTTGCAGACACTCGCAGAAATGACCAAATTAAAAATGTCACATAATTGTGGATTAGAGACTAGATTACAGAGACAGAATTAAATTAAATTGAAATAATGTTGGATTTTCAAAAATATTTTCATATTATTTCTTCAATTATATAATTTCTATGTTTGAATTTTTAATTAGAAACTTTTTAATTTTATTTATAAACTAATTTAAGTTTATTTAACTAATATAAATGATTATATGAAAATTACTTATTAAAATGAAATAATTTATGTTTAATTTGCATTTCAATTACTTTTAATGTAATTCAAGAGAGTTGTCAAAGACAATATTAATAAGAACAATAAGAACAATAATTTGTAATATTCCTCAATAATTTCTGTACTTTCATTTAAGAATACACAAATTAATATATTCACTTAAAAATGTGTTCAACCTTACGAAAATGTTCTTCCTATTTTTTTTTTTACCATTTGCATTCTTTATGAAAATTATTGTTTGCACACATCTTAAACATTTAGCACGTCATACAAAAAAATGCAAAATTATAATATTTGCACGCCTCGTAAACATATCCTTGGCTGAGCGAAGACCTTTTAAATCGCTTGCGCCATTGAATCCCCTAACGAGCTGACTCATAAATGTCAACCACTTTGCTTAGCCGTTTGCTTTACCTGACCCCAACCCCCAACCCGACCCTGCTCTTACATTTCCAGCGGATCCAAAATTCAGTGGCCCCATCAACAATGTAACTGTGCCCGTGGGACGCGATGCGCTGCTCACGTGCATCGTCCACGATCTGGTTAGCTATAAGGTGGCCTGGCTAAGGGTCGATACCCAGACGATACTGAGCATTCAGAATCATGTCATTACCAAGAATCATCGCATTGGCATCTCGCACACTGAGCATCGCATTTGGCAGCTGCGTATACGCGATGTTCACGAATCGGATCGCGGCTGGTGAGTGAATAATTTGAATAAAACACTTGGTAAAACATATTAAGTGAATGCAAAATGTTAATTTTTAAACAATTTAGGTTTAAGGTAAAGAAAAACATTTGCAAAATTAAAAAGTGACATTTAAAAACTTTTCGCAATTGATATTTTATAAAGAAAATATATAACCTGTTATGGTATAGTGGATATGTCTGCACTATCTATCTATAAAAGTACATTAATTTAAGAGAATATATTAGCTATACACTTCCAGTTCGCCTAAAATGGCCTCTGTTTATATTATGGAGAGCAATAGCTAAAGTTTGTTTAAGAACATTCAAAAATCAGTCTAAAAGTAGTGCAAAAAACTGCTCTTAAATTTTAGAAGTGATTTATTTTATTTATTAAATATATTCTTAAAAAGATGTGGATTTGATGTCTAAACATTGTATTCTTTAAGCTAGTCAAATTTAATTTTATTTTTTCTTCCCCTACAAATCCAAAACTATTTCATGCATATATTATTTTAAAACCATATCTAAAGAGCGCAATGTATTATATATAATGTCAGCGCAAATATAGAAATCATCTCTTATAATTTTCTGAGAAATCGGTTCCGATATTTGTGAAACAAATTTGAAGAAAAGAGCAGCTGACAATGATTTTTATTTTTTTTTTTGTATTTATACTGCTTACTTTATTCGTTCAAATTAATTTATAATCCTCTTCAACTCTGTGGAGTATATACATTAACTATAGTACATTATAATTCGTTTAGTTGTTCCAAAATTTATGATATGAACAACAAGATAAGTGCTTCATATTTTTGGTTTATTAAAGTGGTTAATAAAAATGATGTTTGACACATTTGGTTAATAGACAGACAGTAAATATATAAATAACATGAAACAATTAGATAGCAAATTGCCAATAGATAGAATACAAACGAGCAGTTTTAGATAAATTTGTTATTGACATAAAAAAAAAAATGAAGAGATTTTGAAGAGAATCATCTACATATTCTTCAGATTCTAAAATCTATTCTAAAATTGACAAAAATTAAGTTCGTGTAAACCTTAATTATGATATTACTACAGCATCAAGTTTCGTTGGGTTCCATTTTAGAGTAATAAAATGCTATGAATAATCTGTTAGTTACGCCAATAATTTGGCATGAAATAAAATTAAAATTTAATAAAACATATAAAACACTTAATAATAAATAATAATATAAATATTAAAACACACCAAGACATATCATAAGCGTATTTTAAATCGATAATTTAAATAATTTATTTTGTAACCAATTGCTATTAAATGAGTATGATTTATTACGCTTTAGTCAAACATTAAATTAAGTACCAGTTTCTTGAAAGTTCCTCCGCAGATTAAGTCTAATCAAAATATATAAAACAAGAAAGAAAGTTACAGTCGCGTGTGCTCGACTGTGAGATATCTGTTACCCATTTTTAATGAAACCATATTCGACAAATATACCGCAAAAGAGTCTACCCTATTGATATCGGGTATACAAAGAATTTGTTAGCATTATCTTCGAGTTAAATGTCTTTCAATCAGGTACATGTGCCAAATAAACACGGATCCCATGAAGAGTCAAATGGGTTACTTGGATGTGGTGGTGCCACCCGACATTGTGGACTACCAAACCAGTCAGGATGTGGTCCGATCCAGTGGCCAGAACGTAACGCTCACCTGCAGTGCGACAGGTGTTCCACTGCCAACAATTACCTGGCGACGAGAGGAGAACTCTCCGCTCTTGGTAATGCCGGAGGGGGCGCCAGAGGACAGCGAAGTCTATAGCTTGGAGGGGCAGAATCTGACACTGTGGCAGCTTCAGCGCGTCCACATGGGTGCCTATCTCTGCATCGCCTCGAATGGAGTGCCGCCAACAGTGAGCAAACGCGTCATGTTAGTTGTAAATTGTAAGTGGAGCACAATTGCAAAATGAATTTAATTTAACAACCCAAATGACTTTCAGTTGCTCCCACCATCTGGACGCGATACGATACGATCTATGTGGGATTGGGACAGAAGCTGACGTTGGAATGCGTTAGTGAATCGCAGCCAGCATCTGTCAACTTTTGGATTAAGGATAAAGATCTGCTTCAAGGTGGCACCTACGAGTCCATGGCCGTGGATCATGTGCATCGCATTGTCATGCGTCTCACGATACGTCCAGTGAGCAAGCGAGACTTTGGCGAGTACAAATGCATTGCCAAGAATGCAATCGGAGAGACAGAACGCAGTATTACATTACACCGTAAGTTAACGATAATATAATGTTATAACGTAGGTAAGCAAACTTAAATCTTCTTATAGATAAGGCCAAAAAGCATGTACAGCATTCACATCAAACATCAACACGTGACAATCAGTACATTGTCATAGAAGGTGAATATGAAACATAATTATGTTGAAAAACTTTCAATACTAATCAACTAATTGCATACTTAATATTATTTATATATTTTAGAGTACACGACGAACATTGCTCACAACTCGAAGACACAAGTTTTTCCTTGGCATCAAAACATTTTACAATTTACTTGTACAATACTATTTTTGGGTTGTCATAATAAAATTTTAATTTTGTGAGCAATTCAAAATGTTTTTAATAAAAGGTTGCGAAAATGAAATAGAAATGTTGATGCGAGTCTTGGAGTCGTGACTTTAAAATATCCGTTATTCATTTTCAAAGTCCACTCAAGAACTTAAAATTTTAAGGAAACTCATCCCCAAACATAAGCCTCTGCTTAAATAAAGTTTATTTCCATTGAATAAAACACAGAATTGTCTTGTCTTTTAGTCACTTTTGTAGCTGGACTTTAATTATTATTTTGTTTGCCTAATTTCTTTTATAATTTTAAAATACGACATTTTGTTCACGAATAAGTAGTTTAAAGGAAAATAAATTGTATTGTGTAAGCTATGAAAATCAATATATTTGATTTTCCAATTACAAAATTATGTTTTGACATACACAGTTAATATTTTTCTGATTCTTTTTCCTCAATTTTTCTTGTTTGTTTTGATTTGCATACAACTTGCACCTAACAACATTTACGTAAAATATTTTGCAATCATACGTTTAAAATTAGCTAAGATTTCTGTTTGGGTTTATGTACAATTGTGTTACACCTTCAATCTCGTATTTAGCTACGACTTTAACGCTTAATCAAATAGAATTGAACTAAAGGATAGTGTTTAACAAATCATGGCCAAGAGCGCCGTGTCATTAGTTAAGCTAAAAACAAGAAGTTTAATAAATTAAAATGATAAATATAAATTCTAACTATGAGCGTGTCGAGGTAGGCTTAACAATCATTTGTTAGTTGGATTGGCTTAATAATTAAGTGCTTGTATGTTTTTATGTTTGTGTGTGTGTGTATGAAAGTGTGTATCCGTGTGTATGCGTGCTAACCTAGATCTCAAAACTTAAAACAATTACACAGACAGCGTTGTTGCAAGTCTGCTAAGTTCAACTTGAACTGCCATGCCCATTGGTTAGATTTGTGGGCGACAATGTGGATTCCATTTTAGGCACTTCAATCGCCGGCGGCGGCGTGGCGCCCTTGGCCTTGGCCAGCACATCGCGTTGCTCGTAGATTTCATTGACCAACTTCTTAACAAATGGATGATTGAACTTTCCCTCCGTCGAGTCGAAAAACTCCTGATGCTTAAGCAGGCAATTGTCGCGTTTCTCATATTCAAATGCTTGCATAACCATATCCAATCGATCCAAGTCCTTAACAAACCTTGACTCAGGGCTCTGTGCATTCTCGTATTCCTGCAATGAATTCACATTAAATACTAGAAACATAGGAGAGTGAATGTGAATTGTGTTACCTCAAATAGTTCCATGATGCGCTTTCCACGCGGTTCAATTAATTTGCATATATCCTCCATGGCTTTAAACTCCATTGCACGTTTCTCATCCTTGGACACGCCGCAAAACGGAGTTATGTCGCCCACCAGACTCTCGGCCAGATCATGCACCAATGCCAGCTCCATGCAACGTATCTGATTGAGACCCTCACTGCCGTCCAGCAGAAAAGTAAGCATGCTCATCCGATACATGTGTCCCGAGATGGACTCGCAGTCGTTCACATCGCGAAGAACCCAGCCAGTGCGTTTGGTATGCTGTAGAAAAGATTGAAGTAACTATTAAATAGATATTCCTAATAAATTGTGCATGATTCACTTCTTATGCCATCATTCATATTTAAAGCTTTTCAGAATTTTGTAAACATATCAACGGTTTGCACAGCCTACGCTTTATGATCCTGTCACGCACTAATTTCTGATTTGCATAGCTCTTCCCAAAGCACTTTGTATAATTAAAGAGAAATACATAAGAGCAAGAGGAACAACATTGACGACGTTGCCGGTTGTCGGTTGTCAGTGACATCGTCACCAAGGCCGCCCCCTTTGGCCAAGAGGCCTTCAACTTAACCCTCCTCCTCGACTAGGGTTATAGGCTGTTGCTATTTGATCAATAAACTGCTTATTTATAGAACCATGCGGTAAACAAGCTGCTAAAGATACTGCCAACCACTATTTTCCTTCCGCTTCTCGGACCACGTAGTTTCATTTAATTAAATTCTTGTATTACAATGTGCGATTACGATGATAATCACACAGCTGATTTTTCATTTACATATAAGAGAAATACAATAATTGATTACATGTAGCTATCAAATGCTGTGGTTTATCTCGCAAAAGTCACGTAATACTTGACTTGAGCGCTTATCAAAGCTAATTCATATAATTCTTACCACAGCCAAATGCTTTAGCAGAATGTATTTGCAAATATTCACAACTTCCCTAATTATAATGCTAAATTACAACATAGATAGGAGAGAGTTGTAAACAGTTGTTATAAGAGTAGAGCAGATAAGAGTCATAAAAGTTAGATAAGCTAATGCTTTTATTGAGATTAATTGTTGTGGGCAGAATAACTGCACAGCTGTTATAAGGCAGAAAGAACATTGCTATTCAGTCGATAACAAGTCTGCTCAAATACAGATTTGAGAATAAAAAGAATATGGCACCAAAGCAACAGATGTTCGACTTCGTAATGATGTATGCACAAGATTATTATACGATCCTTACTTTGAAGATCGCGTGTTGTCAAATAAAACTGCCAATTCAAGGCACTTGGAAAAAAGTAACAATTCGATTCTATAACGAAAATTAGATCTAGAAAATGCAAAGACGGAGATAATATTGAGTAAATAGATAAATGTTTTTTAATTGATGCAACAGTAAACATTTTTGCAAACTCTGCAGAAAGTTTCGAGATTTCGTTTCGTGGACTTCGACAGAGAATGCGTTATAATTAGTTATATAATTGTCTTTGTCTTCAATTTCGTTCTAATCTCTGGCTAATGTGCCAAAACACATTCAACGCAATCAGCAAAACAGTTTTGTGCTTTGTCAGCAGCATACAACAATTTTAGGATTGCATGATGAAATATTTTACACAAAGAGAACGAAGAGTATTGAATCACCAAATGTTTAACTGAGGATGTGTATGTTCTTCTTATAAGTTGTCTCTATCAGTAACAAAGACACAGAAACCTATTGCCCTTCACCCCTAAAAAGACTATCTACATTTTGAAGGCCAAGATCAAAGTCACAAGGTGCGTTTCTACTTTGTGTGTTTTCTTTTTGCTATTCTACGCTCTAGATATTGCCTGAATAGATATGTAGCTATAAAGTATATACACTACACATATAAATATATTATATATCTAACATTTTGCCAAATTGCCTTGCAATTTTTTCTGTCAAATTCTCTTGTTTAGCATACGTCAATGAATAACAACGAAAATGAATACAGACTGCTTGCCTCAGGCATTTCAGAATTGTTCCAAGTAAAAATAAAATTGAAAATATAAAAAACTTTTTGCTGGGGCTTTTGCACGTGAACCATTTGGAACTTTGCCTTATTGCGCTTTTCAATTTATCGCATCCGGTTCTTATTGATGCGCTTATGCAATTGGAAACTAAGCTCAAAGTTCGATAGAGCAAAATGTCATTTCAAAATCGATTTCTACTCAAATTACAAACGACTCATTCGATAACGAAATGCGACTAATATTTGGCTACTTTAATTTGCCTCAACGCGCCATTCGTCATATTGAAATTATCAATTATACTGATTAGATATCGAAGAGAAGAGGTGTAAAGGGGAAAGCCTATCTATCTAAGCGTGTGACAGTCTTTCACATAAGAAGGGAAACCCCGCATCAGCCATTGGAAATAGCAAGCTAAGCACAATCTAAAGAATACACTTTTTGTGTATATTCGTAAATCTATTTTGAATATATGTATTTGGCAAGCAACTATACGAAACGCTTACAGAGAAAAGAAGAGGATAGAAGAGTGAGAGAGAATTTATCAAATATTATACAATACGAGAACGAGAAAATAAATAAAGAAAAAAAACTTTTCTGGGTACAGACGAAAAGCAGAAGATCAACAGAAAATATAAATATCAACAAAACAAAACGTAATTTGCATTGTTTTCACTTTTAAAATGCTGTTCAAACTGAATGTTGCTTATTACTTTGAGGACACCTTGAGGAACCAGATTATCATATTTCTAAGCGTACGGAAAGAATTTTAAAACCACATAATAAAAAATACAAATTTATACATTTTTCTAGAACAAATTGAATATCATATAATAGCTTGACACCCCTTCTTGCATAAGTATTATGATTCAATTAATTCTTCAAGGCTGATATGACAATATTGTGGATTATAAAATTAAAAATTATCAACATTGAAAAAAGTTTCACGGTCGACGCCACAAAATTCAAGTCGAATATAAAAACCTTGCCATAGGCATTGAAGCTTCCTCCGCTTCAAACATAAAATTCAACAACGAGTATTTCGCTTTCACAATTCACCAAAGTAAATAAAAATTAATCTAAGAGTCACGCGATAATTCCGACCATAACAATCAGCATTGGAAGAAATAGAAAACAACCAAAGTGTTGTGGGAATATATTGTATATAAATCACAACAGCGAGAAGAGGAAGAGGAGCAAAAACAACTCCTGGGGTTGTTTGGTTCTGCTTTGGGGAAAAATCGATGCGAATACGTATGAGAAATAATGATAGAGAGAGAGACTGAGTGAACTGGTTTTCTTTTGACTTCAATTTTTAAGCATCTTTGTGCGCTTACCTTCAGATTGCCAATGAGCTCCATGAACTGCAGAATGTCGGCGAGGCCAGTGTTGAAGCAGGGTTTCTTGCCAGCATTGGAGGCTGCCTCGTGGCAGGAAGTGGCATCGCTTGCTGCTCCAGTGGAAACTGTGCTGCTGCTGCCATCGCTGGTGGAAATCTCTGCCTGAAGTGGTTCGGCTGCCAGTGAAGACATGGCAAACTTGTTTGTCTGTTGCTGTTGTTGGTGATGATGATGAGGTTGATGTTGATGCGAGGACTTGGCGCTATCGACGTTGCCTTGCGTATGAATAAATCGCTGTATGTCCTGGCTGCGTTGCTGCAGTAAATTGCGTACAAATTGCTTTGATATAATCACGTCGTGCGCCGACTCCGATTTCGATTTCGATTTCGATTCCGATTCGCTCGAACAGCAACCGTGCGCTATCGATGCCGAACTGTGACTGACGCTGCCGTTCTCGCTGCTGTCGCTGAAGTTGAATTCGCTCGACGCCGCTTGACTAGATTGCTTTGGTATTGCTGTAGTTGTAGATGTAGCTGTAGCTGTGTCTGTAGCTGATGACGTCACGCTGCGTGTAGCTGCCGCCGCTGTGCTGTTGAGTTGCCTGAGGAACTTGTATAGATCTGCGATGCCGCCCACGCCGCCGCTACCTAACGACGACGCTGTTGCTGTCGCTTTGATCAGCTGCTGTAGCGAAAACATGGCAACAACACTCAGTGAGCAGGCGAAAAAATACAACTGAGAGAGCGCGCAAGAGAGCGAGCGCGTGATATTTGACTACAATGTTGTCGTCTACCTCAAACACGTGATATACGTGTGTTGTCGCTATACCTGAGGAGAGATAGAGGGAGTAAAAGAACAAGAGAGAGTTGTTAGTTGACGTATTGCTTAGACCACATCACACATACACACAAAAATACAAATACGAAAATGTTTGCAGTTAAGGTAATGAGAAGTACGATACAGTTGTACAGTCACTGCTTAGGATGATTACGGTTTAAATAGCTCTGGGCAATAAACAAATCAATTTCATGCTCAACTCTAAGGCTGATTTATCTGGACTTTTCAAGTTTATTTATGAATGACGCTCTTTTTTGCAAATTGGTAACGAGTATTTACTACTTAGCAGTAAAGTTTAATGAGATTAGAGCGTCTGGTTCGCCATATATTATAATGTATAATATGCATAAATTGCGAAAATTGTATTTTGTTTATAAATACACATTGTACACTTCCGATGTGCCTGATCAATTTGCAAAAACTATTCGAGGGTCGTAAAAATCAAAAATAATCTACTTTAAGCATAGCGTATGTATTGATAACTTGAATGCAGTTTATATTGATGCGAATTTAATTTCATGATATACTAAATTAGACACATACTCAATGAATCATGTCTAAAGGCTCAATATGTTAGTATCATTTATTTTATTTAGTTCATATTTTAATCCTGTACGTGCAAAAACTTAAGAAGCTTTTAAAGCTTTCAACTGGTCATATTATTTTCATATGCACAACGATGTTTATCGTTTATTGTTTTTTTTTGAAAATACAATTAAATATTTAAAAAGTAAATCAAATACTAAAATTTGATTTAACATCCGCCACAATACTAAGAATTGCTTAAAGTGGAACATAATGGATTTTTTAAGTTAGAATTATTTGGAAACTAAAATTGGTGTTACTGAAATCACTTAGGTGAATCTCTATATTTTAATTGAATATATTTGAAAATATAAGTTACTTTTATTAGATTTTCACTTCATTAAATAAACTAGAAAATAATGTTAGTGTATTTAATTGTAGGTTGGCTTAATTTGTGTTTTTTATTATTGAATAAAAGTGATTTTTCAATAGAACTTATGACGTGAACTTTTGAAGCACCCCTCGCATTTACATTGATTGAAACGGCGAAAGGTTTACGCAATATTTTGTGAATTTTACTCTAACACTTAACAGTGGCTGGCAAAAGTAAACAAACATTTAGACCCTACATTTTAGAGTGTAAATGCTGATGAAAGTACAATAAACAATTAGAATGCTTATCAAACACAAATGTTTAAGTGTGTGTATGTTAATATTATTATTGGGTTCTATCACCAACCTTGACACCAGTTTTGCGAGAATTGGACTTTGTTGTAGTTGACGACGGAAAAGGAAACGGCGACAAGAACCAACAACGACGCCTTGTGACTGCTGCTGTTGCTGTTGCAGAGGCAGAAGCAGCTGACTGTGGCACTTCAAGGTGACGCTGACGCTGCTTTGTTGCGGCACGTAGACACGAGCCTGTTGTAAATGTTGCTGTTGCTGCTACTGAATGAATAATGGCAAATGTGTTCGCCACAGCGGAATTAATTCGGCTAACGGGAAACGGGCAACACGACAATGTCGGCGACACAATTAAAAATATCACTAAGCTAATACAAACACACACACACACACTCGCGAGCACACACACACAAGAATGTTAGAGAAATGCAGGCTGCTTCTTCATTTCGATTTTATTCTTGTTTCTATGCGCTTTTTCCGATCAAGGAAACACAAATTTTTGATTCACGTTCACTGTTGTCGTTGCTTTTTGCTCTTTGTTCTCTCTCCCACTCACATAGCCAACAACTAACGTTCAAAATTGTCACTCGTCTCTCGCACGTTTCAATTGTTTTGTATTTTTATTTCAGCAATTGCACAACAAACAAAACTTTTTCGGCAACTGAATCGCATTCCGCGAATTGCTTCGCGTTTTGTTAGAAACGAGAAACATCGATGCCTCTATCGATATATCGATATGCATTGAAATCATCGCATTTTTATGGCAAATATCGGTGTCTTGTGTTATCGAATAATATAGTTTTTTGTTGTTGAATTTTTCAAATATCTATTTTATTAACATATTGTTTAAACTTTTGAAGATTATTAAAATAAATCATACGCAATTTAATTGTTGATTTGCGTAATGATGCTTCATTTTAGACCAACGATTATAAATTACTCTGCAGTGGTGTGTTAATATTGGCATTCGTTTCAAATATATTTCTGTTTACTTTGTAAATATCATTCCACCTATAGTTGCTTTTTTAAAACATCTTTATTGACTCAATAATAATTTCTTTTACGCTACAAATAGTGGTTACACATATTAACAAAATTATATTTGCTTATTAAAGTCAAAATCAATTAATTGCAAAATTTGTAAAATCTCACGTTTGAATTTATACTCATTTTAATAAAATGATTTTATGCATAAATTACAGCCATAGCCAATGCCGAATACGAACTACATTTTCTCGCAGTGCACGACTATCGTCAACACATATAGTTGCCAATTCATATTTATCGATAACGCAAAAGTAATTGCGCTTCCATCCCTAATTACCACAGCACATGGATTTGTTTTGTTTACATCGCGCGCGTAGAATTTCGTGATATCATTTTAATTATGTTGGCGCCCATTAAACACTTGTTGAGCAACTATCGTGTGGTGTTGGCCAGTGGCTCTCCTCGCCGCCAGGAACTTGTGCAAATGCTGGTAAATGAAACAAGTAATTACAGTCTAATTACTGTGTACTTCATTCGTGTTGTGCAACGACGAGAACAATTGATGAAGTGCTGATTAATAATCATTTTTTCGATTTAAGGGTCTCAATGCGGAATTGTGCCCTTCGACATTCGAGGAGAACCTCAACTTAGCGGACTTTAAAGAGTTCTCCGACTACATTGAGGCCACCGCACTAGGCAAGGCGGAGGAAGTCTTCAGCCGCTTGAGCAGCACAGGTGATGGCAAACAGTTGCTGGTGATAGCTGCCGATACGATGGTCACACTAGGCAAGGAGATTTACGGAAAGCCGAAGGATCCCGCCGATGCAGTCCGCATGCTAACCAAGTAAGTTTCAATTATATTTCTTAATAAGCGCAATCTATAAAGATTCTTCAGTTTATCAGGTGCCTGCAATCGGGTTTTTACGGGCGTAGTGCTCAAACATGCTAACGGAGTACGTCAATTTACGGATACGGCCGATGTTTACTTTGGCGATCTGTCGGCAGCACAAATCCAAAGCTATGTGGACAGCGGTGATCCACTGTGAGTAGCCAAGTCCAATATAAAGATCACTTAATTTCTAATCTGATCCTCAACAGCGACAAGGCTGGCGCCTATGGAGTACAGGGACCTGGTGGAGCGTTGATTCCCCGCATCGATGGTGACTTCTACTGTGTGATGGGTCTGCCATTGAATCGTCTGTGCTGCGAGTTGAACAAGCTCTTTCTGGAGGATTTGACAAACTAATAACCACAACAAAAGTAAAGAAATCAGCTAACACTTCTTGTCAGTCGCTCGCTTATCACAATCCGAAGAAAAAAGTTCTAATCTGTTGCAACGTCAGAGGCTATACTTAACTGATAACGCGTTCTGTTTGTATTCGTAATTGTATACTTTTGTTTCTCCGTAGACTAAGTCAAGAGTACAAATTAAAACAAGGCCTTTAGAAGTCAAACTGCTGTGTTGTTTTATGGTGAATTATTCAAGAAATTACCAACACTATGATATAGAGTTACTACGTACTTAAAATACAATAACTTGAATATTATTCAGTTAAAATTAATCAATGTTGAAGCTAAATAATTGACTCATAACAATGGCAATTTGAAATTGTAAAATAAAAATGTTAAATAATGCCAAAGAATCCCTCAGTCTTTAATAATACTGAACTCAACAATTTTGTGGTTTTGTTTTAGAATACTCCTTAAATGCCCATATCCAATGACTACTGTAGTATAAAATATGATAACGATTTGTTTTGGGTTTAACCCTTAATTGATACGTACGCTATCATATCTAAAAACCTATTGTTATGAAAAGAGAGAGTTAAATAAAAATTGAGAGCACGAATCTATAAAATGAAATGTTTCAAAGCATATGAGATTCTAGAATATAAACCGAAATTGTTATTGTTTATTATCTCCTCTGCTCGGAAAGTTATTCATTACTAGTTTTTTAATACCGTAAAGAGTTAACAAATTGTGATAAACATTTATAATCGCACAGCACTTTGGGTTTGTCTCCTTCAAACAGAGCTCATAAACTCGTATAAAAGAGTAACGTAAGTTTTCAAAGATAAGACGATTATATAAAGCAACAGTCCACAATAAATTCAAAATATATACACTTTTCATATTTATAGAAATCAACAATACGAACCGAACAGCTGGCAATCAGTCTACAATCATCATCGTCGGGGAGCGCAACACAAAAGATGACTTCAAATCAGAGCACCAACAACTACCAAATGTGGGGAGGACGTTTCAATGGCCAACCCAACATGGCTCTAATGGAACTCAACAATAGTCTGCCCTTCGATGCACGTCTCTATGCCGACGATCTGGACGCAAGCAAAGCATATGCCGAGGCACTTAAGCGAGCAGGTCATCTCAATGACGCTGAGTGCGATAAGCTGGTGAAAAGTCTGGAGCTGATACGTTACGATTGGATCGAACGACTTGTCAAGTTTCTGCCCAGTGATGAGGATGTCCACACCGTCAACGAACGCATGCTGGTCGATCTCACCGGTGAGCTGGGTCAGCGACTGCACACTGGACGCAGTCGCAATGATCAGGTGGCCACCGACATGAAGCTCTGGCTGCGCAAAGCCATCCGCGAGACATTGGGACGCCTTCGCCTGCTCATCAACGCCATTGCCAAGCAGGCGGAGTCCCAGCTGGGCGTTCTCATGCCCGGATACACACATCTGCAGCGCGCCCAGCCGGTTCAATTCTCCCACTGGCTGCTCTCGCATGCCTTTGCTCTACGTGAGGATTGCCTGCGTCTGGGCGAGCTGCGGGATCGTGCCAATGTCTTGCCCTTGGGCAGCGGCGCTCTTGCCGGGAATCCTCTGGGCATTGATAGACTGTGGCTAGCCGAGCGCCTGGGATTCGCAGCGGTTACTGGCAACAGCATGCATGCAGTGGGCGATCGTGATTTTGTGGGTAAGTAGAGAAAATATTGAATATACCCAATACACATTGGTTCGAAGGATATCATTTAGTGCGAATTAGAAGTATGGGAGGGCTTAATAGGAAGTATTGGTATCTTACATGGAATTTAGTTACTTTATAAAAGAATATATTTATTCAAGATCAATATGGAATTTTCAAAATAATTAGTTCAAATATGACTAAAACTAGTCTTTTTTGTAGAATTTGTTTTTAAATTGTTCTTGACTAAATATTTATTTAATGAAAATTATCCTGGCGTCCTAACTAAAATGAATCGAGTTTCTTACCTAAGCCGATCTCTTATCTTACTCTAATTGATTTCTAAATTTTGTTATGATCGCATAATAAATTTCGACAATTAATTTAATAGAGAAGCTACAAATGATATAGTTTTAAAATGGTATAGTTTTTCAATTTCCAATTTTAAGTTCTAATTTCAATATTTTCACTTAATTATTCATATTCCTTGCAAAGCGCTTATGTAAATTGGGACTGAAGTTAACAAACATCTTAAGTTTTATAACTACTATTCAGCTATGTTATGTTATGTTATGTATAGTTTAAAAGTTGTTAAAATACTTTTAAACTATACATAACTTATTAGTTAACGTTTTATATCACTAATTTGAGCTACAAAAAAATATATTATTACGAAAACTTGGATAGAATTTAACAGCTGTTATTTTAACATTCTATTAATAATAAAGTGTTCGTAAATTTTAATAACTCGACTCTCGAATCAAGAGTCTCGATGATAGAATTGTAAGATTTGTTTTTTTTTTTTTGTTCTTACAGTGGATTTCATCTACTGCGCCTCTGTGATCAGTCTTCATCTGTCGCGTCTGGCTGAGGATCTAATCCTCTACAGCACCAAGGAGTTTGACTTCATACGTCTGGACGACGCTTTCACCAGCGGCAGCAGTTTGATGCCGCAAAAGAAGAACCCCGACAGTCTGGAGCTGATTCGAGGCATCTCTGGATTGATCACGTCCAATCTGACGGGCATCATGATGACCATCAAAGGCACACCCTCGACCTACAACAAGGATCTGCAATTCGATAAGCAATATTGCTTCCAGGCCTACGACAAGCTGGCCCAAAGCTTAGACGTGACCGTGGGCGTAGTTCAGACCATGAAAGTGCAGCGAGAGCAACTCGAAGCTGCCCTGAGTCCAGATATGCTGGCCACAGATTGGGTAAGTCGCAGAACACCTATTCCACACTTTATGATTTGGCTAATTGACTGCGACTTTCAGGCATATTATCTGGTGCGCAAAGGCGTACCTTTTAGGCAGGCTCATCACCACATTGGACGCGTTGTGGCGCTTGCGGAGCAGCGTGGCGTCGATATAACCGAGGTGCCTTTAGGTGAACTGCAGCAGATTTGCGCTGCCTTTGGTGCCGATATTGCCAGCGTGGCAGACTATGGCAACAATGTGCAGCAGTACGATGTGATTGGAGGCACGTCGACCGGGAGCATTGCGGAACAATTGCGACTACTCAAGAAACTGGACAAGGAATTGCGCCAGCAGTCCTAGACGAGGGGACTGGCTTGTTTTTTTTTTTGGTTTTATTTGAATGTCGCTTTGGCTTCAATTATAGTTAACAAAAGTTGTAAATATTTTAATAAATGTTAATTCTTTTTTATACTTGTATATGTTTAATGTTTTTTACAGTGTGTAAACTCTGCTTCTAGTTCACACTGGGACTCTGTGGTGTATAAGTATATGGCTCATGGGTGCCGACTTCGCCATTGCTCTCCAGCTGCTGGTATCCGCTCATGGCCGAGTTCACTGGCAGTCCCACCTTGCCGCCAGAGATGAGGACTCCCAGGCTCTGTTGCAGCTGCCAGCGACGTGCCTCACGAATCGACTTGTTGCGACGCAGCGTCTTGGCCAACATGAAGGCGCAGAGAACGCCGAGCAGCTGCACAAAGGCCACTGTGGTTGCACCGGTGGCAATCAGCATGGCACTCTGCGAAATGATGAAGTTCATCTTGCGGAAGCAGCCATATTCGTAGGGTTCCAGGCAATTGTAGTCGTTGTTGTCGTTGGGAGTCTTGTCCAGATCGGCGCAGCAGGAGAGGGGCACCACGACATCGTCGGCTTCCAAATGGCTTCCGTTCTTGTTGTACGAATAATACTCCCTCCAGTCATCGGGTTCGACAACTCCACAGCAGCCCAACTGCAAGCAATACGAAACAAAATTAATTGTACATATTAAAAAATTGACATTAAGCAGCCTAATTTCGAAATTTAGTAGGTGCATAAAATATTGTGTAATTAAAACAGAAATCCTGTTGATGACAAGGAAATATTCATAAATAGATACTCAGAATAAATATATAAATGTTACTAAAAAGAAAAAATATATATAAATATATTGACGTTGCGAGTTTAAATTATATTTTAGAGATGGTTTAAAAGGAAACAATAAAAAAACTAAAAAAAATTATAAGAATAATGAAATAACTGAACTCGTTTATCGCAATGAGTATTTCACTCAAACAACAATTAAATAGTATTCAAATAAAATTTATGATGGGACTCTATTATATTAGATTATTTTTGAAAAATGCCTAATATTATTATTAATTTTTTATTAAAATAACGAATACAATTCCTTAATGTGATGAGCCAGAGTGACTAAGACCTTCAGGCTAAATTAATAATATGTAATGTTCAAAATTTAATGAAGAAATAATTGTATTTTTTACCAAAAATTTTATAGAAAATGTAATGAAAATTTACCTATTTCACTTTTCTTTTCACTTTGTATTAAGTCAAATTTATAAAAAATTTTTAAAAACTTGATTTGTCTTATCCTTTATCACGGATAAATAAAGATATTTTTGCGAAAGTTGCAATATTAAGGACTGACCAAATAAGTTACTTGGCAAATGGTTTTCTCTTAAGTTTCGCTACTCATAATTAGTCTCGCTGCCAATCAAACATGCTATCCGGGGATGGTTCTAAATATTTGCAAGTCAAGAAGTTAGTCTTTCAAAGTATATAGATCAGCGGTCGGTGCAAATGTATTCTCATATCAACTTTCCATTTGTGTGAGTGAAAAATAACACGAGGTTAACTTAAGAAGTAACGTTTTTCTGCTTTACCGTACGCAAAACTATATCAATCAACATCCTTCCATTCACTAATCTATTAATAATCTAAAACAATGTCTTTGACTAAATAATAAATTCAATTTGTTGGATACAAAATGACATTTTACGCTCTGCGCGTTTAAAATATTGTGCAGGACTATATCCGCTGAACAGTAACTGATCCGAATTTCAATTCTTCTTCATGCGTCAATTTAGAAATTATGTACATAGTTACATACATACATATGCCTATTCACTTAAGATACCACATAATTATTGTACTTACGCCAGTTTGCATGAAGTCGACGGCTGCCTCCACATTGGTGTCCGCTTCATAGTCGGACAGAGCGTTGGTCATGGTGCGCATCAGCATCTCACGAACCTGCGACTGCATCACGAAGGCAGCGATGGCCGCAGCCACTTCCAGGATGAAGACAAGGAAGAGGGCGACGCCGTACTGTGTAAATTTATAATTCACATCGTTAAAACCTTCTTCATTCGATGTTCATTTTTTGACTCACCAAATTAATCAGCATGACGCTTTCCTTGATAGCTCCATAGGCGCCCAAGGTGGCTACAGCGATCAGGATGAAGCCAATGGCAATGAGGAGCGCGGGAGGCGACGAGAAGTGTCCGTCGATGAAGAGACTGAAGTCGCCGAAGATCGTTTGAATGGTTGTGCCTACCATGATCAGTAGTATGGCCGTCAGCTGTGATTTAGGTGAGAAAAAAGAATAAGACATTTTAAATAGAAAATAGAACAAAAGCAGTTTGCGAACTCATGTCAAGTGAGGAAAGTATTTTCGCCATTTCTAGAAATGCTCTAATTAAAAGAGAATATCGGCATTATGCAATTTGGTACTCATCATCATGTATATTAGATAAGTTCCTAATAGAAGTGCCAAGTTTAAGAAAAACATGATTTTAAAGTAGAAACAATATTATGTTAAACAGATAAGAAAACTGCAGTCAAGTTTTGATTTCCCTCCTGTCCACAATTATAAGAAACCTCTTAAAGTTTTCTACTCTCGTATCAGAATTGGATGACGAAAAAGAGCGAAATAAATTATGAAGAATAATAGCTCTATGCATAATAAAGTATTTTTGATTCTGTTTGCATTTCCCGTTTTCAACTAGAATTTTATTAATATGTGTACTCTTATTACCTTCCTGTCTCTCGGATATAATGAAACTTGCATAGTAAATATAAAATACAATTGAGAGCTTCCATATTCCAAAATAAACTTGTACAAAGAGTCCTCTGAGATATAAGTATTTATACGCAAATCTGCTAAATCAGAATATATATAGTTTGTCAAACTTAATAAACTCCTATTACATTTAGGTGAAAAATCTAGCAAAATTTTGGAATACATTACTTGTACATTATTTATATTATATTAAATATTCTTTTTTGTTGCATAAAAGTGCATGTCTAATTGAGATTCATGATTACTATTAAAATAATAATGTCCAGTGGCATGTCAAACAAGCTTTGGCCTTGAAATCATGTTATTTAAGATAATATATATAGTACATTTTAAGTACCTCCAAGTACCTGTAATTAGTTGTAATAAAAAAAAGCAAAAGTTTAGGCATTTCGAGCTGACTAAATAGGGCATTAAACAATTTGAACTAAAACTTGACGTACATTTATAAATAAGCCTATTAAACATACAGGTGTTTTTGTTTTAGTTCACCAATTCATTGCGTCAGTTGGATATAATGAGAGCAATACACTTAAGGGGAGAGTACGAGTATTGAACTTATCGAGTCAGAATATGTTTCTGCGTCACTTATCTTATCAGTATTTATTAGGTAAACATATGATGAACAGCCTATATTAATAAGTGTGTATGTATAACATTAGATTCAACAAATGAATCTAATAATAAAGTAGGCTAATATTTAAATTAAATTAATTTTCATATTTCGCCTTGGTAATTACTGTAATATCAAAATATTTGATTCATAGACTGAGGTGAAATTCATGCCGTCATTGCAAAAGTTTGTTATCTGTTTCGATCAGTGAAACTCTACTCAAGTGTCTTTCGAGTCGTCAAGTTTTTTTTTATAAAAGAAGAAAAGCCAACAGGCATTTTGATCCGTTTCTCTTTGCCAACTCTCTTCAGATGTTATTAAATATTTGTGGGATTGTATTGTGGAGCAAGTGCTCAGACGTGTTATGTGAATCACAAGTACGACAAAAAATAAAAATATTGCTCAACTGTTGATAAGAGCGAAAAAGCGCCTTTTTATCAGCGTTGTGATATATACACTCATGTATGTACTATATACTATTTCTTGTAGGAAGAATATCAAAATGGCGTCGTTTAATGAATCACGAAAGTGGAGTACGAAATAGGTTTGATTAAATTTCGAAAATCAAAAACTCACCGCAAACATAAAGCTCACAATTAGGAGCATGTATTTAGCGCAACGCATTCCGGAATTCAGTTCCAATTCCCGATTCGCCATTTTTGCTTTTTAGTTAACTTTCGTTGGAATTCTCTGCAATTAACTGCAATTTGTATATATTATATATTTAGCTAATTATTTGTTAATTATTTGTAATGTTTTTTTTTTGTTTAATATTTTACTTTTCACAAAACGTACTTTAACTTTTCGTAGCTAGACGTATACTGAGCGAGCCCAGAACGTGAAACGTTGCCAGTTACAATCGCAATTGGTTCTCGGCTCTCGGCCAAATTGGCTTGCCTCTCTCCCACACACTAATTGTCGCTCTCTGTGGCAGTTCTCTATGCTCTTTTCGTAGCTTATCAGCCAACAAATGTCCAATGTTTTTCTTTTCTCTAAAAGTTGTTGATAAAAGCCAGCGATAAGATTGGCGCATAATGCATTCACATACATATATGTATAGTATATATTTATTTTGCAATAAAATGTGAAATTTGTTGAGCCAAATACACAAACTTATTTTACCTGAACTTAATACGTAATTTCTCATTGTTGTTTGTTTCTACAATTCAACTGCACTTCAAGTGCAAGGTCAGAAGTGGGGGCTGCCATGACTTATCGATTATTTATCAATTTGAAATGAGTCAACACAGCGTTGACGTTATCGATTTTTTAATACTACTCGTGCTATTTCGAATAGTTTAAATTATTCATTAGATTTCATCATGTCTAGTCCAAGTTTGCTTTGGGCAAACTACGAATATTCATAGCATAGACTCTGCCAGCAATTAGGTTGAGTAAGCGAGCAAATATTTAAAGTGCTTGGCCTTATCGTGTAGAAATAAAGATACCAATTTTAAATGTTGGTAATTATCAGAGATACTGATTTTTCCATTTTAGTTATCAATTTCTTACTCCTCCTTTTCATAGCATACTTTGAGGAGCTTTGCAAAATTGCTATAGGCGCTATCTATAGGGTAACAGGCAGAAAAAATTATCTCCGACCCCATAAAGTATATACATATGATTCTTAATCAGCCATGTCTGTGTGTCTGTCCGTCCGTATGAAAGACTGGATTTCAGGGACTGAAAGAGATCCAGCTATCATTCTCTTTCGACAGCGGATCATGTTTGTTTCAAAAACGCTTACTTACCACGGGTCTTAGCTGCTGTGGTTGACAATCTGGAATGTTTAGTACTCTATGGTATATTTTTAATGTTTACATCAATATGCCAAATAAAGCATTCTGTATATTTTAATATTATTGTGATATATTTTTTGTATATATGTAGAATATGGTTTTATTAGAGATTGATAATGAGTATCTCACAGTCGAGCACACTCGACTGGGGCTTTGTAACTTGTTTTCATTTAATTTATTATTCTGCATTTATAGACAATATTATTTCTAATAAATTTATAATATTTTATTAACATACAACGGACTTAAAACTGATATTAGAACAGACTTATGCAAAAATAATAATTTCTGTCTGTCTTCGGAATGATTCGCAGTTTTCGGTATATTTTATATGTCGATTCCTATCTCTTCCACACTTTTAAAAAGAAAGACGCAAAAAGAAATAATACCTTTCCTTTGTTAATAAGTTCGATTAGATTGGATTTTGTTTCGCTCCGATTGCTCCGCTTGTTAAGTTTATTTGCTCATGGGAGTGCAATAAAGCGAATTAATTACTACAGAATCAAGGGAAGTGCATGTGAGGATTTATAAGCTAAGTTGTGTTTAATAGTGGAATTATTAAAATTACAGAAACATTTCAATAATTTATCAGCAGAAAAGTACAACGTATGGTATGTTCCTTAAGAATAAACACCCTGATTACAGAGTATTAAGTTCACATGTATTTTTGACTCCCCATCGATAGGTGGGATTTTCATCTACATGAAGCCAGTGATACCATTTCGAATTTTGATCTCGCGCGCAATGTAACAGGCAAAGATGACGCCAAAGAACTGAAAGAAGTAACAAATTTATTAACAATCTGTATTTGTATTTGTTGAGATATTGTATTTGGAATTTACCTGGAGCACTGCAATGACAACTCCAGCGGCACCAAGGCTAACAGCATGATCGGAGATATAGTCGGAGAAACCCAATAAACAGGCGTCTTTGTTCCGATTAGTATTCAAAGTATCATTTTCGCAAGTGAAGGTGCCCAAGGCTCCCGCAGGAATCTTGCAGCAGGAGATAGGCAAACTAGAGTTCTTGAACTCATCGTTCCAATTTGTGTAGTTGGTGACACCACAGCACTGGAAATCACGCTGCACATTGTCCCACAGTGCAGTCGTTGGAGTCGCCCTAACGCTATTGTACTCCGACAACGAATCAAACAGTGTTGAATTGATCAAGCTATAGGCGTCATTGCGTAGAACATAACCGCTGATGCCCGCTGCCAGTTCCAGTATAAAGATGATGAATAGCATTATGGAGAAGCTGAGGATGAGGCAATAGTTCTCCTTCAACGCTCCCCAGCAGCCGAAGAACGTGATCACAATGATGAACGCTCCAATGACAATCAGGAATGTTGGTATGGAGAAGAATTTGGCAGTTAGAAAGAGTTCATAGCCAGTGTAAACAGCGCCAACTCCAGCTCCGACTGCTATTAGAATGATGCCAGTGATCTATTCAAACAAAAGAAAAACATAGCAAAATTTGTATAAATTACATATTAAAATAATGTAAAAAGGGTATTTGTTCGTCTACAATCAACAATAAACCAATAAAAGCCTCAATGGCAGATAACTCAAATGGTGACTTATCTATATGCTTTCAAATTAATCAATGTCAACTTAAGCCGTACCAATCTAGATTGTAGATCCTACAAAGAATTTCACAAGCTTATAAATTGGTAAAAGACTTACAATTTTCTTTAACTTAACTTTATTTTTAAATTGCAATGGAATTTATGTTGGAAATGAATAATTTGTATTTTAGAAAAATTTAGGTAGAGTAATGAAGTATATACATACATATATAGCCATAATGGTATATAAATAGTATATTTAGTATTTAGTATATATGTATTTTGTATATTTAGTATATATGTAGTTAAAGATACTGAAAGTAGTGGAAGAAATAGTTAATAAGCTTCAATATTCGGCAGCATTATTATGAATAATTTGTATTTTAGAAAAATATAGGTAGAGTAGTGAAGTATATACAGCCATAATGGTATATAAATGGTATATTTAGTATTTAGAATATATGCATTTTGTATATGTAGTATATACCATATGTAGTTAAAGATACTGAAAATAGTGGAAGAGATAGTTATTAAGCTTGAATATTCGGCTGCATTATTAAATTTGAATATATATAAACTTTAGCTTTATCTTATCTGCCGAATTACATAGATAGTTGGCAATTATTAATTGGAGTTTCTGCTTTGGAAGCACTCCCACGGCTCGATGACTCATCCAGATATATATTAGAAATACTGGTGTACTATATAGTTGAATACTTACCAAAAAGATCAGATTAAATCCAAATAGCGTGTATTTCACGGCATTTGCGCTGCCCGTTAGAAGCGACATTTTGGTGCTTTAGTAAATTGAATTCTGAAATGGGAGTCACAATTTTAATATTGTTATATTTATTATGGGCAGTTATCATGCACCTTTATCGATTAATTGTGTATGTCTTGTTTACTGTAAAATAACAAAATTTAGCACAACCGCCGCGAATTAAAGTCTGAATGATAATAACTAGCGTTGCAGACCGTTCGAAGAGCCCAAAGTCAACTTTCGTTCGTTCTATTGTTTCTAATCACAAAATGTTGTCTTATCGGCAAACGATATGGCAAACACTTTGTTTTAGCCAAAATGTGGTCAGCTACCAAGTACCTGTCGTTGTTGCAGCTCAGACAAGATAAACTCGTTTTGGCCCCGATAAGATAACAATGGCCAATTCCCGGACACAGCACTCCATTTTACGCATAAACTGTGCAAATATTATTATATTGATGATTTTTGTATATACTAGCATAGCATAGCAGACTTTTTCAAAATGTATTTTACGCTTTTAGCTGCAACGAAATTAGTTTGTTGCATGCCACTAATTAAATGTGGTAGAATTGTCGGACTGCGAAATTCCGAGAAAATCGATATCAATACTAAACGAGTTCAGTGGGAATTTATAGCAAGTATATAAGAATTAAAACACACGTCAATAGTTTGAGCAATTCGTGTCTTGAATAAGTTTCATTATTTTTCACTATCTTATCTATACTGGACTTTTAAATTAAATACATATGTAATCAACCGGTTACAACACTTCTGATATTCTCTTTCGTAATATTTATTATTGTTATGATATATTTATAGCACTTCTGTTTGGATCAATATGAATGATCAAAGCAACTCTAAAATCATTTCAAAACAGATTAAATTATGCCTTGACCTATTTGAATTATTTATTCAGATAAGATATTTGTATGTTTTAAAATTATTTTATTTTTTCAATATATTTATCAAATTTCACACCAAACAAATTTTAATTTAATTTAAGTAGCGTAGCCAATTAATTTGCACAGTTGGTACTAACGTTTTTTTTACAAAATCAAATATTGCGAAGTCTCTTTTCGCTTTATCGCACAGCTGTTCACATCAATGTCATAGACTCGTTTATTTGTTAGCAATTGACTGTCTTATACTAATTTTATAACACCTTTGTTTTGGAAACACTTTTATATTATCGCTCAACTGGTGCCCTAGCATTGACTCATTAACTCATGTCGACATACAAGTATGAATCATCGATGAAATCTAGATCCTAAAATTGATAACGATTTTTTTGGTTTTATTAATAATGAATTTCCATTTCATTTATAGGCACGAGTCGCTATTATTTATTTACTTGCTACAATTGGAATTGCAAATGTCATTGTCGTAAACGGTTCGTCTCTCTTTCTCTCTGAGAGAATTCGTCAGACATCGGTTCTGTTCGTATCTAATATACTTACTTCTCAACCGGCAAACAGCTCGATAAACTGGCGTTGGTAACGACGGTTGGACGACAACTGGCCTCTTCAGTGGCCCGTTCATTCTAAAAAAATCACATTGACGCTCCCGCTTTTTTTTTCGTTATCAACACTCATACGTACCTGACGTACTTACAAATACTATAATACTGAGAAATTGTTGTAGTTGCTTATAAGTGCATGTGTAGTGAACAGATAAAAAATGTGGCACGAAAGCCCACGTACATGGTAAAATTATAACATGAAAATTAGCAAGTTAAAATAAAAAGTCAAAGTTTTCTCGACTTTAGAATAACCTGTAGGAAATGCAAAATTGGTTTAGATTTTATAAATTTGAACAGATAAGAAAGATACGGAATATAACAAATTAATAAACCGCAATACCAAAGGGTGTGTTTGGTATATTTCTAAAGTACTACATTCAAAATAAACCATAGTGTAAAAAATATCAGATTGATAACCAATGCAACTAACTATTTATATGAACGAACAGAGAGAAAGGCGGGCATGACTATATCGTCTCGGCTGTTGATTTTGATCAATAATATATACTTCATCGAGTCAAATTATGGATCCTTCTGACTGTTACATACATTTTCTGTCAGCACAAAGTTATAATACCCTACTACCCTATGGGTAGCTGGTATAACAAGAAAAACCATATACGCATGTCATTCTGAAAATATTTATTTTTATTTTAAAAAATAATATATCGAAATGTAGCATTTGTACGAATTTACAGAAAAACAGATTCTAAATCATGTGCGAAATCTTTAAAAATTTATGTATAAATGAAAATCGTTTCGCATACGCAAATTACAAAACTTAATGCTATTAAAGAATATATATGAGTATCATTTGTTATTTATTTAAATTTATATGCATTTTTTCATTTATGAATGTTTGTAAACATAAAGGACAAATATTGTTTTTCTTTTAACAAAATGTTAGGTACGATTATGGATATATATTGTAACAGGGTTGGCATAGTATAATACTTGAATTTTGAATTTATGCCAAAACATGTTGGTGTATAAATTAGTTGAGTTAATTATTATATGTTGTATTTTATATATCGTATGTATGAATGTGCTGAAGGAACTGCTTTTGGAAATCGCTTTAATAGATGCACGCATAAAATGTTAATTGTGGGATTAGTAAACACTTCTTTTTTTTTTTGTTTATACGCCAATTTAAGTAATTATCTTGAAATTTTTGTAAATGTGAGAAAAATTTCAAAAATTACCAGATTTATGCACAAAAAGTTGGCTTCGTAAAAGCGCCTTAAAAATAAGCACGCCATAAAATATGAATATATATATCTTAGTTAGTTTTTATATTATTTAGTATAGGTTTAGTAGTTCGTTGCTTCGTTCATAGGTTCCCTCTCTTTCTCTTTTTCTTTCCATTCTTTTTCTTTATTGTTATTTTCTATCCTTGCCATGGCGATCGCGTTGATGCTTTGTGGCCGCAATTGTCGTTGTGGTCAGACTGTGCATATGATGCTGAGGCTGTTGTCCTCCATGATGCTTGCTGCCTCCACTGCTGCTATGCTGATGATGATGCTGATGGTGATGATGATGCCCATTCAGTGTGCTTTTACCGTGTCTGCAGAGAAATAGAGAGTGAAATATAGAGGTTAATTAGCATTACGCCAAATGGTATTAGTTGTTAATACAGTTTTAATATGCATTGCTACTTGGTTTTTATAAATATATAGTACAACATCCTTTTTGTTTATAGAGTATACCAAATGTGCTACTTCCACTACGTAGTTCCAGTTTTGCTAAAGTACCGCTTTTAGTGTTCTGGTACAATAAGAAAATAGAGTAGAGCGAGCGATGTTGATGTTTTGATTCATTTGCAGTTCATGTCCAATTTCATTGATGATTTGATTTTTATTTTGATATATTTTTTGGTTTTTGTTTTGATTTTGCAGCAACATGTTCATAGTCAGTTTTTAGAATCGATACTAGAAATAGTGTTCTAAAGTGTAGTAGAGGTTGTGCTACAAATGTTAGCATAGAGTAGAAATTTCCAATATCATTTTAGCTGGTTAAATATATTGTTTACAAACATGCATTTTAGGAATCCATCTACTGTTATAAATTAAATCGTTACTTTCTAATTGTTTAGAAATACCTTTTTTTCAAATTGTAATTGAAAAGTAGTTTTAAGAGAAGAAAATTGTAGAAAAGTTGATTAGTTTTGGAAAGTTAGTCTAGCATTCAACGTTCTACAGACGAGCAAAGATTTGGTGTTAGCTCTAAATATTCCTAATGCACCCACAACATGCTTCCAGTGTTGCTTAACTAAAAATGTTTTCAAAATTTTGAAGTTTGGCTTACGCTGTCAAAAGTAAAAACAGAACCATTTTCATTCATTGTGTTGTGTGTGTGATATTTTGTTTTGTTTTGTTTTTTTGTGCAATCCCATTGAGTGTGTGCTCCGAGTAAACAACAAACAAAAACTCTCTTCTTTTTCTCTTCTCTCTGTCGCCCTCTTTGTTTCTCAATGCCATGGGGATTTATTTTTTATTGTATTAGTATTTAGGAGGGAACACGGGTTAGAAAACAGAGCCAATTGCCGATTTGCAATTCGTCTTGAGCTTTTCGAGAATTGGTTTTTAATTATTCGTGTTGATTGCGTGCTTCATTTCGACATTTTCGCGTGCATTGAGGTAGTCAAAAATAAGAAAATTATACCAAAAACAAAAAAACAGTAAAGTAGGAAGAACATTTTCGGAGTGCATAGGAGTGAGTAACGTGAGAGAAATCTTTGACTGTGACTGTGACTGCGATGAGATCCGGTTGCGCCCATCCATGTGCGACTTTGCTATTTTGGTTGTATGCTCCAGCGCTGACTATGAACATGTGCAGATGCCAAAGGGCTGATGCGTTGACACACTGCTGCGCACCTGGCGCCTGCGCAACCGTTTTGGCCAACTGCCCAGCCGACTCGCCAGCGCAGCAGTTGCGCCCCCATTTGCCGCCCCTCCACGCCCACTGCTACCAAAGAGTTGAGCGTGCTCGTTGCTCAAATTGTGCTGATAGGGACGCAGCTTGCTAGCGGTCAATGTGGCCGCTGGTGTTGCGTACAGCAAATAATTGTCATAGACATGGCTAACGCTCGAGTTGCGCTTGGCCGGCAAATATGGCAGAAAGGCGAAACTTGAGCTCGTTGATTGCGTGCACTTGAGCGAAAGCTTGCGAGGCTGAGGCTTCGACTTGCACCGCAGCGTCGACTGATTCGAGTAGCTCGGCGCCACCGGAATCATGTCCAGCTTAACGCGATGCTCGTAGGCGGCTGCGGGCTGTATAGGCACAGGTATGAGAGACTGCTTGCGCTTGCGACGAGGGGGCGGCAATGGCGGTTGTGGCAGCGGAGTTGCGGCAGTCTCATCTATGCTGGCATAGTCTGCATCCTCGGCGGTTTGTGTATTGGCTAAATTCGTTACGTATACGTACGTCAGTTCGTTGTGCGTTGTTGTAGGTGTTGCTGTTGTAGCTGTAGTTGTGGTTGCTTTGTGCGTTGTTGTTGCTGTTGTGCTTTTTGTTGTACTGCCTGTTGTTGTTGTTGTCCTAGAGCCAGTCGCAGACTTTCTGTGTGCCGACGACGTTGTGTGTGCAGTGTCGTTGTGATTGCTGCTGCGACCGCTTTTACTCGACTTGTGACCCGCTGTTGCTGCCTGCTGCTGCTGCTGCTGCTGTTCACTGTGTCTCGAGCGACTGGAGTGACCTGTGTGTGAATGTCAATGGAAACGATGAGCTTGCGAATTCGATTTCAAGTTGTCAGAATGTTAGATTAACCAATTTGCGGACTTTGCTACGACTGTTAACTTGATTAAGACTAATTGTTGTGTTTGTGTGTGTGTGCCAAAATGTGAGTTGAAAATTTTGTAGTTTGCGGCAACTGAGAATGAGTAACTTCATTTTTATGGTTATAAACCTTTAATTCAAAAATAATTCTTTTTGTATTGTGATTAACATTTATATGCCTCATTTTGAATTGTTTTTCTTCTTCAAATATGTATACTCCTGAGGGCTACATTAAATATTATTTTGAAATAGTTTTTAATAATGTCAATTAAATAATATTGAAATATATATTTCAAACTGTAAATTTGATTATTTTAAGATTCTTATCAAATCAAAAGTCTTAAAAATCAATATTTAATTTAGTTTTTTCAGGGCACAAATATTCTCTACTTTTAATAATTTATTATCATTATTTTTGATTTAAATTTCCGAAAGTGTGTTTAGCCATTTTAAATTTCATTCTCAGCTGCGTGGTGTAAAGAAAAACAAGTGCCAAGTGGAAAAAGTAAGCAACAGCCTTGAAGCCTTGACTCGATCAATCGCCACAAGTTATGATCTATTGCCCGAACTGCAAATTTGGTGGGGCTTAGTTTCGATTTGAATGGCTGACTGTCGCGGCTAGCTAACCTAAAACGTTTGCGCAGCTTAAGCGGCTGTGTGGCACCCAAAATGAGCAAGCCCAAAACAAACAAGTCTGCAATAGATACGAGTATACGAGTACGCATATGGCAAGGGATTATGATTACGATGGCGATATTTAGGCAAACAAGCGACTTACCACGTGAACGTGAAAGCTCTTCTCGGTGCTTCTCACTGCCGCGCGAACGTTCACGCTCTCGCTCTCTTTCGCGATTGCGCTCTCGGTCGCTGGTGCGGTGAGAGCTGGTGCGTGGTCGGCTCTCTTCGCTGACACGCGATGAGCGCAGCAATCGTGTCGAGCCACCCGACGAGCTAACGACGGCAGCCGAAGCCGAGCTATGCTTCACACCCGAGTGCTCGCTGCTGTGCTCCTTCTCACGATGCCTGCTGCTGTGATGATGGGTGACAGCACTGGAGCTGCTGCGTGGCTTGCTGCTCTGTCGTGATGATCGCTGTTGTTCGTTTGATTCGTGGCGAGACTTTTCTCGCTTCGGGGTGCGCATGCGCAGTCGCTCTACGCGCTGCTTGCTCAGTTGATTGTCGTCGGACGAGTTGCCACCTTGGGTCATGGATTCACGCGAACTGGAACGCGAGCGATCGCGGGGACAACATTCAATGGATGACTGCGATGAGCTGCGTGCTCGAGTTGGCGAGGGCGTCGATTGGCGTGAATTGCGACGCGCCTCTGAAGCAAAGGTGCCGCGGGTCACACTCGATGTCTTTACCTTCTCGTCGATGGTGGCTAGAGGTTTGGCGCTGCGACGCTGTAGCGAGCAGGATCTACGTCGCTGATCCTTGTAGGCAGCCTCATCAGAGAGAGCCTGTTGTAAAAGTAAATTGAATTAGTTCAAGTAAGGAGTGGTGAAAGGAGACTGATGATGAACCTTCAATGTCTGATCAGCGTTGCGTGTCATCTCGCTAAGAATCTGCGCATCCCGCTGCAAATCTGCCTTGCGTTCGTAGCTCGGAGATGGCGACTTCACACGGAACGTGGTGGTCAACTCGTTGGCAATGTTCTCATAGCAATGCTCATCATCCTCGTTGTAGTCTTTGATGTTGTTGTTGCTTTCGTCGTTGCCCTGTGGGCTGTGTCTTAGTAAATCGGGTCGATCGTTCAACAACTGCCACTTGGTGGTCGTTGTGGTTGCTGTGCTGGATTCCTCCTCGTTGTGGCTTGCTTGCTTACTGCGTGACGGCAGCGTGCGTCGTGGATTGGTGGACTGCTTGGTGGTTTGGCTGGGTGTCGGAGAATGTTGCACCCCAAAGTAGGAGAGTTCATGTTCACGCAGCTTGCGTGCGCCACGAGCCTCCTTCACAATCTTCAAGGACTCGCTGCCCGACTCGTCGCCATTATCCACGGAAAGCTGTGTGAGCTGAGGCTGTGGCTGTGGCTGCGGTTGGACGAGCAGAGTGCGAGGCTTGGCCACAGGCACCAGCTGACCAATGCGTAGCGTGGGAGGCGCTGGCTTTGGCTTTTGCAGCCGTGGGGCATGCAGCGCAATGTTCATCACATTGGACTTGGGCAGATCTGAAAAGAACCATAAGGAGAAGCATGATAAAGTATTTAAGACGGGGAAAATCTGCCTTGGCCCTAGACGCGAAGTAAACTCCTCTACTTGAAGACGACGAAGATTCACGAGTTTTACCTGCACGCTTTAGCGTTTGTTCTTGCGCCTCGATCTTCCAGATGGTGCGTTTGGCCTTCAGCCGGCTCCAGCTGCTCGAGTACTCGCAACCCTTGTGCACCACATCCTCGGGCGAGGAGCTGTCCTGAGTGCCACCTCCACTATCACTGTTGCTGTTCTCGCGGAAATAGCGCTTCACCTCCTCGTCGGCGCTGTCCTCCTCCTGCTCTGCGGCATCGTAGAGACGCCGCAGTTGCATCAACTGCTGACTAACGGGTATTTGCGTGTTGCCCAGCAGCTTGAGACGCGGCGGTGCCAGCGGAGTACGTGGCAAGGAGTCATAGAGAGTGCTGCCAAAGAGATCGCTGCTGGTTATCGATGTGGTCGAGGTACGACGCGAGCTCTCCTCCTGATAGCTGTGGGAGCGCAACATGGGCGTGGGCACCACAATTGTGGGCTGTATTAGGGCGGACTCGATTGAAGCTATGCTCAGACGACGCATGGCCTCATCGAATTCGCTGGCCGAACGCATTGTTTTCATGATCAGCGATGTGGACTTGAGGCCCTCATCGAGGATGCGCTGATGAACGCGCAAGTCCTGCAGCAGCAGCTCCTGGGCACTGCTGCGACGACGAACTGGCCCTGAGCCTGAGCTTGAACCTGTGATAGCGAAATGTGCGAAAAATGTTGTTGGTGGTTTGCTTTTTTTGTTGGATTTTTTAATGACTTGCAGTTGGATTAGTAGCAGTGTTGGGGTATTTATTCAAAATGATGGATTCAGGATTGAAAAGCAAGTTAAGTGAGGTTCTCCAAATTGTTTGTAATCTAAAATTTTTTTTCTGAATTATTATTTTTAATTTTTAAGTAGAATTGCCATTTATGAATATCATTTATTTTGCAATTTTGATTCTAATTAAATTTTATTTAAATCTTTTTTTTAATTATTCCTTTTTAATGACTTGTAAAATCAAACAGAATCACAAATGAAAGTTGAATTTATTAGTAGAGCCATTAAAATTTATTGCAATATTTGACAGTTACACGAATTCTTTTTGTTCTTAAATTTTTTGCTTTAATTGCAATTTAAAATGTGGAAAATAAATCTTTTTTTAAAAAGAATTTCTAGGTTTTATATTAGATTTATTTAATCCATAAAATATTTAAAAAAAAAAATTCAATACAAAAATATTGCATTATGGTAATTTGTATTTATTTACTTTTTTTGAGTGTTGCAGTCATTACAGTTTGACAACCGAACTGAATTGAAAAAGAAAAATATTCATTTATGTATAGCTCTATTTAAAATGAATTGAATATTTAAATCGACAAAGGATTGAAAGGAAAATAATATTTTGGCTATTTAGAAATTTAGACCAGAATTAATAAGGGACATTTATTTTAATAATAAAGCCATTTTACGATATTGAAATCTTTAAATATTTTCTTCTTTTTAATTTTTACTTCAAATAATTACAATTTAAATGTTCAAATAAAAATTAAACAAAATTTTAGTGAAGAATGTTTTGAAATCGCACAAATTAATATTTT
The DNA here is from genome assembly GCF_023558535.2 of Drosophila nasuta. NCBI lineage: Eukaryota > Metazoa > Arthropoda > Insecta > Diptera > Drosophilidae > Drosophila > Drosophila nasuta. The sequence continues at coordinate 4,923,014 of NC_083455.1, read as the reverse complement.
CTCATTATTTTCTTCAACTTTGTAATAGTTATGAAAGTAAAGCAAAATTATGTTTGACAATTTACAAGCATAACAGTCATTGTGCGTTAGAAATTTAAATTAAGTTTGAATAATATTGTTGGATAACAAAAAAGCATTAAATGTTTTTCAATCATGTTCCAATCATGGGCAAAGTAGTTTTGATATTAGCGTGATTAACGGTCTATAGATTGGCTTTGGTAATGGTTAGAAAGTGAGTGTATGTTCAGGGTTAGAGATATTTATTGGCGAGACGAGTGCGAGTACGAGTACGAGTAGAAGCGGCAATTTAGAAGCAGCATGCTTTACGAGTTCAAGTATTGAATATGAGTATTCAGTACTTTGAGACTTGGCGCTAGTTGAGAGAGAGAGACAAGTAGAGGAGTTTACAACAAAACCGCGTTGAAGTACAATACAATAAATCAAAGACAAATCAAAATATAAGACACTAATAATAACAATAATTACGAGCTACTACAACAGGCACAACAATAGCTAAAATAAGTACGAGTAGTTAATTTCTTTTTATTTTTTTCTTCTACCAACCTGTTTCTAGCCACTCCTCCGATGCTCCGAGGCTCACATTGATCTTTGTGGAGTAACCATTGCCAGCAGGCGATGGCTGTCGTTGTTGCTGTAGTTGCTGATGCTGCTGCTGTGGTTGCTGTTGCCGTTGCTCCACAATTCGCACACGTTCGGCCACCGATTTGGTGGTGATCGGTGAGTGATCGCCAGTGGCTATAGAAAGATACAAATACAAATACAAAATGAGTAAATCCAGTTTAATAAACTGTAATTATTTTAGCTTGTTAGATTTTTACAACTGTGTTAATCTAATTTCTTCATTTGATTGCCATTATAAAGTGATTGCTTATCTGGGATTCAATCCATTTTCTGGCTTGTTAAAAGGTTGATTAAAATTTGTTTAAGTGCGTTCAATAGTTTTAATACCCACTGTACATAGGGTCATATAACATTGTGCTTGCTTCCACTTAGCAAATTCATAAAAATGGAATAACAAGCTTAAATCTAAAGTTAGAGTCTCGAATATTGGTAGAGACAATAAGAACTATAGTGTGGTTTGGTTGCGATCAAATAAAAATTGTTGATGTTATTCTGGTATATTTTGATAAGGTATAGTTTGAATGTAGTTGTATATCAATATACCAAGTATAGCATGTGGTACATTTTTGAATTTCGCGGTATATTAATGTCGAATATTTTAAAATTAATTCCGCATAGCTTTCCTTTCATTAAAAAAGGCCAGCGAGTATCTAACAATCGATCACACTCGACTGTAGCTTAATTATTGTTTTGTTTAAGACATGTAGCACTTGGGAATTTAAAACTAATTGTATTTCCATTTAATTATGTTTATTAAAAGACTTTGAAGTAATTGTTGACTCACCGCTCTCCCGGCTTGGTGGACTGCTCTCGCGCTCACTCTTGATCGTAGCTGGCATGCTCCAGAGCACATCGGCACTCTCGATATTTTCGCCCAGATGATAAGGTTTCGGTTTAATCGGTTTGTTCTTCAGTATGCCACGTATGTTGGCCAACTCGTCGGTCTCATTGTCGGTCGTATCCACGCCACTGGTGGAAGTGTAGCTATGCCTGGACGTTGAGCTCGTCGTCTCCAGCAGACTGTAGCGAGGCTCCAATGTTGGCTGCTTCGGTGTCGTCGTTATCACCGTCACCTGACTGCCAGCCACAGGCTGTGTGATCAGCTCTGGGGGATCCATGAGCATGGCTCGATATGCCACAGTGCTCGAGGCAATTGGCTTGCTGCGCACAGTGGGATCGTCGCCAAAGTGCGTCACATTGTTGCTGCTAGAGCTTGTGGTGCTAGTGCTGCTGATGCTGCTGGTCACACTGGCCGATTTCACCAGACTTTGCAGTGGACCGCTTGCTGTGCGTCGACGTCGTCGAAAGTTCTGCGTGGGCGGCGGCTTTCCATCGGTTTCCACAATATTCACACGGCCCGATTCGGCTGCAAAATGCACCTCTGTCTTGCAGAATTCCACACGCTTCTGAGCGCTGCTGCGCTGCAACTGTGTGGAGCTGCTGATATTATTGTTGTTGCTGCTACCGTTGCTGCCGTTCACGGCACCGCCATTCACGTGCACCTGAGAGTATCCATAAAAATCAGTAAGTTATAATTCATTTTACGATCAACAATTAAATATAATTACAATTAAATGCAATTTTAATAAAGCTTTACAATACCAAACTAGGAATTACTTAAATCAACAACTAACTACCAGCTCTCAATGTTGTGGTTAACAGAAATAAAGAAACTTGATCAAGGTAAAATCAAAGGTGTTATTCAGAATAAAATATAAAAAATAAATAATCATTTGAAAAACATAGTATAAAAAAGTATTATTTATTTTTCATACATTTAATGTGAATATGGTAATGTTTATTATAGTCAACAAAAATTTACTTTTGAAAGTTCGCCAGTTGACAAAATATTCAAATGATTCCCCTAAAAAACCTTTTCAACTCTAAAGAGCTGTCCTCGTGATGGGACACGCATCATTGAATTCACTAAATTGAAATCGAATTAATTTGTATTACAGAATTGAACTTAAATGTTCAAAATCTTGGATAAAAACAAGTTAGATGCGATTTATTGAGATTGTCCAGATAAGAAATATATTCGAATGTTGTTGAAGTATTGCATACTTTATGGAGTCTAATATAAATCATTTTATGTGTGATCATACTTAGATTCTATGTAGGCTTGCTTTGAGCAATATATGTTAGATTCACATGTGAACATATTAAAAATATACACTATTATTATTATTGATTCATCAGGATAAATAATCGTTAGATTTTGCTGAATGTAATTATTGAAAAACCGACATGTGAATTCACAACATTAGTAATGATTGCGAATTAAAGGTTACACATTTCCAGATCGATAACATTGCAGTCTCTTCTTCTTCTTCTTTTGTTGTCACTCACCTGCGATGTCTTGCGAATGTCGCGCCAAGTTTCCTCCACGGCAATCGAGTGTCGTTTGCTCAGCTCGGTTTCATTGGGACTAGCTGGCGACTGCGCAGCTTGTTGACGTCCAAAGTGGATGATGGTGGAGCCAGGTCCACCATTGGCAGCTGAGGCAGCAGTGCGATCTGTGGTGGGTGACCAGTTGCCCAGCTGCTCGCCGGAGCGACCCAAGCCGCTGTCCGTGGAAGCATCCACGCGGAAGATGCTGCGACTCTCGGGTGGCGACATCTTCTCAAAGCCGTAGGACTTGCGTCGCAAGTGCCACTCACTGGAGCTGGTGTCTTTGGGCCGCTGTCGCGTCTCCAGACTGTGCGTATTGTGGACGGCACGAAAGGCGGAAGGTGGTGCCGACACTTGAGCTGGCTCTGGTGATTGCAGCACTGCAACGGCGGCTGGTTTCGTAATGGCTTGATGGGCCAGAAAGTCCTCCTTGTAGAGACTCTCGTCGGACAGTTTCTTGAGCTTGCCGCGTATCTCCTGCAGCGACTCGGCTGTGAGGAATGTGCTGCGCTTGGCCACCAGCGGCTTGCTGGCAGACTGCGTGACCGTGGAGGCAGTGTTGGGATTCAGAATGCTGTCGAGGGCTGCCAGATCTACGTGATTGTTGTGCATGACCTTTTTGAGGAGTCGTCCGTTCTCCAGCTCCTCCCTGATGCGGGCCACACTCACCGAACTGCTGGGCAAATCCAAGGGACGCGGACGTGGTCGAGTTGGGACTTTGTTGTGATAGTCTTGGGATTGAAAGGAGCGTCGCAGTTTGCTGACACGTCGCCAATCGCCGCAGGGCTGTTCATCGGCGTCCTCGGGCCAATCGTTGCTGAGATCATCCGTCGATATCGAACGCGAACGCTGCAGGCTACCAAGGTGGCCAAAGCTGGCGGGCAATGGCGGGGCGTAGACGGATTGGGACACCTGCTGGCGACGCTGATGGCGAGCACTGAGTCTGCAAAGTGTTTTTGGCAGCAAGTTCAATCGAATAATGCCATGAATATTTCGTTTTCAATTCCGAAGCACTTACCGCAAATCATCATCATCGTCGTTGTCGCCTCTCGTTGTTGTTGTTGTTGTTGTTGTCGTGGTGGTGGCGGTGGCGGCGTCATCGTTATAATGCCGGAAACTTTCCAAATCACGACGCAGCGTTGGCGTGGCCACAACGGCTACGTCAGCATCGCCAGCAGCTTCACTTGGGACGCCCACGCGACGTTTGCTGCTGTTGTTGTTCTGGCCATATAAGTCAGCCTGCTCCGTCAGTCCCAGTCGCTTGGGCCACGTTGATAATGATGATGATGATGATGATGTGGATGGTGTTGCCGCTGCTGTTGTCGTCTGGCCAACAATTGCATGTAGGCTTATTTTACCCGCATTTCTGTGGGTGTTGCCAACAGTCGCTGCTGCCGCTGCAGTTGTTAAATTTGAGTTGTTGCTGCTTTGGCTGGAGATACTCGAACTGCTTTTCTGTAAATGGCAAACAAAAGCAGTTTTTGGAACGCATTAGTGTCTGTCTCTCTATCTGTCTCTCTCTCTCTTTCAGTTGTTCTCTTATTGTTTTTTATTGGTGTGGGCGCAGTGCAGAAGGAGTTCCATGAGGAAGTCCTTCTTTTGCAGCTAAACTCTTTAATGGATTTCCGTGTAATATAAGCGCATTAATTGCTGATGGCTTCTTAAGCTGCGACGGTTTCAGAAATGGAGCGACATTCATAAAATTGCACTTATTCTTAGCATTAAGATGGATCAAAAAGCTAATAAGTCATTTAGAAGTGCTCCAACTTCCTTTTTATAAGTAAGACCTTAAAGTTCCTTCTAATATTATTGCATACATTTTATTGAATACTCGTATATCAATATATATTATGTAATACATTTAACATATTAAATGTAAAATAACAACTTAAAAATTCTGAGTTAACGCATCTAATTCGATTTGTTATTATTGAGTAATATTTATACAACTATCCTTAGTAAAGAGGGTTCGGAATTAATCTCGTCTGCACATCAGCCTTCAAAAATTAAAATCATATTAAAAGTCTTAAATATTTTGTTGTGGTTAATGATGATTTGTGTTTTAAAATATATTAATATACACCTTTTTCTTTACTCTTTTTAAGTTGTTAGATAAATGTACACATAAAAATTGGACTATTACAAATGTTCAGTTTTTTTATTCCTTTTAAACTTTTAAAATGAATACTTCAAGGAATTGAAATAATTATAAATAAATATATATTTTCTAAGAGCTTTAATTCGTAATAATTTAAATAAGCCAATGTGCTCGTATGTACATAAATATCAAATTTTTTCTATTCTGTATTTAACTTGCTAATTTCTCAAATATTTGTATTGGCTATTATACAATTTATCATTTGTAATTATATCCACAACATGTACTGTTACTTCACCAAAAGCATACTAATCCGCAAACAACATACAAAAAAATAAAGAAAGAAAAAACTGAACGTGTCAAGATTGATGGGCATGGCCACTTTTCAGGTGGGTGTAAAAAACTTGGCTCGAGAGTCGCGTCTCTCTGTCTCTGTCTTCTCTTTGAAGCAGTATGGAGGAAAGAAAGAGACAGAGCGATACAAAGAGAGGCTGGGCCCCTCAACATCCCCTTGGCAGACCCAATAATTAAAGACTTTTTTTCTGTTTGCCTAATGACCGAGCCAGCGGAGATTCCATACAACGTTTTGCCTTTGCCAGAATTTCCTTTGTAGTCATGACCCAAATGTCGGGCTGCCAAAATGGGTTTTGGATGCTTTTCATAAATTTGGCTTAAGTGTTAAATGCTTAATTGAGCTCGCCTATTAGTATCGATTGTTGCCAGGCGCTTAATTAGAATCACATTCAGAGCGTGGTCGTCTGGGCCTGGCATCAATCTCATGATGAAAGAGATCGATGTGCCATGGTCAAGTTCCAATAGCTAACAAATTTCTGTCTAGACAATGTGCACATATAAATTTCTGTTCATTTTCGGATTAATAAATGCAAATAGGGATCACAAAAAAGCTCATATGGTAATATAATTTGTTGACTTTTTAAACATTAAAACATTTTGAAATGATGTAGAAAGTATCAAAAAGAAAGTAATTCGCAATTACTTTTATGACTTACATATCTGCATTAAATTTAATTTGTTCTAAAACATCTTACATTATTTTTTTTAGTGCTTAAAAGCTTCAATCCAATGTGCTCGACAATATACCAAATATACTTAAAAAAAAAGTGGACAGAAGACAATAATTGGTGTAATGATATATAAATATACAGTAGATTATATTATATACCATATATTGTTGGCCAAAGCTATTAAGAGTACTTCTATGGGCAACGGGCATAAAATAAATTCCCTTTTAATATTTATATTTCTAGCAATTAAGCAAAGGATTTTGTTTTTTAATCCATAATTTGATTTAAGATATTTCTCAAGCGCTGTGATTACTTTTGTAATGAAAGGTTGAACACTCTTTTGCCTTCCAGTTAAAATAACTTAAGATTACTTTCATGTTCTTAAATTTTTATAGGCACATAAATAAGAGGTAATCTGCGGTTTTTATTTTTATATTTTGTATATTCTTTTAATATTGCAGATAACTTTTAAGTCCAATTATCGGTCAGTGTTTATTTAAGCTCTTGTATTAGCTCTTCAATAAGTAAATAATAATACCCATTTCTATTACCGGTAAAATAAAAGTCTTCGTTATGATAATTTATGTAAGCTTCAAGATTACAATTTTCTCATGATTTCCTCCACTTAAGCGTTGCCCAAGCTAAGCAGATGGTTTTTCGGTCATTGCCATGGTCGGGACTTGCCGATTGCCATGCAAAAAACCAAAAGCAAAATACAAAAAAAAAGTGAAAGAGATATACATTTAAGAAAACAGAAGCAAATGGAGAAAAACGAAAAGCAAACATCGCAGCATGCTAATGAGCCGCCAACAAGCAAATGAAAAATTGCGGCCCAAAGCAAACTGCTACTACCGCATTTTGAGCCTGTCTTGGGGACCAGTGGGCGGAGGAGGGTTTGGTACGATGGTAGATGGATGATAGATAAAGTGAGAGAGGGGGTAGGTGAACACAACTTACCATTAGATTGCTCAATTTTAAACTTGGCGCAGTATCGGGTAACAAATTGTGGCCGAGTTTGTGCAAATGAGGTACGTCGTCATCGTCGTCGTCGACATCGACTTGGCTGTGTTGCCGCTCGTCAGCGTCGTCCGAGTGGCCATTAATCACAACAAAATCAACATGATCATCAACCAGCTCCTTCTGGCCATGGTCATAGCTGTGGCTCGACTTCGAGGTGGCTGGCGATTCATGGTCGACGATGACAGCGACGCCAGCGTCACGATCATCATCGTCGTCGTCGTCATCGTCGTCGTCGCTAAGCTCACAAATGTCAACGCCTTGGTTTGGTTTGGACGCCCAGAGCGCCATGGGCGCCGCACTGCTGCGGGTGGTGGTGCTGGATGAGGAGGTGGACCAACGGGATGTGGAAGATGTCTTTTGTACTGTCTGTGTGCGGATCACTTGCATGGCGCCATTGGCGGTGCGCAGCACCTCCAACTGCTTGCGCTGTGTGTGCTGTGTGCCATTGGGCTGTGAGATATTTTGGGAATCGGATATCTGAGAGAGAGAGAGAGACAAAGAGAGAGAGAGCGGGAGAGAGAGACAGAGTTTAGGATTTTTGGCGTGATAGCAGGATAATGTGTTTGGATTGTATTAATTGTATTGTATTATGATCGTAAGTTTGTAAGTACAATTTTTGACAAGTTTAGTAGGTCTACTTTCTGTCTACAGGGCGGATGAGTGTTTTCTCAATGTGTTTGGTAGACAAATTGTCAAGGCGAAATTGAGAGAATCGTTAAATAGCACTTCATATATTTGATGTCTACATAACATTGAATATAATAGAATTGCCTTTTTGTATATGGGCTCGTCCTTAAGATATCATCAATCAATTTTCAATATTACCTTATTGTATTAATATACCAAAATTTTACCGTAATAATAAAATATACGGAAGCCTTTTTATTGAATATCGGCATTTTACTACTTTAAAAATATACCAAAGAGTACAAAATATACCATATTGTCAGCCAATCTTATTATCCGTCTGTCCGTCTGTGTGTCTGTCCGTCTGTCCGTATGAACACCTAGATCTCAGAGACTATAAGAGATAGAGCTAAAATTTTTTTTCGATAGCATTTGTTATGTTTGCACGCAGACCAAGTTTGTTTCAAATTTTTGCCACGCCCACTTCCGCCCCCGCAAATCAAAAAAATCAAATAACAAGCGCAATTTTAAAGCTAGAGTTGCGAATTTTGGTATATACAATAATTACTATAGTAGTTATGATTTCAGATAAAAATTGTGGAAGTTATTAAAGAAATACTTTTGTATGGGCAAAAACGCCTACTTACTAGGGCTTTTAGTTGTTTTGGGCGACAATCTGGTACATTGTGCCGTCTGTGGTATATTTTGAATGGTGTCCTGTATCGATATACCAAACATATCATTTGGTATATTTTTAGTATTTTTTTAGTATTTTCGGTATATTTTGAAAATAATTCCGCAATATTTGGCCCTTATTAAAAATGGGTAGCGGGTATCTCACAGTCGAGCACACTCGACTGTAACTTTCTTACTTGTTTTTAGTTCAATTAATGTTAATTTAATTAGATTTAGTCTACAAAATTAAACTTGTTCCTAATTAAGAAATATAAATAATCCTAATTAAGTAATAGGACTAGAACATTTCTTGATAATTTAATATGTCAAGATACCTTTTAAAGCGAATGATCTCTTCATAGGTATATGAATACTTGTCATTTGTGTATATGAAATAACTGCATAATCTAATCAACAACATTTACCCTCATTTCAGCAGCTAGCAATATGCATATTTATTGGGTGTGTTTGAAGGGGCGTATGTGTGTTATAAATAGTCACCGCATTGGTCATTAGGTTGTTGGCCAATTGCACTTGAACGTCAAGTGTTTTGCTTTGAGCTCTTATCTCAACAGCTGCACACGTGACCAGACCTCAGTCGCTGACCCACTGCACCCTTTTCAGTGTGCACTCAGAGCAATTAACAGTTTCTTTTATTTATTTTATTGGATCGTGCCATGACCAGCGACAAACATACACACAAACACTGAGTGTGCGGGGCTGTGTGGCCGAAAAGATCGATTGTGGCAATCGATTATGACTATGATTTATAGCGCTAGAATTTTTGTATTAGGGTTCAGTTTGGGCATATTCGTGTCAATGACCAAATCAAATGCATTCTCAATGCTCCACTTCCATGCAAATGCACAGCAACAACAACAATCTCTACAACAATGGCAAACATTAAATTTGATTACAACAAAAATAACAACGAACATACAAAATGTATCGATGCTGTGAGTTGAGTCATGGGTTTTTGTTCAGTGACTAAGACAAAGCTGAGCTTGTTGGGTTGTTACCACAAAAAGAATCAAGAATATGCCTAGATGTGTGGAGTGAGTATTTCGTTTTATTCTACAACTACAAGTTTTCCCAAAAGTGATGTCACTGGGGGATACTTTGAAATAACAATTCATTTCGGTCTTGGCCGCATTATGATCGCCGCATTTAACCACAGGCCAAATTGCAAATGCATAATCATTTTTGTGTGCAGCTCCTTAAAGTCACACTCATCCTTGGGCAGCAGCCAAGGGTAAGCGGGTACTTGGATATCCAGCTACGTTCCGCAGACATAAATTATAAGCCGGGTTTCGAACCCTTGGGCTATGCACGTTCTGTCGTTGAGTTTCTCACGCCACCACGCTGGCAGCAGGAGAAGTAGAAGAAGAAGGCGAAGGCGGAGGAGAATTGAAGAGACTTTGTCTTAAATCTCCTTTTGGCAATGTATTACACTTTTTGCTGTTGCTGTCTAGTGACTGCAGTTATATGTAGTGTGTCTATCGATGACCTCTTTTTCGCTAGTGAGAACATGTGTAGGATTTTCGACTTGGCCCGCTCAATGCAGTTTTATGGCCTGACTTGGCCTGATTTCGCCTGCCAGCTAATTAAGCTGTGCCAATCTGCATGCACACAGCTCTAGAGGGGGGTGGCGAGGGGTGTCTAATCAAAGCAGCAGCTGGCGGGACCTGGAAATATTTCTTTTGGCACGGCAAAACAATCAGTGAATCAGTGTCATGATCTCGAACTTGAGCCCCCATGCTGCTGGCTTCGCATTTGCTGATAAAGCAATGCGATTCCAAAGCACCAGCCTTATGCTCGATACGAGTCAAATTGAAAACAACAACAACAACAACAGCAGCAGTAAGAAAAAATGCTCAACGGCTTTATTGCTGCTGGTTGGTTGTGTGCTGTGTTTTCTGCTCAAAGTCAAGTTGAAGGTTCAACGAAATGCGGCAGCTGCAAAAAAAAAACCAACCAAAAAAAAAAAGCAAATGTTGCGCTGCTCGCATATATTACAAGTGAGTACCAAAGCCAAAGTCGTGATGTTGTAGAGACGTTGTAGATGCTGCCGCAGACTCAGACTATGCCACAGCCACAGCAGACACAGCCCCCGACTCTGTCTCTTGGCCTATGCCAAAATATTTTCGCCCAAGCCATGCTTTAAACGAATTTAATGATGCTGCTGCCCGCAACAACGTCAACGTCTTCGTGGCTGTCTCCAGCCATAAGATTGACTGTCTATCTCAGCTTATGGTCTGCCTCACTCTCTGTCTGTCTGTCTGTCTGCCTCTCTGTCTGTCCGTCTGTGTCAGCCTCTGCCTGCCATATGCTCCATGTCTGCGCATGCATGTCGCCTTTTCTGGCGGCAGGGCTGCGCAGATCGCTGCATAGACATGCCAAAGCGTTGACTCTTTTTATTTTTAGCTGACTTTGCGCGCACAGTGTGACCAACCTGAGTGAGAACTAGCAAGCCATGCTATGGTTGTTTTATAACCTAACATTATATTACATTGATATTAAGTGTTTCTTATACTTATCATTATTTTATTATTATTTTAATTTATTTTTTCATATTTTCTTAATTTTTTTAATTCAACAATAAAATTATGTGATAAGAAATCTATTTCATTAAGCATTAATTTAAAACAATAGAGCGAAATAAGTTAGGTTATTAATGAATAGCTAAATAAGTTCATATTCATTTTATTTTTTTTTTTTCATAAATTGTACAATAATATTTATCAGATGACTTTTGACATTTAAAAATATATAAAAGTAAATAAAATAGAAATTAAAAAATACAAACATATATGAAATAAATTAAAAAATGTCAATTAATAAAAAAATCTCTTGGTTTGTCATTTAAGATAGTTCAAATCACGAAAATACCGCTTGCAAAGATCAAAGTGCAGCATAGCTAAAATTACCATTACTTGAAACGGAATATGCAAACAGAGTCAAATTATCACACTTTGCGCTATTATTCTTCATACTTTATTTCGCGCTTTATCGTTTTCCCATTATTCTACCACTGACGAAACAAAACTTTAAGATGTCGCATAATTTTGGACAGGAGTCTCAAAGAAAATATAAAATAAGCCAGAAATAACTACAATAAAAAGCTAAAATATATATAATTAACAAAATTGAGTATTTTTGTATTCCACCATATATGTATGTATCTCTTATTAATATGTTTCACATGAGCTACTTGCAATGCCATATTTATGATCGGCCAATTATATTACCTTGAGCCCACTGTGCGTTGCTGCATTTTAAATTGCTTTCTTGGCCTAACAATGGCCATTTTGTTGGCCATGCTGTGGCTTTGCTCTGCGCCTCTTAAACGCTAATAATATACATTTTTATATGCATTATTTCTGTCACGATCTCGTTGGCTTTATATCTCTATAGAGCACAGCGTGCGCTGCCTTTACGACTAGACGAGTGCGAGTACTTTCCGCTTGTGCAACTAAATCATAGATATATGTACGAATTATATATATACAAGATCTTTTTTGTTATTTTTTTTTTTTGCTGTTCAAGACCACATCATGGTCGGTTTGTGGGCTCGCGAGATGCAGTAATACAGGAAACTAACAAGTGGCGGTGCTTAATTGAAGTGAGTCGCGTTAGATGACATCCTCAATTAGTTGCATGTAATTTACGAGCAGTAGCCATAGCACAAATGGCTTGCAGAGCGTCAAATGGCCAAATGACCAACGGGGTGATTCGCTGCGCTGCTGGAGCAGGCATCTTCAATAGTCTCAAGCTCTCTTCCTCTGTCTTGGTTGGCAACCTACTGACCCACAAAAATTGTCTGTCTTGCTGCCAGCGGCTTTTTACCGTTACTCTGCACTTGGATTGCCACATGCTACGTCTGCCCCGCGGTGATTGCAACTCCAACTCCAACTCCAGCCTCAGCGTCAAGAATCAACTCCAACTTTGGAAAAATAATTCAAATGCTGCATGTCGCGAGCGCTCTGGTAAAATGTAAATTTGCTTTTTTCTTGTTGTTGTTGCAACTATCCATAATATTAATGAAGCAACCCATGACTTTGAGTTCTGTAACGGTATCTGCGCTTAGCTGGGATGCGTCTTCTGATCTATTCTATTCTCAGCTCTGCTCTGCTCTGTCTGGCACCAAATCAAAGATCGTTCCCATTGAGCTCATTCAATTGAAATTTTCGTGGGCTTGCGAATCTCGTCGCATCGCATCGCATCGCGTCGGCAATTTTCCCTTTGACTTTGTCGGCAAACAAACACAGCGGGATATATATTCAGTCAATAGACTTGCCATTGATATAAATCCTCGGCCAGTCTCAGTCTCAGTCGCAGAGCAAGCAATCAACCGAGCTGTGCGACTATTTCAACTGGAAGTGACCACTCCAAATAGTTTCAGCTTTGACTTTAACTACGGCTCCAATTTCTAGTTCGAGAGTTCTTTGATTGTTTTCGATTCTATTGATTGCTTCTATCGGCAACAACAATGACAACAACTTCGACAACGACAACGACAACGGCAGCCAGCAGTGGCAACAAAGTTCAATCGCGATAAGTTAGGCAGAAAAGTACAAAATATATATTCACAGCACAGCAATAGAAATAGCAACAAAACTAAAGCAGCAACAACAAATTTCAGCAAGTTTCTCAATACCCTGCAGCCATCTAGTGAATTCAAAAGGGCATATAAACTTTGAGTGAGTGATTGTAACAATTGGCAAAAGGTCTTCTATCTGAAGTACAATAAAAATGAATAGGAATAGTAAATGAAGCCCAAAATATCAAAGCTAACCCTAAAGCACATTGCTTACGGCTGTAGAAATGAAATTGACTAAAAAGAGTGACTCTGGGATAAAGAAAGAGATAAAATTCAGTTAGGTAAAACAATTATTTAGAATAATTTATATCACTTGTAAATATGAGTAATTTTTAGGCCTATTAAATTCAGAGGTATTCGTGAAAAAGTTTATTAAACAACAACAATTGGGAAAATTAAAAACATATGATTTTAAAACATGAAAAATGACTTATAAACTATACCTTCATATAAAGAAAAATTTATAATAAATATTGTTGTATTCTAAATACATGTAAACTAAACATCAGTCTTATAGTAGATTAGAAGGTGATAGGCGTATTGATGACCTAGGCTTCATTCAAATGTGTTGTATAAATACATACTCTTTAATTATATATTTGTGAACACAATAAATAGCTGATAATATATGTAAAGAGGCAGAATAGATTTGAACTCAACTCGACATTTCATTCCATGTTTAAATAATAAGTTGAATTAGTTTTCATTTGTCTGGCTTCTTCATCGGTTGGTTTTATAAAATTACTTCAAAGAAATGTTGAAAAGTGCGATTGTATTTTCTTTGTTTGCGCTTTTAACATTTTCAGAAACTTGTTATGGAGCTCAAACAGTCAGTATTTATTTGTTTTAAGGTATTCGAAATCATTTACTTAAATCAATAAACTTACAGAACACTATTCCAAGTTTGGAAAGAGAAGTGGCCACTTTACGTGGCGAAGTAGAGAAACTTGAAAAAGCGGCACTCAACAAGGATGAAATGATAGCAATGTTGCGAATTAAAACTGCTCAGGAAACAGAGCAAATTGAGGAGCAGGAAAAGCAAATAAAGGAATTGAAGTCTCTACTCTCCGAATATGTGCTTGAGTCCAATAAATGCCACTCCTCCAGCTGTTTGTGTAAAGAAACTGAACTACATACTATCAAAATACCTGGAGCAGAACCGTTCCAAGTTTCTTGTGACTCGTCAATAGCTGGTTCCGGCTCCGGGTGGACAGTGATTCAGCGTCGCACCAATGGCAAGGAGAATTTCAACCGCGACTGGAGAGACTATCAAAGGGGCTTTGGTGATTTACAAGGAGAATTCTTCATTGGTCTTGACAAACTGCATCTGATCACCAAGTCGCAGCCTCACGAACTTTATATAGTGCTTCAGAACTTGAACAATGAGACCCGATATGCTAAATACGATAGTTTTTCAATTGGCAATGACGACGCATCGTTCCAAATCACTTCCCTTGGCAAGTTCTCAGGCACTGCAGGCGATGGCTTGAGATTCCACGACAACATGAAGTTCTCAACCTTTGATCAAGACAACGATAGAAGCAATAGAAATTGCGCGGATGAGAATAGCTCTGGCTGGTGGTTTAACAATTGCTATCATTGGTAAGTAATTCGTAAATTGAAATAAGTATAATATTGTAATGATTGTGACTTAATTGCAGCAATCTCAATGGTCCCTACAACGGTGGATTCTATTGGTATCCTTGGCAACGAAATGTGCTCAAGTTCTCACAAATTATGATTAGACCAAAAGTGTAAAGTGAACTTCAAATACAAATAAATTCATATGGCTTAGTAGCTTAGTTTTGATTTGTTGAAGGAATTCTTCCACACTGCGAAGATGGTTTCTGATGTTTGAGTATTTTAGTTTTATCTCTCAAATTATGATCAGATCAAAAGAGTAAAATGAAGATCAAGATAACGTGGAGATTTGTTAAATACAAATAAATTCATATGGTACAATTTTATAGATTACTTTTAATTCGTTGAAGGAATGTGCGAATGCTTCTACTCTGCGATGATGTCATCAGATGTTTGGGTATTTCAGTTTTATCTTTTATATATATCAGAGCACTTGAGCCGCGAACTTGACTTGGCCACACGCACGACTCAAGACGATGACGACTCCGGCACTTGGAGCTCACTAAAGAGTCGCTCTGTATTCTCTCAGCATTGAATGAGCAAGCATATAGTATAATTGCCAAGCGGACTGAGGACCGACAAATTCTGGAGCAATCAATGGCCCAAAAGACAAGTGAAATCTGAAGAGCTCGCATTAATTACTAACGTAGGTGTGTGTGTATATGTGTAAAAAAAGGCAAAGGTAGATAAAACAAATCAAAACAAAAGCAATACAAACATTTGCTGGAATTTTCTCAAGTGTCTTGGCCATGCGCATTGTTTCACTTTTTGGGTAATTATTAATACGAAAGATTCATTCATTTAGATTCGCCAGCAAATCGATTAATAAGTGGCACACACAACTTGTGTGTGTTTAGTATTTAGTATCTGAGCATCTGAGCAAAAGATTGACGTTTCTTTGTTATTATTGCGTGCGACCTGTTAATTATGCCTCAGTGAAGATGGTCAACTCTCTGATGTGGACGCTGATGCTGATGCAGTTGGAGTTGGAGTTGGAGTTGCCTGACACACAAACCAAACCAGACAGAATAACAAACTTGCTGTGCGATGGAGATCTATCAAAGTGTTTTTCCTATTCGCTATGCGTAGCTAACGGTTCGAACCGCATGCCCAGTGGCATCATTGGAATTTTTGCTATGGGTAATTGCCTGATGAGCAGTGGAACTGTAAATTCATAATTGTAAACAGCTGAGAGAGGGAAAGAGAGAGAGAGAGGGGTAGAGAAAGAGAGGAAAAGAAGATGCTGCTTAGCTACTTTCTATCTGATAGTAGTTTATGCGTTCTTCTGGAGAGTTCTAATCTTTGCTATTGGCATTTTATTATTGACCAATTAATTAATCAAAACCTCGATTACACACGCTTAATAATTTAACAACATTAATACCACTTAACTTTACGCAAATATTCTATTGAGGAATTGAGGTAATAATTGGTCTCTTCATTTTGATTGAATATTTTACTGCACAATAAATATTGGAATTATATGTATTTATGACAAATAAGAAAGCGACAGAAAGGTCTGATCGCCTACCCATTTTGAATTAGAGCAAAACAGAAAAGTTTTATACTTAAAATATATTAAATTAATATACCACAAAAATTCTAAAACTATACTATATGATCGAAATATACTATAGAGTACTAAACACATCAGATTGTCAGTCACAGCAGCTATGGTAAGACCCTATTTGAAATTTAAAACACATTTTCACAAAAAAATATTTCCTTTCTCATGATTTCTTGAATCGAATCTAATTCTTAAAATATAATATATGAAAATAAACAAAATTCAAAGTATTTACATTAAAGACAACTTTTGTTAAGGAAATTATTCAACTTCACAATTGAAAGTCTGAGTATGTGAAAATATTTCCCATTACAATTTTTAATATGTTAATTAACCAACAAAATATTTCAAACTTAATATTCCACAAATAATCTTCAAGTATTAAATTAAATTATTTTATTAAAAGGCAACTTTACTTCTTTAAGTAAATTACTAATTTCTCCACTAAGAATCTGAGTTAATGAATCTATTTCATATTAAAACAATTAATAAAGTTAGCCATCATAATACTTTTTTATTTTTAATTATTTTCTGCCAGCAGATTCAACTAGAAGTAGAAGTAGAAAATACTGCCCAAGTTCGTTTTCACTAGCATCCCAAAGCTGAGATGGTTTTGTGGGGCGGGCCATGCGCTTGATAGCTAAATAAACTATTAACCGATTAAAATCGAAAGGCAGCTAACCAAACTGGCAATCAGGCACAAAAGCACCAATGCAGAGTGCACTAAATTAGTAGACGCCTCTACATTTAGAGCGCTCAACTGGAGTGCAGAGAAGTCGAGGTTGCCCCGGAGCGTGCCTTTCAATTTCATTTTGATGCTCGAGCCCAAGCAGCAGACTGGCAAATAAAGAAGGCAACAACAATTAGGCCTGAGTTTGAGTCTGGGGGCATCAATCAGTAGACACTGAGTACACTGAACAAAATTCAGTGAGCAAATTCAAGTGCAAGACAAATGCATTTTAAATTGGCAAAAACATATTTAAAATCTTGCTTGCACTTGGGGAGTAATTTATTCAAGTTGCACAAATAATATTGGTATGGTTGTGGTCCCTTACCTTGCCATAGCTGTTCAGTGGTCCATTTATCCAGCGATCTGCCTCCAAGCGGCCGCTGAACAGGGCTCCAGTGTCCGGATCGATGCGTTGCCATTCACGCACCTCTCGCTGAAATGGCGAACGGGAACCGCTGCCAACGGCAACACCGCCTCCTCCACTGTTGTTGTTGTTGTTGCTGCTGCTGTTGCTGCTGCGATGATGATTATGATGATGGCTCTGACTGTGATTGTTTGTTGTTGCCACTTCCATGTTGCTTCAGTTTGTGCTGTGTTGTGTGCTGTATTCCTTCGTGCTACTGTGCGCTTTTAATTTGCACGCTCGACGCGCTCGAGCTGCTCTTCGTCGTCTAGTTTGGTTTATTCGTATTCTTTTTCTGAGGCTGCTGCACTGGGCTTCAGTTTGTGGCTTGGGCCCAAGTCACTAGCTCTCTTTATGTGTGTGTGTGTGTGTATTATTCTCGCTCGCCTATTTCAAATTATTATTTATTGTTATTATGCTACCTACAGTCTACAGTCTTCTCTCTGCCGTCTCGACAGCCGTTTTCGTTACTAAATTAATGGCAAGTTTAATTTATTATCATAATAATCATTTTCTAGACGTTCTAGCCATGCTACTGTGCACACTTATAACCCCCTTTCGCTTCCCCCTTTCGTCTTGCTTCTATGCTAACTATGATAATTTTCTTTGCTTTTCCTTTTGCACGCTTTGCTGCCCGTGTGTTTTTTTTATTGCTTTCACGCTCTAATTTGAGTCTGTCTATGTGTGTGTTTGTGCGTTTGCGTTTGCTGAAATGACAAGAGCAGAATGAAAAGAAATTTTGTTAGTTAATTATATTTGCAAAGTGTGAAAATGTGTTGTTTTTTCTTGATTTTCTGGTATTTTGTTATTTCTTTTCAGTTTTGTTTTGGCCGTTTCGCCAGTGGCAGCACCGGAAACCGAGTGCCTTGAACCAACTTCAACTTCAACTTCAATTCCAACTCCAACACAAAGTCCGTGCAGATTTCTAATTAAATTTGCGGCCAACGTCCAGCGGATATGCCAGAACCAGAGGCACAGACACACAAACGGAGAGAGAGACCTCATCAGCCGAGTTGAAGCTGTCAGCAACTCGGCGGATGTCACAGTCTATTTCCGCTTGGATCAACAGCCAGTCAGTCATTCAGCCGGCTTGTAACATGTGTCTGATTCTGGTAAAGGTACTTAATTTAATTTGTTTTTGATGACAGGCATAGAGGCGTAGAATTTACTGACCAAGCCGCCATAGCGAGTACTTGCCACAATGACAACACACAACATACATTAATTATTGTCAAAAATTGCACGGTAATCGTATTTTGCAGACGGCGATTTCAGTGATTCAGTTGATTCATAATTTACATTATTACATTTGCAAATAAATGTATTTTTTTACCTTACATTCAGAGTGTTATCAAGTCTGGTCTTTGGCAAGCAAGCGATTAATTTAATTTAAAATACATGTTCATTTCGTTTTCCAATTTTGCCTGAATATGCGAATATTAATCACTCTAATAATAATAATATTATATTTTCGAAATAATTCACATGCTGTGAAGCATGTGAATAGTATTCGAGAAAAGTTCGTCGAATTAGCATTTATTTAAAATAAATATTCATTTATTTGATAAACTTTGCCTGTTTTTTTTATTTTTGCTATTAGAACAACAGTTGGTGGATTGGATTGGACCAAGTAATCAAAGTATTTTTAATTGTCGCTTCAATTTAGTTGTTCTTTTAAAGCTGTTAAAACAAGTGTTCAGCTTATAGATGAGCAACAGTTATAGTATATTCCCAGATATTTTTAATAACATTGGCTTAAAAGACGATGACTATTACAATTTTTTTTTTGTTAAATAAATTTGCATTTATCCGACCTACAAATTTACAAACTTTTTCAAGGGATAACTAAAAACTAGTGTTACTTCTAACGCCTATCAAGCAGATGGTGTATTAATTTGGGTATTTTTATACGCATTATCGCAAAAATTGAGTTTTCGTTTTGATCCCATTCGAATATATATATATATATTGTCTTGCTGTAAGAGTGCTGTCGATTTATAACAAAGTAGGTTCTGTTATCTGTGGCTTTAATTATTACATATTACGATATTTTTAAAGTAATTTTTTATATATTTTATAAACATCAACAATCAAAGCAATTGTTTTTTCCACTGCTAATTATATATTTTTTTTGTTTCCAATCGACCCCATTTAAATATTGCATTCAAATAAGAAGTGTACTAATTTTCTCATATTTAATAGCATTGTCGCATTAATTTTGACGTTATCCCATATGAATACAAGTTTGCCCCACTGTGCCAGTGCTGTCAAAACAAGTGTTCGGCGGCATTAACACTGAAACGCCAGTTAAGCTAAATAAGAAACCAAATTTAGCACACAGGCCGAGTCAGCGATGCAATCCCACCACACGGACCCACTTTGTACACCACCGACAACAGCCGCTAGCCGTGAGTCGCTCCCCCCGCACCCTTTTCGCTCCCCATGCTCATGGTCAGTTTAAAAGAAAAGCAATTTTACTGCATATTTTATATGCTGGCTGGCTGGTCCGCTAAATAGTAACTGTTACTTAGTTTTCTTTCGCTGATCTTGGCGTGTCGAGCGTCGAGCGCTGCTGTTGCTGCTGAGGCAATAACTTCCTCATATGCCAACGATGACGCTGCCAATGCCCATGGCTGAAGTTTCAGAGAGTTGGAGAGTTGGTTACGCTTGCCATAAAAGCACAACAAATACAACAAATAAAATAAATACGAGTGAGTCAAATAAAATGAGAAACTCGTTTTTCGCCGTTGAACTTGCACTCGTTTTCGTTTCGGTGTGCGTTATTTTGTCTCTTAACACTTGGGCTACAAATAAAAGTTGTTATTATTTTTTCGGTTGCACTATTTCTCTGTTGAAGCCAAAGCCATAGTCAGAGCCAGAGCACGCAACTTGGCCGAAAGACACATTCACATCTAAGCACCTTGGACACGTTTTGCCGGTTTCACTATTTTGACTTCAATTCTTGCTAGGCTCAGCAGCAGCTTCACTCGACTCAACTCGACTCAACATAGCAGTTCCAGTCAGCTCAGCGAGCAGCTTGATTGTGTTAATTAAATTTTAATTATGCGCAATTATGTGTAATTAGACTTCGCTCGCTGCGCATAAATAAACACTGAAATGCTGTGCACCGCACCGTTGCCAATTTATTTTTCCCGTTGTCTTCCACACACACACTCACAATAAAGTCGCCAATTTATCGTTAGAATTTGATTAATTGGCCTTATCGCTTACGTTGTCATCGCAAAAGGTTACTGCCAGCTAGCTTTATCCCAACAAATCGTATGCATTAACCGACCGAGCGTATACTAATGATGGCCTCACCGACTTTTGCCACAGTCAACTGATATTGCAAACTGGAAGAAACATTATTATTATCTTCTGCCATTCTAATTTAAATCTACCATTTTTCTTCCCACCCAATGCTTGAGATATTGCTGCAGTTATTTTTCAAAAGGAAAACAAAACAAGTAAGAAAGCTACAGTCGAATGTGCTAGACTGTCCCGGATACCCGGTACCCATTTTCAATAAAATCAACAAAAATAAGGTATTATTCCTTAGGTATACTACATTAATATACTAAAAAAAGCATTTAAATATACCTATGGCTATATTTGGTATATCAAAATACTATTACTTTTAATATATACCAAAGCAATTAAGACAGCAGTCGTTTCTTGAGTACCGAGATCGGAGATTACGCCTTCTAAGTGTTAGATCCATTTGCTGAAGACACAAAGTTATAATACACTTCTACCCTATGGGTAGTTGGTGAACGAAGCAAATCTAAGGTTATTGGATTTTATGTTTTATTTTTATTTTAGAAGATTTAGATTATTTCATGATGTCCTAACATAAATTGAAAAGTTTAATTATTTTGGTAACATTGAGTTCTGCTCCTCAAACCAAAATGCTAATACAATTTTATTTATTTGCCTTATAGTAATAGTAATAATAGTAATAGTAGTAATATATACTATATACGTACTTACGAGTATATACTCGTAGATAATTTCTATCAATCCCGTTGCAGTTCATGGAGAGTGTAACCCATACCACTTCCCACTTGAATGTGAAATGCGTGTTACTTGGTTCTGTTCCAGTTTGCAATGCAACCACAAAAACCACATTGCCACCCGGAGTCGCCACTGACGAACGTGAGACATTCGAGTCTACTTAGTAATCATGGCAGACCTTTTACGAACATATTCGAATACAATGTACAACGCCAGTTGTTGTGAAGGTCAGTGTAAATGATAATATTATTATGAATTTCTTATGCTCGTTTTTACAGTTTTTTTCTCTATTAGTCCGTAAGGAAATATGAATGCGAAACAACCGCAATGAGGTACAAAAATAATAATAATTTATTTTCTCCTTCATTACCAAAACGAAAGTCCATTTGCTGTGGCTTTTGTGGCCAAAACTGGGCTGGCATTGTTTGACAGATGTTTCATACTTATGTATTTGCATTTCAATTCGATGCGTAATTGTGGCACTTGAAAATTTGCCTAAACTTATATTGTACTCATGAACACTCTTTATCTAGGTTAATCTGAATTTTTTGGTTTTGTGTTACAGCTGACAAATTAATACGAAATGGTGTTGCTCTGCTGATTGATTTATTTGTTGGTTTAAAAATAAATGATGTGTGGGCTGCGCTTCGACTGAAAAATTGCTTATTTTTATATATGGAATGTTTTATGCAAGTTTTGCGCAGGCGTTCAATACATTCGGTGGCATTGAAAGTGCGTAAATAGATTTGGAATGAAAAGAGAGGCAAAGGTACAAGTAAATATAATTGTCAATTAAACAATTGCGGTGTTTGAAGAATTTATTTCACAATCACAATCGGATAAGCGACATTTTTGTTATTTTTAGCGCGTGCGCTGCGAAAATCGTGCAACAATTGACCGATATGCAAATTTCGTTATTTCAGTTTTCAGCTCACTTGCTGCTGCTGCTGCTGCTGCTGAATGCAAAGATTTGCATAATTGGCTCTGGTGTTCTGGTTTAAAGTTTTGACTCAGTCACAAACAGAAGCAAACGCGTGTCGGCCAATGCGTCACTTTGACAGCCGTAGCAAAAACGAAAGACTTTGACAACAAACCTGGTTGCTAACAAGATACGTTTGAGCATGTAAGCTATTTCTTTGCTTAGTTACTGAATTTGATTTTGAAAGTGCACCGCACATTTATTTATAGTTCTTCTCGAATAAATTTACAGTGATCATTAGGCGAAGATTTAAATAAAGTTCATTAAACTATAGCACAATCGATACATTTCAGTAAAGAACACAGAAAGATTTAATCGTTTTTCATAAATCTTTATATTGTGTGCTGTAAAATCATTTCATATTCTTGCCAAACAACAATTGTTCACTTCCTTGCTCATGTCATTTCTGTTCGGTTCGGTTTGGTTCTTATCTGTTCTCCTTTCAACATCAATCTTGAAAACAGCTTTATATACTCGTATTCAAGTAGATCTGGGCCTTACAATACATGTCTCAATTTTCAGTATCTATGATCGCTTTGATGTTTTGGCTCAATCTTTCAGCACAAAACTCTGGCAACAATTCAATTATAAATACTTTTTGATTAAAGTGCCGCACATTAAACAGCCACGCCCCTTACTTCAACTGATATATAGTGATATATATTGGGTGAATAAATACATCAGACTATGTGAATGTACTCATAAAAACCACAAGTTTCCATTGTGCTTCCGTCTGCGTCACTTTGACCCCACAGTTTGTACTTATTATAGATATAACTCAGTATTAAGATGTTGTTTTTTGTTCGAGGCTTTTTACACTCCCAGAGCATAGCAATTTTTTTCTATTGGCAAATAAATACGATTTTAATACAATTTTCTGTTTTGCTGTTGCTTTTTGTGGTCAGAGCATACCGCAATGCCTTCGTTTAGCGTCTGTTATTAGGCACACGCGAATGTATCTTTTGGATTGCTGCGACTTCCGCCTGGTTCACTGAGGAACAATTGGAAGCATTGGCTAGGCAAATGCGCAAATCGCTTAATTATATGGTGAGTTGTTGGGCACCCGCACTTGATTGTTGTGGGCGTCGATTTGTTGTAGCTATTTTGCATTGATTAATTTGCTAAATGAGTCAATTGCATTTAATTAAGTGACATTTATTGAGTACAAATTTATGGCATTTTCATTGTAATGTTCCGAGTTGTAAAATGAATGGCAACTGGTTTAGTCTGAAAGACAATTCTTAGCTGCCATTGGCTTGGCCAATTTGCTTACAAAATTACATAATTTGGATTGCCAAAAGTGGCTGAGTACACTTTGTTGAATATGCTCGCAGCTAGCAGGTTCCACCTTCGAGACATTCACACTCTGCCCACAATTGCAGCGAAAAATGAAATGTATGAAACTGCAAAACTGGTAATTGTAGTTATAATTTATCCGTGTTGCTGTTTGTCACAAAAGTAACAGATATATTATATAGACATCGCGATATCTTCCGTCTAATGAAAATTACATTTTATGACTTCCTGCAACGCCCACAAACTGGTGTCGATTTCCCATATTGTGCTCAAAGAGCGTATGCGTAATTTCACACTGACTATGCGTATGCGTAATGTCTCATGAAACTTGACTCGTTGCGTTCGCTTGTGTAATTTTTCCCCTACCCAACAGAAAGTGCGATGCGAAAGTTGATTTTCACAGCGAATCTTCGAAAAGACGCCCACAAATTGTTGGTAATTTACGCTAATTTAGCTTTGCTACCGTTACTCTTAGCACTTGCGTTTCGAGCTTAATTTGTTTGTCTTTTCTTTTTTATTTTATTTTCGACAATAAGTCAAATATTTGTTCAGTCGATTAGCAAGAAACCACCCAACAAAGGCCTGTTTGAGGTATGTTTATTCATGTTGTTTGCGTGCCCATTAAACGCGACCATCTTTCGTCTGCTGTTTGATATGCAAAGTTCGAGTATTTCATTGATTCATTGTGACGAGCTATTTTGGCTGAGTGTGAAAGTAAACTAGTGTTGAAATTCATTCAGTGAATCACACAGAATTCATTCAAAAGTCTTTGGCAATTTATGATAATCACAATTGTATTTCTCGCAAAACTTTGCTCAAAATATCATAATGACGTTATGCCAGCTGCTCTGATTATTTCCGCATGCAACTGATAAATTGCAACCCAATTGAATTCACAATGCAGATCAAACAAAGAACCACACTCGGCAAGCACAACAAAAAACCCACACAATTTGGCCTGTCAAAAAGCTGACAGATTGACGAATTACCTGACAGTTCGTTTGTTCTTTTTTCGTTTGTGTTGTTGCTTATCTTTTCCTTTTTCTGCAATGCATTCACAAAAAAATGCTACTCGGTTTCCTTTCGTCTCGTTTCGTTTCTGGCTGTATAATTAAATTAACCGTTAAGTTGTGTAATTTCGACTTGTTGTGACCAACAAAACATAAAAAAAAGGGCAACGGCACCAACATACAAAGATTTTGGTAGTCGTCATTGCGCTTTATTAACATGCCGCACTTAAGAGTTATTCTGGTGCCAGTTAAACAAAAGACTTAAGCAACGAACTTGATGTAATGGGCACACCAAAACAAAAAAAAACAAGTTGTTAACTGGTAAAAAAATACCCTTGTGACTACTTATTCTTTTGTGTTAACTAAATTGGACAGTTGATAACTGTGAGTCATTGCGTAAAAGCGGGAGAATTTCATGACGAAATGTGCGAAGCGCATTTTGAACTAAATCGACGAAATTTACATAGCCTGTTTTCACAAATACAGATACAAATACAAATACCAATGCATATGTGTAAGTATGTGTGTTTGTGTTTTTTCCTTAATTAGCGTACAAATGCGAGGCATGAGACAACGACATACTTCGGAGACCCAGAAACACCTACACGTCGAAGAGTTTAAGTACGATTTATGCAGCTGCTTTTCAAATTGAATCTCGCGAGCTGCCTTCTGGGGCTACAATTAAATGGCCATCATGCTTAGCCAGCTACACTTGCACTTTAATAAACTGGTTTAATAGCGCATCGCATCTGTATCTCTATCTTCATATATGTATCTGCATCTGTATTTGTACATCTGTCCGCCCTGCGTGCAGCACAGAAACAACAACAACAACAACAACGAAGAACGACGACGACTGACATCGAGTGTCATAACTTGAGCTGAGCTCTCGAGCTAAAAGCTACGACTGGAACGCCTTCAAAGTCAAGTTCAATGACGTACTCGCTATGGAAGTACTTAAAATGGTTGCTTGTTTTGGCCCGCAGAAACGATAAGATTAGATTCATCGAATTGTAAACAGCAAACAACCAAAGCGAAAAGCGAAAAGCCGAAACCAAAACAAAATAGCCAGCAAACTTGTTAACTAATTTATGTGATAACTTTGTGATTGCGAACTGTGTTCGATTTGCATATTTAATAGGCCATAGCTGCTGCCGTATTGCATATGATTAAAAGCCTGAAATGCCCTGAAACGGAAATAAACATTTGTAGTTCGTGTCAACTCTGGGAATTTATATCGTATGTATACCTTCTGTTTGGAGAGCAAATCACTTGGAGTGCAGCTGCACGGATTGCGCTCTTGATCCACTTTCCACAATTGTGCCTAAGTCAACTTTTCCCTCGTTCAACTGCTGTCCATCAACTGTCACTTAAGTGTTGCCAATTTAAGTGTCATTGCTGGCTGGCTGTAAACGCCCCTTTTTGCTGTTTTGTGTTGTGTTTTGGTACTCTTATTACTCTGTTATTGATGCCACACTTTCATTTGTATTGTTGCTAGAACAGTTGAATAATGTGCGAAATTTGCTTTTATTTTTATCCCGGCCATTTGCCAGTTGACAATGGCACTAACAAATCTTTAACTTTCTTCACTTAAAGCCCCACAAACGACTTTCATGTTACCAGCCATGCATATAATTATAGAGCACCCATACGATGAATACTCGGAGAGTACTTTACTCTATTTACATTACTTTACTTGTCGTTGATTAAGTTGTTGCTATCGCCCATTGTATCGCTGTTGACAATTGGGAGCAGACTTTGACTCCAGAAGAGCTGGAGAAAAAATCTCGTAGAATGTGTCACAAAAGTGCCGCAACAATATCTGAGATCAGAGATCTCTCACAGTTGAAAGAAGCGTGGGTGAAAGTTGTTTTTCTTCCACAATATTTACTTTACTACTGCTCTCTTCTTATGCTAAGAGTAAGTTGTGTGTAATTTCAGATACATTGAGATGATATTTTGCGTGCTGGAATTGAAGTAATAAATAAAACGAAAGTTCTTCACGAATAGCAGCAAAAGAGGCCAGTTATAAGAAAGGGAAATTGAAGGACAGACATCTTGTACTACTTAATGAGAGAAATAAAAATGATGCTAAAATAACTTTAATGTTTTTACAACATTCATAAAAATTAACGAATCATCGAAATGCCTTCCATATTTGTGAATTAAGTTTCAATCAAGTGAATCACATACTTCAAATTGACAATTTTATTGAGCTAACCTATTTCAAAATTGTTGGAAGCCATTTTGGTCATATCCTGCTAATAAAGTTTACAGCGTTTTGGCCGCCTTCAGGCACGACTGCCAAAATGGTAACAGGCCAATAAATAAAGTCAGCAAACGGCGTTTATCAGACGCCCGAAATCAAGACAACATTCATAAGTTACTACTCACGGCCACTCCCCCTTCGAAAACGCCCACGCATGTGCTCCAATGTGACAAAATAAATGAACCGTTTGCCAACACGAACAACCCACAAAATCACAAAATAAATCTCAAGTAAAAAAGAAAAATAAAATAAAATATGCTACGTTTTCAGGAACTGCATATTAAATGAAGCGTAACGAAAGAAAAACGAGCAGCGCTTGCCACATAACGTCAGTTCGCATGAAGTTGCATTCACCAAGAGGGGGGAATGGCATCGGGAATGGCCCTCGTAGGGCCAAAAGTTAATTACATGCGACGCCTACATCGCAAACGACAGCGAATTGTTAAGTGTTGTGTGTGTGTGTGGTCAAAATCTTGGCTTGGACACTTCGTGTTTTTTTGAAAGTGAAATATGACCTGTCTTATCTGTGGTCAGTTGCAAAAACCAAAATACCCTGCAAATATTATAGCTGGATTTAAAAACAAGTAAGAATTTAGTGTTAAGCCTGTTATATGTTATTATGTTACATTTCAGACTTTATATATATATGTCTAGATATTCGCAGATACTAAAATATATATATATATATATAATAATATAATATATAAATAATAATAGAAAAGAAATGCATATGTCTTCAGTATTTTTCAATGTGAACACGATATATAAAATATATTATTTAAAAATAATAGAAGACACAAAGAATAATGAGCAACAAATTCATCTGACTTGAGTTGTTTTAAAATTTCAGATCAAAGTATAGCAAATATATAAAATTCATACAACAATACAATAATAATACTTAAATAATAAGTCTTAAGTCGTTTTATAATCTGAACGTATTCGTTATCTAATCTTACTAACTGACAAGTAAATATTCCAAACAATACAATTGTATTTCTTTTTTCAATGCTGCTGTTGTCAAGAGGATTTCTAATTCCCTCACTCGCTCAACTTCAAATAAAAGTACTATAATCAACTTCATTAACTGAATGGTATCTCCAAGCTGTGCTCAAGTCTATTCTTAATGGTTTTTGGTTTTTATTTATTTTTTGCATACAACACAACATACAATTTTGCATGAATGCTTATGAATTTTAACACTTTTACTTTTTGTGCTCAGCTGACAATAAGAAATTATAATTTACATAATAATTTAGCGGCTTTTTTATTTTCTTGTGCTTTCTGTTTTTTGTTTTTTTTTTGTGTTGATTGATTGCCGTTGCTTAGCCTTGAGACTGAATGTCCGCAAAATATTTTTGCAGTTGTCTCGGCCGAGTTTGTCACCTCAGTCTTTTGTATGCCCTTAATTGGATAGTGAAAAACTGAAGACATGCAAAAATTGAACAGCTACATAAAATAGATAGCCAGATTTGCATATTGGCGAGTTGGCGGATTTTTGCATGAAAGCTGAGCAAATCGGGTGGCAGTTTGGTCAGATAGCTTCGAATTAGCGACTGACAAGCGGATTTACATAAATGGTGCCAAAATATATCAACTGTGATGTTTTGGAGAGAGATCGAAGGATGATCTCGTTGATGGACATAGCGAATGCATGTTTTAGCACATCGATAATTAAATGCATATTTATTTATAGAAAATATATAATCGATGCTCATCTGTTAAAGCACATGTATTCTAAAAGGAAAGTGAGAGATGAGCAAAAGATAAGATGTAAAGTGAAGAAATCACAAAGAAATGTATCATTAATCATAGCAGAGTCAAAAGAGGGCAAGTAAATCTCTTTGCTGACAAGAACAAGTTGATACAACAGACTCAATTTCGATTAAATCAAATGTGAATATATTTAATTAGAGATCTCTTTCTACATACTCGTATAAGCATTTCAAAACTAGATTATTTCCATAAGTTGTTTCACACAGTTATTGTACAGTTGTTCGGGTATAATTTCTAATCACGTCACGACGTTTATCCAACTTAATAGCTCATTAAATAAATCCATATGAAATTAAGTATTCGCATCCCTCACAATTTCGTATTATTTTGTTCGCTGTTTGGCATGATTTTCTCAAGCACACAGCAAGAGTCTGGCTAATTTACATATCGATTGTCAATTCGAGTATATGCCGTTGTTCTATGGCATTGACCCGACGCGTCGTAGCGAAAGAACTCGTTTCACAATTCAATTCGCAAAAGCCGTATTCCCATCAAACTCTTTCATCTGTGATTGAGTAAGGTTCGGACACCGCGTCGTATGAGTGATGAATGCCAGTCAACGAACCAGCTTTAACTTTTCTAGCTACAATTCCGTGAGCTCAGGTTACCTAATGCCACGTTCTATGCGGATCAGTTATAATCCCTGACCCCTTCCCCTTCCCATCCCATTCCCCCTACGCTACTCGCGTGGGCGGCTTTTCGATGATGATGACAAATATCGCACACACGTGTGCCCTGATCAAAGACCACAAAACCCGCAAAAAAAAAGAACCGCTGTTCGCATTGCGTCATTTGCACAACTGGCCACACGTTGCCCATAAAACTGCAGTTTATGAGCACTCGGAAAATATTGAGGAACTGGAACTGGCTCAATATGGAAATGACCAAATTTCAATTGCACGTCTTCGTCTCAACTATAAAGATTTGTATCTTTATGAGAGTATTTGAGTAGAAGGTGGTAGAGATGGAAATGGAGATCCGAATAGTAGCGTTTGCTACGTACATAGTTCTATGACCTTTTTGGCCAAAACAATGCCAATTGCCTGGCTTATATACGTATATACTATATAAACCAAATTGTTTTAGATGGCTGCCATTTGATTAGCGCTGACACTTTGCCCATAAATAACCAACTAAAACATGTGCTCCCAGAAGGCAGCGCCTGTCGAGCTGAGCTGCCAGACACGCAAAAGTACTTAACAATGACCAAAGAGTACTTAAAAAGCTAAAAATGGTCAACGAGACAAACTAGAAATGGCAGGCAGGCAGAAAGGCAGGCAAGCAAGCAGCAAACAGGCAAGACAAGACCAAGAACCGAATGCCTCCTCCTTACAAGCCAACAAGCGACCAAAGTCTTCACAGCCTTGCCTTCCTTCTTCTGCCAGTTCTTTTGCTTCTTTCAATTTTTTTCCAAGACAAAAGGATGCTCTCTAGGCTCAAGTCTAGTCTGGCAGCTGCTTAGAATTTTTATTTTGCAGCAGGAAATAAGCTGGCTTCAGCTGCAACTCCTTTTAAAGCTAACCAAGGCCTCACAGAAAAAGTAAAACAAATACAAGCCAACGGCTGTAGGGGGAGAGGATGGCTTGGCAGGAGAAGCTCTTAGTCTACAGCTTGTTAGGCTTTTTTTGCCACAGCTTTCTTTCTGTCTCCCTCTGACTGTGTAAGAAATCATTTTGACTTGTCTTATTTGTATACCCTGTAGATTGATGCAAGAGGATCGATCCGCTAAACAATAACAACTATGAAAACTATCTCTTTATATAGTATTTCCGTTTTTTGTAGAGTATCTCTCGTGTCAGCTTATTTGGCTTTTCTTTGACTGGTTCCTTTGAAGCTGTCTTTAAAAATAGTTTATCGCCCGATCGCGCATTTATTTCGTTTGTCTCTGTCGAAGTGCCTGCCCCCTGCCTGCCTTCCTTCCCCTCTCCCCTTCGTGTGTGCTAACTTCCTAGCAACAAAGTTAATGCTGTCAAGATAGCAAAAAGGAAATCAATGCACAGCTTGTTTGCTGCTGCTGCCAAGCTAAGGGTCTTTTGTGTGAGCCAAATGATAAATGCATTGCAATGCCATAACAGCACTCAAACAGCAAAACTCGAACAGCTGGGCCAACAAATGTTGCAGGAAATGGAAATGGCAATGCATTGAAGGGAACTCGAATCCTTAGTTTCTCTACAACTGTTGCTTTGGTCGCTTTGTTTGCATTTAACTTGTGCAAAAATATTCTAAATTGCTGATTAACACGCTGGCAATGGCTTGCGGGGATTGGCAAACTTGAAGTGAACCTGGCTTAGTCATGCTGCAGCTTTGTTTGACTTTCAGAGAACTGCAATAGTGTATTGTCTCACATAGGGTGATCATTCAGCATTGCTTGTTTCTTTCAACAAATATGACATCACGATTTTTTTGTTTTTAAAAATAATAAGAAATATTTTCTGCATTTTAACATTTATATCTGATATTCGAATTATCGGAAATTATAAATGTGATATGAGCTTAAAACGATTTTTTGTACATGCTAATAATTTAAAATATATTCCTAAATATAAATCAATATATGTATTTAATTTTTAATATTTGGATATTTATCATTATTATCATCATATTATCAGATATTTTATTCTTAGATTTTAATCTTAACTTAAGATGCTTTCCCTTAATATATGTCAATATACATTAGTTTTACTATGCTTGAAAATAACCTAAGAAATTTTGCAATTTATATGTGATATTCTAATTATCGTAGATTAGAAATTGGAGCTTAATATTTTACCTTTCACTAATTACATATCAATATATTTTAATTACATTTATTTATTTATTTTATCTGATATTTAAATGATCGTATATAATAAATTCGATCTTCACTTCAGATGATGTTGTTTACAGACAATTTTTTTGAATATTCCTTAATAGAAATATATTCCTAAATAGAAATAAATATGTTTAAATATTCTAGAGAAAATCTTAAAGAATTTGACTGATCTAATCTGATTTATTTAAAGTATTTATTTATAGCCAAAGTAAATTAAATTTTACTTTAACAGCAAATTTGCTCCACTTCGAAGATCGCTTTCATGTTCCTTTGCTATTTTAAATCTGATATACGTTTAAGAAGTGCAGTTTTTAGTGTTTCTCTGAATATGACATCATTATATTTGAATTTAAATATGCTTGATATGATCTTTTGATAGTTGATTATTCTTATCCGATTTTTGTAAATTTATTACCAATGACAAATGCATTTAGTTTCAACACCTAAATGACTCCATTTCGGTGGTCTCTCAAAGGTTCCTTTCTCATCGTAAATCTTAAATTTGATATGAGCTTTCGCTGTGGCTCATTTATCAACACCACAAGGCACCCCAATTACAAGAAAACACAACAACAAAGGTGCACAAACATCTTTCACTTCATTAAACGCAAAACTAGAGCGGCTATAAAAAGTCAATCACACTCGCATTCGAATGATTTTTAATGGTTTTTAATAGCCCAGTCGCTGGCTAGTTGTCTTTAAAATTAAATAATAAAGCGCAAAAAATTAATTATGACAAATAGCAAAGCGAAAACTTTTCATTTCGGCTTCCAAGACCAAGACATAAGAAATGTGTGTGACTTGGGGCAAAAAACCAAAAAACTCCGACGAAATGAGCAAAAATCACACGGGGCAGTCATCAATAGGCAATAATCAATACGAATGAGCTTGTAAGGAAAAGTGGAAAAGTGAAAGCGTTGGCAATGTGGATGTGGATGACGACAGAGAGAATGAAAACATGATACAAAAAAAAATGCCTCTTTTGTTCAAGAAAATTATGTTTATTGTTACAAAGTTGTAACCTGCAATTGCAGCAAAGAGTTTGAAAATTATATTGCAGTTCCGCAATTTAAGAGAGCTGCTACTGAGATTAGGTAACGCCGCTTATGAAAGCAGCTTAAATACTTGATGTTGGCCTGCAGGCAAAGTCAGCCCAGTCAGACACACGCGGTGTCTGTGGCCAATCCCCCGAAATTAGCTTGGTCTCTCTCAACCTGCATTGAACCTGCCCCTGGCTGGTGGCTGCTCATTAGCAGCATGACTAAACACAAGTAATAATAACAACATAAACGATCGAGGTACTCGAACATCACAGTCAATTAATATTGAAGGTCAGGGCAGCAGCTCTATTAGCGGGTAAACACAACACAACACAACAAGCCGCCCAAATCCAAATAAGCAAATTCATATCCAAAATTGTTTACTTCCTCACCTACATTTCGCACCTCAATAGACACACTCACTTACACACACACACGCGCACACCAACGCACACTCAAGTACTCTCTTTGTCAATAGTTGTAGTTCTAGGTCAAATTCAACCTGCAATTTACATATTGTAGCCCCTTATATAATTCCCAATTAGCCCGCATTATTAACTATAATCTTGAACTTTTTTATACCCGCTGCCCATAAATGAAGAAGGGTATTATAACTTTGTGCCTTCAGACAGAAGGAGACATCCCCGATCCTATAAATTATATATATTCTTAAATATCATCAATAGCCGTGACAATATAGTTATGTACGTCTGTCCGTCCATCCTTGTGAACACCCGGATCTCAGATACTATAAGAGATAGAGGTATATATACAAATAACAACTACAACTATTTTGAATGAAGTATTATATGAATATACCATATGCAGCCTACGGTATATTTTAGTATTTTTCGGTAGAGTTGCAATTCTTGGTATATACAATAACAACTACAACTATTTTGAATGAAGTATTATATGAATATAACTTATATATCCTTCGGTATATTTTAGTATTTTTCGCTAGTTGCGATTCTTGGTACATGCAATAGAAACTATAACTTTTTTTTAATGAAATATTATATCAATAAACAATAGCGTTCGGTATTTTTTAGTATTTTTGGGATATTTTTTTTGTTAGAATATAGTTTTATTTCAAAATGCATAGCGGGTATCTCACAGTCGAGTGTGCTCGAAATCTTACTTGTTTTATTTTTGTGGCCAAATTGCTTACCAAAGTCAAACAATTTCATTCATGCTCATAGAAATGGCGTCCCATTAAAACGAAGGCATTGAAATACATAATAATAATAATGTGTTTTATTTTGAAGCGTTTAAAAACGCACGAGAAACGCATTCAAGTCGCATGATTTGCCCTTTTTCATTATGCATATGTATTTCATGGCTTAGAGGTCAAGTTTAACACCACATTAATTGCGGCTTATTGTTGATTCTTTATTTTAATTAGGCTTTTCAACACTTTTTACTACTGTTTGGGAACACAAAATATATAATAGGCTTATTGTCCATTCTTATAGAAATCAAAATTATTTTCATTATATTATCCAGTTTTATTGCTACCATAATTGAATTATACACAAAATCCATTATTGCTTAATTAATGAAAAGTTTTTAATTAATTGCATACAAATTATTAATGAAGTCGACTGATTAACTCCATCAAATAAAGACTGGTTGCTTAATAATGATTTTTAACTTAATTATCGTTGGCAAAGGTTTTCTCAAATTACTTAATTAATTTGCTGCAGCATAATAAACTTTTCAAGCATTTAATTAAACATCTGTTTAAAGCATTGAATAACTGGGTTACCGGGTAAAATAGCGAGCGAAGTTGCATTATTGTTGTTTTCTTTTAGAAATCGTGTAAAAGTTAATTGCATTTGCGGTTCAGGTTAATTGAAAAATGGTTTTGCTGTCGATTATTGAATGTTTATTGTCTTTTTATTGAATCACCAGCAGAAAGTGTAAGTGAAATGCAAACTCGGACTGGAGTTGCAAGCTTTTGTAATTGGCATTTAAAAGGAGATTAGTTAGATAATTATTAGGTAGATATTTCTATTCGCATTTAATTCAAAATACATATCTCCATGAGAGATATAACACTTTTCATTGCCACTGAAATGTTTTGCAAGCCAATCAAGTCAAGAGCGTGAAATGTAAAAGCCTCCAACAACAATAAAACAAAAATTATATACATAAGTATATATGAAAATACTGAAAACAACAACAACAACAACAACAACAAAAACAACGCAACCGCAAAATAATTGTGAGCCATGGCAAAAGCTCAACAAAAAGCCAACGAGAAGAGAAAAACAACAACGCAACAAATTAAAGCATGAAAAACAAGTCATAAAAAATACCGAAACTACTTGGATAATAGCAACTAAAGCAACAGCAGCAACAACAAATACAAACTTGAAGAGCCCCGACTAAAACAAAAATGTTACAAATTTTCTAGTTGTTGTCGTCGTTTTTTTTTTGTTGTTGGTTGTTGTATTTTTTCTTTGGTGATTGCGCAGTCAAAGACCTTCATGCCGGTAATTGGCAGCATAGTCAAAAAAACGAGACCCAAGAGGCGACTTCTCCCAAAAAAAAACACAAACTTAAAGCAAAAAGCCAAACAAAAATATTCTGCACATAATTATGCAAAAGAAAAAAAATGAGCGACAGCAGCAGGAGCTGACCTGGTCGAACTTGGACCCTGTCTAATGGGATTGCCATGGTTGTTGCTTTTTTTTTTGCTTGGCCCATGTGGTAGGCAGGCTTTAGCTAGTCATTGCAAATATTCCGCCAAAAAAAGCTCACAAAAAAATAATCAGAAATTGTCTTCAATGAGACCGAAACAGGCTGGACAAGACAATGGCCGCAGTCTCAGTCTTTATTGCCATTGTAATTGTTTGCAATTATAACAATTCGCAAAACGGCTCGCTCTTAGTGGATACAACCCCAGCGGGTGGCAATAGGAATGGGGATGGATCGAGATAGGCTTGACTTGGTCTGCGATCTGTCTTGGCAAATTTTCTCCGCAATTTTGCAATTTTTTTTTTTTTGCTGATTTCATGAAATGACGTCAATAAACACATTTCGCTTAATTTTTTGTGATATTTATGTTGTAGTCTCTGGTTTCTGCGTATGTTTTTATGATACTCTCTGGTAGGCTTTTTGAGTACTCGCACTCGCTGTTAATTGCCATTTGCCATTGCCGCCGACTTGTCATCAATCCTGAGCGACTTTGTGCTGTTTGTCAGTCGTAAGGCGATCGCCGTTGATTTGTGTGACTGCAGTCGTAAACTATAAGTTTTTGTGTGCCTTTTTGTGTTTTTTTTTTTTTGTTGCTTTGCTAAGCGGCTTTGATTTGCTGGACGTTGGTTAGTTGGCTTGTTGCTTGGCTGCTTGGTTCAATGACACTGCTTAGGTGCTGATTTGATTGCTTATTTAAATCGAGTGACGTTGTAATGGCAGGCTGACGTGCTGTCGACGTTTTTTGATATTTAGACAATTCACCATGTAATTTATATATCAACTTTCACCTGACAATCTACATTTTTCGTAATGCGAGTGGATCAAAAAAATTAATTAATTGCTTTGCAAGTTTGTTGCCTAAGTCTTTTGTTGATGGCATTATTTGAAGAGCTTAGTTGGTTTTATTGAACTCATGTTAAGATTTGCATTTGTGGCATCCAATTAGAAGAAATAAATTTCAATAAATTGTTCATAAAGTAATTTAGAGTCGGGAATGAAATCTGCTTTATAGATCGAGAAGCCGACTGATGCATAAAGCATGCAAATTTGCAATGCAAATTATGGAGAATTCAAAAAACTTGTATTTGTGTTATATTCTGGCATCCCTCCCCTACTTATATGTGCCCCGATTGAACTGATTACTGGCAATCAATTCTCTTTCATATTATTTTATGACTCAAAGAAATTTACATTTTATGATACGTACCAAGCCAACACCCACAACACAGCGCATGTTGCACACGAGGCAAGACTTCTTGGCATTCATGGGGCAGCATGCATATCGAATGAAGCTATAAAATGTTTAATTGCCAGAGCAAAGCGCCGTGTGTGGCAGCTTGGGCAACGTTGGCTTGGCTTGGCTTGGTCAATAAAGCAACATACATATGCATAAATGAATTTTGTTGACCAGCTGCTCGGCAAATGAATGAATATTTTCTTTATTGTACAAATTGGAGGCATACCGGCATATCAAGAGCTAATAAAATTGTAATTTCCATTTCTTATATATTGTATTGTAAGATGTATTTATGTAAGAGCACACAGGCAACAGCAGCAGCCTCACAATTGAGTTGCTAAATATCTCCGTTAGCTGGGCGTTTGCGCGCAGACAATGCAACAAATTGTTTTCATATTTTTGTTTTCTCGTTTTGCTTTTGTTCAGCGCCGTCTTTCACAATGCCCGAAAAGAAACAAAAAGCCTAATTGAAGGTAATTTAAATTGATTAACCTAAACGCAAGCCCACAACACATCAAGTAAAAACTTGTCCTAGGTTGGGCTTCGTTTATGTTGTCGAGTGTTGACTGCTCACTGACTGCCGCTGCTCGCCACGGAGGTGTAGTCACTGCAGTTTTCAACTGCTCTTTTCGAATTGGCATTGTTAACGAAAAAAAGACAAAAAACGACAACAAAGTCGTGTGGGTCGCTTGTCATATGGGTGGCAATATGTTGAATATGGTAGCGTGTTTTGAGGTGTTTATGGTTTAATTAAGCACGATGAAAAAATAAATGAAAGGAAAGAAACTGACGTTGGCTCAACAATGTCTCAGAAACATTGCCCAAAACAAAAGACTTAAGACACAAACTTGATTTGACTCGACTAGCATACGAGCTAATTAGGAACACAATAGTAATTATGTTAAGACGATTGAAAATCGACACAGCGTCAACTCATGTGCCCAAACCTAAAAACCTTGAAGTCAGCCAGCCTAGAAATACTTCCACCTCTTATGTCATCAGTCATGCTAGCTACATTTCCATGAAGCGCACGTTATATCCTGGCTGGCGCCGAAATTAATACGAAAGCCAAGCCAAAAGCCAACATTAAAAACATCTATTTTTTGTAGATATAAATGCAAACAAATTGCAAATGGCTCGACGTCTGCCAAAGTTCATTGGAATTAATTCTAAGCAAAACGCAGCTAACGAATGATTTATATAGAATTTTTTTTTTATTGGGATTTGTTTTTTGTTTTCAGCATTCAAAATAGCAATGTGCAACCATAAAAGGCAAAGCTGATAATTATGACTTTGAAACGTTTGGATATGTCGGTTTTTTATTTTGTCTGTGGATTTTTTACTTTTAATCTTTTTTTGTTTTCTTGTTTTTACTTTTAGCTATGCGCAATTTTTCGTTCGCCCGAAATTGTACTCACAAAGAAAACAATGTGATAAAATTGTCAGCAAATAAAATTGAATTCCCTGCATATGCAAATGGCATGCTCGGGTGTGGTGTCAAAAACACCATTGAATTATTGCTATAAAAAATTAAAAAAAAAAAATAAAGGAAAATTATGAATATTTTTTGTCAGCATGTACATTGAACTTTTTTCGGCATTGCTATTAGAATTATTTGTTGTCAATTTACAATCTATTTATGAGTGAAATATATCGATAGTAGACGGCGAAAACCTTGCCATTTATCAGCAATTGATATGCCCTTTATGTGCATATTAGAACTGAGTCTGACACGTGCTTCGTTGTCGTTGTCACAGCTTGACAAAAAGTGCTTGGTGATTGCAGTGCTGAAACTCGCTTAATGTCAACGCCATCACGCCAGACACTGAGTTCTAGCTGTGACATTCAAGAGACTGATAAATTGCCAAAAAGGCGCGTGGCAATAAAAATTATCGTAACTCTGGCACAAGGTAATGCTAGAACTCCACACCCAGTTCTTTTGGATCGTTGTTTTTCGTGATATCGTTGGAGGTGACAATATATATAAGTTTGTTTCCTAAGTCTTTTGTTTCGAACGAGTCAGAGACGAGATGAGAAACTACAACTCATGATGTGTGTGTGTGTGTGTGTGTCCACAGAGATGCATGAGAAAACTCATTGGATAATGAACGTTGCTGGGTGGGTGAGAAAAATGTAAATGTTGTGTAACACTTAGTTGCCGGAAATAATGAGTAAATGTATTTTGACTATGGTCGTTAGTAATGTAAACGCATTTAGAAAATCAGACATTACATTTCAGAACATTTAAAACAAAAATACTTTATAATTTGTGGTAATTTTATGGAGAAACTAAATCCAGAGGAAGAACAATGAACAAGTTATCCAGAACATAACTTGAGTTTCTTGCAATT
Source organism: Drosophila nasuta (assembly GCF_023558535.2). Classification (NCBI taxonomy): domain Eukaryota; kingdom Metazoa; phylum Arthropoda; class Insecta; order Diptera; family Drosophilidae; genus Drosophila; species Drosophila nasuta. Next base: position 4,884,108 of record NC_083455.1, on the reverse strand, counting down.
ATAATGAACTTTCTTATTGCAACAATTTCAGTTCACATTATTAAAGGGGAAACCCTTCATAAAATTCAAAGAAACTCAAGCAATTGTCCGTAATTCTTGGCAATCTCAACTAAAGTCATAATAAAGCCTGATTTGGCTGTGCTTTGCCAACACATCGATTGTATCGCAAACATTTTTGGCAAACAGCTTTGTTATTTATTATATAATCGAATATAAATTAGAGACCAAAAACTGGACAAAACTTAAATAAATAAATCAAATGACGATTGCACACTTACCTCTGGCTCTGGCGCGATAGTCAGACTTTGATAGCTCTTTTTAGCATGTGTCTTACGCTCCAATCGAAGTCCACTGAAGGCGTTTTTGGTTTATGCTATATTATTGTTGTTATTCTTGTTGTACTCGTATTCAATGTTGTTGGTGTCGACTCTGCTGCAAAACCAAATGCACTGGCGATTGGCATCAATGTCGCTTGGCCGCTTTTTAAGCTGCGACTTTTTTCATTCGATTTTATTTTTATTACGCTCACACACAGACACACACACTCATAGACAGCAATTGAAAACGCGTGGTTTCAATTTTTGTATCGGTATTATTGAATAAATAAATAAAAAACGCGTAGTCAGCGAAAAAGCAAAGCAAATCAAATCATCGGAATAAAAATTATTGAAAATATATCTACCATATACATTATTTATTTATGTATAAAAAATTAATTTTCAATGATTTTTATGCCGCGGCATGTGGGCGACTAACTGAACACAAACAGCTGTTTGTGGGCTTTAGCTAACTACAAGCGAATAAATATATATCTGTATACAGTATTTATGTATATATGTAATTCTGAGCGTTGCACTTGAAAAAAGATATACTCGTATGTATGCAAAGTTAACGAAGAGCAGAGACGCCTTTCCCTTTCCCTTTTTATTTGTTTGTTTGGGGGACTCGGTTGTCGCGTCTCGTTTTTCACTTTCTTTACAATTGTTTTGAAATTGTAACTTTTGCTGCTTAGTCTTTGTGACTAAAAAGCGGCACTTGCGATTGCGTTTTAAATGCGCCTGCTTTGCGTTTCACACTCAACGCTTGGCTTCACTTTAATTCACGTCGAGTTCAGCTTTAGACTTGGCCTGACACTGAGACGGAGAGGGAGAGAGAGAGAGAGATAGACTGACATCAGCCAAGTGGCTAAAGAGCTTTATCACAGACAGTCACAGAACAAATAATTTAACGTTCATTTTCTTTTTCTATATTATTTATTACTTTTGTTTTTTCTTTCAGTTTTTTTGTTGTTATTGTTTCGCACTAGTTCAACGCCTGCGCTAAATGTGCTTATATTGTATGTGTATTAAGTATATATAATTTTGTTTTTTTTTTGTTGTATTTTTTTTTGCTCGCAACTCGAACTCGTTTCTCGCTTTCAGGCGAGTCAAGTACTTTGTGTATCTTGTGCTCAACCGAACCGACTGTCTCGCACGCCAACGCTATACTAAAAGAGTTTTCAGCTTGGCCCGCGCGTTAAATAAGCCCGAGTCTGACAGCTGGCTCTGCTCTGCCCTGCTCTGGTCTGGTCTTGCTAACTTGGTCTGTATCTGAGTATATCTGCTTCGTCGGTCTGGGCTCGATCGGGCTGCCTAGCCATTGGATGATGTCAGCTTTTGTGGCCAGAGAGTGTTGCGAAGAGAGAGAGAGAGAGACCACAAACGGAAGTGTAAAGAGTAAATTGCTTTATGGCTCGGCTCCCTCATTGTGTCGTTGCCTCTCTTCGGTCTAGACTCTATAGACTCTAGAGTTTATATTGATTTTCACCCACTTGCAGTAGTGGCTGTGTCTTGGAAATGACACCAGATAAACTAATTGAATATTATTTGTATACTGTGTACACAAAAGTAACAATGCTTTTGTAATAAAAGTTGATTTACTGCTGTCATCCCTAAAAAGGAGCTGCATATTTATGCAGAGTATTTATTACTCGTAAGTAATTTCTATGAAGTCATTCGTAGTTATAGAAAATGGGAGACAGCATATCCTCCTAAGTTCATTTACTGAATCGATTAATTATTTTGTAAGAATTTGTAATTTATTGTCTTGCAATTTATTATTTTGTAAAAGATTACTACGATTTTTTTCAATCTTACATTGTATCATGGTATATTTTATTATTCGATTTTTAATTCTCATTTATTTTTGTTGTTACTCTTTAGTAGACGTTGATAATAAGTAAAGTGTATTTATTTTATGAAGACGGCTTTATCAACTTGAATTTCTGCACGTCACTTGACAACCCTATGTCTACTCTTAAATCTCACGCTCTCAACACTTTTGGCCGGCTTTTATTTATTTGCGCTCTGCTCTTACGTAGTCACCAAGAAACCGGCATTTGAGACCGGCTCGCGTTCGTAATAACGTAACGTAACGTGACGTAAGTAAAGTTGCGTATTTACGCAAAACAAAATTGGAATTCTTGACTTTTCCAAAAAGTGTACTCGATGTGCGTTCGAAGTGAAACGTTAATTCGTGGAAATATAAAACCACAGGTGAGCTGACAAAATATGAGCATATGAGACAATAAAGATGTGTCGGCTCTGATTGACTAATTGAATTTTAGTGCTTTTGACCATAATTCATAATTTTGGCTTGGGGCATCGCTAATCCAATCCAATCCAATCCCATTGACGACAGCACGAAATGAGTCGATTAATTAGAACAACAACAGAGCAGACAAAACATGCGATTTGCCCCAATGCTGAACGTAGGCCGTGCTCCAATGCAGTTTACAATTTGCAAGCAAGTCTAGACTGAGAGTCTTACCTCTACCTACTCGTAGTAGTTACACTTACTCACTTTACTACACGCACTGGCATAACAAAATGCATGTCAAGTTCAGCCAAGTATCGCTCGCTCTCCACCTCAGCCCACTTCACGGCCCTCCACTGCATGCTGAGTACCGAGGAAGGTCCCAAACGGCACTCGGGCGTGAAGATCGAACTGAGAACAGATACTGATGAGCCGCCAGACTGCGTTCGGGCCCTTTGCATCTATCTGTGCCCAAGTTTTTGTACGAGGTGCACTTGTAGTAGTGATAATTGTATATATTTGATGTGTGGCTGGCTCGCCAACATGGCCATCGCACATTCGAGGGTTGATCAGTGTGTAACTTTTGCGATTTATTATGAAGAACACAAATTACAATAAGAAAACTGCTCAAAAAGCACAAAAAGCGTTATCGATATATGTATCGACAGTGTTACCAAGCGTAGAGCTGCCAGATTATGTTAAGATAAAAACTAAGTTCAAACTTATCGATATTGCTCATCAGAAAAAACTTCCTTATTTATTAAAGTATCATCTCTAGCACTATGTTGAAGAAGGGATAATGAAACTCGGCCTTTAAGTTCTGTTGTGAAATTCCGTATTTTCTTTTACTATTATCTATGAAGTAGAATGATCTTATATTTATTAAAAAAGAAAAAGATACAATTAAAATTAACACTTACGTATTTCTAAAGCACTGGCAGCAAAGGCCTTCGATTAGAAAAAGGAAAGAAAAAATATTATGAACTAAAAAGCTTTCAGAACTTTAACATTTTATATCCTCTAAATAAATACTAAAATTATTTATCATCTTGAGTTAATCAATGTAAAAAACTCTTTTATCGACTAGAAAAAAATAATACAGTGAAATACGAGTACAATATAAACATATTTACATTTATTTCTTTTCATCTTTCAGTCTTCAACAAGTGATTGAAAACTAGCACCCAAGTTAGAAAATTACAACAAAAAAATTAATTATTTTGTTTAATTTAAAGTTAAATTGAAACATGTTTACAAAGAACACAAATTAAACACAAATTTGCAGCAAATGGATTTGTTATTAATATTTTTATAGAAAATTTACTATCAATAGATCGCACCTCGCATTTATGCTTGCTAATGCTATTGCTCTGTCCCTGTCAATAGTATCTATGGCTTTTGGCGTGGCTTTCGCTACACGCGCCACTTGACCCTTTGGGCCTTTGGGATCAAAACGTGTTGCTGGCGGTGGCTGTTTCGCATTGGGGAATTGCAATTGGGATTCGTATTTGGTTACAGATTCGGTTATTGGAAACAGCAGCAGGCAAAGCAAGTCAAGCATGGCTAAAATGAAAATGTTGTCACGCCATTTGGAAATAGCCTCAATTGTTTTCAGTTACAAATTTTGAACAAATCGCATTTGAAAGTTATGGTCCCTGTGTGGGACGCTTTTGTATTCCTTTTTTCACTCTCTGACTGTCTGAGTGTGAGGCAAACAAATTACCGGGACTCTTTGCTTATGGGCAAATCATTTCTGTTGTTGATGTGTGCTTGGTATTTTTGGAGAACACAAATGGAAAATGCGTCCTTTTTCGTCAGACAATTGTGGTTAATGGATTTCAATTCCAAATTGGACAACGTTGTAACTGATATTGTGAATCAACCGACATAAGTTAGAGTGTAAGGAAACGATAACTTAGATAGTTTCAGACACAGTTATATTAAACAAAACATACGTATGTAATTTGATATTACGATTATTATACAAACTATACAAAGGTGCCGCAGAAATCACTAGTGATTTGGGAAATCATCAAGCACTGAAGTGTTTGGCCGGCACAAGTGATTTGACTAATGATTTACAACAATGTTAATTTTAAAAATTTAGTCAACAGAATATTTCATTATTTTAAGATTAATCAAAAATTTAAAAGTCTATGAATCAATGAAATTTTGTACATTTAGGTGAAGTTACATTACTATTCTTAGCAAAACCACTTGCAAAATAATCGGTGTTTTAGAAATCACTGAAAAAAAGGGGTCTGTGGCACCTAAAAGTGAAACATTTGAGGGGAAACGTTTTCTGTGGCCTCTGATAATATTTGATTGTTTCAATTTTATGAATCAGTAATACAAAGAATCCTAGTTAAATATCAATCATACTTTCGGACACAGTTCAAATGTCAATAACACCTAGAAATATAATCGAAATTTACGCAATAGCAAATTATAAACAAATGAGGCGGCTTTTTGCCATTTGCCACACGTGCCTGTCAAACTTTTTTTGTATCTTTTTTTTTGCGTATAACTAAAATGCCGCAAGCCAAAGTACAAATCACGTTTTTCGCATACCTCCAATAAAAAGCAAATACAGAAAGCCAAAAGCCGAAACATTTGACGCATGCATTTTGTAAGCTAATATTTATGTGTGTTTATGACTGCTTCCTCAACGTTTACTTAAAGTTTTTGTTGTTTGTTTATTTGTTTGAGTTTGTGTGATTTATTTTGCGTCTGCACGGTCTCAGTTTGTCGAGTTGCATGCTTGACTAATTACTGAAAACATATCGTGGCACTAAATTAGCCGCATTAAAAGCAAACAACCGAACTCACACCGAGACAACTTCACATGATGCAAAAACAAAATTATATACTCGCATATATTTATTTGTTAGATTTGCGACACGCCTTTGAGTCAGGTAAAGGTTCATCAGCCGTTGTTGTCTGCCTTTTGCTTCCGGTTTCTGGGCGCCAGCTGCAGGTGAGCATTTTTTATTATTTCTTTCTTATTTATTTGGTTATTATTATTGTTGTATTTTTTACCTTTTATGACATGTGTTTGTGCTTGTTGTGTCATCCTCGTCACATTCACAGTGCATCGTTCAAATGGCTGTAATGTTTATTTTGAGAAATTCTCAAGTATTCTCAGTATTCTCTACTCGTAAAGTGGACATTTTAAAGTACTTTTTAATGCTGGGAGCTGACAACAATATTCACTATAATTATGTCTGCTTATACAATTGTGTTGTATACGTAATGAGTATATGCATTCATCGAGTATCTTTTCATTTTGGTTTCGTTTTGAGGATTAGGATTGCAAAAAAAATATGCGTTTATATATTAAAAGTTTCGGTAGAGATAGGAATGCAAACAAATTTTGGATTATACTTCATGTCTTTAAGAAATAAGATCACTTTAATCAAATAATTGTTTATTTGAAGTTTGATTCACTCAAACAGATATGTCCAATTAAAATCAAATCAAGGTCATTCAACAATTTGTATACTTTCCCCTTCATTAATAATAATCAAAATTCAATTCCATATGAGCCAAATTTCTTTCTATTTGTCCATTCGTACTAATTAAAAGTATGAATATCCCTCGATTAGTGTACATCTCAATATTATTGCGGAATTAGCATTGGGTTCTTGTAAAAGTTCAATGGGGCTCTGGAAGTGGAGAAGGCTGTGTGTTAGGAAATATAAGTTACAGGTAGAAGAAGGCATCCACGACTTTATTAAGTATATATATTCTAGATAAGTCGAGACAATATAACCGCACGAAACATTGGATCAAAAAAACTTTAAGAGATAGAACAATCATTTTTTTCCGTCAACGCTTGTTATTTATTTTTTTTTTGCAACGCCCACTTTCGCCATTAAAAATAAAAGGTTCTTAGCTGTTTGTATGTTTGAACTAAATGGTATATTCTAAATGTGTTGGTATATCGATACACCAATTATACGCTTCGGTTTTTTTATTTATTAATTTGGTATATTGGTATATTTGGTATTAAATAGTACCACAAAGTTTAGCATAGTCAAGCACTCTCAACTGTAGCTTTCATACTTGTTTAAATAATTCTTAATTACTTTTAAAGTATAAAACGATTTCTTTCGCAATATTTACATTTTATTTATATGCAATATTTATTTTAGATTTTTATTTTTTTGGCATGGTTTAAAATAAGAGGTAAATGAAATCCTAATAACTTGCTTGACTTAAATGCTTTTGCCCCAATCAATTTATTGTGGTCAGCGAGTAGAATTAATTTTGGCTTTGGTGCTGCCGATGACATATGTTTTATGTCTGCGCTTCGGTTGCTGACTTATTCGTGCTTTATGATTGATTTACGTCTAATTTGCATTTGTTTATGTTACGTGCCCCTTTTGTCGAAATACTCGAATTTATGCGACATTTATGGTGGGAATATGCTTTGAATTTATAATTTGATTTTGGATCTACGCCTCTTACCACAGTCTGTGCGTTTGACCACGTGCAAGCTGTGTGTGTGAACTATTTGGTTGGGCGTGTGTAATAAAGAATAAATATTAAAATAAAGTAATTTATGTCTATTTAATTATTAAATGAACGCATGCGTGCCATACTCAAATAGGATAGTTCGCACAAATTGAGTCATTTCGTGGCATTAGCTCTGTCACAGCTTGTGCCATGGCTGAATCGTTGGCTTAGTTGAACGGCTGGATGGCTGAGTGTCTGAGTGTCTGACTGTTGCTTGTTGGTTGGGCGCACGTTTAACCGCTTAAACTTTGGCCTTAGCTAATCAATGTGCATCTTGGAGTGTAATGTGTGGCGCAGTGCCAACTAGGCACAGCCAATGTATGTATCTCTCATGTCTCATGTCTAATGCCAGAGGCGAATCAAATGACTTAGGCAACAAACTTGGCTCACATGCTTTATAAATAGCTGCATACATAACACTTTGTTGACCCAATTTCGCTGCAAAGCTGTCTTAAAACTCGGGCGCGCTTAGGTGAACCTTTTAAAGAGCTATTACATGTTAAGCTAAAAGATTTTGTACGCTGGGCTTGCTTTGCTTTGCCAGTTCAGTTGCTAGTCGCTCGGATGCCAAAACCAAACCAAACCAAACCAGACCGACAACAAACAAGTAGCAAATTTTCTGCGTTGTCTCGCGGCTGACTGACGTCGTCAGAGTTCACAACATCTGCAAATCACATGGAACGCATTTTGCAAAGCCCCGTCCCCAAAGCGTGGCATTATGTATATAGACTAAAAATTACTGGAGAAGTTACTTGCATACGTAACTGAATGGACCGTGGGAAGAGAGGATGAAAACTGTCCAAAAGTGTTGCATTAAAAAATAGTATCAAAACTAATTAGTCACTTGTTGGATGTAAATCTGGCAACCATACTAGTGTTCATCTGGTCACACTGTCAATAAGTATCGATAAATAAAATTCGTTTTAAGTTCTACGCACAGCGCAACAGACAACAGAATGCAACTACTTTATATAGTATTAATACATCAATAAAAACTCTGTTATAATAAAATTACATCAAGCTTACCTCAAAGAGAAATTCTTCATCGATCATAGACTCAATCTCCACACCTCTGTTATGTATTTGCTTTTCGCAATTCTTGCATAAACGCGTATAAACAAGAAAACCACATTTACCCATAAAAACCGCAATAAGTATTTTTTTCATGACCATTTTTGGGAGCCTAAGTGAATAACTGACTTGGTAACAGACTGCTGGCCGCCTTTGTTGAAGAAGTTTGCCAAATCGTTTGCAAAAATGTCTCACAGATAATGAAAATCCAATGGGAGAAAAAACTGATTTCAAATGTGTTTTACGATCGCGTAACTGGAAGCTTTGAGAAAGGCAATGGGCATAAATTAAGTCACAGTGTTTCAATGAAAATAAGGCAAGCAAAATGACAGAAATCGAATAACTTGGGCAACGAAACTGAATGCAATGAAATGTAGTTATATAGAAATCACGGCCTAGCTACCCACTGCATTTAGCATAATTTTAACACCTAATATTTATGGCCAAAATGACAGCCCACTCTATCTCTCTATCGAGTACTCGCCGTGAGTACTTGTTTCTGTTAGTGTGTGTGTGAGTGTGTGTGTTTTGTAAGTTATACATATTTATGTGCTCGTTTTGTATGCCAACAACTGTCATCTGGGCACAGCCTGCGAGTGCTATAACAATTACTTTACTCAACACTTTAACCAGACAATCAAATTCGATGCCAAATACTGTCAACTTGTTCGCACTTTTTGCACATTTCTGCGCCTCAATCCTATTCACTAAAACCGGGGCCCACTGCATACGATCTTAATGTGCAATTTGTGTGTATGTGTGTGAAGCACCCAAATAGAAGCCATGTTCAATGATATCATTTAGCAATGAACTGCAACGATGGATTTGTACTTGTTCACTAAGTACTGCGAGAGAAGTTTTATAGGTTTCCTATTCGAAATGAAAAATTTAAGATTTGTAAATACAAATCAATAAAGAAATCATTGTAAAAAGCAAAATAATAAAATTTTGCTATTTAAATTATTAATTTCATTTTCTTATGTAAATACTTACATTTTTTTTTATTATTTACTTCGAATAATTATATAACTTGATTACGCTTAGCTGAATTTAATTTAATGAACTTAAGATTATTAGTTATTGTGTTCACCTAATATGATCTGTTTATTCATTCTATAAGCTCTATACATAAACAAATGAAAATAACATATATTCAATTATAGCGTACTAAAATATATCTACATTTATTTTTAAATAAATATGCAAATAGTTAATGTTTTTATTTTAAGTGGTATTTTAAGTGTTATTTTTCGATTCTACATATTCAGCTTTTGATCTAATATAAATTACATAAATATTTTCTATAATATTTAAATATTCTACAAATGGAATGCAAACTATTATTATGAAATGTAAACTTAATTTTAATATGCAGTCCACACACTATTTTATTACTAATAATATTAAAATTCAAATTGTAAATACTTTTGAAAGTATTTTTTTCTTATTTATTTATATTGTTGGCTTATTATTTTATCCCAGTTACAGATGCATTGATAGTAAATTTACATTTTACATTATTCACACTCTGATCACAAAAGTAGATTATGAACTATTGGAACCGCCCTTAAACTCAACGTAAAATGCAAAAAAACTGTACTATGAACGTATTGATTAATTGCTGACATGATAAATACGTTGCGCCTAAATGTGACACAAGTCTATAGAGTAACATAGAGACAAAAAAAAAAAACAATGAATAGAAAAAAAGCCCCACAATGGCAACAACCACAGGCAGATAGATATGTATAACCATAACAAATCATTTGTAATTAACACGCGTGGGTCTGACACTCAGAGTCACAATGAGTAGAAATACGAGTAGTCGAGTTGTACTCGCACTCGTATTCACAGTCGCATTCAGACTCGAAATTCGAATTAAAAATTCATTTTCGCCACATGGTCCAGCTGCCATATTGGGAGGGACGACATGGCAGCCGATGGAAAAAGATGGCGCGAACTTTAAATATTTGATATATATAATGAATTAAATAGTTATGTAGAATCTTTGTCTGTGCTCGCACCATTTTGGTGAATCTTATTTAAATGCGCTTGGCTTGATTTATCTCATTCGGTGTGGCTCTATTATATTGTATTCTATTTATAAGATTCGAGACTCGAGACTCGAGTATTTACGGCATTTACAAGCTATATAAATTGGCTGACTGTGTACGGTCTGGCTATTTATTTAATTATTTATTTATAATTAAATTGTTTATATACCCGTTGATTGTTGTTTTGACCATTTCGGACATTGCGCCGAACAGGAAGCTAATTAGTTTGGCCTTTTACGGCATAAACTATGCGAATGATGGCTGCTAGTTGGGGGCCTGTTTGGTAGCATCTCTTAACAATTTGCATGTTACTTCAAGATGTGTATCGCGTGGTTGACAATCTACAACAAAAAATGCGCTCTCCGAAATGGAAGTGGACGTGCTGCGTAGGAAATGGCTGAAGACACACACACAAACACATACAAGAGTGAATATTGTTAATTAAATGTTTAAAAGATAAGCCGGGAAATACAGATGAATACGAGTATGAACTTGACCATGTCACAAATATACTATTCATTTTGAAGGACAGGAAGAGCAGCGGCAACTTTCAGTTTTGTTCGCTTAAGCATGTTGAGGAATAACTCAATCAGCATTCATATTTATCGAAGCCTAACAAGCAACCGCACCCAATACACACAGATTTGTATTAAAAGCCTTTCCATCTAATGAGCTGAGTCTGAAAGCCTTTGCTGATTTAACACGGTCACTCACCACTCGCCATTTGCCACGCCCATTCGCATAGAGGGATTTAATTTAGACATTCACTAGCTAATTTCACGACATTGATATGACAATCAAAGTGTCAGCTTAGCTAACTCTTAATTCCTGTTAGAGAGCCTGCAATTCACACATGAATCATCATCAGAGCTAAGAGATGTTTCTCTTCGCAGTAAATAAATTCTGAGTTTATTATTTTATTTATTTATTCTTGTCATCAATAATTAACAGTAGGCAAAAGAGCATTTAATTGAGAATTAAAAATTTAAAAATATAATATATATCAAATTTTTTTAACAAAATAAAATATTCATTAGTTTTACAACAGACTGTAAAATATGTTTTAGCCAACCATTTCTATTATTCTTCGATAGTAAGTAGACATATTTTTATAATTACGAATACTGAAATCGAATAAAACACACAATTACATGTTATTATATTTAATTTCATCGTATTTTTCCTAGAAAAATGTTTATTATTATCAAATTTAAACAGCATAACATTATTTAGAATTCAAATCAAGCACTGGAAATAAAACTATTGGAAAAAATACATAATATTCAAAGTAAAAATAGCATATTCCAAAACATTTTATTTAGTTTCAATAAATATTAATTTTATCGCAATTGATTAACAGATTAATTAGAACTATGAATGATTTTGGAAATATTTTATACTTACCCATATTCTATAGTTTAAGTAAATTCTTGATCAATTTGCAAACTGATTAAACTCTTAAATATTTATTAACCAACTATCCGGCCTAACATCAATTGGAAGTAGACATACATACATATAACAGTTAATAAAGAATTCTTTTGAAATTGGTTAGAAATTAAATGTTATATGATTTCTAAGCTTAGAGATGCTAAGGATAACACCAGTATTATTTTGATTTATTTATTAAATATTACCGGTAGTAGAACACCTCTTAGAATTCAATTCAAAACCTGATGGTCAAAAAAGCTAAAAGAATAAATTCAAAAATATAAATTTTATCACCTACATAAAATCTTGATTAGTTTTCCAAGCTTTAAAATATTAGTTGCTCCACTATTTGCGATATGTTCAAACCAGGCCTAACTTCAATAACATATAATTATGGTTGCTTGTGAAATCTGTTAAAACAGAAAATTAAATGTTATATGGTTTCCTTTTTGGTGTAATTCATAAATAAGCCGTACATAATTAAACATTACAGCCCCTCAAAAGAAGACAAGATTAAAGCTGAACATGAAACCAGGGGCGGAATTGCATTGAAGGGGATTGCAAAGTAGGCGTGGCCATTGGGGCTGTCTGGTTAATTATTAATTTTTTGCTCTCTCTCTCTGTCTTTCTTCAAAAACCGTTTTATGTGTTACACAAGAAATACGAAGTGCTACAGTTGCGCACTCATTTCGTGCCACGGGTCGCGTTGCCAGTCTAATTGTCTGTCAACCTGAAGCCCAGCAAGGTTTTAAGCATTGCCCACATTAGTTAATTATGCGCCCATTAAGTCACCCAATGAATGAGCCCAGTTCGAGTTGAAGTCGTGTGTTGGTGACTCGCTGAATTGATGATGAGCTGCTGAATTGGTGAGTGTGTCAGCAGTGGCTGCTTCAAGTTGGCGTTGGATCATTGAGAAACACTTCGTACGCAGAGGCTTTGGGGCAGAGCCCCGAAGAAACAATTGTCTGCGTGTGCTTTATGCGCTCCCCCCGAAAAGAAAAAACAACAACTTGGTTTTCATTTATTAGATTTCTTTATTGCGAGTGTCTGACTTTTGCTCAGACACAAGCCACACCTCCTCCTCTTACGTCTTGCTCTCCTCTTTCGCATCTATCAGATCTCAATTGTGTTTCATTGTCTTTGCATACCCAGCGAAAAGTAACAAAGGGAGTTAATGTAACTTGAAGTTACTGTTTGCTATGATTTAATTTACTTAAAATATATATTGTTTTTAATTGAATTTTGAAAAATCAATAAATGCACATAAAAAAAGGATTTAGGAGACCAAAGAATGTATGAACAGCTTTAAATGTAAGTTTAGTAGGGTTTTATTAACTCAAAGTGTATAAGGCTTATAATTTAATATATAAAATTCAATAATGTATAATAATTTAAAATAATATCTTTATATTATAAAATGAGTATGCAGAAATATCGTCAAACTTCTCGCTACTTGAATAAGGCAACTTTGCAACAGCTCATAACTCGAATTCGAAATGGTTAATCAACGATATTTTTTGCATATTATCTGTGTGCAAGCATTCATCGATGGTATATTCCAATACTTCAAATATAATATTTTAATTCTATAATAAAAGTAAATATTATATAATATATAATAATTAAAATAATAAAATTCATATTATCAACTCAATAAAGTTGTGAAAACATTAACATAATATTAAAGTTACAGGGTATTCACTTGCCTGGTATTATACTCACATTTGCCTTGCTTTTTTGTCATCTGCTGTTGATGGCATCATTTCAGCAGCTTCTCTCAGTTGCGACTACGTGCATTGAGTGTAGTTTTGAAATGTGCACTGCACTTGTGGGAAGTTGATCAACCAACTGAGCTGCTCCCTCAGTTCGTCGCTTAAGTCTTTCGTTTGAATTGTACCCTGTATTGCCAGCAGCAGCTAAGAGGGGTATGCCACAGGTATAGAGTTGCCATCCTCGAGTATTGATAAATCTTCGAAGTGAATTCAACGAAAATCAGAGTCAAAATTCAATAGGGCATCAAACAACTTATCAGAAGTGCTTAAAACAATCTTTGCGTTCTCTCTGCAATATTTAATTATTCATTCATTTGTGTTAATTGAATGCGTGCTATGCTGCACATACTGTCGATTTTCTGTATGGCAGACATAATGGCAGCATTTGCTTAAGCGTTGGCGTCGATGTTGTTGTTGTAGTTATTGTTAGTGTTATTGTTATTGCTAATGCTATTGATGTTGTTGATGTTGTTGCTGCTCTTGTGTTTGCCTTTGGCTGCTGAACGTTGCATCAATTGTACAACTAATAAAAATGAGAATTAATTTCCAAAAGATGCTAATGATTGATTGCGTTTGAATTTTATTCTCTGTTTTGGCAAATGTCAAAAAGCGTTGCGTAAATTTGTTGCCAACATTGTTTTCGTTTTCGTTGTTGTTGTTGTTGCTTTTAATTTGCTTTGCATTTTTTTGGGGCGCAGCAATGCAGCGTGGGGAGTTTTGGCCATGCATTCGAGTTGGGAAACATTTGACAGTTTGATTGAATGCAAATTAAATAATTTGAGTCATCAGAACTCTTTAGGAGTTAATTATTTTCCAAAAAAAGGTGCACAGCTTTAGGTTCTTAATGGATAATTTACAGATTTAAATTTAATTGATTTCGTCTGCAATTTCATTTTTGATTTATTTCAAAATAACAAATTTAAGTGTTATAAGATTTTTATATCCGCTACTCATAAGGTGGAAGGGTGTTATAACTTTGTGATTATTTGGGTGACAATCTGGTATGTTTAGTAGTATATTTTTAATGTATTACTAACATATATTGTTTCAGTATATTTTAATATACTTATTTGGTATATTTTTAGAGTATGGTATCTCCCAGTCGAGTTCCCATGATTATAGCTATCTTATTTTTGTTTATTATTTTTATTTTAGGCATTGAGATTGTGAATTATTAAAGAATCAGTTCGGAATACAAAAAAATACTGGAAAATCAGTTTTTATTTTAAACTATTGAAAAACTATTAAATATTAAGTAATATATATTTGTATTAAAATTTGGATTTAATCTAACTAACTAACTATCTAAGTGAGCTAATACTTAAATTGAAATCCGTCGTATTTCCCCAAGTTTTTATGAGCTAATGGATGGCTGAACTATATTAGGCCAAACCGGAGCAGAGATCAAATGGCATGGAGATGAAATAGATCGTTAAATTTAAGACGCTTCGCAGGCGAGGCAATTGTGAGTGAATTCGCTTCACAGTTCATCAATTTGAATAACGCAAATCCCTTGCCAATGCCGCCTGTCAATCCAATTCCGCAAGACACTTAATCCATTTTTGATGTGCATAACAACACAAATCCGTTGGTTTATGACCTATGCAGAAAGCAGCTCCCCAATAAACCTTGACAAGCATAATTTAGAAAACAAACATTAGCTATGGCGACTGCGATTGCGAAATTAGCCCCAATAAAAGCAACACAAAGAGAAAACACTAAAATCCCAGAAACAGCAACAGAAACTCGAATACTGCAAACTAGAAACTCGAAAAGTTCCCAAAAGGAGAAGCAATTGTCATAAAAAGCAGCGAAATGCCCACCATTTGATGATGATGAGTGCTTCCCATAAAGATCAGAATTTTATAGTCAGCTTTGCATATCAACCCGATCATTTCTGGGAAAGCTCCACAGACGCATCAGCATCTACAACGACATCAGCATCAACATCAGCATCAACATCGACTCCATCACCATTTGGCACCAGTTTGTCTGCCAACGCGCAGACGCAGCGAAACGACGACTACACAGAAAAAGTCATGACAACGTACGATGATTGATGGCCAATAGCGACTCATAACGGTCTCGCTTTTGTCTGCAGCGAGCCAAAGTTGTACACGTCTTGCTTAAACGAAACGAATCACACACTGCACATCAGACACATCAATCATACGCCCCCGCAGCCGCAGTGACACGAGCCAAGCACCTCGCTGTTCAATGCCCTTAACTGCAGCCAACTCAGGGCTGCAGCTGCCTCGCTAGAAAGTTTCGTGGAATTCGTGGAAAAATTAGAAACAATTTCCCCGAATTGCGAGGGCGGCTTCAAAAAGTCAAAGTTTCCTAATAGAATAATTGTGTAATAATCAAATTTAAATGTGGATACATAATAAGATGCTTATTCTTAATGATTTTTAAATCCAATGATTGATTATGGGAAAAATTATTAAAATGTAATCTTCAAATTAAAGTTCACACAGTGAAGAAATAGTATGAAGGCAAAAAAATGCTTCTCTGAAATAATAAAACTATTATTAACAGCTTAATTATGAGGTCTTAGTAAACATTTTCCAGTTTAAAAATTCGTATAGTTTGATCTTTCCTTGTTTATTAGTAAGTTAATTTTTTTAAATAGAATATTCTAAATTATCCTGTACTCATTTTATATCAAATTATCTGTCCAATGAAAAATTTTGGTATATAAAATGAAAAAAAAAAACACATTTTAAAACCTAATCTTCTTAATTGGTTTCAGCAATAGATACAAAGTATGCAAAACTAAAAAAAAAATACTTTTCAGTTTATTTTAATTATTATTTCCACCTAACAATACAAAATACAATACTTGAAATGCCTTATTTGAAAGTTTACAGAATGCAGAAACAATTCTCTCAAGAAAAGTCAAAGTTCTTTTTCATCTTCAGCTAAGTTAGTATTTAAATGCCTTTGCATTTAGGTTGGATTAGCAGACTTACAGAATATTAAGTATACGCCACATATAACCAAAATCGATTTCAGCCGTGCTTGTTGCCAAGCGATCGCTATTCATTTTATTTGCCTAATTTATGTGCTTTAATTTGTCAAATCGGCTTGTTCAGTTGCCAGTTTTATCGCAGTTGGCTTAATGTCAATTACCTAGTTCTGACCATATAAAGCCGAGACGCTTTGTGATGGGACCGAAGTTGCTGCCAAATTGTTACTGACTGTAAATCAACATCAAAATCAATTTGTGCACCGACCTAAGCGATTAAACAATCGTTCATTGTCATTAATGCTCTAATTTCCAAGTCTTTTTGCAATTCAATTGCAAATTGATGTCTTAACCTTTAATTTCTGCATAAAATACAGTTGAGCTGCACTCAAAGAAAAAACGGGCCACAATTAACATTCACCTTGACCACAAATCTTGCCCAAGTGGACTTGACTTGAAGTCTAGTTAACCTTTTTTTTTTTCTTTGTTGGTCTTTTTGTTTGTCGCTTTTGTTCGCAATGGTTTTCTCGGTATTCGTGTTAAGGGTGCCGCCGTTTAAACACACATATTTATGACACTGTTATTTCTTTCTTGTCTCGTTTATTTTGGGAATGCTGCAAACTTGTTTTAATTAAGTTGCCGCCTGCGCTTTTACGACTGCAATTGACAAACTATAAGATCATTAGCAAATAAAACGCACAATTGGCTCTTCAGTCTTGAACATCAATGGATCTCTTTGTGCTGGGCCACTGAAATCAATGTCTTTTCATGCTTTTGTTTGCTGGAAACGCATAAAATCATTATGAAGACTCCTGGCGCCGTCATAAGTATTAATAATATCTTCCACTTTGGCAATTAATTGCTTAACTTTTGCAATTTAATTGCAGCTACCAATCATATTGAATAAAATAAATAGCTTTAGTTATTAGTTATGAGTATCTAATATTTTTTATACCCGCTACTCATTAGGTAGAAGGGTATTTTGAACTTTTTGACGGCAGGAAATGTAGAAGGAGTCACCTCCGACCGCATAAAGTATATATTATATATTCTTGATCAGTGTCAACAACTAAAAATGTGGTATTTTCTGACCTCTATGATATACCAAATATGCATTTCCGCATACTTTAGTATCTTAGTGGTATATTATTTGGTATATTTTAATAATAATACTGTACTGTGCTATATTCTGACCTATATGATATACCAAATATGCATTTCGGTATGCTTTAGTAGTATCTTTGCGGTATATTATTTGGTATATTTTAATAATAATACTGTACTATTTTCGTTTGTTCAAAATGGTATACCAAATATGACTTTCAGTATATTTTAGTATTTTGTGTATTTTAAGAATAATACCACACTATTTTGCCTTCATTTAAATTTGTATATTTTACGAATAATATCGCACTGTTTAACTACTATTATTCAAAATGGATAGCGGGTATCTCATAGTCGAGCTCACTCGACCGTAGCTTTCCTCCTTCTTTAATGCTTCAATTGAAGTTTCTTAGAGTAGCCATAGCTAAGTACACAGACGGAACTTTAAATTCTGCATGCTCATCTCATTAATCAGCCAATTCGCGTGTTAATTTAAGTTGTACAATTAAGAAAGAACGTTTGTTTTTATAAGATTTGCTACTCTTAATACAAACCAGACAAAAGATGGATCAACATAGAGCTGTTCCAACTGAGAATTCTTTTTCGAGTCTGATTCACACTCCTTCGCTTCATCAAGAGTCAGGAAACACTTTACTATAAATGTTTCCTAGTATCGAATGCAAGAAACATCTTCAATGTATTTCTAATTAATCAATTAATAAACTATTAATTTGTATGCGATACTCGCCGTGTGTTTTATTATTGTTTATTTTATGCGTACAAACAATTTGCATTGTCTTCATTAATTTCATTTTTTTTTTCTTATACACTTTGTAATGTTATTTTGTGCAAATCACGCAGCAGCAACACCTTCAGCCTGGCCAACTATGACGGGATTCAGATTGAGATTCAGGCTCAGATTCAGATTCAGATTCAGATTGGGGGATTGAGAGTCAGCTTTTGGGCTACCAAGCCAAGCGAAGTCGTTTGGCTGTCGCTTTAAAAACACATTTATTTGCATGATTTGACAGTTCTTTAAGGCGATTGACTTGCCGCGCCGCAGCTCGTAAAAAACGGGTCGTAAAAAAGAATATAATAGCCAGCAAAATTCAAAACACAGCAGAGCCGATGTTATTTAGCCAACATTTGAATTGTTTAAAAAAATATTAAGTAATAATTATTGTACATGCCGCGCAAGCCAAAGAAGCCAGCTAGAAATCAGAGAACTGAGAACAGAGAACTTCAGGAAGTTGTCTTAAGTTGTTGTGCAATTTTAATTACGATAGATACTCATACTCGTATTTGTATTCGTATTCGTATTCGTTTTTGTACTCGAAGTCGTCCGTAATGAAGTCAGCATTGGCAACAGCGAATTTCTTGACGATTTGCCGACTGCAGACTCTTAAGCATAATTATCTTATCGTGTGACTTCATTAAGCGCCCGTAGACTTCAATCAAGCGCTGAGTGCCACAACGACATCATCAGAGGCAGCCGCAACCACAGCGGCAGAAGTGTCGAAGTGTCGTCGCCTTTGCCACACCCGCGACACGCGCAGAGCTCTCTGGATAGCTGGAGCTGAGAGCTGGAGTCCCAAACCGGACTCAGCCATCAGAGGCTAAGCTCTGGCAACTGCTTGTACACTTCAAATGATGAATTTCTGCTGCCGATGATGCTGTCGATGATGATGATTGTGATGATGATGGTGCTGGCAAGGGCCTTCAACTTGACACTCTACCGCTCGAGTGTGGCCGGTCACGTTTTTTCATTTAGCTATATAAATACTTGGCTAGCGTCGCAAAGTGCGTGTTTATGTTTTCTTTTTTTTTTTGTTTTTGGTTGCAGGCAACCTTTAGGGCTGATCGACAGTTTGTACTTAAATTGCCAGCTTGACAGATGGCGATGGCGATGGAGATACTTACTTCCTTATGTCTTTGAATCGAGCATTGATTTGTTTGTGTGACTCAAAAGCGCAGATCGTAAATCGACAATAATTGTAAATTACAAAAGTATTGTTCTGCACTCTGAAAGCGTAACTCAATTGTAGTTTTCTTGTTTTGATCAAACTGTGGACAGGACGTGACTGGAAATTGACATATGGAATTAGCTTGTGAGATCTGTTGTTCATCGAGGAATTCTTTATTCAAAAGTCAGTTGAATGATGAATGGATCCACAGATCCACAACACAATCAATGGCCTCTAAAAAGCGATTAATAATTGAATTCATGTCACAAGCAGTTTATCTTCCGCAAGCAGTGTACTGCTTGCAAAACTGATTAGATTATAAAGCCTAATCTTCTCGTCCTGAAATTTTACTGTATTATAACATCTAGCTAATTAAATTTATATGATAATATATATTGAGCACTTAATTCCATTGTAAACCCCGCAAAAAAGTTTACTGAAAATTCAAAATTTGTTCAGAAAACTTACCAACATGTTTTTTTGTTCCATCATTTTTTATTTATTGTAATTAGGCCACATATTTTACAGCAATTCAATATCAAAAGTTCACGTGAGTATATGTTAGTAAGTTTTCTGAATTCAGTGCTTCGTGAACATAACTTTAAAGAATTTAATAATTGTTTATGCAAATAAGCTTTCAATATATAAAAATATTTACTTATACGTAGTGAAACTTCCTCTAGCTCACACCTGCTTTCAAGCGGACACTTTTTGTACGTCGTTTATTTTGCTGTATTTTTCAATAACACTTATTACTTATTGAGCCAACACCCATGTGCGTGCGAGTCCGGCAAATAGAAATTTCTATTAATTTAAAAATATCAATCAACATAGACAAAGGAGAGTAGAATATTCCAACTTTAGAACATGCAATTGAAATAATTATATTTCATATTAAAAGAGAATCATTGCTTAAAAGTGAAAGAAATATTGACGCAATTACTGTGCCTGTTGATTGGAACTCATTTGAACTGCATTCGCAACCAAGCAGTGCAACAAGCAGATCACTGCTTCGCATTCGAACATTTTTTTCAACCTATTTAACGAAGTCTGCTCCACACACAACGAAATTGGATATCCACTTAACGAAAGTCAGTTCCAACTCAACGTTACTTTTCCACCAAAGGCAGATGGCGCTAATATAAGAATTTCATAGCTGCTAGCTTTGAGTAAAGCTATGTGCCAAATGCTGACATATTTGGTTTGTGTCTTGGCTGTAAATGAATGTTGGCTTTGCATTTAAATTTATTCAAATTCAACTGAATTTAATTTAGTTGCTATTCCAATTGCGACGTGTACTATTTGTAAATATGTTAATAAATTTCGTGCAGTTTGAAACATCTTGTGAATAGTTTTGTTTTCATCTTTCTTATCAAAATGCTAACAAGCCAAAACTCTGCGATCGCGACCGGTTTTTCATGGCTTTTGTTAACACCCAAAGTGGCAGTCGCAGTCAGCGACAACAGAGACGGTGTCGGAGACGGAGACGGACTCAGGTGTCAATGTACGTGTTGGGCAATTCTAATTAATTAATAAATTAAGAATGACAAATGATTTTCAAATGCCTTAATTAATCATTTTTAACGCACCAGTGAACGTGCGTTGCACGCAGGTGACGCCAAACTCAAGGAAGAGAGTAATAATAAAATTGTTGTAAAAGTAAATAAATGGATTTAAATCTTAGTTGTTCGTAGTTGAAATGAAATGACAACGATTTCTAGGGCAACATACTTACAATGAAACAAAAATGAATCGGTTTAATCCGTTTGGTCAACCGTTTAATTAGCTGACAATGCACACACACAGTTTGCCACACTTTTATATACTTTTGGACAAATGTGATACGTATCTCAATCTCAATTTCGATAGCCATCAAAATTGAACAGAAAATGTCAAATGTGTCTTGTGGAATGCTGCGTAAAAGTGGCGGCTAATCAGAGGCCAAATGAGTGTCGATGATCGATTGCACTCACAATCACACTCACATTCAAAGTCAGAGTCGATAGTTGGCCAGTCAAATACTTCAATCTCAGGTTGACAATTGACACTATTTTACTGTTGAATGTTGATTAATTAGTTTAGTGGGGATTGGTTGAACTCTGAGGCTTGGCCTGACTCCGACTTTGACTGGTTTAAGGCAGCTGGACTGGAGATTAGCGCATCTCGAGTGCCGTTTGCTATTGGATATTTGAATCAGATTCAAATTCAAGTTGAGAGTGCGATTTGGATTGAGATTCAGTTTTAGATTCAGTTTCAGTTTTTCGATACAGCGTGATTGTTGCGTCTGTGGCAACAAAACACAAATATCACGCGTCGGCGAAACGCATTTGATCCGCGATGACTTGCGCCTTGCGATTGGATTGAGTATTGGAGTTGATGTTGTTGTTGTTGGTGTTGCTAGAGTTGGTGTTGGTGTTGCCGATGTTGTTATTGTGTGTGGATGTGGATGATGTGAAATATGCTGACTGTTTGTATCGATCGCCAAACACTTTTTGGAGTAATTTCAATTTCTTAATTCGTTGCGCTAATCTCGTGTTTCTCATGACGATGACGCTGTGATCAATGTCGGAATCTTGCCAGACCTCTGAGAGATGCACTGACTCAGCTTTGGCTTTAGCCTCAGTCTCAGTCCCAACTTCATCTTCAATCTCAGCTCCATATCCATTTCCATTTCCATTTCTCTTTCCAGCTAACTTCTTTTTTGTGCCACATCATGCAAATGGATCGCGTCCTCTGATTGATACGTAAACACGCGCAAAACCCTTTGCTCGCTTTTGAAGATGTGGCTGCTTCTCTTTAAGCCAATCGTCTAATAGAAATGTTTTTTTTTCTTCTTTTATTTTTCTTTTTACCCGTAATCATTAAGTAAGCCAATTGTTTTAATACCCTGTTCTGTGCAATAATCAGTGTCTTTTTGGAGTGCACTTTATTAAATGAGTGGGATATTCTTAGAATATTAGTTTGGCCAGCTTAATTTTTACTAAAATTGTATTCATTATGAACTCCATTCTTACAGAAAAGATGCTATACATAATAGCAGAACTCATTGGAAAACTGCTATTTTTGTAAATTTAATTTTAATTATACAATTTACTTATTGCTTAAACAGACAGATTGTAAATAAGAGAAGAGAAAACCAAAATAAATAAAATATCTTAAATGTGTGTCTGAAAGAGTTAAATTATTGTATTACACTTTTTATGTTGAGTATTATAAGATATATAACTTTTATATTATTTATTTATTTTAAATTATATAAAATGTGGATAAAAGGTAGTATTCCTAAAGTATCAATTAATATCAAAAATGTTGAGTGCATAATTACGTTTGAAGAAGCGCCATACAACATTCCTGAAATATTTCATTGACTTTAATAAAAAATAACATTTATTTGTTAACATTTAAGAGTGTTTTAAAATCTGTCTGTTTTAATCATATTAAATGCATAATTTATTTTATATTCCTTCACTGCTATACAAAAACTATTTCTAATATTTAGTAAAACTCAGTATATTATGTATATGTTTTATGTAATTCTGTGGCGAAAATATTGCAAGCGATTCACTATTTAAAGTGACGAAAATATGAGAATAACCTTTACTTATTTTTAAAGTTTACGTTAAAGAATTTCTTAAAAACATGACCATTGATTTTGACATCTAAATAAAATAATTGTAAAGATAGGTCTGTTATTTATTAATTTATTTTATGAGAAATGTTTCACATACCAGCTAAAAATTATGAAAAACTATTGAAAGACTATAGTCACAAAGTCTATATCGACATTAATTCAATTTTTCAGCTGCTAAATTTGTTCATAATTATAAAAACTTAATAATATGTAATTAAGAATGAGTTGAAGTTTGATATTTTGCAGCGTATTTTAGTGTCGTTCCTTATTATTTTGATTTGATGTGTTTGTTGTTGTGTTGAAATATGTGAGACTTTCGATTCTTTTCTATTTCTTTTTTTTTTGCTGTTGCCTTGTCGAATGCCTTTTTGTGTCTAAGTCCTTCCGTTGCCTTTATCAATAAGGCTGTGAGATAAACTTGGACAGGGAGTGACTTCACTTCCTTTACTTGGCAGCTGTTTTGCATAAATGACAACCACACTCACACTCACATACACACACTCCCATACACACACACATGAACACATGCACAGACAATCAAATGTTGTCGTCGCGAGGTGCGGAATGAGGTGAATAAGGCAAGAGAGGAGAGGGAAGAGTTGCCAACCACACGAGGAGGCGTCGCGTCGCGTCGTTTCGTCTATGCCCGCCTCCCGCCTCCGCCCCCAAATCCAGTGTGTGTGAGTTTGTGGGCGTGGGCGTTGCTCTGCATATTCTTTAGCTACTGTTGCTGCTGCTGTTGCTGTTGCTATTGCTATTGCTGTGGCCTCTTACTCTTACAATCTTCGTTGTTGTTGTTGTTGTTGCGTTAGCTGCGTATTTGGCGCTTCCCCTTTTTGCATACATGAATACGTAATTGAATTTTGCGGCGTGTTGTCAATTTTGTTTTTCCCGCCTGCATTTCAGTTTTCAGTTTCTTCTCTTCTTTTTTCTATACACATTTCCCTCCATTTTTACATTTTTTGCTGTTGCTGTTGCTGTTGTCGATGCTGTTGCGCTTTTTCTACGACTTTGTTGCGCATTTGCCTTCACATCCACTTAATTGTAATATTTTTGCACATACTTCAGCCAGACTTGAGGGAAAATGGCTTTTTTTCTTCGGTCCTTGGCTGAAGGATACTGACTTGTTGCTTCAGGATATATTTCCATATCCGGAGTGCAGGATGAGCAGAGTGTGTTCTCACATACAATTAGGTTTAAATTTATGCAAATAAATAATTAAGAAAATGTATATTGTTTATTAATTATTAAATAGAATTCGGATACACTAAAAACCGAAAATTTAATAATTTATTTAAAATATTTTTGGATTTTTAATTCACAATACAATAAATTCATTTCCTGCGAATTTGAGTAAGAAATTTAAATTCACAATTGATAATTTCACTTTTAATTTTACAGACAAATAGCAATGTAAAATGTTTGCATACATATATATTATAAAAAAAGCAAGAATTAAAATGAAATTTGAAGTTCATATTTTTAAAAAAAATTACTTAAAACTTTCAATGTTTTAGCAGATAAATTAAAATGAAAAGTATTCACATATTATATATGAAAATACTCTTAACTATTAAAGCTAATAATTGAAGCAGTTAATTATTAATTTAAATAAATAACTTAAATAAATTTAAGTTATCTTTAAAGGTTTGCCAATTGTTTCGGAATTCCCATACTTCGTTTATTGCAATGCATTTGGAAATTCAAGGATTACTAGCTTTATTTGCTTGTCACTTAACTTAATTGCATTGGCGCTGAGGAACTGAAATGATAGTAGTGAGAAATAGAGCGAGAGAAAGAGAGAGAGAGAGAGAGAGAGAGAAAAAGAGAGAGAGAGGGAGAAAGGGTAACAAAGCGAAAAAGGCAACTGCAGTTCACTAAGAAGCGGATTGCAAAAACTGACAACGCATGTGAATCTAATGCAGTCGGCATAATAATTATCTGCAGCATCAGTTGGGCTCGAGAGTAGTTTAATGAGTTTAATGACTTTGAGATACCCGCTATCCATTTTGAAAAGGAGAATAGCAAAACAGTGCTGTATTATTTTTCAAATAATATACCACAAAAAATACTTAAATAAACCGAAGGTTATATTTGGTATATAGATATATAAACATAACGGATTGTTAGCCAAAGCAGCTAAGATTTTTTATATATCTCAAATAACTTCTTCAAAATTTTCTGTAGTTATAATTGTACCTACTTAAAGCTGCGTGGTAAACTTTTTAAACAAACTTGATCTGCGTGTAAAATTAAGGAAATAGTACCCTTCTACCCTATGGATATACGGGTATTAAAATATTTTGCAAATATATTCTGCTTAAAAATTATTGAAGTACTTAACATATTTCTTATATTTTCAAAGTATTTAGTAAATATATTTATTTAGCACGCTATTTTACTTAGTAAGTAATTATTATTTAATTTATTTTCTTACATTTATTATTTACAATAATAAAGTTTTTATAGACTACCAACATTTTCACAAAATGTACTTTATTGACGTTTAATGTAATATTTAATGGACTTAAGTATATAAATAAAACATGAATTGTTAATAAAAATTAATATCAACCCTCGTAGAAGCAAATTCCATGCCAATCCACCCACCTAGCTGTGTCTGTGACATGAAATTGAAATTAAATTGAAGAAATATTTTTAACAGCAGCCACC
This sequence comes from Drosophila nasuta, assembly GCF_023558535.2. Taxonomy (NCBI): domain Eukaryota; kingdom Metazoa; phylum Arthropoda; class Insecta; order Diptera; family Drosophilidae; genus Drosophila; species Drosophila nasuta. Next base: position 4,858,348 of record NC_083455.1, on the reverse strand, counting down.
ACAGCAACAACAAGAACAACAACAACAGCAACAGCAAGAACAAAAAAGCCCAACTCGAAACGACGTGCTTGGTGTGTTTAATTATATAGGATGATATTCAAAAACGAAAAAAAGAGGGGAAAAAGTGAGATGAGTAAAAATACCGATTTTTATATGCGATGGCCGTTTAATAAAATCAGAAATTAGCGGCGCATATGTGAGAGTCGAGGTCGGAGTCGGAGTCTGAGACAGCGACTGGAGTAGACAGTGAGACGACGCAAATCATCTGAGAGGGAGATGAGATTGAGGAATGAATCGACTTATCGCCAGCATTTATCGCTGCCAAGCTGCAGAGAGATGTCTAACACGCGATAAGCCGTGAGCGGTGTTTAAGAGTCCATTTAATTGCAGGCCAGGAATCGTAATGGGCCTGGGAATGGGTTGGGCATAGTAATAGACAGCAGAATGGAGACGCAGATGGAGATGGAGGGGGAGAATGGGTATGTGGTGTGCACTGTGCCCTGCACTTTCGATGATTATGATTGCACTAAGATTGAAGTTGCAGCGTTGATTGCTAGTGCAATTAGAGCGATGTTTGGTCCGTACCACGCATCATCACTCACCATTTTTTAACACTTTTTTTTTCCTTTTTTTTTGGTTAGATTTCAGTTGCAAGTGAACTGGCTCCTAACTTGGTCCGGTGGCTTAATGGGAGTTCATCAATCAGTTTGGCAGCGTTAACCATTACAGAGAACTATTTTCCATGCCGTGTCATATTTCTCAACTTCAACTCCGACTCCGTCTCAGACTCTCAACTAAAGGCAAGGCGTCATTATTTCAACATTTACTTGCCTCATTTATCAGCATTTCTTCTCTTTGCATTTTGCCGTCGCCATCTTCCTGCCATCTCGCTCACTCATTGTATACTCCGGTCTCTCTCTCTCTCTCTTTGTCTCTTTATCACCATTTTTCAAACAAAATCTCGCGCCCACATTCTTTGATTGAGGGAGCTGACTCTATTACAAGTCGCAGTCCCAAACCCATTTCTTCTATTTCTTGACGTGTTTATTATAGATACGAATATGTACTTTGCTGGGATTTTGTAATTTAGACATTCATCTAGCTGCCTGGAGCATATTTTTTAATGTTTTTGTTGGTCTAAAAATAAGTAACTATAAATAACAAAGTCAATTGTTAAAGTATGTAATTATACAACTGAGTTTTATATTTTTATTTCCAATAATTTCAGTATAAAATACTTAATTTATTTTTTCATTTATATTAATTGTAACTTAATTATGAATCTTTCAATCTATTAACTTTTAATTTATACAAAATTCTAATAAATAAATAAGTAGGAAAGAAAATACACCCTACCCATTTTTCATAAAACCATATTTTACAAATATACCTCCAAAATATACTAAAGAAAGTATTCGGTATATCGATATTACACTTTATTCCAAATATACCATAGAGTACAAATTATACCATATCGTCTGCCAAAGCATCTAAGAACCGATTGCAGTAGCTGTTTTTTGCAATGGAAGAGAATTTCTTAAAACACTTCGACAACTTTTATCCGATCGGAACTATAAGATTCATTAACACTGTAGAATTTATATTATATTTATATTTACTTTATACTTTTCACAATATACTAGATATTCTACCCTTTGGGTAGTGGGTATAGAAATCGAATAATGCTATATAGTTTATCTGGGCTGCACATCTTTTATTATCTAATAATTCAATTTAAAAATCTAACTTATTTCTTTTTAATAGCTTTGCCTGTTATGGCCTTTGACGCTTATCCTGAAATATTAGCTTAGTCTTATTCTATCCGAAACGACTTTTTGCAAAGTACTTTCACAGCTGTCAATAATATGGAAAGTATTCAACTTGCATAAGCAAAAAAAAAAACCAAAAATCACGATAAATTCTTGCTAAAAAACGGCCACTAATACTCAAAGATTTAGCGCTAAATTGAATCTGACAGTAAAATCAAGTGAAATATCGATGAGAGGCTTTTGGAGGTCATTTGGCGGCATTAGCTTCCGTTGAGCCGCTCAAATTACCGCACGTAGCTCCTCCTTCAGTTGTGTAAGCTACTTCCGATAGCCTGCTTCTTCCCCTTGGCCGATTCATGCCGTAAAAAAATGACAAGTGCACACGAACAGAAAAAGTAAATAAAAAATCAGCAAAGGGTGCATAAATTTAACAAAATGTATCGCAATTGTTTCTAACCTAGGGTAAAGACAGAGCAACCCCAGACAAGGGGCGAACTATGTTAAACGTCGAAGGGTGGCAACTCGGATTTGTGCTTGGGATTCGGTTTGGGTTTTGGTTTCGGTTTCGGTTACTCTGGGATATTTGGGTTCAGTACTTACCACTCGACAAGTGTGGGAGATGGGAGATGGTTGATGGGTGCGTGGGTCGTTCTACAACTCAGCTTAACCATGTGTTTATGGGTTTGACTTTTCATTTGATTTAATTTGCCATGGTCGAGGGGAGCGAGAAAGAGAATTCTGGCCCCCTGATTAACTGTTAACTTTTATCACGCTCATCAGAAACAATAAAATCAAATAAAGATTTTTTTACGCTCGCTTTGATTTATGCTCAATCAGCCAAAATTGAGGATAAGATGCAAGTGGAAATATAAAAATCCTGCTGGGTAAATAGTTGCATTTTTTAATAAATACTATACGAAATAAACGCTTATGATATGAAGAAAGTAGAAATGCAATTTAATAGCTGAAAATAAACAAAATTAAGACGACGAAGAGAAACTCTTTCTTAGGACTAGAGTGAAAAGTAATTTCACTGAACTCAGTACTCATAATAAAGTGACGCCTACATTTTAGGTCGTCGTTATTAGCATGAATCAGGTTGCAGTCTAGGCCGCAACCTGCTAAGCTAAGCTAAGCTATAATTTGCAATCTGTTGCCAATAGGTTTGTGTGGTTGCATATGTCTGATAAATGTCAGGGGTACAAAAAAAAATAAAAAGGGAGCTGTTGCAAAACCGCAAAACCTTTTTGCCTGCTGGGCCAATTCATTTGTGTATAATTTGCGGTTGACTGCCAAGCACTTGTCGGATGCCAAAGGATCAGAGAAACGATACCGATTTTGATTTAAAAGTCTAGGAGAAGGTATATTGCATTGTCATTGCAAATATGATTTGATGACTGCCACCGTTTGCAGCTTGTGGTCTAGACCCGAGACTCTAGAGACTCGGCCAGATGCTTTTAGTCATTCAGCCTTTCAGTTTTGGGTTTTACGTTTTAATTTTGGGATACATTTGCCATGCGGTTTCTTCGTCTTCGCATTCGCATTCGTATTCGTATTCACATTCGCAATTCACATTCGAATTGACTTTCGTGCCAATCACGTTAATAACTGTGTCACTGGCGTAGTAGCACAGCCAAAGCGTCACTAAGCTGCTAACCGAAAGAATTGGCCAAACAAAGCTAAAGACCTTGAAAGATGTCAGACAGACCAAAGCAAAACCCAGCCCCAGCCAATTAGAGCGCAAACAGAACTTCAAAGTATTTGACTTACTTTCTCCAAGCAATCGAACAATGACAAGTATTTGTCGGAGTCTCATATTTTTTCCTTCTTTTTTTTTGGCAACTTAATTTGTGATTATTTTGCCAGCCAGCCGTTACGCTCGTGTTTCGCTCACCTAAGCGGCTTACGAATAGTTGTCCGACTGTCGGATAGTTGGATAGTTGGACTGCTGGACAATTGGACATGGGACCGACGACCGCATGGCGGCTTTAATTAACAGCTCATCAAGATGAAGTTGTTCAACATTAATTACACACTCGTACACCAAGTGGCGGCGGCAACAGCAACAGCAATAACAACGGCAACAGCAACGGCAACGGTAGTGCCACGGCCCCACACTCACATCAAAATGCCATTTTGGAGTTGAGGTAAACAACGACAACAGCAACAGCAACAAAAAAGTCCAATCAATGCGCAGATGAGACTTGGGCATGCGAATCATCTATCCATCCATTCAAATCATAGCGCAAAACGAAAGACTTAGGCAACAAACTTGATCGGTCTGTCGGCTTGTATCCATCTGACTCTGTGCATGTGCGAGTGTGAGTGTGTGAATCAGCTTGAGAGCAGCTCAAGTGCTTGGGAGAGAGAGAGCCCTGCCACTGATGCTTCGCAGTTAAATTTGTTTTGAAATTACCCAATTGATGGGGTAACTCAAGTTATCACTGGCCCGCAGTAAAATCGCTAGGGTCAATAAAATTTAGTGACTCCGTTTCGAATTCGTTTTCCAAATTAAAGAAGATGAATTCCTATTGCATATTGTTAATTAATTCTTATTTATTGTAAAACACTGATAATAAGGTTTCTATATATTATTAATAGAGATTTATAATAAGTAATATGTACAGCAGAGTAATAGTTAAAGCTACATTCACATTATTACAATTAAATTCTTTGAAAATTACTATATTACTATATACAAAAAAATTGCATTAAAGGACTTTTTAACTTTACCTGCATATTAAAAGTATTTCAACTTCATAACCTTTCAATGCTAAGAAATAAAATATGAGGTAGTATATAAAAATATAATTTAATTGTAAAAATTTTGTCAAAATTGTATGAGTAAATTGTATTTAGAAATGTTTTACGTTTAATTTATTTAAACAAATTTTTCCTAAATTATTTGACTTACAATTTATTTGTCATTTACTCTTATTCAATTTCATTTATATTCTTTATTGCTTATTGCAAATTATCCCGTTCTGCATGATTCTCACTTGTTAACCGTACTCTGGTTATCTGATAATCTGAGTGCAACATTTACATTTTACTAACCGCCCTCGCAAGCACTTGTGTTGTTTTTCTCACACACACGCACACCTACACCTACACAAATAACACATCAACGATGTGTAAATCGATTCATCGTTTGATCGCATTGCCGCTGCCTCGTTGATGCTGCTTCTGCTGCTGCTGTCGATGCTGTTGCCGTTGCTGTTGCTGTTGCTGTAGCTGATGATGATGATGATTTGGTGATTTTCTTTATTATTATTACTGTTTTTAACCAACTTCTTATTACAACGAGTTGTATGTGTGTATTTTTTTTTCTCTCGCACACGCTGGCGAACAGTCGAGAGGTGTTGAAGACTTGGCGGTGCCAGATAAAAGGCGCTACAGAAATTACTTTCTGTTCCTCTCGCCCCGCGCAGCCGAAGAAACGAATATATAAAATACCAAAAGAAAAAAAACAGGCCAACAACTCACTCAGACCTGGCGTCTTGATAACTATGACTCTGAGCAATATTTAAAAAGAAAAACATGTAGTAAACTACCGTACGATGTGAAAAAGAGAGGTGAGAATAAGAAAAGAGATCAGCAGAGAGAAATAGATAGATATAAAGATGAAAAAAGTAGGCAGTAAGGCGTTAATTGCTCATTATTGGGCACACTTCATGTCACAGACAGCGAAACGCTGTAGATGCAGATACGTAGTTGCAACCTCGGGGCAGAGTGGGACACGTTGCTGCTGATTGAGCTGTCCATGAGGTTGGAGGCGATGACGCACTCTCTGTTCCAGTCACCAGTTGTCAGTCCCCATTCCACACACACAAAACACACAATCCGAAGTCCACACAAGTTCCAGTCAGCCGTGCACTTGAAGCCAAGTGCTAAATTACATAGTTTTTCAAGTGGAAAAACTCAAGAAATTAAGTTTAGAGGCTGCTGCTGCTGTTGCTGCTGCTGCTGCTCGTTGGGTGCTGCCGCTGCTGTTGTTAATTGTAGGTTGGAGCTGTTATTGCTGTTGTTGTTGCTGCATTTTGAATGGACAGCACGTCCGGCTGTGGCCACAGTCCTCCTCTGGTCCGCTGCTGCTGCTGTTGCTGCTCTGACTATGCGCAGCTGCGGCGGTGAAAAATCTAAGCCCAAATGACGCCGCTGACGCTGACGCTGACTTGAGTTTGACTTTAATTGCTCTTGACAGTCATCACTGTCAGCCAGTGTGGATGGCGGCCAGCGACTAGCGGCTGTCGACTGTCGACCGTCGGATGAGTGGCATGGAAATGGAATGCGCCGCCGCCGTTTGCCAATCTCGCTGCTCCAATCAACATGCGCTTGTCCGCACCCAGGCCCAAGTCCAAGCCCAAGCCCAAGCCATTGCCAGACTCACTGGCTGACTGGCTGACTGGTCGGCTGCTTGCCTCTTGCCTAATATGGACGCCATTTTGCAGCGTCATTTGCGTTAATGGCGGCAACATCGTCGAAGCCGTCGACGTGGATTTTGCGCTGTTTCGTTTCGCTGGCTCTGTGGCTTTGGAGCTCTACCAGGCATATAATTCAAAGAACATTATTTTGTATCTAGTAAATGTATGAGACTCAAGATACTTTCCAATTTATGTTGTTGTGTATTAGATACATTTTGTATTCGCTGAATAAATATATATTTTTTATTCTAAACAACGGTTTTTAAAATTAAGTGTAAAATTAAATAGGCATAGAATAAAATATATGTAGATTTTAAACAACTAATAGTTTTAAAAAGAATAGGAATAGGAAAAGAAGTTAAATCTGTGTTTTTAGTAACAAGTATTTTGATATTGCGTCCATTCTACTAATTAACTATAATTAATTGTTCGTAGATTAATAATGAAGTATTTAATACAATTTAATAATAAATTTAGTGATGTATTTTATATATGCTTCCATTGATCTGAAATAAAATATAATTTGATACAATCGAGGAATATTAAATGTATAAATATTTATCTTAAATAATTAGAAAAAAATTACTAATTCAATTTTATGAAAGTATTTTGAATTGTTTAGAAAGGTGTTTTTAATCTACTAATCAATATTTATAGTTAGAAGTTATTTAAAAAATTCGTTATGGCAACAAACGCCGAACGCAATTGGGTCTTAGTTGTTTTGAATATACTATATAATTGTAGCAAATATAGCATTCGGTATATTTTTGAATTTCAGTTTGAATTTGAATTTTCAGTATTTTTTGTGGTATATTATTACGGTATGTTCTAAAAATAATACCGCACTGATTTGCTTTATTCAAAATGGGTAGCTGTAGTTTTCTAACGTGTTCTCATTTAATAAGGAAAGTTTCAGTCTTAGATTAATTAATATGAAATATAATATGCTAGATTTCCTTGCAAAAAAAGTTTATTTTAATAGCATACAATCAAAGTTATATTTGCATTTCGCCAATCTAAAATATTGATAAAAACATAAAATAAGAAGAAATGATTTATACGATTTCATTAAGGTCCATGAATACAAAAGCTGCAAGTGTGATCAGTGATAAAGTGATCGGAGGTCGAAAACCCACACATTGGGGATACCTGAAACAGTTAGCAGGCATCAATAGAGCTCGTTAAATATAAAGCGCTACCTCTGGTCGAGAGCTTGAAGAGACCAATAAGCCAATTTGGACAATTGACGATGACAGATAGCAGTAGATTAAGTTAATTGATCCCAAGCCGAAACTAATAAATACATATTATTAGTAAACCATCTGTCCAAAATCACCAGAGGCAATCTAAAACGGGTCTTCCGAATGCCAAAAACCAAAGCCCAAAAAAATACCAATACAAATACTATTTAAATCCCAACTGATTGGAAGCAATGACGCATGACTTTTTGGCGAAAATTCAAAACGATTTGGGTTTTCGGACAAATCAGAAGCGAGCGAAATATTTCGCATTTGGCAAACATACAAATTTCTTAAAACCTTTAAATTTATTTAATGTCTGCAAATTTGTCAACGCGTTTTACGATAATAATAGAAATGCTATTAGTGTCGTTTTTTGTGTCCGTGCCACAAACTATTATTGCTAATTTCGAACACAAAAAATGAAATTAATATTGAAAGGGTTTATTTATGCGAATTCCTGCTGGAGCTCGTTAATTGTACAATTCTCAAGCGTAAATTATTAATTTTTATAATTTTTCGAAAATTTATGCAGGTTTTTTTTTGCGTGTGATTTATGTTTGTAAATATGTGTGTGATTCACAAACCGTTACAGTTTTTTGATGACATGCATGACAAAAATAATATTTTTTGCCATATGTTATGCGTAGAGAAAAAGGCAGAAGAATTGTTTTGTTTTGTTTCATATTTTTTGTGTATGTTTGTTTGTAATTAATGTGCGCTCATTTGTTGTCGTTGTTGTTTTACAACTAACCTTAAACAATAAGCTGGCTAAACGAAATAAAAAAAGGAAAAACAAATATTAAACAAGCCTCACTGAACTTGTTCAATAAACCGAAGCGAGCCGAGCCGAAGCGAATCGCCAGCTGGACAGCTGCTAAAAAATTATGATCATTAAAATATGCTTTGATAGTCATCGGACTGTCAGACTGTCAGACTGTCGACCTGCCTGGCTACAAAATATTTTTTGTTTCACTCGCATATATACATATATGTATGTTTATTTGAAAATTAGCATATTAGCAGCATTATCTGGATATGGTCACATTTGTTTTTGTCTAAACTTTAGTGCCGCTGTGTGGCTTTGGCTTTCGGGTGACATTATTAGCACATTAACAGCTCGCGTTGACATGGCGCCATTTAGATCTTGGCTCTAGATGTGGGTGGTTAGATAGATAGAATTCTTGCAGATATTCTAGTAGTAGATAGTAGATAGTAGAATTGTAGAAAAGTGATGAGTTCCATAAATAAAGTATGCTACAGAATACTAATTATAGTATAGCATCATTATGATTTGAACACTTTTGCTATTTGCTAGTTATATAGTAGAATACTCTAGTAGATACTCTACTAATATAGTAGAATTGTAGAAATGTGATTAGAGTATACTATTTTACTTAACAGAGTACTATTTACTAATGATCATTCTGATTTGAACATTTATATTTGGTATTTTATATTTGGTATTTATATAGTATAATACTCTGATAGATACTCTACTTATATAGTAGAAAAGTGATGAATTCCAAAAATAAAGTATGCTATAGAATACTAATTATAGTGTAGCATTATTATGATTTGATTTCGTTATTATATTTGGTATTTATATAGCTGAATACTCTAGTAGTAAAATTGTAGAAATGTGATTAGAGTCTACTATTTTCCTTATCAATATACTAATAATAGTGTAGCATCATTACGATTTGAACACATTCATTTATATTTGGTATTTATAGACATAAGTTATCGAATGGCCTGTCCATTTGTCTGGATTTTAACAGTTTCTTTTCGTTAAATAGATGCAGATCTCTGGGCATGACTTCATTCTGTCTGTCTGTCTGTCTGTCTATTGATAAGGGGAAAGAGAGTGAGAGAACTCAACTGTTGATTACATCTTTAGCACCCAATAAATTCAGCTGCCATTCCAGGGTAGCAAAACTAACAGTGAATAAATGGTATATCATAAGAGCATAACAACAACGAAACAAATCTTTAAAATTCCACAACAAAAATTTCAAACATTAGTCGCTGTCAATTCGAGCATATATATGTATGTATGGTATATAGATTTTGGACAGGGGTTATAGGCGACCCTCTCCTTCTCACCTTGTGCGTCAGTATCAGTGCGTTGAAATTGAAATGCGCATTCGAAATTATTCAAATACGCTAAGTTATGAAGTTATCACGATGGCACTTCGGCTGTCTAGCTGGCTCGCTGTCTGGCTATCTGACTGTCTGTGACAGTCCCTGACAATGGGTATTCCTCCTATCTACATATGCCTATTACAAGCCGTCGGGGGTCAACCGGGGGTAGGAGTGATCAGTTGACTCTACGCGTGTATTCATTTTCAAAAGACATTTGTTTTTGTGCGCTACAGTTTCGTTGACCGACTGCTAAACATTTATTTATGAGGTATTAGGCAGCCTGTGGCGCGACCACTTCATCCACGGACTTCGATCTAAAGTCTTCGAGATATATACATAGTATCTGCCACAGAGATAGAAACAGAAACGAGACCCAAGAGCCAGCCGGTCGGGCTATTTTGACAGCAACAAGTTGGTCAGCAAATATATGGCAAGAGAGACAGTTGCCGGTTCGTTTTGGTACATATTTCATCGATTAATTTGAAAGATGAAGTTATGAACGCTGAAAAGCGTAAATTTGAATATTTGATTGGACCCCGCGTGCTGCTCTGACTGAATCTGAATCTGAATTTCTCATGCACAATCATAAATTTATGGATTGTTTGAATTGCTTTTAAATGTGGCGTGAAACGGGCCGAGTTTGTGACTCGAAAGTGTTAAACTTTGGCTACGTTTCGCCAGCTGCCAATTGGCACTCTCTTCAAGTCGCACAGGGCTACGTGACATGCGCAGGTGTTCCAAACGGAAGCAACCAGTCAAAACTATATACATATATATTTATATGAATATGTGTTAGCTTGTCATACTTACAATATTATATATGAAAATTTTGATTTTTTTGGGTCTCGGTCAAGGCTATAGCCTCCAATTTGGCAATACTGCCAATGGTGTAGTGTAGGGCCTGAGGTAATGTCAGTGACTGACTGTGTCTGTACTTGCTGACTGTCATGTTCAATCACCAAGGATGGATTAACATTATGGTCATCACATGACTCTTACCGACCACGTGCAGCTATCATTCATAAGTGAATGAATGGGGAAGCTTTTCTGTTTAAAGCTCCGTGAAATAAATAGTTAATAAAAGCAGTAGACTTATTGAAATAAGATATCAAAATGAAGCAAAGAGCCACTATTTTAATTCGCTTACTATATAAAGTTTAAGAATATAGTTTTCACAAAAAATATGTAGTTACTAAAAATTTAAAATTAAAATAAACATATCATTTGATAGTTATAGCAATCATTGCATGTTTTATCGTTTAATGAATGTTATAACTGAAAAGCTGTTGTGTATTTATTTGAAATTGTTAATAAGAAAAACAATCGTATTTAAGGAACTTAATTAGTCTAAAAAGCGACAAGTACAATTTTATGGAATTATTAAAGACTATATATAATATTTTATCAATATACCATTCTAAACAATTTTAAGATTTTAATTTCATTTAAAAAATTTTACTTTTAAATTAAGAAAAAACAAATAACAACAAATGATTACTATAAAATGTATTTCAAGTTAATTTAAACTGAACATTTTTAAAAAATATCTTGAAATATGAGTTTTCGATTCTTCGAATATAAGACCACGTTAACTTTGCATAAGAAGCATGTACAAACACTTACTAAATATTTAGCATAAGTTTATAAGGTATAGATTGGTCATTGGATAGACAGTTGAGACTTTCCGTTCAATAAACTGTAAGATAAAGAAATTCACGTTAAATTCAAGACCCATGTTGCATTTTACAGTTGAAAGTCTGTGCGACTGATTAACTATTGACGTATAGCACTGATCTGTTAACTCTGGGCACAATCAATGCACAACATTAAGACATAAATAACTTTTATAGTCACTTTTATGAGTCTTATCAGATTTGGTATTCGTTTTTTTTTTTTTTTTTTTGATTTTGTAGAGGAGATGAACAAATTCTTTTCCAGAGGTGGAAAGTGGTTCCAAAGCGACAACAACTTAATTTTCTCGCCTCGACATCAAAACTTAGCACATTTTATGTGTAAAAATAAATCAATGCCAGTCGTCGTCGTGTCGATCCAATCATGATGAAAGCCACAGCACAGCGCATGGGTCAAAGGCAACAGATCATAGCTCTGGGTCTAACGGTAACAGGCCAAAATACTCGATGAAACAAAGGCACAGAGAAGGAAAGAACAAGAGGAAGAGCAGCAAGAGCGAAGGAGAGAGGGGGGGGAGATTCCAATGGCTTGCTTAATTTAAATTTACAAGAGGTTGCCCCTCAACTTCAACTACTTAACGCAGCCATTACACGATCGGGTTCCATTTCGAAGCGGCGATCGTTTGTGCTGCAACTTCATTACCGCACTCCATGTCCCAAAGTGGAGATGGTCACACTGCCCGCAGTTGGCCTCAACTTCACCTACTACACTTCTACTCAACTCAAGTCAATTCAGCCAGTTGTGGATCCGTTTTTGGCTTCATCGTCAGCATCAGCTTCAGCTTCGTCTTCGGTTTCGTTTCATTTTTCGAGCATTCGTGCACTAATGACACTTTAATAAATCATTCGAAAGGTGAGACATCGAGTGCAAGTTAAAGTTGATGATGGGCTACGAAGCAACTCCATAAAGAGTAGAAGGGAAAAAAACGAAAACAAATCAACCGCAGCAAACCCAAATGAGAAATGTGGTTAACTCCGTCTTCATCTCATGACGGACGTCGAACGAAATAGTTAGCTCTTTCGAATAATACAATTATGGCTAGAATCTGACTCAGCTTGAAACATGTGTGTAAATGAGATATGTAAATTAGTGACATTTATTACTGAGATGTTCTCACTTTTTGACGAACCTAACTCGATGAAATTTGTAGGGAAACATTTCAATACTATGTAGTCGCAATAAACATTTGAATTGAAATACACAATTGTAACGTAAAATTATAATTATATTTCTATGATATATAAATCAAATATTTACAATATCAATATATTTTTCATGTTATAATACTTATGTGTTCCTTAACAAAAGTATACGTGTGATGTAGGCAAAGATGAATTATTAAATGAAACACTTAAATATCATCGCAATTCATGGTATTTTGATTATCTTAAAATTTCCTTGATTAATATATAAAATAAATATATTAAGTCTTTAAATATGTTACGTTATCATTATGTATATTCTTTAAAGAAATGTGTGCTTAGAAAATCAAGCCATAATTTGTCACTTTCGTATCTATTCAATAGGAAATTCGAAAACTAATCTGAAAACTCTCCCGCTGCGTGCAAAAATAATGTAAAAGGCTTTATCACATGTTGTCAGATCTACTAAATTAAGTGAAGCATTTCAGAAAGAGCGTTCCAAACACTCACACACACTCATATACATGTTAAAGATCATGTAGGCAAAGACCACTTATTAACATTTTCTCGTTGACGTCTTATTAATACTTCACACCTTTTTTCCGATTTTAAAATCGATCGTTTTTTTATGAAAATTAGTCAACGCGCGCCGCCGTCGCCGAAAAAGTCTTAAAAGGCAAAGACAAGTAAATATATGTGATGTTGATAAAGCTGACCGAGAACTTAAACCGGACCGCAGAACGGGAACTGTGGCCCCGACATTGGCTCAACACAACTTTCGGGGGCACTAGAGCAGGGATGCGACGTGTTTTTTTTGGTTGTGTGTTGCCTCAATCTCCGAGTCTTCGGTCTTCGGTTTCCGACTCGATCTCTAAGTCTCGATCGATGTCGACTGTGTGGGTTTATTGAATCTTTATGAGTTGTTGTCAGGAGGACGCCGACTCGTTTGTTTCAATATTAATTAGTCAATGTGTGTTGCTGTTCATTATAAATTCGAATAATGGTATAAATACAAATTTCAAATTACGGCAGCCAAGTGCTAACGATGCCTCAGACAAATCGACGGCTCCACTTTAAATATGCATATTTAGAGTAGTACTCATGCATACATCGAGACAAGCTTTAATGTTGAGAATAGTAAACAGAAAGTTGTATCCAATAAAGTTGTTGGTGTGCTAGAAATGTGCGACATTCGCAAAAAAAATACCCATAAATTGCATTATAAATTGCACATAAATTTCTACAAAATATTTTTTTCTTAGAAATTCGACATGTTTATGCCATATAAACACACTTGAGATGATGCTTCATGTTATCCAAAATAACTGTAGATTTTTAATTAATTGTTAATGCCTTTTCTATGAATTTTAAATATCTCAAATATTTCTGCATACATACATAGTATTATTTTTGACTTAACTCAATTTATTTCTTTCCTTAAATTTAATGTTAATGTGTTAATTATCAAAACGTTGCTTGTATAATGTTCATTTATTTATTAAACGGGTAATACTAAATGCTCTTGCGAAATTTGGTTGTGAGCTCAAAACTATTTGAAATATGTTTTCAATTTATGAATATTTTTCATTTGTTAAATTAACATCTTTCTATTAATTTTATACACTCACTTTGTTTTTATCAATGCATTTATCCTTAAGGTATTAGTTGTACAATTTTCATTTATTTATTGAATAGTTAATATTAAATACCTTTGCGAAATGTTGTGGTTGTGTACTCAAGGCTTTCTAAATATTTTTTGAAATGGTTCAAATATTTTTAAATGTTTTTATTTTTTATTTAACTTATTTTATATTTATTTGTATATTATAACTACATTTGTCAATGATTTTCAAATAATTAATATAAAATACTCTTGCGAAATGATTTGTTTTATGTGTTGAACGTTTTCTTGATTGCATCATAAATCAGCTTTATGAGTTAAATTTAACTATGTTAAGTGATTTGGCACATTCGAAGAGGCAGCGTTATGGTCTTTAAATGGCGATGACTGTCGAAATGCTGCGCGGTGCATAAAAAACATTTGTCATATGCGAAGTTTATGAAGGATATGGGCAACCGCAGTCCCCACAGTTTGTTAGTAGGCTCTTCACCCTCGTGTCTCTTTTGCTCTTTGAGTTTATAAAATTACCATGGAAAGTGCTGCATCATGCACATCAGCGGCGTCTAACTGCCTGGCTCGTTAATGTCCTCGTCGTTGTCCTTCCTGTGAGAGTTTCGATTTGCGAGTTGCCTGCTTTGCCTGTTGCAGGCAAGTCCGCCGACTTGCAGTCTGTGCATGTGACTAATGTGAACACCTGAAACGTCACAGGATGCGCACAGGTGCGCATTGACTCTGCCAAGTCCTGGCAACACGAACAGCGGGCTATCGGGCTGTCAGTTGAGTCTTGGCAATATTAACGCCGCCCTGCCAGGATGTCTGAAATGGCAGCGGGACTAAAACTGATCGATATATGGCGATTAATCAGACGACTTTGTCGCTGGGCCTCATGCGGTGCCAAAAGGTGTGAAAGATTTTACGATTCTCTCTGCAGTTTTGCACTTCTGCAGAAATTGCACCCAGGGGAGTTGGGGTGCTGGTGTCCTGAAGTCTCGGAATGCCCGGGATGCAGTTGCTTCGATCACATCGTGTTGTGTGTCCGTGTCCTGGAATACTGTTAGTCAATGCTGTTGTACTGCTGTGGGAAACTGCCAAAGGCTCTCACTTCATGCTGAGAAACCAAGATCTCTATGCGAAAATCTATTCTCATAAAAAATAGTAAAGGTGCTTGGGAAAAAGTCAGCATATATTATACAAATATTTGGAATCATAAAAAATGCGTTGTATTTATAAAGAGAAAGTCAATTAAATACAAAATATTTGTTGCTTCACTTTAACTGCTAAATTATTAAGGATTACATAAAATTTAGATCATCTGAAACCGAGTTCAAATATCAGATTAGTTTAGATAAGAGAAATACTCTTTAGAAACCCGAAAACATTCTCTTGTAGATTATATAGATAAATCAATCGTCGATTTTTTGACAAAATATTCTTTAATTCGCATACTCAGGAGTTTAGATGAATTGTAAAAAGGAGGAGACTGTGAGATAGGAAAATGTATTTATTCTCATTACAAAATAGTGAAATTGCTTGAGAAAGAGTCACTTTATTATCCAAATGCTTGGAGATATATGTATGATACAAAAAGTATTGTATTTATAAACATTAATTATTTTAATTCAGTTTATATTAATATAGATTTTTGAGGATTACATTTAAAATCGTAGATGTTATTTTGACATATTGATTTTATATTCTTTAATTTTAAACAACTAAGAAAGTTACAGTCGAGTGTGCTCGACTGTGCGATGCCCGCTACCCATTTTTAATAAAGGCAAAATGTTGCGGTATCATTAATTTTAAAATATACCAAATATACTAAAAATACTAAACATATACCAAATGGCATATGTGGTATATTGATATAGTACCGCATTCAAAATATACCATAGACGGCACAATATACCAGATTGTCGGCCAAAGCAACTCAGACCCAATTCCACAATTTTTATCTGATCGCAACTAAATTTTCAGGAATCATAACTACTGCAGTAATTATTGTATATAACTCGTAACTCTAGCTTTAAAATTACGCTTGTTATTCGATTTTTTTGATTTGCGGGGGCGGAAGTGGGCGTGGCAAAAATTTTAAACAAACTTGATCTGCGTGCAAACATAACAAATGCTGTCGAATTATCTCTTATAGTCTCTGAGATCCAGTGTTTCATACGGATGGACGGACAGACGGACATGGCTATATCGTCTCGGCTGTTGACGCTGATCAAGAATATATATACTTTATAGGGTCGGAGATGCCTCCTTCTACCTGTTACATACATTTCCTGCCGGCACAAAGTTATAATACCCTTCTACCCTATGGGTAGCGGGTATAAATATAAGGAAAAGACTATAGAATAAGAAAATTTATTTATTATAATATATTATATTATATTATTAAAAAGTAAGTAAATCGCGTTATAAATCTTATACAATTCATGTATTTGAAAAATGAATAAAGAATACATTTTATTTATTCCAAGTTTGAATCAGAAAATGTTATTTGTATAAATCGTGTCACTTTATGACTAAATATTCTTTAATGCGTATATTTAAGAGAATAGATGAGTGTAATAATTGTAAACAGGAAGGGGAATATTGCGAGGGTTGTCGCATTTGTTGGGGTTGATGTTGACTTAAACCGTTGGACAGTTGACATTGCAAATGTCCAGTGGCGAGTCGCTAGCGCCGAACATTGGCAAGTGACAGATGCTGTCAGCCACAACACACACAAACAAACAACGCACACACACACAAATGCACAAATACATGCAATGTATAGACAAGCGCATGGGGCTATTAATATAAATTGCAGTAAAATAGAGCGGGAGAGGAGAGCGAATTTTGTTAGTGGCTTGTGGCTTTGGCAGAGCTGTGTGTGAAGAGGGATGAGAGGGCTGAGCGGAGGAGGATTGGTGGAGGAGGGGTGGAGGAGGAGAATGCAATTGTGTTGGTGGCTGTGGCACATGCATTTTGCACACACAAGCCTGGCGGACGCTCATTAATTATGGAGGCATTAATATTGGACCAAAACACACACGCGTCTATGTACACACACACATACATGAATACATTCATATCTGTATGCATGTGTGTACACATAGACATAAATTTTGAGCAAACATAATTTATAACAACATACACGTATTTGTTGTTGGCGTTGTTCTTGTTCTTGTTGTTGTTGCGGCGGCGGCGGCTGCAGTTGTCGGTTTGTTTATTTTAACGCTCAAAACTAGCCTAGAAAAAAATGTGTAAATATTTATAAATATATGTTTGTGAGTAAAGCGATGTAAATTTGTAGATGTATATGTGACTGTGTGTGTGTGCGTTGGGGTCAGCGCACTTATAGAGTACCTCAAAGGCCGCTGTCGCCATTTTGTTAGCTGCCAATCGCCATTTTGTCAAACAAAATTCATGAACAATATTTAAAAAACATGCCTAATTTAATTAAAATTATATTTACATAATAAACATAATAGCTTAAAATTAATAGCTTTAAATAATTTAGATGCTTTATATATTCGATTATATAGATTTTTGCATATTTTAAATCTAAAAACTCTTGAATAATAATTATTAATATTTAAAATACCCTTTTTGCTATCGTTGAAGTGAAGTATGTAAATATAATTTTCATACAATAAACCCTGAGAAGTTAATACACATGAAGATTATTAGACATTTTCAAATATTATATTTTTCATAATTAGCTACGTCACAATATTAATATTTATTTGAAGAATATGTACATAAATATTATTCAGCTGGCGATTATAGAAGTTGCAGCTGCCTTGTTGCTGTCGCGAGGAAATTAATTTAATAAACCAAAACACACACAATGGAGAGCGAAGCCATACAATATTGTCAATTCACTTTTTTTCCTCATTTAATTAAAAAATATGAAATAGAAAATATGAAAAGGGGGAGAGAGGTAATCGCAAGTAGCATCGGAGTGAACTTCAGGTCGTCTGTACGCCTTGACAATTATCTTCACACATCCAGCCGTGAGCTGGCGGCACTTGGAGTGGTTTAAGCCGCTTCCACTTCATCCTCTCATCCAACATTCAACATCCAACATCCCATCTCTCATTGAAGAGCTCATCATCTGGTCCAGCGGTGACCTTCTTTGTGTCAACGGAGCGCCTAAATCATGAATGATAACTCGCGCTCAATCATTGCGATGAAAGGAAATGAAAGCGGCCGTACAATAATCGAATAAGCCGCGCATTCATTGCGGCCAAGTGAAAGAAAAATATAAATCCGCACATGTTGTCGAAAAGGAGTTGAAGAAGATGACATCCTCAATGACACACCGCAGATAAAGACAGCAGACAACGCGGCACAAAGACGCTGCTGCATCTTTCCATCTCGATACAATTGATTGATGCACGCAGCAGTTGCAGCTCAAAAGAAATCTCGCTGTTGCATTCAAAAATGGTTGAATTGCGAAATGAAAACTCCTCGACAGCGTCTTTGAATCATTTGCCAATGTGAAGGGGTGGCGACAGGACAGCCATTGAAACTCAATCACGGCTTAGGCCCAGCTCGACTCTGCTCGGCTCGAATAGAACTGATAGATGGGGTATTAAAATGTACACAATAATCGGCTAAGCAGCTAACAGACTTGGCAATTTTAACGCCCCTTCTATCCCTTCTGCCCTTTGGCCCTTCCTTCCTTTCTTTGATCCGCTTAGCGAGTCGCGCGCGCAAAGTTCAAACTCGTTACACGATAATTATTATTATGCCATGTATTCGCACTCACTCTCGTTCTCTTGGCCTGCGCAGGAAAATCAAATTAAAATATAAAATTTTAATGACCACAGCAGACACTGGACACCAGACATCGACATCGACATCGACTCGCAGGTTCAGTTCTCCAGCATTAACTACTGAGCTGGCCTCGCCTTTTGTTCTAGGCCAACATTTCGCCAATATTCGGTTGGTTCGGTTGGTTGGTTCAATCAGCGATATGACATAATTCGTTTTGCGTCACGTTACATTCACGATATCTACATACATATAGATTTCCCCTCTCACTCACTCTGTTTGCATTTTACGTAATTCATTAAAAAAGTTAATTTTTGCCATCCGCTGCATTGGCGCTCGCTCATCCGTTGGCTGATTGTGTGCTGATTATGGCCGGCAAAGGATGTGGCGCCTTATTGGTCAACTCGTCGCGTTTGCACCCAGGTTCGAAGTGAAAAAGAGAACGAGAGCTGATAACGATTATGACAGTTCGAGGCCACGGCTCTCGCGGGTCATATAAATTTTAACAGCGCGAGCTTTAAACACTTTCAACCAACTTTTCACTTAAATGGAAGTTTGAATACCCTTTTGCATTCATTTTTTACAGTCTTTCATTCGGCAATTTTATTTGTTGATATCTAATTGCATTAACATTGAGCGCATTGCTTTTCCAACTCTATGCATTTCCTTTATTTTACAATTTAGTATTAGAATATCACAATTTGTCTTTAATTACGGTCGCGACCTTTCCCGATCCCCTCTACACTCAATAAATACTTTTACACATTTTTTTGTTGTTGGTCGGTTACCATAAAAATATTTTAATTAAATTTTGTATTTATGGCCACGACGATATCCTTTTTACGCACGCCACACACTGATACTCGGCCACTCATAGAATGCCCCTCGGCTCTGGCCAACCGGAACACTGACACAAAGCGCACTCCATTAATCATTCAAATTACCCATACATCATCATTACTCGCAGTCCCTGCCTGCCAGGCACCGTTCTGTCTGCAGTGTTCACAAAATACCAAATACAAAAAACAGAAACAGACACCAAAAAAATCTCAGCTACAAAACAAAGAGAAAAATTTCCGAAATTATTCAATGAGGGCGGTCTCAATTAGTTTTAGGCGTTCCACGGTCACAGCCCCTTTCAACCCGAGAACTGAACAGGTAGGTGGAATATTTGTCAGGTTACCTGTTTTATGGCCGCTCAAGTGGAAGATCTGAGACAGTGTGACGACTGTAAAATTTTCCACGAATCGCACTAAGCCTCAACCTCAAACTCAGACTAACAGAGACCAAGAGACTAAGAGCTGCGTATTTAGCATTCGCAACAGACATTCGGGCAACACGAAGACTCACACTAAGTACTCAACTAAGTCCACGGCTTTTGTTGCTTTCAGATACAGATACATATTTGTGTAATCTGTCTATACTTATAATGTGCGTGCCAAAGATGTATTCTGTCAACGAGTCCTATAGGAATTTGCAACAATAATGAATAAATAACATAAAATGAATACACGTTTTTTTTAAATTTGTTAGTAGTACTGCCATAAGTTTTTTATTTCTTAGTACTTTTTCACATTTACATTTAATATCATATTATTATCATATACTTGGGTTACGAAATTGTAAATTGATAATTTCATGTTTCTTTTAAATATTATATTTTTATTAAATATATATTGTATTATTAACTTGAAGAAAGTTAATAATTGTATTTTAATGGCATTTTTATTTATTTTGGCCTGTTAAACTTTCGAAGATTATTCTCTATATTTCATTTTCCTTATATTATTTGTAATTTTTTTTAAAAGATCTTTATTAAAGTATAAAATTTTTGTTAGCATTAGCAGATTTATATTTAATAGTAAACTATGTTAATATCAAAAATCAAAAAAAGTCATTCCCTTGATGATTAACTGAAGAAAAATGAGCTCGGAAAAGTGAAAATCATTTAATTATGTTATTGAATGATTGCAGATTCAAGAGACAGTTGCATTAGGGTAGCCCCTAAGGGCCGCTTATATAAATCAGCGAAGCAAACGAACTGTCTCCAATGTCAGTTCGTAACTCTCTCATAGTTATGCAAATTAGTTGGCAGCTAATAAGGGCCAAGACTTGTCACACCTCGCTTGGCATGTCGACTACCTTCTGACGCCTCGTGAAGTTCAAGACGGAGGAAGGGCTGGAGGAAGGGCTGCAAGTTTGCCCCATTATCACATTTAGATGCGGAAATGCAACTCAAGTGTTTTGGACCGTTGTAATTTCATATGGATTCGACCGTCTGCATTTCTCCCTTTTGCGGTTGCATCTCTTTAACGCTTCCTCTCTCCTTGTCAGTCGCTTTTGGGTGGGTAAAGAGCGTTAACTAACCGCAGCGAATGATCAAATATCGAAAATCAATTCCGTAACCATTGTCAGGCATAATTAAAATCCACAAACAGGGCGAGGGGTGGTCCAGGCAGAGGCAGAGTTAAACAGCAGACAGGGGGACGCCTGCTGAGGTGGTGTCGCATTAAAAGGATGTCACCGCATTCGACTTGCGGTTGAATCGACTGAATTCTCTCACGAGTGCCACTCCACTGTGATAAGGATATGCTACATACAAATTGGAAACACATTTCGAAAATGTCGTGAACTAAACACCAACCAAAAAAAAAGTCTCGCCTGTAGCATTTAAGGCAGAGCAGGGCGATCAAAAGGGGCGTCCATTGCCCTCTGTTTCTGTTTCTGTTTCGGGGTGCCGACGACCGCAGCTTCCGAAACCTATTTGGGTTAGTTTTGAGTTACAATTGCAACTTCAGTTTCAATGTCAACTGTGTAAAAATTTCTCAAGCGTAACAAGAAATAAGTTACATGACTTTCAACGAACGGAAGCCGACGTTCGAAGTATGTTTAGGGTCTTTCTAGAATGGTGAGTTTTGGGTTACTTCTCTGCTCTGCTCTGCTCTGCTCTGCACTGGGGTTTCGTTTTGTGTACGTTTGCATTTCTAGCCTAGATCTTGGGCAACTTGATTTTAATTATTGCATTAATGTTGCGCCGACAAATTTGTGGTAATTTAATATCTGAGCTAGCAACCAGTTAGTTTAGTTTTCTGCCCAATGTCGAAACCAAACCCAAACCCAATCCCAATCTCAATCCTGTCCAGTTGTAGTCCGGTTTTTGCCTTTGGCCCAAAACTTACTAACTCGATTATGAGGCCAGTCGAGACGTGCTGAAGTCAATGTGCAATTGGTTTGCGTTCTTTTCTCAACCCTTTTTGTTTCTTGCATAATTCATAATTAGTGTGTTGAGTTATAGCCATTGCAGTAAAAACTTGTTATCTCCTGTAGGTACATTGGGATAGTACTTTTGCTGTTAACTGGACCTCCCGTGGGCTGACAAAAAAGGGCTACAAAGTTCAAGAAATTACTTGAAACTACAAAGGAATTGAGTAATGAGGTTAGCCAAAGGCACTTCAGAGGACAATCATGGATCTATTATTCATTTTGACTTACGAATGGCATAGTTTGTAAGGGGTTCCTTATTAAACTTGAAATGTGTATATACTGGAAATTTGGTGATTGAAATAGTAGAAAAATCATATGTTTAAAGCACATTTTTGTATTTCAACTGTAATAAAGCTTGGTTTTTTTATTCGACGATTTGCCAAAATGCTTGTAAAATATATACGATATTCATTAGGGATTCACATTGTATCTTTTGCGTTAATTGGCTTGCTTGTTTGTCTGACGTCCCCTTGCCTATGAGTATTATGCCTCAGGTGTTAAGGCGCTGTGTAGTTTTGCTTTTGGGCAAATTCTGTCTGCCCGAAAACCTTTGGCTACGTTTTTGTCAATATTTTCATTGGAAAAGCAAACAAACATGTTTAAAATAACAAATTAGCATAGACGAACGATACTAAAACAACAAGCAAATTGCAGCACTCTATAGAGACGGAAGCTACAGCCCTTGGGCATTTTGAGGGTAGCAGCTGGTACCAGTTGAGTTGAGTTGAGTTGTGTTGTGTTTGCTCTTCCAATTTGGTAAACTCACTCGACTTGCAGCACTGCCAATGGCTGCCTCACAGTTACATCAATCACCATCACGGCCCATCGACTCAGCGACTCAACAACTCAACGACTCATCGACACCATTGACTCCATCGAGTTGGAGGGGAACCCAAAATGGCGCATTGGTGTTAATGATGCCGACTTTGAAATTTTACCGACGCGCCCACTTCTGCAAAATACAAATAAATGAAGCAAGTGTCGCCTTCTTTTATTATTCGTTTTTCAAGTTTTCGTCATCATCCACATCCACATCATCATGATCATCATCATCATCATTGTCGTCAGCGGCGGCCACATTCGTCATTTGGCAAACAACCGAAAGCGACACTCGTTGTCTCGAGGACAGACAACACGCTGACAGATACTTTTTTATTTTATTTTCATTTTTTGAGTGCTCGTGAATGATGTGCGAACAAGTTGTAATTATTTCGCATTAACCAGAGAACCTTGTCGACGATATGCTGATGATGCCGTTTGTAATTGCTATTGGCAAAGGCAGCACCATAAGCTCAACCTCTCAGTTTGTCAACATTCTTAAGAATGGCCCGAGTTGTATGGCTTTCACAGCTGCATCTTGGGACTGATGCTTCGAACTGACTCTGACTAATTTATGTGCAGACTTTCAGATTTATTGAGTCAGTCACTGAGATGCCTTGAAAAGTGGAATTTTTAGTTAATGGAGTTATGAACTTATATTTTCAAAATAATTTTTTTAAATCGAATAAATGTGGCAAAAATAATAAAATTAATACAATCGAAATGTTTCTTTAATCATAGTTTATTTAAATTTTTATTCACTTTTTAAATTAATCTTATAGAAACATCAGCTAAACATTAAATCTGTTTTTTACTAAACTGTATTTTAAAACTCTTAAATTTTGATGAAGAGGTTTTTAACTGAATTGAAAGTGAGATTTAATAAGTTTTAATTCTTTTGTAGCTTATTATTGAGAGACTTAAAAAATCCGACCAAATTAAGTAACCTCCGTAGTTTCTCCTTGCAGCTAAGCTTATTAGCTTAGTCCGTCAGTCGGGTAAAAAACTTTTTATTGTATTAATGATAGCTCATCACATTGTATTAAAGAGTACACAAATATGGCAGCTGTTTATTTGTTGAGTGATTGTGAATTAATTACATTAAAGCTGGAAAATTTAAATACCTTAATGGGTACCCAAATTATATCAGACCTAACATTTGTATTAAAATTTGGGGAATGAAGCCACAACTGTTATGGCATTCCACCACCCTCGGCGATAAGTAGAGTCCAAGTATTTTTATCGCGACAGAGATCGAAATGAAAGGCACATTTTGTTGCATTTCATTAAGCGAATGCCACCGCTTTTGCTTGCTGCCGCCTGTTGGCAGCTAAAGTTTCCCACGTTTACCGCCTACCTACGAGTTTGAGTTCGAGAACGAGAACCAGATACCACGCAAAGTCGTTAAAGCAGTCCTCGGTAGTTGCAACACTTCCGCATTTTGTCACCGGAAAGGTAAATCACAAATTTGTTCGTTTTGCTGACCGCGCAACAAGCGGAAATTTAAGTTTTCTTTTTGGGGTGAAAAACGCTAGGAAATAGCTCAGCTTTCGCTTAATGCGCGATGATGACCAAGTTTTCCACCCCTATGGTAATTTCACTATTGATATCGAGGTGGTGGTGGTGGTGCCAAGTGCGTGGCGTGGCGTGTTAGCAACCACCGCGAAACGCGGCCGTTTAATTGCATTCGATATGCGCTTTTGGGAAATTTCCCACGATTTTCGTGCAAGATTTTTCCAAAGGCAAACTCCAAAGGCTGCACTCCAGATGCGACGATAAGTTCTTTCCCTCTCTCTCTCCCTCTGCCTTTCCCTGTTCGTCTTCCTCTGGCTCTCTCAATCTTTGGTCGTCATAGGCGTTCTCATCCTCGTCATAATCAACATTAAGACCGTTGATTGTTTTCGCGACTGACCGCGACGACGCTTGGCAAAGGGGTTGGGGGTTGCTCAGCTTTGATTGAAGAAACTCCCTAAATATCTATGCACTTATGGTATGGTATGGTATGCAGAGAGATACTCTTGGACAACGGTTTGATTCGTGAGCGTAGTCTGAGATTTGTGTGACTCATAACGAGTTTTCGGCATTGTTCTAAATGTATTTTCATTATTCGCTTCGCTTGGACCTTAAGTGGATAGGTATGAGGATCAGAGTCGGGATCGGAATCGCGCAGGCGCTTCTAATGCCAACAGCCTCATTGTTCAGCACCTCGCGGACGCCTTGGCATCTCTTTTGTTTTGCGCAGCTGCCGCTTTGTTTGCCGTGGACAACGGCGAGCGCCCATCGCCAGCCTATTAATCCTGTTCCTGTTCTCATTTAAATAGTATCAGAGAAGCCGAAGCAAGAACAGCAGCAGAGGATTCAGTTACGCCAGCTTAAAGAAGCGCCCAATTGAGGCGAAATATTCTTTATGCTAATTTCATAAGTACTCTAGTTACTTTTCCTTAAGCCAGTTTAAATCGATGCCCGAGCATCTCATCAAATATGCAGGAGACGATCAAATAAAATACTTGAGAAAGGGTGAAATTAATAACAGTCGATAACGAATTTGGTGGATATAATATTTAAGAATTTCTTTAATATATTTTTTACATTTTCTTATCGATTATATTCGATATTGATTTTAATTTCCTATGCAAATATACCTGTGATTGTGTAAATTACTGAAATGAAATACAATGCTTAAATATTTACGTCTAAAAATAAATATTCAGGAAATATTTTCGACTATTTACACAGCTTTAAAAGCTAAAAGTACTTCCATATGTTCGCACCTGTAACAGATGTGCAATTAAAGGCTCGTTGTTGGATTTTAAAGCAACGATTTTACTCTATCCAACAATTTGTTGGCAAATATTGAATTTTGCAAAATCATACATATGTATATGAAGAGCAGCTGCAAGAGTGTGATCGACTGTGAGATACCCGCTACCCATTTTGAATAAACGCAAAACGGCGAGGCGTTATTCTTAAAATACACCGAAAATATACCACAAAATATTAAAAATATATCAAAGGCTATATTTGATGTACCACAAAATACTAAAAATATACCAACAGCTATATTTGATATATTTATATGGTACCGCATACCAAATATACCATTGAGTTTAAAATATACCAGATTATCAATTAAATCAACTAAGATCTCTAGTAAATGGGCGAATTTTTCCATACAAAATCATAAATACTGTAGTTATAATTGTCAGTACCAAAATTCGAGACTCTAGCTTCAAAATACTTTTCTTATACGATTTTTATGGAGGGCGGAAGAAAACGTGTTTAAAATTTTTAAATAGTTTTGATCTGCGAGAAAACATAACAAGTGATGTCGAAAACTATATCTCAATAGTCAGTAGTCAATATGAGATTAAAGTGTTGACGCTGATCAAGAATATATACGCTATAGGGCCTCCTTCTGCCTGTTAAATACATTTCCTGGAGGCACGAAGTTATAATAACCTTCTCTCCTATATAAAATATATGTATTTGTTTTATTTTTATTGCTCATATAATATTGAAAATTATTACAATTAAATATTTACACATTCATTTCTTCCAAATCGAAGGCTAGCGATGTTTTCCCATTGGAATACATAATATTTAAATATTAAACACATTCTCAAATATATATGTAAAGCGCTGACTAAATAAAAGCATCGCAGTCCACTGTTTTGGTCTCTTTGACGGACAATGTAAGGACACGTTCATGCAAGATCATATGGCCAAAAAAAGAGCAAAACACTGAGAAAAATATATTCGTCCTTCGGCACATAGAACTGCCGATCGTGTATAATAGTTGCCGTATACATGATCATCGTAACGGCAACGAATGCAAAAAAATTGCGTACTATTGAATATATTAAGCTAGAGCCAAAGACGTAGGCGTTGAGAAAAAAAGATGGCCAACATGATGTTGCCCAACGCAACCAGGACACTAAGCATCAAATCGCCTGGCATTAATCGCATCGGAACGTACGCACCATAAATGATTGAGGTAACCACCAGGCAGATCACAATAAGACCCGCATATACATTGACCAGTATTCCCTTTGTATTCTGCTGCTCCATGGCAATGTACAGCGTTGAGCTCTCCACAATGATCGCAACGAGGAATACGTTGCAGGGATACTTGCGACCAAATGCCGTACATGACAGTACCGAGATGCCAAAGAACGTGGCAATGAGCCAATAGCCATATCGCACAGGTGATAATCGGTACTTGCTCCAGTCCAATAAGTATTGAATGAGAAACCATTGAAAGAGCGCAATGAAGGCAAACAACACGCTCAAGAAATAGATGCGCAGTTCATGCCGAATTGTCACATCGGGCGGGATGCCATATATTTCGGGTTCCGATTGACTCATATTGAAGTATACCAGCAAATGAAATAATTTGACAGATAAATTCAAGACTCCTCTGAATGTTACTTAAAACGTTATGAAATAAGTAAATACTGATCAAAATAAAAACCTTGGTCAAGAAAATCCCCTAAAATGTAATTATAAATGAAAAGTCAATTGAAATATAATTAGCTATACATTTAATTAAGAATGCGTTTTTTTTTTTAAATAAGTATGAACCAAAAACATGGCATAGGCTGTGAGCCAAAAAGTTAAATATACACTTATTGCCGACATAAAGACCTCCATCAGCGGAATAAACTGATTGCATCCATGGATAGATCTCGCGTAGAACATTCCCATCCATACAGCCACGATTAGGAGGAAAATGGAAAGAAGAATGTAAATCTCAAGCGATTTTAAAGCCAATATCAACAAGGCAGCTTTGATCAAAACAATTGTAAAAATACCCATGAAAATTACTTGAGTATTGACTCTAGGTATTAGTTCCTGTGGCCACATAGCGCCACAGATATAGATAATCACGGTTATCACAATGGACACTGAAATCACCACCAACATGACGATAATATTTTGATTATCCACTAGACCAAATGTTAAAAAAATGACTGCGATCAATGAGACGATTATCTTAGCTATTAGTGACTCGTATTGAGTTTCCACAGTTTGTAAAACACATGTCCACAATAAACCCATAAGTATGCAAAAGAGTTCACGCTTGTAATTCAAATCTAAAACCATACCAGCCGCCGATAACGCCAGACATATCACTGCTGTGATCAATATAAATCCGATCGCAATTAAATATACTTTTCGAACGAACGATTTCAATGTTGCATCGTCGATTACGACTAAACGCTGTTCTTGCTCTGGTTCTAATTTCTGTTCTGGTCTTCGGGTCACATACAATGATTTTTCAGGTTTCTGTTGGTAATGAAGTAACTGTTCAGGCCACGGATGCATTTTGCGAGAAGATAAAATATTCGAAATAGAATTTACAATATTAAATTTTTCAACTTGATATATAGAACGATTTAATGATTTTGATTTCAATGTAAATTTTACGATTTTAAACTCAAGGAAACGAAAAATCAAAGTGGTATAATAATTTATGACTTGTGGCAAATAATTAAACTTACTAGATTTCTTATTTGCTTTGGCTGACAATCTGGTATATTTTGCACTCGATGGTATATTTTGAGTGCGCTAATATATCAAATATACCTACTCGTATATTTTTAGTATGTCACGGTATATTTTCGGTATATTTTAAGAATAAAAATTTCAAAATGGGTAGCGGATATCTCACTAATCTTTTTTTACTTGTTTTAATTAATTTTATCTGATCGCCACCAAATAATTAGTACTTCCAGCAACTTTAATTTTAGTTGGTTAAACTGTTGTTTAAATATTATATCTCTTTCTTTTATAGTCTATTGAACAGACTGTTGATCGAAATATATGTGAAAAGGCAAATATTTTGTGTTAAAAAAATGTAATAATCTTATTTATTAATCTTATCTTATGGGTAGCGGGTATAAAAAATATAAATTTCGCAAAGGCGAGAAAAAGTGCAGTTCATTGGCATAAATTAATTAAATTATAACAAGATAAAAAATAAATTTCATTTATGAAGTACCAGATAATCTAAAAACATAATTTTTATTATTTGATATATAATTCAAAATTGAATACAGAACTTTTCGTGACATTCTGTTTGAATATTTGAAATGAAGTTTTTAAGATACAAAAAATTTGTAGTTAATAATTTCTCAGAATTTGATTCTAAAAAAAAAAACCAATAAGTAAATAACATTCTAAGTAAAAAATTAATTTTAAGATTGGACTTTCTCGAATTTTGGTAGAATTTTAATCTTGATTAAGGAATAAAACTTTTTGGTTACATTTTGATACCACTCAACGGATGAAGTTCGTATTAAATATTGTAATATGATCATTTTGGTAATTATGAACTTATTGCAATGTATTGATAATTTATTTTTTATTCATGATCGTATAAATTCACCAGCTTTATATATATATACATATAAAGACATTCAAATTCATATATTTTTCTTTATTAAAAAGTTGCAAGCTTTGCAGTATCTCGATGGTGAAAATCCTAATGATTTAATTATGACTCCAAAATTTCCTTTATTCATGTAATAAAATTTCTTAAAATGTAAGAAAAAAAGGTAATGCCACTTTTTTTTTGGTATTGTATTAGTCGTCCTTATGCTTCATGTAAAATTCGAAAATACAAAGGGCTGAAAACGTCACTATAAAATGAAAGTAGATGGTCATAGAACAGTGCAGCACATCGAACAGAGGCACAACCTGTAGACGACCATGGATATACTGAGCGTGGAAAGGCATTATCACGACTGTCATACACAATAATAGAATGCCAAAGACGAGGTAAAGTACGGGACTCTTCACAAATATTAGCACTATGCCAATTGTGAACAGCGTTATGAGAAAAAGACAACTCAGAACCGCTGTGCAGAGTATTCCAGGCACAAATGACTGTGGACACAGAGCACCACAGACATAGAAAGCGGCAACAATCACAATGGAGATAGCTACACCCAAAAGAACCGTGAGAAATTCTATTTCATCCATAAAACAGGCGCCAGCGAATGTGATAAGAATGACAATTAGTATGGTTATCGCCCAATTCCAGGGAAAAGTATAGCGTATTTTGGGCACACAATCCAAAATTAGTATCAAAGGCAATATTGGCAATAGCCAGACGAAAAACGGTACAGGAATCGTTGGATAGAACTCAAATCCGGAGGCAGCGATCGAAAGCCAAGTGACGGAGGTGCTTAATATGAAGATGATTGCAATAAGATATACTTTTCGTATAAACATCTGCAATGTTAGTTCATCGATCACATAAACGACGACCTGATCCGATTCCGGCCTCTGTTCGGGTCTCCGTGTCATAAAAAACAACATTTTGCGGCCGCTGTCGCTGTTGCTGCTGTTGCTGATCCTGTGGTTGTTGCTGGTAATGAAATAACTGTTCTGGTCGAGGTTCCATTTTCTTGTTCTTGTAGTTTAACTTAAATTTTTAGCAACGGTACTCAAATATTGGTTTCAGTAACTATTTTAGTTAAAGATAATGACATATAAATCTCAGTATTTATGATTGGAATTTGATTTCACTTTCCATTTACTATCTAAATATTTAAAAAATTAAGCAGCATTTTTAATCATTATTTTCCTATATAACTGAAAAATTACAATTCATTTTAGGAGTCCCTCATCGAATTGATATTTCCGTATTTTGGATAACAGTTTTTAAATTTAAAGACTAATCATTATATAGGAAGCCCGAATAAAAACTATTTAAATAGAATTGTAAAATTCTATACTTAACATTCGTAATACTTGAAATGTATTTTCATTTAATGTGAAATGATTCAAAATACTGATTATAATAAGTTCCACATTTGAAACCAATGTTGAAACAATTCTCAAGTGTCAAAAGCGGATGGTAGGTACCATTTAGAAAACAAGTCAAAAAAACTACAGTCGAGTGTGCTCGACTTTGGGATACTCACTACTCATTTTCAATACATTTCGGTTATATTTTTAAAGTATTCGAAATTAATTGTAATAGTACAATATACCAAGGGCTTTATTTGTTATAGAACTATAATGTTACATTCATATTAAGTACAGATTGTAAACCAAAGCAGCTAAGACACGATTGCCTGTTACATATGTACAATTACTAGAGACACAAATGTATAATTCCCTTCTACCCTATTGGTAGCGGGTGTACAAATCGTTAAAATAAAGAAATATTAAATAATCTACTAACAGCATATTAATTATAATTTAAAATAACACACTTTCCTTACACACAAACTATTACAAAGAGATTACTCAATGATGCAGAATACCAAAAGCCCTATCAAGTACTCTTTTTATCAGAGTATCTCTTGGCCAAATGTTTCGGCTGAAGCGTATTGTGTATTGTATTCGATCTACCTCTTTTGCCACGGCACGATAATAAGCTGGCGCACTCTGAACGCATACACAGAAATGCAGTGAGGCATGCAGAAATCAACAACAACAAAAGATGAAAAGGAAAATGCTAAGTAGCAGCGATCAAAGCTAACAAAACATCTACAAAGGATGCAGCGATAATAGGGATATTTCTCCCTTCTCCATCTGCGTATCTGACAATGTTTGTTGTTATTTTGGTTGATCGCTTGAATGCCGCGCTATGACTAAAAAGTATCTTTGAGATACTTGCACCACCGTCTTTCAGCATCTAGGCATCGCGATCACTTTCACAGGCAGCATTGTCTATTGAATGACTCAATCAGTTCGCTGCTCTTATCCTCGATCCCTTTTAAGACATGCAAATGTTTTACAGACAGCTGCCAGAACTCTTTACTTCTATTGCTACCCTAAGATCATTAAGTCATTCAGCTTTTAAGTTAGAGTCTGAACTTTTCGATCAAATTGTTAGCTTATATACAGTTTTAATATTTCGATGAGCGATCCTTGATAAATCTAAAGCAGAGGTCATTGCACGGCAAGCACTCTGAAATTGACAAATACTCGTTGCTTGGCAAAAGTGAAAGCACGAAGCACGACATGCCATCGAATGCACTGGAGCAGGCAGCATCGCGTGGAAGCGAGTTACTACTTAGTAGCAGATTCAACAGCCCACACATGACACACATGCAACGCACAGGTTCGTTGGTTGAAGGGGCAAGCAGAGTCAGGTCAATTTTGCATGCCATGCGAGGGTCTAAACAACATGAAACGGTTCGAACCGCAAAAAGCACAGTCCAAAAAGCTCATGCAAGCGTAACGAACGAGCTGTGCATGAGTATGTGTGTGTGTGTGTGTGTTATAGATACTGATGAGCAGAGCCGACAGCCAAGAGAGACATAGAGAGCTTGGCTCAGGTTCTAGCAGGTTGTTGTCTGTACAATTTATAATATTCTATTAGTTCCACGACCCGAACTCGAGCTTCGGACTCTGCCCGAGACTGTGCCGTAGAACGGCGCTGAGCCAACGACAGCGGCAACGGCAACGGCAACGGCAGCGCAGTTAGCGCAGATAATACATCCGCTTCCGGTTAAGCCCATATTTTTGTGTCATTTAGAGAGTGGGAGAGTGAGTGAAAGGGGGAGCGAGGGGCAGGGGAAACGAGTGGAACTGTAACAGACAGCTACAGATGCTTATGGCTAGACACAGCCACAATGCCTGTGACATGTTGCAAGAAACACAGGGGGCACGGATATGCTAACGGGAATGGGCAGTGCAGCATGTGGCATGGGGCATGGGGCATGGGGCATGGGGCACGGGCCTGGCATCAAGTGATGCGACAAGTGCAGCCGACGCTGCAGCGTTGCTGGAGCGGAATCGTCAACGCTTCCGCATATTTCTCATTTCCACAATTAAACATTTGCGAGTTTAACGTTATGGAAAATGCCAACCCCAAGGGTTGTCCAGCCCACAGAGGGAGAGAGAGGGGAGCAAAGCAGCTAGGGACCCAAGGGAAGCGACTGTTTCTTAGATAAATCAAAGCTGCAATTAATAATGGCTGCATCGTCGGGTGGTCAGGGGTTGTCAATTTGCTGCACCCTTGGACGGGAAGTGCAAATGGAGCTTGCAGCTCCAACAGCGAAGTAATTATGCCGTTCCCCCCTTTGCCTTCTGCAAGTTGCAAGTTTTGGCGGAAGCTATGCTCCAATCAACTGAGCATTGGTGTGGCACCTTATCTCGCTTGTGACGCCAAGAGCAGCTCATCTGGCTGCATTTTGTGCTTCTTTTTTGTTGGGGGGCAGCTGTTAATGAGCTATGCACGTGGCTCTCTGCATCTGTTTTGAGTGAACACGGAATGCGCGTTGCCAACGCAAGCTTCCTCTTACTCAGCAACTCCCTCTTTATGCGTCACATAGGAACCCAAAGCAAGCTGTGTAAATATTCACTTACGAACTCGAAAATAACCTGCTGCATTATCGTAACCGTGTATTGTGAATCAAATCGAATAAAAGCAATCATCGTAGTATATTATTTCTTTGTCAGACAGGTGTTGATTGCTTTATCTTTAAAGGTTCGAAGTGCGCTCTGTTTAAGTTTACCAAGTACTTAAACTTAACTTAAATTTACTCTATGAATTACTTTTTAAAAAACTTGCATTAAATATTGAACAATTAGTTTATTGACAATTATTAGAACAAATATTGTAATCGTAATAAAATTATAAATATTACTTGACAATATAAGATTTTAAAAGTTAATATACTTTTTGTAAATTTAGTAAGAATTTTTTATTTACATTTAAATAAAACGTTTTTAAAGTTTCATGTTTAAGAGAAGATTGCTTTTACTATATATTCTCGATATTTATAAAAAGAAAACTAAATTGGTTATATCATTAAATAAAGGCTTATATAATTCATATATGCTTAGTAATAATAATTATAGAATGAAAACATAAAATAAATTGCAAATATTTAAATTTTGTTTTATTAATTTAAAGCCCGAAAATATTCAACGAAACTAAATACATTCTAATAGAATCTGTTTTTGGTTTAAGAATACAAGCTAACTTAAAATGTCAACTATTTAAGCTAAACTATTTCCACTATATGTGTATTCATGAGCCCTTCAAAATGAGTATAACAAATATGCAAATTTATTGCCACAAACGCGTAACCAACAATTCAAAAGGAAATTCTACTCAACCCCGATATCAACAACAATAACAATAACTAAAGCAACATACAATTTATGCCACTAATAAAAATGTTAAAAAAAATAAATTAGCGAATTTCCGGAAATTGTAACAAATTAACATTGGCGCGAATGTAATTAGTAACGCCGTGTTGGGTGTTTTTTTCTGTCTCACTCTCTCTCTGCGGAAACGGGGGGAAATAATTAAACAAATGTTAGAGATATGCATACATAGTAGAAGTGTGTAGTGTAATTAGAAAAAACATGCAACTGAAATAAATTGACGCATTCCAATTACATTTTATTTAATCAAACCTCAAAATGTTGCGAGTATAAAAATATCGAGGGCATTAACCAACTGCAATCGAACTTAGAACATTGTATGCATGAAATAAACAATTTCTGTTGAATCACCTCAAATAATTTGTATTGCATACCAAATGAATTTGAATTAAATGGGCGTGTCGCTAGCTTAAGACGGCATGTCTGCCAAACGCTCAATTTGGACAAGCAGGTGTTTGAATCAATATAACTTGCTGTGTGCTTAAGCTCAACGTCTGTTTGGCAAGACTTGTGAAATTGTTGAGAATTTGTGCAATGACCCTATGACACTCGAAACCAGTTGAACCTATTATTGCAAATGTGTTGAAGCGAACAATTTTTAGCAAAAAGTCAATATGAGGAATATCTATTTTTAAAATAACTTATATATAATTTATTCATTTCTTTATAAATTATAAAAATAGATAATCTAAATAAATGTAACGAAATTTGTATGCTAAAGCTAACTTCTAAAACTTTATTTTAAAGAATTTAAAATAATTATTTTTTATAATAATGAAAAACTCCACTAGTTTTCAAATAGAAATTGTTTGGACTAACAAAAAAAATAGCTTATCAAGGAGAATTTTCAGTATGTAATATCCATAATAATATACTTGTTTTTTATTTTATCTATTTTTCAAAATTTGTGAAAATAACATATACATATATGTAAATCTGTTTGGTATGTAAAATATGCTTTAAATTCATTTTTTGGAATTATATCTTAAAACAGTGCGGTAGTATTCATAAGATATGTTAAAATTAATATGCCACAAAAATACTAAAATATATCAAAGGCTGCATATGGTATATTGATATATTACTACATTTCAAATATACCATATAGTACAAAATATACTAGCATATAAATTATTTCCTCGTACCGTCATTTAATGGAGGCACAAAGTTATAACAGGGACTATACAAATTTGATATTCAGTTTATATTATTTATTTATTATACAGATCTCTAAAACGTATTTTTTTTATTATATGTATGATTTATTGATTTATTTTTCAAAAATTTATATATAATACTAAAATAAAATTGGGAAAAAACTTAAAGCTGTAGCTGACTCATTTCGAGTTAAAAATTTTTAAAAGTGCATAATAATCATGTCTTGTAAATAATTAAATTCTTCACATAGAAATATGCATGCAAAAAAGTATAAACGTTAAGTAATATTTTGACATAGTGTCATTTATTTATTACCCACAGCTTGGATATGCATTTATTTATTTTGTAAATCGTTTTATAATGAAAGAGTAAAATGAACTTGGGTCAACAGAAGACGTGATCGATTATGTTGCCATGAGGCAACTTCTTGTTGGCCACTTTCGTTGGCCCAGTCAGACCCTAAGCCGCCCACGCGTGCCACAGACAACAAATGCAAAGAGGCCCAGACGATCGTCTAAAACACTTTGTCAATTTGGTCAGTCAGCCAGCAAGTCAGTTAGCGGTGTCAGCTGTGGGTGTTTGAATTTATTAGCAGTTATGGCGATTTTTGCACTCGGCTTAAACTTTGAGACTGAGTTTCAGTCTCCGTCTCAGTCTCAGTCTCAGTCTGCGACTTAGACGGCGACTCGCTTGACATGCTTTGAATTTTTGATTGATTTTCAAGTTATTAATATTTATTTATTTCGTTGTATTTTGTTGTTGCCCGTAACATATATTTCATTGATTTTTTATATATGCGAAATGTTCAAATAAACACGTTGTATGCCGCTGTTAATGGCCGCATAAATTGTTGTCAAAAATTATTATTATTACTTTTTCTCGACGTTTGTTTATTTATCATAAAGCCGTTGTTCTTGTTGTTGATGTTGTTGTTATTGCCAAATTCGTTCCTGCTGCGGTTGTTGTTGTTATTGTCGTTGTCGTTATTTTCGTTATTTTGCTGTCGCGTCGAAGGCGCACGTGCCATAAGACCCAAAACAACAATATTTGGTGAGTGCGGCAAGCGACGTCGCTCTAATGTGTGCATTAGTGCCCCAAATTATCATTAATGCCAAAAAATCAAACTACAAATCGCTTCTAGACCGAGGAGCAAAGGTTAAAAGCATAAGACTGCAGCACAAATAGTTGTTGCCGTCATTTCTTATACCCTGTAATGAACAAGAAGTGTAGTATAGACTAGTACTAGAAAGATATAAATAAAGAATACATTTTATTTTACCGAAATTATGCAGATTTCTGAACAACTTTTTTTATGCTCATTTTGTGGAATATAAATTGTAATTATAATTTAAGTAATTATTTTGGAAATTTAATGTAATCAAACAATTTTATAATTTGGTATTACAGTGATTACAAATTACAATGCATTAGGGTGATTTTCCGATTGAATTATGACATCGTTCATTATTGTATTTAATTTAGTAAATATTCATTGTGTGAGTGGTTTGTTCTCAGCTGAATTAAAGTAAAAAAAAATACTTATAATAAACCCTAGTTAGGGGGTAACTTACAGTGGCATATTCTGTCCCACAAAAAGTTCCTTCTAATGGTCTTGTTGTTTTTGGCATATTGCCATCACTAAAATGGCTCAAGAAAACCAGCGAAGTCAACATCCTTTTACAGGACACACGTCACTGCTGAAGCGCAAATGGTGAATGTGAGTGTGAGTATGAATATGGTAGCATGAGTGTATGAATTAAGAAAGTGAACAAGTCCATATCGAGGGTGGCGAGAAATTGTTTAGCTTTTAGTGCGTCCCATACACGTGGCTAAGAAAATTGTTATTTAAATATTTCTGATATTATTTTTGAATTGGTCAAAGTTATGTTATTCTCCAATTTAAAAAAAAACAAGATGAAGAGTATTTTTGTTGAGCAAAAGTTTTATCTGAATAAATAAAACTTGTTTATCTAAATCAAAATATCATTATTGAATTTTAATTTAAAATCGAGCTTAACTTATATAATTAAAACATTTGTAACAAGTAAGAAAGCAACAGTCGAGTGTGCTCGATTGTGAGATACCCGCTACCCATTAGCAGGGAGGTCATAATTTTAGAATATTCCAAATGCACATACTGCACAACCACTAAAAATATACCAATGGCTACATTTGGTATATAAATGTAGTACTACATACATTCAAAATATACCACAGAAATAAAAAACAAAAGCCAAAAATAAGTTGTCATTTTTTGCGACTAGCTTCAAAATATTGCTTGTTATTTGATTTTTATCGATTTGCAGGAGCTGAATGATAGTTCTATCTATCACAGATGGACAAACAGAAGGATGGACAGGCATAAATTAATAAATCTAATCTTACTTTGCAAATCAATTTTCAATTTTAATTAATAATGCAATTTTAAATATATTATTGACAGACATTTTTGTGTAATCACATACTTTAGAGAAAAGCAAATGCTGTTTGAATATTCGACTGCAACAATCGAGTGTGAGTCAGCACCCATTGAGAGCAATTCATAACCAAAAGTCGGCGCTGACCGATGCCTGGTTGCCTGGCTACCCATGGTTCATTAGAACCTATTAAAGCAAACCAACAAAATAAACAGCGAAACAGTTGGCCAGCTGAGTTCCAGCTACTCATAAAAATTTCGCAGCTCATAAGCGCCAAAAAGGTGAGCCCAATGCCTAGGCATAGATTCAGATGAAGGGGAGAGAGAGGAGGAGACGGACACGGATTCGGACACGGGAACGGACACGAGAGATGGAGGTGGAGGCCAGGTGAACGAAGCGTACAAAATCATTTCCTACTAAAGCAAGCGGACATGGGATGGGGAGGAGAGATGTGTGCTGGAAGAGATGGTGTTGTAGTTGAACGTTGAACGATGACGTTGCTGCAGTTGGAGGTGAGCTCAAAATGCGTGACTGCGACTAATGACCCGCACGTGTTCGGGTTACCAGCCGTCCCCTCGGTCGAGGTTGAGGTTGAGGGATAAGGAGTGAGAAGTGAAGAAGCGAGAGCACGGGAGCGAGAGCATGTAGCCAGAATTGATTACGATCGCTGGACGCATATTAATTGTGCCACGTTGCAGACGTTGGGAAAAGGATACCTTAAAGGATGCTGCTGCTGCAACATTTCTGTATTTTTTTTTTGGAGCTCGACTGCGCATATGATTAACAACTTAATGGGTCTATGGAATATATGGATACTTGTCTCACTTGCCTCCTCTTTTTGCACTTGGACTTGGACTTGCCCTGTGCGTGATCAGCGTGTGCGTGTTGCTGCAGGTAAACAGCGCATTTGTCTGCCACTCGATCGCCACACAGCAGACATATATACATACATATTCTCTATATATAAACTATGTGAGCACCACACACAAAGCTCAAGGTTCTTTTGCCGCCCCTTGTGGGGAATGGAAATGAGCATGAAAATGACCAAAAATTTGTCACACACCGACTTTTGGAGTACGCCGACGACGCCATCTATGAATCTCGTCGTAGTCTACGTCAGTATTTTATATTTATGGATTGTCTTATGCTCCAAGTCTGGACTGTGCCGTGCTGCTGATCTTATCCGTTGAGTTGGTGTGCGGCCACGTAGAAGGCGGTTATCGGAATCGGGAATTACGCTGAGTACAGTGAACAACTCATTCGATATGAATGTCAGAGTACAGCGAATATGCTAATTGACGCTAATTAAATAATTTATTAGGCACCATTCGAGCAGTTGTCATTGGGAATTATAATTAGATGGAAATGCAGATATACTCTTTCATTCAGTGCAATTTTGATAATTCACTTCGTAGGAATAAGTGCGAACATTTTTATAATTTATATGAGAATATAAATAATATATTTATATTGTTAACACATTCTTTATATCATTCAGTTGGAAAGAATAACGTATATTTGATAAACCATGTTATACTTTAAATACATTGATTGAATTGATTGGAAAACTTTGTATTTGTTATATTTAGAGCTAAGATTGATTTTAGGAACTTCATCTGTTTTACGATAAAATATATAAATTCGTTAATTTTTTTGGTTGTGCGTACGAATTGGTTAATTTTGGCAATAATCACAACAGAAAACAAAACAGAAAGAAAATTCCAAAACCATTCTTAGCTCTAATTAAAGTACTTATCTAGAGCCATAAAAAATAAACTTTTCTTATTTGTAAAATTGTTTCAGTTTATGTTATTTTCAATGTAAAGGGTCTCGCACGGGACAAACTCCGCCATGGAATTACCCATATGTAATATAAAATTCTTTGTCTTCATGGAACTTTGAAAGCTAGGTCTACAGAATTAGAGCTATTTACAAATAACATTTTAGATTATAGTATATCAATGAAACAGTTTCATTCTTTCTATTAATAAGAGTATTAAAGTTCGAGTAAAAGCAAAATGGGGAGTATAACATACATACTCTTATCTTTAATATTTATTCCAAAAGAACCAAAAATAACAATCTTATACTTTACATAAAACATAATTGATATTCATCATTCATAACGCATAAAATTGAAACGTAATTTCGAAATTTCGGAAACGTAATTTCGGAGTTCGTAAAATGAAATGTAATTCTATGAGCAGTTGTACTTGATTAGAAGCTAACTCAATCCATCTTCTTCTTCTTGGTCACGTCTCCTTATTAGAATCTGCTATTTCGATAGGTTTGCATCCTAAACACACACTCGTGCATAACTCACCCAAAACTTTGACAACAACTTACATGCAGATCGATTACCAGATAATTATCAACAGCTTATTCTGTCAATGCTTTAAATTCTTCGTCTTGACTTAATTACTGGCTTAAATATGATCGCAAACAAAATTGTTAGTAGTTATCAATAAGAAATATTAGCAGAAGACCATAAAATCATTTGAATTTGACCTAATTATTGTGAGGTTTTAGTTTATTCAATTATTATGTTTTATTCTATTGCATCAATCATTCAAAATTCCATATAAAATACTATATGCTGTAAAATATATGTGTCAAGTCACCAAAATTTGCATAAGCTAATATATTTTTAAGCCGAATGTTGTTGGCCGCACAATAAATCAGTAAGATCTTGATAGGCGAACACAAGCGCCACCCGTAATTCAACTGACAAGAGATCTTGAGATTTTATAAACTAAATTCTGTCTAAAAAGAGCTGAAATGGCGAATTGTAACAGAAGTCGAAAGACGGCTTAAACAGGGCAGGAAACATGACTATAACTATAAACACAATTACATAGACAAACAGGCTGAGGCTGGAGCCTACACAGGCGAGTACATGCCACACCAGACACAAAGGGGGGGAGACGGTAGCAGTCTCAGTCTCCGACTCCGACTCAGTCTGGATACTTATAGTGGGATACGAGGCAGCGGCAACTGCTACCAACTTACTCAAGTTACAATGAAATTTGTCTGAGGCAAGTAAACATTGCCACCGCATGAAGCAAGTTGCGCAGGCGTGCAAGAAAATGGCGTACGGTAGCAGCAGTTGCGGTTGAGTAGCAGATATGGAGGTGGAGGTGGGGAGAAGGTGATAGAGGTGGCCTTAGTCGTTGGCCATGGGGTTTCCGACAGGAAACTCGGCAGAACCTTGCCCAAAGAGACCCATGAGGAATGTGTTGGCCGCACGTCTTTTGCTAATAACCATCATAAATTTAGCGCGGCAACAAATTGAAATTAAACGAAGGTAGAAGAGGCACACGGCAAGATCCAAGCCAAGATCGGTGGCAGACCATAGCCGCAGAATGCAATCAGAGAAGCATCGTGATTTTGTGTGGGTAACAAAACCAAAGCAAAGCTGGAAGGAAAAGCGAAGAAAAAAGTGTAACTACTTTGTTGTTGTCATGTAGTTAGCACTTGAAGATTTATCCGCGTGAATTAATTGCGATCTTGTTGCAAAAGCACTGATTCTCGCAGCCAAAATGCAGAAATGAAGATCACTGCAACACCAGCTGCTGCTGCTGCTGCTGCTGCTGATGCTGCTGCTGTAGTTGGCCACATGTGGCGCACAACGTGCTTGGCCCTTATCAAATTAAACGGTAGCACAGCTGGAGGTGATCGCCGGTCAGCTACTTGTTGGCCATACAGAAATTATGACAATTATGGTAGGCCATAAATTCAAGACGTGTCGCCAGCGTCGGTCGACATCAAGCGCAATATTCCTCGATAACCAATACTCCCTATAAATTCCCTCTCTGCCCAATGCAAACTTCTCTCTCGATCAGTAAGATCTGTGGCATTATTCATGGGCGCATTCTTATTGTTGTTGGCAAATGCTCGTAAATCAAGCAACACTTGATGTGTCACAGTCACAAGCCGTTGAACTGATCGTTGATCACTGAACGTTGATCGTTGATCGGCGACAACATTATTAGGCGATATCCCTCATCGACGATCGCCGATCGACGATCGACACTTATGACATTATGGATTATGATTATGGCGCTCGCGTGCTGTTTATGTATGCCAGGCGAATAATGCAAAATATCATCACAGTTTCAAGCGAAGCTTTCGCTTTAAATACCCTAGAAAATACTGCCCATAAAACGGGGCATATTATGACGTGCTTGAATTGAGATTGAATATATATTATTTTAAGATTAAAATGCATTTTTAGTTAAATCTATCGTCAACAGTTAATATCAGCTATTTATATTTAATTTATGAATTCTACGAATCACAATATTAAATATAAAACAAGTTTAAATGAAATTCAACAATATCTAAGGTATATTTTCGGCTTTTGACACATTCTCATTAAACAGTTGTTTTCTGCGTTTTATTTTGTTTTTTTGTGTGTGCTGTGCGACATGGCAATCGATGCCACTTGCTTGGGTGGATCAGTAAATCGACGGATCGTTCATCAGCATGCGTCGCAGGCGATGTCGATTCTCCGTCGCCGAAGTCGTCGTCGTCGTTGTGGCAGTTGCTGTTGCTGTTGCTGATCAATCAACGCCTTTAAAAGTGACTGGGACTGCAGTTTCTTATTACGAATACTGACTGCAGGGTTCGTGGCTTGCTTCATTTTGGCAAATACATTTTCGCGCATTTCGCGACGTTTACAAATTGCCGCCATTAATTAGGCAAAAAATGCACGCACTGCCGTAGCTGGGGATCCAACTGCAAGACTCGTCGTCGTCGTCGTCGTTGTCGTCGTTGTTGGGTAGGCGAGCCCAAAAATCAGCTACCAACTCAACTCGACTCAACTCAACACAAGTTGCTGGCGAACACATCTACAACATAATAATCAGCGGGTGGACAGCAACAGGATTGGCATGCGCTTGAAATTAATTACCCTCACCCTCAGGCACTCTGATGTTGTTGCTAATTAAGTTGTTTGCATTTTGAGTTATTGAACTGAGTTCGAAACTGAGTTTTGGTCAGCGTTACGTGCTGCAATGCATCGCAGAACGGAAGCAAGCACAGATATTTCGCACTGTATTACTTTTTGCAGTCAGTAACTTATGATTACTACAAAGAATTATGGATTGTAAGCTAAACAGGTTATTCAGTTGGGTGGCCCACTCTCCAGTTGATTAAGTTGTTAAACTTTCAATTCTCTATACTCTAAAGTCGCGGCCATAAAGTCGTAGGTACTTAAACAGACGCTCTCCTATATCATTCGTTAATTTCCCCCCATTAACTTGAGTCTGCTGTCCTCCTACTCCACCAACAAGTTAATCGCTGACTCAGTTGTCAACCTGCCTCTGGCTGGCTGTCATCTCAGTTGAAGCTGTTCAAATGGCATTTGGTTGCACTTGTTGGTCAGCTGTCCACGGCTGGAACGAATATCGCGTGCTCTGCTCGAGCTGCTGCTCACTGGACCATGGCTCAAAGCAACAGCAACGGCAACGACAGCAAAAGAAATTAAAGATGCGGCTTAGCTGTCAACGCATTTGTTGTTGTTCTTGTTGTTGTTGTTGTTTGTTTGTCAGTGTCGTTTGTGGCTCGTATCGCATAATTAGTGTCTCTGTCTCCAAATAAATCAGTTGCCGTCATTTGCTGACAGACGGAACAGACAACAGACTTTTTCCCTGTTTTATTTTTCCAGTGACTATTTCAATTGGTTTGGGGTCAGTTTAAGAGCCAATCGAAAAGGGGTCAGCGCTTGATTTGTTTCTTGCATTTTATCTGCCGCTGTCGCTGATGTGATTTAAGTGGTTTTCCACAATGACCAAAGACATTTCCATGTCTTAATTTAGTACAAGTGTTGGGCTCTCCTAGTGACAGTGGTATGAAAATGTATTCACTTGGTTAATTTGGAATTTTATATTTGTTCAATACTATTTCAGATATTCATTGAATCTTTTATTTCACACTTTATATTATTTCCAAATTACTTTATATAAATTTGGGTATATTTTTATAACATTTTGCCACACTGTGTGGCGCTTTCTTTCTATGGAAATTTTTGTGTTTCGTCTATCTTAGGTGTTTGATTTCTATTAAGTGCTGTCGCGTGTTTGTCGAATTGTCCGGTCCGCCTTTGACTGTGATAAGGATTAGATAATATGTTTTTAAAAGCTTGTAAAGTGTGCGTGTAACCTGTCTGCAAGTCCGCTTGTTAGTCTGTTGGCATTCACACTCGTCTTATGCTGATCCACTCAAAGGCAACGCGAGTTTCTGCAACCAGGCCAGACGCAAGGTGGCAACAGCAACAATGCCACATTATGGGGCATCAGCGTTATCAATAAGCACATTAATTTGATTAATAACCACCTGCAAATCATTTCCATGCCACACAATAGACTTCTGAGCTGATAAAAAAGCAAAAAACGCGACTGAGAGAGAGAGAGAGCGAGAAAAAAAGAAGAAGTAAACGCACAATCCCCTAAGTAGCAAAAGTGTCAGCAACAAATGCTGATGATGTTGCCTGATGATGAAGAAATGCCATTACAGGGAGGCAGCCGCATCAATGCCACTGCCACACTGCCAGGCAATTTACGCATCGACTTCGGCCAGGAGCAGGAGCTGGAGCAGGACGAAGACTGGGATGAAATGCTCTTACTGGCACAAGTCTGGATACCCAATCGACAATCGAGCTGGCAACCCTTTCGCTGCCTCCACACATACACACATAAATCGCTATCTTTATGGAATTTTTATGGGCAATCTCCTTGCAGGCATCCACAACACCCCCGTCACACACACTCACACAACACACACACACACTTTGCAGTATTCTCTAACTAATACAACGCTTCCGCCGCGTTGCCAGGCTGCCAAACAGTTTTCAAATTGCCATCGAAAGCAG
Organism: Drosophila nasuta; assembly: GCF_023558535.2. Lineage (NCBI taxonomy): Eukaryota > Metazoa > Arthropoda > Insecta > Diptera > Drosophilidae > Drosophila > Drosophila nasuta. The sequence goes on along the minus strand of NC_083455.1, from coordinate 4,813,888 downwards.
TTGAAAATGTTGCACACGACACCTGCGCATCATCATTATGTGGCAGCCTGGGAATAGGTTAAGTGGTATATTCATTTTTTCCCATCTCTTTGATGGGTAGTTTGAGCTTGGTCTTGCGCTTAGCCAAATAAAATTTCCTGCTTTGCCACGCAATTTGTATCGATAACAAGCAAACTGCCTGATAGCCAAAGTATCTCATAGTTACTCCAAAGGAAGCTCGCAAACCCATTTGCCATCAATCAATATTTTTATAAATATGCTTCATGCCATTTTTGCTCTTTGGTTGCAAATATAGGTAAAAGTTCGATAACATCAAGCCTTAATCAAAGCATTGTTGTTGACATGTAAGATTTTACAAACTTTCTTTAAATTTCTAGCCATTGAATTCCAAAGCAAATTGTAAATATACGCAAAAAAAAACACATACAAATACAAAATGTAATAGTTGGTATATCCATATAGTATAACATGCAAAATATACCATAGTATGCAATATATACCAGATTTGAGAATAAAATGAATTATTATATAAGTTGAAATAACTGTAAAATGTGAGTCGAGAACAAGAAAACCTTAAAGTTATTAAATACATCTTGTATCAAGGGCATTTGCTATAAGTGACCAAGTGATTATTATTAACAAAAGGTAAGATTAAAGTTTACTAACTCCGTAAGAACATATTTTCTAAAGGAAAACTTCTCGCACTTTCAAGATGATTAACGCTTATTTATATCAAATAGCAAATCATTCATAACTAATTTCTTAAAACTGTTTGGAATCAATCGTTATTGTTTTTACCAAAGCAAAATAAAACATAAGTATATACATAAGTATATAAGTAACTTTTAAATAATCATCAGTTTTGAAATAAATAAATTTATTAAATAATATATTATGATATTAATATTAAAAGGAAGTAAAACAATTTATCTATAATATTACTAAAGGGGTTCACTAATTAATATTAGTAAATGTACAACAAATAATCAATATACAGATTTAATCTGTCCATGATATCCTAAACCTTTCAAGTCCTTTTTAAGTAAGTACTTTGGAGTACATAATAGTTTAATGTACGTCATAAGAGCATGACCAGCAATTGCAACAGCCGTTTGGATATTGTTTTTGCTCCTGGCTGGTGTCGCCACTAGCCGGTGTTTGGTTACCAAAGGTCCAAAGGCCTTTGAGCGATCCCTGAGGGTTGTACTACATGAGTGTTGGGAGAGGGCAACGCTTGCTTTACGACTACGAGTATTTATCGATGGACGCGTGTCTGTTTATTAATTGAAGTATTTGTTCTGCCTGTGTGTATGTGTGTGTGTGTGTGCTAGTGTGTGTTTCTGTGACGGTGTAGACTGTTTATTTTTTCATGCTTCTTGTTGTTGGTGTTATTATTGTCAGCATGTCGCGTCAACACTTGAAACTTGAAACATTCCCCGGCTACAATAATTGTTGTTGCCGTTGAGATATTTTCGTCTTCTTGCACAGTCCGCTAGTTGTTTACATTAACCAATTAGCGGGGGTGGCGAACCTTTGACATATTATTGACATTTGTGGTCTCATATTTGCTTTGACAGGCGCTCTTTATAGTGGTCTGTTGATATAACAGCTGAAGTAAAAAGAAATTGAGCACAGCAGATTTTTATTACATGAATTGTACAAAAAATGGTATTTAAAAACTGTTAGAGAAATCAAATAATATTTTATAATGGCATACTTATCTTTAAAAGAGATTTGAAGAACTATAAAAGGAAGTTTTAAAGTATTAATACAATAATAATAAAACAATTAAATGAATTTATTGTGCTTACACAAATATGTCAATATTATCTTTTAATTGAACAGGTAATGAAAGAAATGTAAATTTATTTTATTTTACTTAACGAATATGATATATTTAATATCACTACTCTCAAGAACAATCGTCTTAAAATTTGTATTCTTAAAATAAGACCATTTTAAGAACTAATTCTTAAGGCTAAGGTGATTAACATACAACTGAATAAAAATAAATAGTAATAATAACATTTTTTTGTTTTTATTTATAAGAAGTTGTTCTTATATCAAATATTCCTTAAGTCAAGATGTGATTTCAAACTTTTAGATTTGCATGTTGCATGTTGCATGTTTGCATGTAAAGCTCCTTTCAGACCTAAAATCTTAATACAAAAAAATTTTGATTTTATAACTTTTTACGTTTTACATGCCCCACGACAATGTTCAATAATATTGAATTGAATTTTGCTCACATATTTTACAACTTTGGCATTTTAAAATCACAGCTGAGCTTTTAAAATATTGTATCAAGAGCATCTTTAAAGCTTCGAGCTTACAAAAAAGAAGTGAGAAATCAAGAGGAACCAGAATACCATGCAAGGAAAAGGGAAATCCTTGCTGAGATTTCTCTTGCCCCTTTTACCCGCTTGCTGTTTATCGATTTATTATAAAACTGTGCGCTAAATGTGCGGCACATGCGATGCCCACACCCAGCAACAACCCTTGCCCCTCACCCCTCCCCGTTCACCACCATAAGATGAAGTCAAATGGCCCCTGGCCATCGGCTGCTGACATATCAAACATTGATGGCGATGGGCGATGGGCGATGGCAAACCGATGCCACACCACAAGCTATGCACACATGCCACGCCCACTAATACAACATCAACGCCAACAACAACAAGTGCGATATAAACATTTTTATACACATGTATTGTGGGTGTGTGAGTGGGAGTGTGGGTGTGTGTGTGTGTGTGTCGAAGCATTGAAAAAAGTAAAGAACTTCGACAGACGGAAACAGGAAACCGGAAGTCCATCTTGCTCACAGTGTCGACAACAGCAGGAGCAGCAGCAGCGGAGAACGTAGCATCAGTTGTCGGAGTGGAAGCAACAGCCAAGATATTTTTATGCGATGAAATTTTTCAGCTGGACCAAATCACACATGAACATGTACATATATCATAAATATATACTACGAGTGTGTGTGTGCAAAAATCAGAGCCGCAACTTCAATAATCATTATCAGCAGCAACAACAGAAGCAGAAGCAGCTGCCTGTTCTTCCCTTGTATCATCATCGTCATCGTCATCGCCGTCGTCATCATCATGGCCAACATCATGTTGCGGAAACAGATAACGCACGGACACGGACACGAACACGGCACGGACACAACGCGGCATGCAGCGGACGTTGTTGCCACATAACATTTAATGCTGATAGTTGGCCCAGCACCACTCGCATCTCCCACTCACTCACACTCACTCCCACAGTCCTCCCAAGACGACGACGACGTCGACGACTGGAGCTTCAAATTGAAATCAATGATGCGCGAGCTTATGCTACATTTGCCGGTTCTGTGCTTGGGTTGGACGACACTTGGACTGCCAGCTCTAATGTAGCATCTCAGCAGCGGGTGTCGCCACCGGCGACGCGACAACATCGAGCAACAGACCCAGACCCAGACTCAGACTCAGAGCAAGAGCCAGAACCAAACGCAGGCCAGACCGAGGCAGCAAATGATGCGAAAGAATTGCAAACCACCCGCATGCCGAGCATAAAAAAGTGTTAATGTATTGCCAATCTGCAGGAATGGCAAAGGAAAAAAAATATGAAGTAAAAGTTGTAAAATTGCAGCAAAATATGATATCAAAGGAATTTGTGGTACACTTGGCAAAGCAAAAGAAAAAATAAATTAAATAAACTTAAAATTTAAAAAATCGATATACATAATTAATCTGAAATATTATACATAAAAGATACACTCTAAAATATATGTTATGTACATCAAATGAATTTGTGGTACAAAGCCGAAATAAATTAAAGAATCTTAAAATTTAAAAATTCGCTATAATTAATCTGAAATATTCATAGGTTAACCACTCTAAAATATATATTATTTGAACGTGTTCCCATTGATGATTTCTATTTCTGAACTATGCTTGTAAGTCTAGCGACTCGTCTGTCCAGATTACATTAAGAATACTTAACACGAGCTAAGCAAATAAAAGCATTTGGCAATAAAAAAAAAATGATGCAATCTCTAAATGATTCACATCGAGTATTTCTGAAAGTAGTCGACTAGCAGAGTCTCTAAAAAGCTTAAACCATACAACTAACTAAAAATGAAAAAATAAATATAAATTTGATACCATGTTATGCAATTTTCAATAGAAATAATTTAATCGAAAAAAAAACACCTTAAAGTGTTATTAGAGTGTGCAAACATACAATCTAAAAATGGCATAGTGATAAACAAAACAACCATAAAAAATGCTTTGAGATCTGCTTAGCAAATGAAATGGGACTTGGAGTTATTAACCATTTCAATTTATGCAAAAAAATTAACACTTTACGCTAATGATTTGCGACAAGCGTCTAATATGGAGACAGGCATGGAATAAAATAGACACACATAAGTATACTTATAGTATCTGATATCGCGCGGTCATTTAAATATCGAACCAGCTGAGACGAGATACAATTTTTAACGACTGTTGAAAACTATTTCCATATCTTACAGGGTGCGTAAAAATTTGTGAACGAGAGAAACTTGATTTCAAGTCGCTCATTTTGGTATTTCCATAATAATCTTCATTGATCTAGATAAAGCATAATTCAACGTTTTTATGGTTCTCAAAATGTTGACGGTCATATCATTATAAGTATTTCTTTTATTTATATGAAAATTAAATAGTAAGTCAATTAGAAGCAAATTATGACTCCCAAATGTATCCCCAGAGTTCGAGAGTTTTGAACAATGAAATAGCCCAGTCGGAGGCAAACATTCGAGATATAAGATTGTATAAAATCTTAATCCCCGGACAGGTTATCAGGCCATCATTAGGCGAGAAATTCGTTCTTCGTTCTACCGTTTCGATTTGTATTTTTTTTTATTTTGTCTCTCAATACTGACTGTTTTGTTGTTTCCATAAGAACATGGCTCATAAATTTGACTTATAAAGTTGTTAGTTGACAGCAGCTGTGAATGAACTGGCCCTTTTGGCCACCATTTGATAAAAGCAAAGAAACGAAACGATTATCAAACGATCTCGCCTGCCGAGCTGATCAACAAATATTTATATATAGAATTGGCAGTTGATTTATGAAGAACATCTTCAAAACAGAACGATAACGATGTAATAAAATGTATATTTTAATGTAAGTTAATACATGTTTAGAACAGCGTTTCCTACTTAGAATTTACTTTTATTTACTGTGAGCATTTTTGATATTTCATTTGGTAAACTTTCAAGTAAATTCACAGTGAGAAATCTGTGTGCAAATAAAAGTTATTACAAGTAAAACCGAACTACCTATTACAATTATATATTATTTATTTTAAGTATTTTTGAAATTGTGTTGGATTTTGTGTGATTTTTATTAATCATTCAGAAAACTCTATAAAATAAACGTCACTTTCTCAATTGTCAATTGACTCGTATTTTGCTTGCTGAATTCTCTTTGATTCATTAAAGAGACTCAAGTAATTTGAATTTTAATAAAATATAGAGAATGTAGATAACATTTCAAAAAGTTTAACTAATTCTTTGTTTTATTTTAAGAAATGTATTTCATTTATTTTAGACTATTAAATCAGTTAAGTAAATAGTTTCTGTGTCCATCAATCAACTTAGCAGCTGCTTCGTTCTAGTTTTCAACTGCTATTATCTCCTTCTCATCCACTCAACGAACCTCCTCCGCATTGATTTCCAAATTCTATCAACCTTGGATTCATATGCCGCAGAGCAACAATTGCAACAGCGCAACCCTTCAAAATAGCGGCTCAACTTCAAATGGCGGCCCATTGTGCAAAACTAATGACATTTTGTTGCAAGCATCATTAGAGAGTCATGGCCATCATGACTTTCACAAAATGGGAAGCACAAGACCCGTTGTGTCCCTGCCAGACAACATGACGCGGCTCAAAACTCCTCCACGCAAATGCCTGAAATTCCAGCAACACACACCTGCAACACAGCGCGGCAACAGCAACAGCGAGCTGCAACTGCAACCCCATGCAGCGCATCTAAAGTGCAGCTTGCCAGGTTGAGGATTTCGGCAATATTAAGCTGGGCGTCTAGCTGTCTACTAAAATTTCGTAAACTCTCAAAAAAAAAAGAATGTATGTATATGTATTTTCGCAATCAAACTGTGCACGACCTTCGACGGCTTGACATGACACGCTGCGTCTTGACTGGCAGATGGGAGTTGGACAACCGTGAAAGCAACATGGATTCGAAACCAACATTTTAAGAGTGAAAAGTGAGAGACCAGACATTCAGGCGTCAATTGTCCAGAATACCAACAAAAATTGGAAACATTTAAACACTGCAATGAAGAGAAATAACAAGTGTGTGTTTATTTTGTTTATATATTTAATTCTAAGTAAATATTATAATATTTTATTGACTTATTACTTATGTAGTATTTATTTTAATTTATATTTAAAAATATTTTCATTTGACTTTTTTTATTATTGTTATTTATTATTTACAGTTTTACGTATTAATTTCACTTTATTTTAAGTACTTTGATTTATTTTAAAGAACTCAACCCATTAAATTCTTCAGTTGAAAAGCAAGTGATAATAAACTCTGAACAAAAAATACCATACTTAAAATAGGTTTTAAATAAAAATAAAGTGGAAAGTTGCCTAAAATTTGAATTAAAACAATGTGATATTATTTTATAAAACTTTGGTTTTTTTTGCTTTATTATTGTACTTGTTAGTTTACCTTTTAAAATATTTTATTCAAAAACATTTATTTAAATACAAAACATATGACTAAGTTTATAGTCGTAAATTGTAACTCCGATTTCTCCCTTTTTGTAATCTTTATACTCGCATTCCCAACGTGAAGACGGTATAACAGTAATGAAAAGTCTATAAATTGAAGCGGAGTCTTATCAGTTAATGGTCACTAATAGATCATAATATGAGAGCTATAAAAGAATGAGATTCTCTTCTTATGTCGCTTAGCTACTTATGTGGAAGCATTCCGTGTGTGGTCGCTCGATCTTAACAAATAAATGTATTGTGTTCTGGAATTGATTCGAAAACATATTCGGGGCATTGTTTGGGGCATTGCGATAAGCAAATTTAACGAGTTGAACTTACATATTTAAGCATAATATGCGATTCATCTAATTGGAATTTAATTTGATAATATTTTAATATTTGTTAGTCGTAAAAATGGGAGAAAAAAAAAACGTTACTTTGCATAAGAATATTTTGAAGTTGAACCGGCTTGCACATTGGCTTTGACTTGTTGATTTTACGAGCATAAATGAATATCTGCCAAAATATACAATTATATCGTTATGGATTTGCATAATATGTTATACCCTGTACGGAAAGGTTACTAGGGTATATGCAAAGTGTATCGACATAATGAACTCCCAACTAAAGTTGTCTGTTCCAATGGATCGAAACAGTATCTTGAAGTCGCTTCATCTGCCAATACTCTTGATTTTTGTCTGGGTTGGGCCTCCAGCGCTAAACGATTTGTTCGTTGTGCGATCGTAAAAAAGAGAGAAAAAACGAAAACACTACAGTCGTAAAAATCATATCAGAAGGCAAACGAATGTAGAGCTGGTTTCGAACTTTTCAAAGATTTCGCACCTGTGCCCAGAGTTGAGGGGCGATCGGTCAAACGATGTCTACTGGGATCACATGAGATCGTCAGTTGTTGGTCAATCCCTGGCGACATCTCTTCACTGGCAATACAAACATTTTGTTTTTACGACCCAGCGAAAGAGACTGGGCTCATTTTATTGGAATTGGGGGGGACTCATAAAACCCATCTTTGGCCCGACTATGGCACTTTAATCGTTGACTTATGTGACATTATTGATCGTTAAGGCCGCTACCTTTGCAAAGAGGCCGCGTTTAGCGTAATTTTGTAATTTGCTTCTAAATGTGTGTAGTTCTCTCTCTCGTCGCATAACGACCCATTGTCGACTATATAGTATGCTACTTAGAATGACCAAACATACCATTCGTATCCGTGTTGGTGGTCTTAGTCCCCATCTCCCCCTCTCCCTCTCGACCTCTTAGCGATGACTACTATGTAGGTTTTTGGTTTATTTATTTGGTATTCGGGTTCCAAAACTTTATAAGATATTTCTTTTTATGGCAAATGCATAGACGATTTGAGCTTTTATTTTTTATATCGCCTCGTTTTATGATCAAGTTTTATTAGGTGCGATGACTTCGATATTGCCTTGAACTCGATTTCATCTAGTTTTTTGTAGTCTCTGTGTGAGGCTTATAACGGTACCGATTTTATAGTAGTTGCCTTTTAATTTTATTATTCTTCTTATAAATACTATATGGCATCTAGTTAATGAAATGCAACTAGAAAGTTGAATCTATTAAGGGATGAATCAAAATTGTGGATACAATTGGAATATCACATTAAATATTAGGATTACTTTTTATTGGGATCGCAGATTAAGATCCTCAATCTAGCCCCCTTTTGATCTTTTGCTGTGACTCTGCCATCGAAATAAATATGTTAAACTCGATGCTTTGTCACAGCAGCGGGAGCCAAAGCCAAAGCCAAAGTGCAGCTGCTCAACTCCACGGGACAACAAATTTTATTTATCTCCCGGTTGGTTGACATTTTTTTTAATTTTTGGAAAACTCTCCTTAGAGTTAGCTGTAGGCGTTGCTCGATTGTAACGAGTAGAAGCCAAGAAATTCATTTCAATATTTTCATTGACTACGTAAGAGTTGTGTGTGATCTGCATGTGTGTGTGTGTGTGTTAACTCGTACTCCGATCCATAAAACCCATGTCAAAAAAGTTAAGGATGAGGTTGCAGTTGATGCTGGAGTCTGTTAGTGTGTGTGTGTGTGTGTGAAGTGTGAAACAACAAGCATAAAAATCGAAATACATATTATTTATGAGGTTCATCAGGAGTTTACGATGGCACACAGGTTTCGGTCTCTGGCTCATTCACTGCACACCGTCGAAATACTTACCTGGCCAGACCATACAAATTAAAAAAAAGAAAATGAAAAAGAAAAAAGATAACGTATGCATCTCTCCCTTTACCAGCATCCCCCCTCTTGAGAGTTGGCCTCATGCTGCGTCAGGGTCCCCGACTCCCTCCCCGACGCTGACTCTGTCTCAGTGTCAGCCTGGTTGGCTGGTCGTCTCAGACTTTATGACGTCCTCGCTTAATGTGCGCCGTGTAACGAAAGTAAATTTTTCATAACTTGGCCCAAAACGTACCCAAGATCGATAAATATTTCTGCTGCAGGTAGTTAAACACACACACACGCAGATACTTCGATATGTGTGTAGGTGGCATTGTTGGTAGCACCTTTTTCTCGACCGACCAGACAAACTGGCAGCAGCATCATTAGCAGCTGTGTGTGTGTTTGCCTTAACATTTTTTAAAAGGTAGTTATAAGTATTAGACACTCTGCATGCATAAGTCTTAAAGAAAACAAGTAGGAAGCTGAGATGGAAGGGAAACTATATCAATATTTAACAATGTTGTTTAAGCTAATTTAAAATTGCTTTAATTGTAATATATTTTATAAGTAGCAAGCATGTTTCATTTAAGAAATTGTGCAATAATTAAAGAGAGCAAAGTATTTACATTTTAAATAACAAGTTTTGTGAAATTGAATAAATTAATTCTATTTTTATCGTATGAAATATATATTTTTTTTAAATACAACTGTGAATTCATTAATTCTATCCCATCGCACAAGTCTTAAAAAAATAATATATTTATGATAGCTTAAATATATTATGATATAAGGCAAAATTATAAAAACTTACTAATTAATATTACTTTCCCACACAAATATATAGTCCTTAAAGTATACATCGAATTGAATTCGAAAGCTGCAGATCATTAATGCTTTTATTCAAAATAAAATTCAAATACATATAGTAAATTATTAGAAATGAAAAAGAAGTAACTTAAATACCCACTCCCTTTTGAGTAGGAGGTAACTTTGTGCCTCCAGGAACGCATAAAGTATTAATGATTGCCGTCAACAGCCGAAACGACATAGCCATGTCTGTCTTTCCATATGACCACCTAGATCTTAAAGACTATAAGATACATACATAGACAGCACTTAAACGCAAATCGAAAAAAATCGAAGAATGTAATTTTGAAGCTTTGGTATATAACAACAATAATGACTGTAGTCTTTATGAATCCTACAAATTTGGTTGCGATCAGAAAAAATGTTATAGGTTTTAAAGAAATACTTTTGTATTTGGAAATACGCCTACTGCAATAGGGTCTTAGCTGAATTGACTGACAATCAAGTTATTTTGTACTCAATGGTTATATTTGTAGTATATAAATTTTGTATATTATATTTTAAGAATAATATTTTGTAGCCGGTAGCAGGATTCGACTGCAGCTTTCTTACTTATCCAATTTATAATTGGATTACAATAGACGATATTCTGTTTAATTGTTTTTAATTTCGCTTGAAACTATGTAAAACGAGTAAAGTGATTTGACATGCTTATCTTCACTTTGGTCTAGCAATTACGTAGACATTATTGCTGCTGTGGGAATGTGGCAATGTGTCAATATGGCAATGTGGCAATGCCATTGGCAGTGGTCACACTTGGGCAGTCTCAATCCCAAAGTGGACACTTGAGAACTAACAAGCATGCGCTACACCAAAAACCCAATAAAAACATTTCACACCCCGCCTCTCTCACTCTAACTGTCTCTCTCTATTTTCCCACTCGCACTCTCAATGGTCGGTGTGTTGTATTAATTCTATTTGTGTAAGGTCACTGCAGAAGCCTTAGAGAAATGCAAATACAAGAGTCGACAGTGCCATAAAACGAGAAAATATTTGACTGGCCTTTGGCCCAAAACGCAGGTGTCAAGTGTTGTTCCTCGTAACCATGAACGGGGTGAAAAGGTCAAGTACTGTGACTATGGCCTAGTCGAGCCTAGTCAAGCCAAGTAAATAAACAAAAATTCATATGACATTTCAGCATTCGAAGGGGGGGCGTATAATATGAATGTAAATCGCTTTAATTGGCATCACTCATCAAAGGATAATATCTTTGTGGTTCGTCAGCTAATTAGGCGTACCTGTCAATCGGATTGTGTGGCAACAATTTTAGGGAAACTTGATACAAATTAAGCAAACATATCAGCGTACGTTCGTTGCCAAGGCTTTGAAGTGGGCAGGCTTAAGGGTTACGCACCTATTGCACAGCAGACTGAGAACACTGAACAAATGCAGAGTTGCCATGGCCTCGCTAGCAGCCAATTAAAATTAAATCTATTGCTCTGGCATACTGAATCAGACTCAGATGGAGCCGAAGATGAAGAAGCTTCGATTGAGCTATTGAGGTTGGTATTTCTCTTCACTTTACTTTGATTGTTGTTGTTGCTTACTTGATACTTACTTGAATATGTATGCCAAGTTGCTGGTCGCATTGGCAGACGAAGAGACCGGGACCGTTGAACGTAGAGCGTAGAGCGCAGACCGGAGTGCTAGACCGACCTCGAGTGCTGTGGTCCACTTGAAATTATGCCGAGGAACGCTCGAGTGCTCACAGCCACCAATAACCAAACCAAACGAAACCAAACCACGCACAACACACTCATCCAGGCGACCACAAACAACCCTCGACAGCAAGTACAACAGGCACTACAACAACAACCTGAACAAACTAGGGTCTGGGGACCATTTGCTTAAGGGTTGGGGGTTACATTTTTTTCCCAATCAAAGCTGTGAACTGCAAACTGCAAAACTGCGAGCTGCGTTTTCCGAACTGCGATCTTTCTACTTGGCTTCACTGTTCGTGCTGCTTGTCGCCGTCAGGCAGGCATTTGGTCCCGTCTCCCGTCCCGGGTTCGTTTCCGGAATCTGTCAGTCCGTCCGTTCGCACTGTTGCACTGTTGTTGCTCGAGCGGTTGCAGCTTTTGCTACGCATCGAAAAATTGCCAGCAATTAAGTGCGAATGTATAAATTCTATATTTTGTATTTGTATTTCTAATTTTTCGCTCCTTTCGTTTCAGTTCTTCTTTTTATCGATCACGTGCATTGTTACGCATAATTATAGGCTTAGTGCCAAATTATTGACAAGTGAATTAGAAAAAATATTTTCGTTTTCAATTCGGAGTGTTCTTCTATTGTACGAAGTATTCCCTGTTTGCCGAAGCATTGAAATGTAAAATTTGCCTCGAGGACATGTGAAACATATTTGATGCATTGACTTGGAAAGTTTTCCAAGGTTTATCGAGGTAATCAGCTATTACATAAGTTAACCAGCGGGATTAAACTTGTAAATGTAAATAATGAAAAAACAATTCATTACATAATTTCAAAGATATTATGTTAATATAAATTTTACAAGCATATATTTTTAAATACATTTTCTATTCCTTTAATATTGCTTAGTTCAACTGTTGATAAGCATATGTTTTCCCTGTTTTGTTAAGGCAGCTTACTTTTTTTTTATTTTTAAAGTCTCGGATTATATATACGCATTTACATAAGTGTATTGGGCATGCCTAATGCTAAGAGTGTTTATAGTTTTCATCTCCGACTCCTAAATCATCAAGTCTCGCCTTAAAACAAACGCTATAAAAATCCCAAGAGAAATTTAAATATCTAAATCGTTACAAGAAATCCACAAACTATAAAAATTTCATTTAAAACCAAAAATCTGTCAAAATGTTTATTCATAACACGAGTAATTTATAGGTTCGCAACGTAGTCAGACCCCGATTCAGTTCATATAGTATAGGATGATACTCAGCTTTAGCGATGCAGATGTTTTTTTTTTTTTTTTGTTTTTGGGGTTGCTATCCCGAGGTACAGACTATATATATAAGAGGCGTTGTTGTCGTTGTACCGTGATTGAGGGGGGAAGAAATGCAAAAATAAAGGATACGCTGGCTGTTTGTATAATCAATTTGTTGGCCGTGACGTCATCATGACGAATTTACACTCTTTTGTGATTTTCACTTTTCGACGAGTTGTGTGAGTTGTCGAGTCGAGTTCCATCATCGTCAGCAGCCCAGAGAGAATATAGTATGTGAGTACTTCATGCTCATACCCTGTTCGAACAGAGGCCTACAACATTCAATTCGTTACGTTTGTTATACATTTTATTCCACTTTTCGCCACCTCACATCCACCTCTACTCTGTGCTGTGCTGTGCGATGAGGTAAAGTGCTTTCAGACTGCCGTCGATAGACTGTGACGCGGTGACTATGTAGGTTTTTATTTTTATTATTATTATTCTGTTTTTCTTTTTTTTTCTCTCTCTATTTTTTTATAGCGGCGGCGTAACAAAATTCTTATGAATATTAATTGGCTCTCGCTGTTTGCGTTGGCTGTCACTCAAAGTGACCGCGTTGGTAAGTGGATGCCATATACTGCTAACATATAGCTGAGGTTCCATTTCGATTTGTTACGCCTGTTTACAACTCGGACAGGTTGGAACTCGCTTAATGCTCAGATAAGCAAACCGCTCTCGACCTACTCGCATTAGGCTTTTCATTCGCTTTTCCTTTTATGCCCTTAACTAATCGAATGCCATACTACCTGCGTTGCATCCATTCTTAATTGATGATCTGATTACACTGTCTTCAATATTCAATACACCAAAAACGGATAAAGAAATTCAATTCACTTTCAACTACAATAACAGGAAGAAGCTTTTTCTTAGTTTAAAGAATTCGTGAAAGTATTTATTCATTTAGTTAATCAACAAAATAAACATTTTCATATATAATTTGTATATAATTCTTGAATATTTGGTTGCGATCAGTAAAAAATTGTAGAAGTTATTAAAAAAAATCATTTGTACGGGAATGAAAGCCGACTTACTATAGTAGTTAGTTTCTTTGGCTGACAATCTAGTATATTCTGCACTCAATGGTATTTTTTGAATCTAGTAATATATGAATATGTCAAATATAGCTTTTGCTATAATTTAGTATTTTTGTATTTTATTTTTTATTTGGTATATTTCAGGAATAAAACTGAACTTTTTTGCTTTGGGTAAAGGGTATCTCACAGTCGACCACACTCGAATGTAGCTTTGTTACTTGTTTAACATATAAATGCTTTCCAATTATATGTTGTTAAATGTCATAATAAATGGCTCTAATTTAACAATTTCAAACGCAATGTTTACTATTCCCTTTAGCATTCGCTTTTTTTGCTACACTAATGACTTTGTTCCCGCAGCATTCATTTGAACAACTGCCCGAATGTGACTCACTCAACATCCTCCGCAGTGCAATCTCCACTAGAGTATCAATCGCCTGACAGCGGACTGAGTTTTTCTCACACTCTATTGCTGTGCACATCGCACATTATCACGAATTCATATTTCATATCAACAACACAGTGAGTTAAAAAATTTATGCGCCCACACAACAATTAGATATGTATATTCTTGGCTTGGGGTTGAGCACGGACTGACGTCTGACTGGCTGCTGTCCAACATAATCTACATCAATGGCAAAGGCGCTGCAGATGTGGAGACGACGACGAGATGGATAGAGATGGCGATGGCGATGCTCACTCTGCTCGTCTAATGTAACGAATGCCACTGTCTAGCCAATGCCTGCAAGCTATAAAAAACAGCGAGTGAGCTACGAAATAAAAGCGCAGTTATATGATGAGATGAACTGCATGATACTCAGTAAATTGGAAAATGATAATAAATTTGACATTTTAGGAAATACAAAATACCCAAATAAACTGACAATTACAAATATATTTTACATAAAACCTAAATTAATAACATTGAATACAATTATAGGGTAATTTTTAAAGAGTCGAATAAACCAATCAAAACTTACTTCATTGAAACAAAAATAAATCAAATATAATAAAAACTTGTATTAAACATTTCTACATTTACAATCTAAAAGAACTTATGAATTCAGAAATAATATAACTTTGATAATGTTAGTTATGACATATTTTATATTTTACGCATAATTTTTTGTCACACATTTCCTGCACTCAAAATTCGAGGGCATTTTCAGTCACAGTCGAAGGGCATTTTTGTAGTATAATTATCTCGCGTTCAGCCGCCCACAACACATGAGTCGACACCTGAGTCTGCATTTAAAGCCCGAAGCCCTGTGTTGATAGCATTTCGCCCCTCTGCATGCTTCTCTTTCAATGACAGTTGCTGCGTTTTTGTTATGTTAATTGGCATTTGCATGGAGCTCAGTTCACAACTTCAGTTCTAGTTCCAGTTCCCAGCAGACAGTCTCAGAGATACTACAAACCATTGTAGAGAAATACTATGACGTGTAAAAAAGTGTGGCACACACACACACGCAAAGGATAAAGAGACAGACAGACAGACAGAGAGTCAGACAGCCTTTAAAACGCTTAACCAAATACTAGTTTCACTTTTTGTTGAACCAATGCGAATGCCAAGGAAGTCTTCTCTCATCCGACCCGCTCGATTCAAGTGGAGTGCAGAATGTCGCCATTTTGTGCCGATGTGAATGTTGCGAATAGTAATGTGAATGCGATTGTGAGTGTGAATGTGAATGTGGAGTACTGAGAGTACAGACTGGAGGCATTTGCGAGTTGACTGTGGACCCATGGACCGTGGGCCATGTTTGTGTTGGCTGTTAAACTCAGCACTATTAAAGGCTAAGGCCGACTTTTTGTCAGCCATTATGATGTGCACCTTTTGTGCTTCCATCGTTGTTGTTGTTGCTGTTGTTGTTGTGGCAGTTTTCTAGGGAAACCCTAACACACACGCACACACACAGCCAGCCAGCCAGCCAGGGCGGCCCCTCGACACATTCATGAAATGTATAGCATAATAAATCTTTACACACACATACACTCGCACACACACGCTTGGCCCGTAGGACTAAGGACATATTTTTTGCTGCTGCTTCGCAGGTAGCAACCAGTTTTTGCCACCTTTGCCGCAGGATGTTGCAGGCAACGCGTAGGAGTAGAAGCAGAAGCAGTACTCGGGGCAGGGGTTGGTTCTAGTCCCAGCCAGTTCTCAGAACAACACACACACGCACAACACTCCCACATTGATAGTTTTGGCTTCCCTGCACTCGCATTTTTACGTACCATTTTACGATTTTGATTTTTATCGTCGTTTGTTTTTCTCGGTTTTATTTTTTTTTTTTCATTTTCGGTTACGGTTTGTCTCACTTTTTTTTCAACTCCTCTTTCTGTTTTTGCGGTATTTGAATTATGAGACAATGCGCCTTCTGCATGGATAATCATTGGCCCTGACTACTGTGCACCGACTGCAGGAATTTCCCTTTTACTATGAGTATATTTTCCATGCGGCACGTTTGATTTGGCCAAACGTTTATCGCTAGTTCCATCTAGATAAGATTGTGTGTTCCGCAGAACGCAAGATGTGGCAAGATGCGTCCAAGAAGTTGCAACCGAATGCTGGTTGGCTTATACGTAGTAGATACGAACTGATTGCAATCCACAAAGTTTCCATTAGCCCAGGTCAGTTCACTTTCACACACACACAGAGAGTAGAGAGACCTACGACAAACTAACTGTACCACAGCTTCACTTTCCACAACAACACTTTAATGATTTCCCAAATTATATATCTTTGGGGTGGGGTGGGGGACATTGCAACAGCGCGCCGATTATCAAAGACTAACTAACTTCGACTCGTAGATAACCCAAAACTATTTATGAGCTTTAAATTTTTGTTCGACAACGGCAACATTTTCGAAATGTTTTTTTTTCGACAGCCAAGAAAAACCTGTTTGGCGACGATTTGTTGTCAAACTGATCCATCGATCGATGCTGCTGCTGCCTTAAGAAAAAAAAAAGCAACTGAAATAAATAAACGCGTTGATTTTTAAGTGTTGTGCATAATTTTAAATATGTTTATTTGAAAAGCCAAGCGAATGACATTTGGTTTCTGTTTAAATTTATTCTCTGTCCGATGAGCGAGTCCAACAACAATTTGTTGACAGTCGAGTTTCTTGTTTTTTATTTTTCGTAGTTTTTTTTTGGCTTGCAAACTCTGTCAGTTCAAACGCTGGCGCTGCAAAACCGTTAACACCCATAATAAGTACCGCTATGTACCCTAATTTTTTTGAGATAGCTTCAACCGAAATGAAGCTGCGGCTGCCGCGCTTTTAATAGCCAAACTATGCATAATAAGCCTTCCTCTCGGCCCTGCGCTTTCCCTTCGCTCAACTCGACTTCCAGACACTGAGTATATGTTTAAGATTTTTCAGTGAAATCGGCGAGTTTCTCAATTTCCAGTTTCAGTTTCATAGATGCGCTTCGATTTGTATTTTTTTTTTTCGTTTTTTTCTAGTTCATTTGTGAAACGCAATCAGCGATGCATGACGCCACCAACTTTGGCACTGGAACTTTTTAGATTCGCTCTGAATCTCTCATTGACTCCAACTCCAACTCCAACTCCAACTCTGGCTCTTGTTCTCTGGCCATGTCTCAGCCCATGGCGTTTGTTGGGTGTCTCTGTCTGTGAGAGCGGAAATTATTTAATGGCGCGTACATGTTGAACATTGGCTTGCGGAAATCACGCACTGAATTTCGTCTGCTGCTGTTGCGTCTGCCTGGGGAAGCTGCGTGAAATTTTTATTATTTAATTTAATACGTTTTTCAAAATTTTATTGGCAGTATTGCGAGGGCGGTGCTAAAATAAAATATGCTTTTTTTGTCAATTTTATATTTAAGTGAAGGGCGGGAATGGCAAGAATTTATGGGAAACATTTTATAATGTGTTATTTGATTAGAATTTGTAATATTATTAAACATATCCATGTCAATAATTTAATTTTTTCTTCTTTATTTTCTTTGTTGAAGTGAAGCTTGTATATTAATTACAACAACTACCATGTGTTTTTAAAATATTTGGTATCAACTTTACTTAATTAAAACATTGCTAACAGATAACTTTTGTCTTTAAACAAACCCTTAAGTAAACATATTATAATAAAGCTCTATAAACGTTGAAGCTTCTATTAAACTGCACCTAATTTGTTTAAGGATTAATTTGTCATTTTGCAGAAATATATTATTTATATTATACGTTAATCTTATGTATTTTCCTTATTGAATGTATCCTCATAAATATTGCCTTTATTTATTTACTTATAATTAACCTTATAATACCTCCTAACAAAATTAAAATAGAACACAACATAAAACAAGTAAGAAAGTTACAATCGAGTGTAATAGACTGTGAAATACTCGTTACACATTGTGAATAAAAGAAAATAGTATAAAGTGAGGTATTAATTTCATAATATACCAAATGAATATATCGCGCAGAATATTATAAATATACCAAAAACTATATTTGCTTTTTTTATATAGTACTACATTCCAAATATACGACATGGGCTTACCCTATTAACATAGATAAGCTATCAACTATACTTTATTGCTCGCCAAGCTGTTTATTCAAAGTAATAAATAACTCTTAATTAAGAGATATATGTATTTCAGACATTTGCAAGCAACAAAGCATTATTTACTTAGCAAATGAATCTCAACACTAAATTTAATTGAAATGCAGTGACTTTATCAATGCTGCCAATGTCTCACTCAGCACGAAAACAGTTGGAATGCCTCTCTAATTACAATGTGACACCTGACAGACATAACGCGGCCGGCAATAGCAGAACGTACTCGTAAAATGTGCAATGTACTACGCTGCGTATGAGCAATGCGCAATGGCTGTCAACACAAATTCACAATGTGGCCGACGCGTTCAACTTGAATTGCCCACTTGAAAATTAGTTGCAAATTACCTACTTAAGTTTGTTTGCCCTGACAGTAGCAGTGGCATTTGTTATGGCTCTTGTTGCAGTTGCTATTGCAATTGCAGTTGCAGTGGCAACAGGCACAAGGCAACAACTTGGCAGAATTGTCGTGCAAAGACGAAACTTGGTAGTCAAAGTCGAACATGTGCGCCATTGTTGTTGGTAGTTGCAGTTTGGGGCGATTGTACGCCCAGTTAGTTGCGTGGCTGCCACGCCCACCACAGCCATTGAGTGTTTTGGACAAAAGTTTGTCTTATGCATTGGCACTTATGCAAGGTTGGACTGACAAACAGAACGACAGACAGACAGACGGACGGATGGCAACCTGTTATCAGACAATCAACAAGTGCAATTAGCAGCTCTCTGGGCTAGCACAATGTGCGTGTGACAGAGCAAACAAATTGTTTAACAAAACGAACAAACAAACCCACAATTCTATATGTAACTTGGCCACTCTATATCTGTGCGTGTGTGTGTGTGTGTTCAAGTCAACACTGAACTCAACGATGCATTGCAATTGCTGCAGTTGCAACGTCTTGAATAGTTGCCACAATTTCTAGGGAGCGCTCCTTTTATCCAGCTCAAGAACCGTTTAAAGTTGTGACCACTGCAGGTGACACCTTCCCTTTCTCTCTCTTTCTCGCACACACTCTTTCTCTCTTTCTATCTCTCTCTCTCTGTCTCTGTTTCTGTCTCCATGCAGATCGGCGCCACATTCAATTGTCAATTTGCCCAGCCAACTGAGGCGGCAACTGATTGTGGCAACAACTGTTTTCTTTGCCACATTGACAACAATTTGTTGCGCAAACTCAGCCAGTTGTCTCAGCTCTCACTCTCTCTCTCACTCACTGAATGAAGGTTGTCTGCCCCAGACAGCTCAGATATAATGCAATTATTGGCCTATTAGCCGCCTCTCTGCCATTTGCCATTCAGCATTCAGTTCTCTGTTCTCGGTATTCAGCATATGGCAGACGGTCAATAAACGTGACTCGATTCGTGTTTACACTCCACAATAAGTGTTTGATTGTTTAGCAAGGCTATTAAAACCAAAAATATAATTCTAAAACACTTGAAGTAACCAATTTTAAATTGATTACAAATATAAATACAAAAATAAATACAAAATAAAACAACATAACAAAAAGTAATAAATCTTATTGCAAATAAAAGCATTAATTATGAGTAAAACTTTTAACGGCTGCTTAATTAAATATAAAAAAAAAACGACTTTGTTGTGAATTTGAATAAATAACAAGCAAATTAAAATGCAATGTATATAAAACTATAAAAATTACTTATTATATAATATAAACAATATAAAAGTAAAAAAGTAAAAGATGTACTAAAATTAAGTAATATACTAAAATATATGAGGAACTAAATTAAAAGTTGCAATATGATAAGTATTTAATTCAAAAATAGTTACAATTTTCTTTAAATATAAAACATTATGGGTACATTAAAACAAGTGGATATATTTTAGTATTTTTATACCCGCTACCCATGAGGTAGAAGAGTGTTATAACTGGTTTGGTTGACAATTAATATTTTGACCTCAGTGGTGTATTTTGAATATAGTACTTCAGCGATATACCAAATGTGGCTTTCGGTTATTTTAGAATGTGTGCGGTATATTATTTGGTATATTTAATCAATAATAACGTACTGTTTTGCATTTATTCAAAATGACTAGCGGGTATCTTAAAGTCGAGCACACTATACTGTAGCTTTCTTTACTTTATGATATACTTAGAATGTAATAATATGTTTAAATACCATATGTATCTCGCGGAATATTTTTGTATTTTTTCGGTATATTATTCTGCACTGTTCTGCGTTTATTCAAAATGGGCTTGAAGTAGCCAAATTAATACCGTCTCATCCTATTCTTATTTCTTAAAAGTATAAAAGTTATTGATTTCAAAACGGGAAATAATTTCTTAATTAATAATAATAATTCTGATTAAAATGAGTAGGATTGGTTTTTATATTAACTTTAGTTATATATAATGCCACCATCAGAAATGTGAGTTCGGTAAAATTGACAAACATTTTGCTTTCTGTTACAGATTATATCCAAATTGTCTATTTCCAACAGCAAATAGCATTGAGAAATACTTAAGTAGATTCTCTTAAGCGAAACTAGCTCACTTGTCAGATTGTCTATAGAGCCAATTGAAGCAATTAATAGACCAACAGCTTAATAAAAGTGAGCACACTAAAAAACAGCCAAAATAAATGCGCATGAGGCGCAGCTGTTGAGCCGTCTGATGTCTGTGTCAATAAACCGCAGAACCAGAGAACGACATAATGAGGTGTAGAACAGGGAAAAACGAGGAGGGGCGTCTATAGACTATCGACTATGGGCAATGAGGCGACGGCGGGGGGTGGGTGTGAGGACAGGACAGGACTCGGCTGCCTGCACTTTTGATTGACATGTCGCCGTCGGCTGGACGTTGACTTGCATGTCAATTAAAACTAACGACGGCGAGTGACAGTTTGAGGATGACTAGGACGAGAACTGGCTGTGCAACTGGCACACTTTAATAGGCTCAAAGTGGATTTTAATTTTATTTGATTTCATTTGATTTGATTGCACAGCCCAAGCACACGCTCAGCATGTGACGCAGAGGGTGGTTTTTGGGTTCTGAGTTCTTAGTTCTGGGCTCTGGGTTCTGGGTTCTGGGCTTTGCCTGTGGCTTTCGCACCCGGAACACGACCCCTTTTCCGGCATCTGGTCGTCGCGACTTGAGCTCAAGTTACGCCGCAGGATTACAGCGTGTTCTGTGGTGAAAGCAGCTGCTCCTGCAATGGACAGACTGGGACTGAAAGTGGAACAGGGTAATGCGAATTAGTATCGCTAGATTGCCGCTTCAGCTTTCTTTCACCTACACTACAGCCACAACTGACTGGATTCCCACGCCTGTTGCTCGCCAGGATTTGCCGCTTGGCTTGAGCATGGGAACGGAATGGAACGGAGCACAAGTGAAGTGCAAGACCCGCGGGGTCGTCGGAATTTGATAAATTGGGTGCCAAATTTGCCGCTTCTGCATGCTTGTGAAAAGTTAAACGCTCTGCTTATGGATGCCCAGCAGACACGCAAAGATTTCAGCCAGATTCAAGTAGCTGGTCCATTATTTTATGAGCCAATTAATGAGATGCCGTGGGAGTGCCTTATATATACTATATATGTTACATGCTGTAAACGTAAGCACTCAACTTGGACAGTTTACAGGCAACTTCTACTTTATTTTCGCCTTTTTTTTATCAACTGGACAGTTCGTGACTTGGCGCTATGTGAGTTATGGGGCCGTCGTCTGCACGCCAACAACGAAATTATATTTAAAAACACATAACTCAAGAGATTATCATTAAAAACTGTGGGCGCTCCATCCAGTCTGAGGCCCTGCCTCAAGTCCAGTTCCAAAAAAAAAAAAAAAAAAAAAACACATCGAAGCGATCTGCGCGTGCGCAAAGCTCGAACGGAAGTCGTTAGGCAAAGCGATGCGATACGATGCGATGCGATGTATTAAGCAACCGCCTTGAGGGCACGTAGCCCATTCAAGGATTATGCGATGCGACACCCAGGACAATGAATGAAATGTGCTCGTTGACAATAAATTGGTGTAGCATTTAAATAAGCAGCCTCACCTCGACACCTTCAGCACCTTCGGCACCTTAGGGTTACAGAATATCCAACTCGTATTAGCTGCACGCGCATCGAGTTTGGGTTTCTGGGTTTGCGGCCAGCAAATGTGTCTGGCTTTGCCTTTGGCCATCGTCAAATGGGTGTGAAGTTGCTAATGCGTTTTTCGAAACGAAAAAAATATATATAAATGTATCTCTCAGAGTTACGAGCCTGGATGGTCGAGAGGGGAAATGGCATCATTTGGCCAATATAAGTTTTGCCTTAACTTGAATAAATTTCTAAAATGTAGTGTAAGTTTTTCTTAATGATACACAAAAATTAAAGAACTCTTACATAGTATTAATTAAATGTTAATTTTTAATGGTTACCAAACATTGTGAATCGAGGGAAAGAATTTAACCTTAAATTTACTGACTATTTTCAAGGATTCACAAGTTGAGTATTGTACCTTTATTCAAAATAAACCTTAAGAATTTAGGTAGGTATGTATTAAAGGGTTAGTGATATAACATATCACAACTTAGATTATACAAGAGCTGCAAAATGACAGCAAAATCAGCTCATTTATTAAACAATCACAGAGAAGACTTTGCTTAAATTGTAATAATTTCATCATCATCGGTTGCTAATGTGAGTTCCTTCAAAAGCTCCGAAAGATCCATGTGATGAGCATCCATTCCCAATGCTTTGTCGGCACATTACAAAGTCACAAGTATTATATGGTAACTTGTTCAACCAAATGAACGTGTAAGCATCAACTAATTAGAAACCGAATTGGTCCTTGGCAATGAATTCGCAGTCCAGCATTACACTAGTAAGAAAGCTATAGTCGAGTGTGCTGGATTGTGAGATAGCCGCTACCCATTTGCAGTCAAACTATATTATAAAAATATACCAGACATTTACCACAAAAATACTCAAATATACTGAAGACTATAAAGAGTATATCCGATATTGTACTAAATTCAAAATATATAATACAAAAGCAAAAAAATTTGTTAAATAACTTCTACAATTATTATCTGATCGCAACAAACTTCGTAGGAACCATAATCATGTGCTACTAAAATGAACTTGGTTTTAAAAGATACCTCCTATATTGTTTTCAGTTGTAAGCGTGTTTAGAGGCATTTCACGATTATAAAACATTAAATAGAGATCATAAACAGTTATTCTAAAAAATGAATTTTATGAAGTCATATTCAAGTTGCGCCATTTCTTCGATGAATATTTATTAAACTTTTTTGTAGTCTCGAATATTTTGACACTTAATTGCTGTGCATATGTTATGCTAAAAAGTGGACACTTAATGCTAAAACATATAATTATTGCGATAACCACTTTCTGGACTAAAAATAAAGAACCGGAATGCAGTTCAAATGAAATCTCAACGAAATTATACGAGTTAACTTTGCTACTGCCAAAGAGCAAAAAAAAGGAAAAAAAAAGAAAACAAATTAACCAATTGTCTATAAATATCCATGAGTTAAGAGAAATGAAGCTCGATGGACAATATGTCAGTCAGCAGTCAGTTGACAGCGAATCGAGACTGCGTCATTGGCTTCTTCAGAAGTCTAATGGGCAAGGTCAAATAGTAGCATTTAGATTGAGGAGATATAAATCGAATAACAGTTGCAACTGTCGGTAATCAGTTGATTAGATATCATTCTTATTGTCAGACTTAATCGGCAATTTAATTAATGGCAATCGAGTGTATCTGCAACTATTAATCTGAGATTATTTCGGTAAATGCGTTGCAGCTTTTTTCTTCTTTGGGTCCGTTTCGGTGAAATTCTGGCAAAGAAAGTTTTTTTTGTAAATATTAAAATAGATCAATTATAAATTCAACGATTAATATGTCATCAAATCTCAACTAATAGCTGGGTAAAGAAACGGTAAAAACCTAATCGGGTATTGTCAATAAACAAATCTGGACCCATTGTTATAGATAGCATCCGAATATAAAATATTCAACTCAACGGTATTTTGGCGCACGCTAAATTATTACACATAATTTGTTATATTTTTGTGTCGCGTCTATTTCGGGGAATTATGTTGTATTTTTGTTTTTTATTTTTTGGTTTTTACAAGGGAACTGTTGTGGGAACATCATAGGCTCAAGAGTGTGAAAACAGTTATTGTTATTTGAGACGGTTCATAATTCTTACAAATGATCTCTGTTTTATTTCGGACACCCAATCCTAATTAATTTATTGTCAGGGCATCTGTTGTTTTGTCTTCGTGTCCGAGCATTGAATTTATGTGTTGTGCTCAGTAAAGTTTAGTCAAAATATTAAATGATATTGAAAGTGTCTGATTGAGTTGCCTTCTGACTCTTTATGGCTTCCATTGTCAATGACCTTCTTATACATTTGGAAATCTTTAGCAAAGTTTAAGAATAAATTGTTACCTTTTTATGGTTAACAGGTTGTTAACTTATTCTTACAAATATATAGAAAAAGTAGTTACAATTCAATACCAAATAAAATATGCCATTAAAAAAGTATTTACTCATTTTCAATTCACAAATGTTTTTTACCAAATTGAATTAAATATACATAAATTATAAAAATGTACTAAATTTTCAAAACATTTTTTTTTGTTCCAATAAATTGATTTTAAATTGAAGATTATATTTAATTTAAAGCCAAAAGTAATATCTTTAATACACGTTTCGCTTTACATATTTGGTAAAATGGGTCAAGCTCTGTTTTCTGCTACTCATTCCAACAATATATAATATGTATTCTCGATCAGAATTAATTTGAATAATGCTCTCACTATACGGGACGATAATTAAACTTGGCTCAACCCAAATGATGGCCAGACACATTCTGGCCTCACCTAACGGCCATCCGCCATCCGCTTGGCTGTATGTACGTTAAACCAATTAATTTGCAAGTATATATATTAAACTTTTGTGCTCTGATTATATACTGTGCATGCCCGTACATATAGTATATATATCGAGCTTATGTGGAGACTCGCATGTTGTGCAAACCATATGAACAACGTCAACTTGGCGGCACCGACAACAACAACAACAACAAAAAACAACAGCTTTGCCTCGTTCTCGTATATAAGCAAATTAATTAAAGTTGCCACTTCAGTTGAATTTTCCAGGTGAGTGATGCGGAACAAATAATCAATCAATCAGCTCAGATACACACTTTCACACACACTCACAAAGTTTCTCACACACACACACACACACATGCATGCATGCAAAAAAGACAACAAAAAAAAAAAGCTGCAGGGCACAACACTATCTAGGCAGCACAGGCGGCGACTTTCATGGCATTGGTCAGTCAGCCAGCCAGTCAGTTAGTCCGTTAGTCAGTCGGCAAGTCAGGCGTCAGTTCATCTGTCCATCTGTCCGTCCGTCTGTCCCATTGTCCAGACAGTCACTCAGCCAGCCGGGGCTTGTCATTGACGTCGCTTTTGCCGGACATGGCGAAATGTTCAAAATAAGTATGTGAATGCCAGTATGAGTGTTGCTGTTGTTGTTATTGTTGTTGTTGTTGTGTGCGGAATGCGTATATGTAAATGTGCTCTACAATAACAACAATTTGACAAATGCACTGTGGTTGTAAATAATTCGTATTTTGTAAAAAATTATAACATACAAATACAAAAATTAAATAACACTCAAATAAAAAATTTATAAATCCACAGATATTATTCGGAATAGCACTTTCCTAGTATCATATTTTAAAATATACCAAATTCAAATACTGCAAAAACACCAACATATACTAAAACCTATATTTGGTATATCGATATAATATTACTTTTATAGACCAAAGAGTACAAAATATACCAGACTATCAGCCAATGCAACATTTTCAATATTACCATATTCTAAAAATATACCTAATTAATATACTGAAAAAATACTGAAATATCTCGAAGAATATAATTGGTATATCGATATAGTATTACATGTAAAATATATAGAGTACAAAATATACCGGACTATCAGCCAACCGACTACAGTAGTCATTTATTGTAATACAAAATTTATTTTTTAAATTACAATTTAGTTTGACTAATTACCCACATTTTCATATAATATATAATAAGATAAATTGTTGCAAATTAAAGACAAAATATGAATGCACATAAGAAAACAATTCCGTGAATTTTAGTTATTTAAAAAATACAATTGAAAAATTTAATTAACATTAATTTTTTAAGTGCCGTTTTCAAATTTGTAAGTATTTTGTGTAAAATAATTTTAAAACCATAAATATAATAAGCTAAAATGTACCAAAATAGTACATATTAATCGAAGGAGTTCCCTCTGACTTTTTTCGTAATAACGCAATTAAGTAGATTGCCCCACTGTGCATTGGTCAGTTTCAGTTTGAGTTTTGGTGCAGTTGTTGTTGCATTTATCTGTAGCTTTTGAGCTCATGCATATGTCTGGCCTGTTCCTGTCTGGGTCTCGGCTGGCAACTCGGGATTGGAATGGAATGAATTTTGTGCTGAGACTGGAGCGAGTGAGCGGAGATATTCATGTGGTTGAGTTTTGGATGCCATTTCGATGCTGCTTCTGGCTCTCTGTTCTGTTCTGTCCAGTTCTGTTCTGTTCTGTGCGTTTGAACTTTTCCAATTTGTAAGCGAAAAATTGAAAATGCGATGATTGCGATGGCGAATGCGTCTACTAGATGAGGGCAGAGCATCAATGTGAAGTAAATAAATAAATGCGAGCACAGGTACGAGGTAAAATATCGAGTATCGGGTGTAAAAAACAATCTGTCGTTGTCGATACAAAACCAGCGCAAACTTGGTAGTATGTGTGCGTGTGTGTGTGTGTGTGTATGTGTGTGTCTGGGAGCGGTTGATTAAAATATACACATACATAACATATTGCAGCACATAAGCGTATATGTACATATATACATGCCATCACATAAACAAATTGTGTATAAAAAAATTGTTTAACAAAATCGATTTTGGGAAAAGTCAGCGCAAAAAAAAAAAAAACAGAAAAACAGCAGCAAAAATTGTAATTAAAATTGAATTTCGCCCTGGGTGTGGTCTGGAATGTGGCCCCCCATTGGGTGGGGCCATGGTTTTGGCAATGGACTGCAAAGTGCACTACACTTGCTACTTGCTGCCCCTCAGCTCTCCAAATTTGATAGCGAACGAGCGAGATCTACTATTTTTGTGTGTACCTGAGTTGCGGCTCAGTTGTCATAGCGCCTGAATGACGACTTACAGACTTACCGACTGACGACTGACGACGATGACGAGAGGTGCAATTTATTTAATTAGATGCATAAAACTCATTAAGATAAGAGCTGCGCCTGCCAGTGTCGACTTTGGTTTGCGCTGCCATCTTGTTCAAGTGCGCGAATCAACAAATGCTCCCAAGTGCTCCTCTCCTACCTCATCTTCCCTTGAGTTACCAATTCTCTGGGAGAGAAGAGGAAAGAAGTTGCTGCCGAGTCGGAGGAATTGTTATGCTCACTTGGCAGCCTCCCAGCTGAAAGTAGTGCCAACAGTTGTAAAGTGGGAGGTGCCGAGGAACGATGGTCGCCAGCTCACCTGCCAGCCAGAGTTGCCAGGTGTGAGCACAGAGGTCGTTGATGCAGCTCTGCTGGGTTATAAAGCTGCCTGCGTTGAGTAATTAACTTAAGAGACGATGCTGCTGTTGCTGTTGCTGATGGTGGCGATGACGACGACAATAAAATGCCGACTTAATTAAGTGACACAAGTGCTGTGCCGTGTTGTTGGACGTGTCTGCGAGTGGGCGTGCCAGTGGGCGTAGTGGGAGAGTGAGACTAAGGCTAACTTTCAGCTTAGCACAATTCATCCATTTATAAATTGCCTTAAATAAATTTAAACTTATTTTTAAATGGCTTACAAAAACCTTATTAATACAAGAATTATAGATATTAATAACAAACAAAAAAAAAAATATAAAAATGTTTCTTCATCAAGACATTTCTTTTTTGAAAAAAATAATTCAACTTGAGTTTCGCAATCTGTATTATTAAATTTATATTCACTCAGAAATTTTATTCGTCGTTCAAAATAGTTCTAGTTGAAAACAATTATTATTATTTAAATGGAATTCATATTTGTTGAACAGTTTTATTACTCGCAGCTTATGTTATTACAACATTTTTTGTATTTCTTATTTATTTTTATTCATTTAAAATATGTTGTTTTATTAGTGATATAAAAAATTCCCAACCGAAGACTTCAAACTGCTTATTTGAACATATAATGCTGCACTTTAAGCTGAAAATATATTTTTGGGCAAAATCTTATTCATATAGTACAAATGAAAAATAGTTTAACAATTTAAGATCCTTTCTAAGCTTCCACATAATGTTGGACAAAGTGCTCGAAACACAAATCAATATTTATAGTTAAAGTTTTACCACTTCAATCAACTTTAAAACAAATAGTTTTGTATTAGTTGTAAATGTTTTGTAGATTTTAACAACCTTTTCAGATTGTTGGCAGCATTCTTTGGCAGCTTATCAACAGTTTTCTCCTTGAAACTAAGGCTGTTGCTATCTCAAGCACCCGCATTACATTGAATAGTTGCATTTTGGGTATCAATGACAAATCAGGGCGTGACTAATCGCCTAATTGCAAGCAGAAACATTGCGACAAAAAAAAGGAGCAAAAAAAAAGAAGTATATATATAATTTGAGAGTGATTAGCATGGCAGGAAAATGTTAATGCACCCGAGAGAGTATCTTACAGATGCAGATTGCGCATTTTATGCTGGCTCCGATTCCCGATTGAATTACACACATATGCAATATGCGGGTGCGGGTGTGGGTTTGACTGTGAGTGTGAGTGTGAGAGTGAGTGCAGAGTGCAGAGTGTGAGTGCTGCTCGATTGTAATACCAAGAAGATGCGTTTAAGCAGAGCTTCTTCTCTTGGAAACATTGACACAACCTGTTGAGTTGGGCTAAGCCTCGGCTAAATTTTATTGGTGATTATGATAATATGCGTTCTTTGCTTAGCCATTTATTGTTTTTGCATTACACGCTCAGTGTTATTCTAGCCCTTTATCCAGTCGCATACGCATTCGCATTTCCTTTTGCATTTGCTATGCTGCAGATGCATTGAGGGATTTGCAACGAGGCGTGGATTTTAGAGGTTCATTACCATCCAGTCTCTACCTGTCTGCTATTCTCTCTTCTTTTTTTGGGTTTTCCCAGTCGATGCTTTGGCAGGTGCGCAGTTTGTCGGCTTAGTCACCGAGGATTTCTGCTGTCAGCAGCTCGCAGCATGTTTCTCATTCTCGTTCTGCTTCCTAGGGTCGCCAGGCTGTCTGACAATTTGCATGTGTAGTTTCTAGGGCCCAATATTCCCGTAAATCAATGTGCGGTCCATCGATCAAGCGACCTATAAATTCTTACGCATGCCACACATCCATCAAAATGCTGGGCACGCATAACATCAACCAAAAAAAAAGATACAGATATTTATGTATCTTTGAGCTGACAACAGTTTAAAAGTGTTGCCCATTGCACGACGGTGCACAACTAATTGGATTTTTCATTTTTTATATACGTACATACATGTATTTTTGTCAACTAATCCGATTTGTTTATGTACGTTTCAGTTTCAGTGACACTCGCAATCGGAGCACAGCCCTAGAGCATTGGCCACAGTTTTAGGCTTACGAATCAAGTTGAGTATTTTGTATTTCGCAGCATTTGCTTTCAGTTAACCTAGTTTTGAAATGTGTCAGCCAACTTAAAGGGCGCCATCTTTTTGGTCATTGACAGTGGACCCCCGAATCGCAATCGGAATCTGAATCTCAAATCTGAATCCAGAAAAAAAAAATAAACTAAAATTCAGCCCCAGACAGTTCCAACTTTGTGCATAATGACATTTGTTTGCTAACTTTTCTATTGTTAAAGTTTAATTAGTTGTTCAGCTCACTCGCTGAATGAATGCACCCCACTCTCTCTCTCTCTCTCTCTATCTCTTTTGCTCACTCTCTCTCTATTTCTATATATATCTGGCAACTGTGCGCCGCTTTTAGAGTTGTTGTTGTGCTTTGAAGGCGCCGCTGGGCTTTTGTTTAGATAATTGAAGGGTGCACTCAGAAGTACACGAATTCTACCGAATCACATAAACATAAACATACACGAATTAGACGCAGATAAAGCCAGCAGATAAGAGGGAAGGATATAGAGAGAGCGGGAAATTTGTGTATAGCTTTTATTAAAGAATCCGATTTGACTCAGACATTGAGTCGACCAATAATTAGTGGTAAATTAAATTATATTGAACCAACAATTATTAAATACTTAATTATTAAATTAATATTTTACCACTAAAAGAATATCCATATAAAACATGTAAGAAAGCTACAATCGAGTGTCCTCGATTGTGAAATACCAGCTAGCAATTTTATTTAAAAGCAAAAGAATACGAAATTAATAAAATAAAGAAATAAAGAAATAGGAAGATGCTATATTTGGTATATATACCAGATTATCAACCAAATCTAAAAACCTAAGACCCGAAATCACAGGCCTTTTTTTGCAATCTAAAATTATTTCTTAAATAACTTTGGATAATTTATATCAGAGCGCAGTATTATTTTTAAATCATAAATCATCATCATCATCATGCTATGAAAATGGATCCATATGTCTTCATCTCTTATAGTTTCAAACAGATCGACAGACAGTCAGACAGACGGACGCTGATCAAGAATATATATTCTTTTTGGGGTCGAAGATTACTCCTTCTGCCTGTTACATACATTTTCTAACTCTTTCTTTTCCCAAATCACGCGAATAGAGTTCATCAGATTAAAAAGAAGCATATAGAAACAAGGGGAATACTATGTACAGTTAATATCTCCTAAAGTCCAAAATTTTGGAATTACCTTAGGCCATTCATTGATAAAAAATTGAATTCAAAATAACATTTACTCAAAAATTGTTTAATAATAATAAGGCTTGTTCTTGATTAATAATAATTCGTATTTTGATTTCATTATTAATAATAATCTGATTATATCAAAATTATAGATTAACATTCAAATAAATATAGCTAAATAAAAGAGCCTTTATTCCACAAGCTATACTCGATCAATTATCTTTTATCATATTTTGAAGAACAGTAATGTGAGCTGATCAGCAATTAGTATTGTTAATGAAATGATAGCTTGAATTTATATGGCAAAATATGCAAACTGATGTGCAAATCCATATATTAAAATTATATAATAGCAATCGAAACAAGTCCAGATTAAATATTATATTGTAGTAGTAAAAAAAAGACTGAATTCTTCAATATATTCCAGAGAAAAAGAATTTAAATTTTGTTTGTATTTTTTATCAATAAATGATGGCATAATTATATGTGATAAAATATGAAAACTAATATGCAAGTTTATCTTAATTACATAATAGCAAACAAAACAAGTTTAGAAAAACAACTAGAAAAAGAATTACTTCCATAATCTATTCGTCATTAATTAAAATTCGAATTTTGTTTTTTTTTATGAATTGAGAATAAATTTCAAGAATATACGTACATAAATTAACGCATACGAATTGGAAAAACTCTCACGATCATCTGCTGTCATTGATGCGATTTCTAATTGCGATGATGACTCAGCTGCATCAACAGCTTTTAATTGTTGTTGGTCGGAGTGAAGCAGCTGTCTAAATAGCCAGGCTAAAAGTGTTGTTGTTGTTGCTGTTAAATGGGCAGAGAGTGACATTAGATCTTAATTTAATTTAATGGCTAATCACATGGCAAAAGTGATGCTTAATTTTCTCACTGATTGCAACAAATGACACCGCCACAAATGGCACGCAAATAAACTCGAGAAGCAGCACAAAAATTTAAGCTAATTAGAAAAAAAAACCCCAACAACAAAAACAAAAAAACAGAAAATAAAAAATAATAAATCTAAATCAAACATTGCTCCAACTGGCTGACGAGAAAATAAACAAAACGCTGCGACAAGCGATTTGCATGTCAAACAAACTCGAACTGAAGCTCCAGATACGTATCTGTATCTGTATCTGTAGCGAACGTATCTGTATCTGCTGTGCATTGCAGCGTATCCAAGCGACACCCATAAAAAATTAATAAATTTTGTTTTCGAAAAATTATGCATTTGTATCTCAAGCAATCTGATTTCAACATTCAACTCAACAAAACACAACACAGATTGCGAAAAATGTTAATTCAGTTTAGTTTTTAATGACAAATTTTTTCAAACTATTAAACAGCGAAACAAAATACGAAAAAAATGGAATTCGAAACAACAACGAAGTGATTTTCAATCAACTTGAAAATAGGTCTAAAAAAATACAACACGAGTGTACAAAATTTTGTAATTAAAAGCTGCACGTTAATTGATTGTAAAAAGAGAGGCAGAAAATTAAAAGTATTTTAATTGAAATTCCGTAAAGCTTTTATTTTAATTTAACACCCTCTCTCCATCTGCCACAGTCTGAAATGGCATTTATGAAAATTATAATAATCAGCAATAGCGACAAAATGGTGAACTGAAAAAAAATAAACTACAGTAGGCTCTGTATAATATTTGCGCAATTTAAATAAATTGTTTTGTTATTAAATATGTTCATATATTTCTCTTCTTTTTTTTGCGACAACGCTCAGTCATTGTATTATTTATCAATCGTTTTTTATGTGTTTTCTGGTTGCCGAGGTGAGTTGAATTTGCAATTTTCATTAACGCCACATAACATCATTTTTATGAGTTTTTTATGATGCAAAAGTTGATTTGCTTGATACCAATGATGTATTTTAGTTGTGTAGAGTATTCTGTAGTCGTTCACACGTTTTGTGATAATCCAAGAAATGGCAGCGTGTATTGCTTTTTTTTTGTGAGGTGTTTCCCTGATGCCAGCATAAATTAGCAATATCGAATCGATGTTATGGTTTGTTAATAAGCCTAAGGTCGTTTTTTAGCAGCCAAAGAAAAAAAGTGACTGTCAACTGGATGCTTTGATTAGTTCAGAAATTATAATGTATTTGGAAAGGTATATGACTGCTAGGCGATAAACTTAAATTTGAAAGTCCAATGATGCGTCTTCGACTTGTGAACATCATAGATCGATGTGGCTTAGAAGTCTGTTTAAATTACTTTCAATGTAGTGATCTAATTTAGCAACTTCATTTACTATTATTAGCATTAAATCAACGGCGTCGGCTACAAAACTCTCACTTCCCGTCACGAAAATTGGATATAGTCATGACAATAAATATAAAATACGACAAAAAAAAAAACAATGTAAATAATTACTTAAGTGTCACAGATAGGGTTTAAAAATAGGAATCAGCTGGCTCTGACTCTTTAGTTAAACTGTGGAATTTTTAAAATTAAACAAGTATCTTGGCTTTATTGTGTATGTTTATTGAAATATGATTTAAGTTAGTTTAACCTCTTTTTTAACCTGTACTGCAATAAATTTTCTATGACGTCAAAGAGACTTCTAAAATTTGTAAAATAAACAAATCCTCAATTAATCCAAATTATTTGTTATTTCCAAATACTTTTTTTAATTCCAAAAATAAGACTGTTGAACCCTTAAATGTCTTTCCAAGTCTATACTAAATTGAATTTTATGCCAAGATACGTATTTCGATAGTCCGTCAGTTAATGTGGTTGACTTTTTATAGCCATTCCTAGTTTTGTCAAATCATTCAATTTGTTAATGATCTTAAATGTTTATTTAAATACCGAATCCCAGAAAACATGTCGCAGAGTTTATGTCTCTGCGCAATGCTATCCGTAAGATACAAAAATATCTCAACAAGTATCAACAAGTTTCGTTGCTTTTCGCTCCAGAAATAATGTATTGAATTCTAGGTGTGTTTTAGACGGAACTAAGTGAGAGAGAGATTCATAAAACAGCGTCGTTAATCTTAAATATCAAACAGCATTTGAGCATTTCATTTTTAATGTGTGCAAATTTTATTAGATGTTTCCAAAAACCTTGCTTCAACATCGTAAAAAGAAATAATAAAAAAATAAATATGTCATGCCAGGAAATAATCAACGAGAATTTTGTTAGAATATTTCATGTGAGAATTTGCCGACGGCTAAATAAAAGATGAGAATATTGCCGAAATGTACGGAAAATAAAAATACAATTCATTTAATATTTTTTGTAAAGATTTTTCTTTTATTTGTGTGTTTTTTTGTGGATTTTCATTTTGTTTTTTTTTTTATTGTTTTTGCAGGCGAATTTGGCTCTCTTTCTAACGCCTTGCTTCACTTTTTCATTTTCACATTTTGTTTTTGTTTTTTTACTAAATTTTGTTTAGGTTTACTAACATTTTGTTTGTTGTCCTTTTGTTTGTATTATGTGGTAGATGCTTGTCTTTTCATAATTATAATAATAATAATAATAATAATTGTTGTTTTGTTTGTTTTTTATTACAATTAATGCTTCGATTTTTCTTTGCGTTTCATTTGTGTTTTTTGTTTTCTTTTTGCAGTATTCATAAGGATAATTAATAATTAAATTGTTTATATAATAGATAATAATTAGAATTACTTAATGCATAAGAGAATCTATAAAATAGAATGTGTTTTTTTTTTCTTGTTTTTGTTACATTTTGTTTAATTATATGTGGCTGAATGTGTGGAATGCATTTGGAAAAGAGTTCTTCAATTTTGTACATGGAAAGTAAATTCGAAAAGAATATGAAAGAATTCAAGTATTCAAGTTTTGCTTGCAACAATTTATTTGTATCACACAATTGTCGTTTAGGTTTTGTTTTTGTTGTTGTTGGGAGAAAGCAAAAGAAATGTGTGGAATGTATGAAGTAGGGAGAGAGAGAGAGAGAGATAGATGTTTTGTATTGTATTGTACAACAGTGCGTATGCTTAATTTGTAAATGCCATGTTTTTGTTTGTAATTAAATTATTGGAATTATTTTTTGTATTTTATTCGTTTGTTATAATTACAAGTGCTAAAAATTAATGCATTTTCGTTTACGTTTTAAAACTAAAGCTAAAATTGTTTATCCATATACTTTAGTTTGCAAATATCAGCTAAGTCTGTGAAGGTGTGTATGTGTGTGTGTGTGTGTATTTTCAATAATTTACAATGTGGATATATCCAACAAACCAGCGCTGGCCTCGTGTGCATGCAACTGCTGCGAATAATGATACAACTGATGATGTTGCTGCTGCTGCTGCTGTTGATGTTGCTGGTGTTGCAAGTGCTGCTGCTGCTGCTGTAGATGATGATGTTGTTGCTGCTGCTGTTGCAGATAGTGCTGCTGCTGCTGGTGATGCTGCTGCTGCTGGTGATGATGATGCTGCTGCTGCTGCTGTTGCTGTTGCTCCTCCAGTTGTTGCATGTCCAGCATGCTGGCTGAGGCCACAAACGAGGCAGAGGCGGATGCTGAGGCGGAGGCGGGGACTGAGGAGGATGCGGTTGCGGCTGCTGTGGCCTGTGCTGCTGTGCTGGACAGCTGGTAGGCGGCAGCGGCAACAGCAGCCGCCGCCAAGGCGGGTGAATGCGCTGTGGTCGTGTGACCGCTGGAATGCGCCGAGGAGCGACCGCCCGACGAACCCGATCCCGATGCCGTCGGACTTGGCCTGCCGTTCAGCAACTGTTGCTGCTGCTGCTGTGTGGCTGATGCCGCTGCTGCTGCTGCTGCCGCTGCCGCTATGGCTGCTGTTGGCATATATCCAACGGGCGCCGGCGGCGGCGGCGACACATTCACGGACACGGCGGCGGCGGCTCCATAGGCGCTGGCCATTTCTCACATGTGTGCTAGGGGCGCCATTGCTCGCAGCGATTGCTGATGCAGCTGATGTTGCTGCTGCTGCTGCTGTTGCTGCTGTTGATGCTGCTGGTGCTGTTGGTGCTGCTGCTGTTGCTGTTGATGTTGCTGGTGCATCACGTGCTGCAGCGGTTGCTGTTGCTGCTGCTGCTGCAACTCGGGCGATGCCGTTTGATAGTGCATCAGATGTCGCTGCTGCTCTGGCGCTGAGCCGGCGTCGTGCAGATGATACATGTTCATCAGATGATTGAGGTCGCTGCCCGCCGCCGCTGTCGCCGCTGCCGTCGCCGAGATGTATTCCCGCTTCATGATGTGATTGTTGTTGTGCACATTGTTGTTGTTGTTCAACGCTATCGCACTCGGACTGGGCGACACCGGCTCCGACTTGATGCTCGAATCGCTGGGACTGTGACTCTGGCAGGAGACTTGTGCGCCATACGGCGCCGGCGATCCATTGCCCGTCAATCCTCCGCCCGGCTGCTGTTGCTGCAACCCAGCCGCACTGCCGTACGGCGACGGCGAGCCCGGCTGTTGCAGGCTGCTGCCGTACGGCGACGTCTGGCCACCGGCAACAGTGTCGTACATGCCGTAACCGTTGTACATGTGTCCCATCTCGCCGTAGCGGGGGGCGTAGTTCATGTAGTGCGTCTGGTAGCCGGCGGGATCGGGATGCATATAGCCATTGGGCATATAGCCATTGGGCACACTCATCTGATGGATGTTGGGGCGCACCTGTTGGGCCGCTGCCGCTGCTGCTGCTGCGGCTGCTGCTGCCGCCGAGGCGCCACCGGAGCCGCC
The DNA here is from genome assembly GCF_023558535.2 of Drosophila nasuta. Lineage (NCBI taxonomy): Eukaryota > Metazoa > Arthropoda > Insecta > Diptera > Drosophilidae > Drosophila > Drosophila nasuta. The sequence goes on along the minus strand of NC_083455.1, from coordinate 4,776,880 downwards.
GCCGTTCAACGCCTGACTCTGGCCCATGCTCTGGGAGACGCGTGTGGGTGTGCCGGGCTCACCGCCCACAGGCTGCTGGCCGGGCAGCAGACCGCCCATGGGATACTTCTCCTTGGTCTTGGTCAGTGTTTTGGTCTTGCGACGCGGCCGATACTTGTAGTCGGGATGCTCCTTCATGTGGACGGCGCGCAATCGCTTCGCTTCGTCGATGAACGGACGCTTCTCGGCCTCGGAGAGATCTTTCCACTGGGCACCCAGGCGCTTCGAGATCTCCGAATTGTGCATCTTTGGATTGTCCGAGGCCATCTTGCGTCGCTGGCCCCGTGACCAGACCATGAATGCATTCATCGGTCGCTTCACGCGATCCGCGTGCTGTTGATTCTTGTTTGCCGTCGAATTGTTGTTGTTGTTGTTGTTGCTGTTGCCGTTGCTGCTGTTGCTGTTGGTCATGCTGCTCAAGGCGCTGCCAGCGCCCATCAAACTGGGATGTTGCTGCTGCTGAGGATGTTGCTGCTGCTGCTGCTGTTGCTGATGGTGGCTCACTGGCGATGTCATGTGATGGCTGCCAATGCTGCTCTGTGTGGGACTCAGTTCGCTCGAACTGTGCAACGGCGAACTCTGCTGCTGTTGCTGTTGTTGCTGCTGCTGCTGGCCACCGTTCAGAGTGTTGGCTATGCTCGATTGCAGCGAGCTGAGCGGATTGGGACTCTGGCTGGCGGCAATGTGAGCGCTCATGTGATGATGATGATGGTGATGATTGTGCTGGCTAAGCTGCGAGTGCGTCAGTGGCGATTGCCCGAAATTCATCAGAGGCGCCAGCGCCGAGTAGGAGGATGCTGCCGCGTGGGCGTGGCCGTGCAACGCGGCACTAGCGTGCAGCGGCGGCATTGTGGCGTGCAGTATGCCGCCTCCCTTCATGTCTGCCTCCACGGTCAGCATGTTGCAAGTAGCTTTGTTGTAGCTTTGATCGAGTGTATCTCACAGATACTTTTACTATCTTCGGATATGTTCGAGCACCTGTGGCTGCTGCGTCTATACTCCAATAATTCCAGTACTTCCAATAATTCCAATATTTCCAATACTTTCAGCACTTCCAATACTTCCAAGATTGTTATTTTAATTTCGTAGTTTTATCGCTATGTTTTTATGTTTTATTCGCTATGCTTGTTTTTGAACATTTCTTTTGGAAACCATGTTGCACTTATTTACTTTATTTTGACTTTTATTTGTTTATTGTTTTAGAATTTGAAAACTTGGCCAATTCTGTTGGCAGTTGACACATTCAATTCTTTCGTATATTTATTTTTCTTTGCTTTGCTTTTTGCTATTTACTATTTGCTTAAGCGTTTATTCATTTTATTTTATTTTTTTTTTTTCGTTTTTTGGGTTAAAACACTTGGCATTTGTTTTTAGTTGAAACGCGTCGCGAATTTGTTGCTATTTATTTTGTTGGCTGATTTTTGTTTTTGCTGTATTTTATTTTGAAGCAAAAAAAAATCAGCGCGCTGCGTAAGACGATGATAAATACCTCCACACTACGCGGAATTGAGCACCTTTCTGTTTCTGTTTCGACTGCGTTGTGTGGACAGCAGCAGCGAAACCTGTTCAGCGATAACGAGCGCCGTCAAACGAAGCGCAAAATAAACCGACCAAAAAATATATATGTGTGTAGCTCTATATATATATTTGTATATGTATATTCCCGTAGTGACAGACGAGACGAAACGAGACGTGTGACGACGAAGCGATGCCGAGATGAGGGCGCAAAACACTGAAACTCGAAACAAACTCGAATTCGTTTTGCGTTGCTTTGCGTTCGTTGCGTGCGCGCGTGTGCTGACGACAGCGAATGCGAGAGACGAATGAGAGACTGACTGGCCAGCAGCTGAGACTGAAGCTGAGCTGCGAGCAATGCGGACACGCACACACACACAGACAGGGTGGCTAGTCAAACCGGGTATGCTTCTGCTTGTGTTCATGTGCTCGTCTGTGTGTGTGAGTGTGTGTGACGGCATTTACACAACCAGTTCTTGAGCCTCTAGGCAGGCGTGAGCGTTAGAGAAAGACAACACTAGTGGTCTGTGTGCTCACGCTAATAAATCAAATAAACGCTTCGCTTCGCTCTGCCTGCCGCGGCTGCTGCTTGCGTGCGAGTGTGTGAGTGAGTGTGTTGATAGCATAGCCAGCTTGGATTTTGCGCAGCGCACAGCGCCAATCAACGATGCGCGTGAACGAGACGACGATATCTGTGGCATTCGCTTACACCACATATCGATCCGTGTCGTTGTTGGCTGCGTTGCCAGAGTTGCCATAAAAATGTCGTCGCTGGCCAGTCGCTTTTATGGCAAGCGATGTTGCCAGTTTTCACAACAGCAGTTTCAAGTCAAAGTCTGGCGGAATTTTTGCGCTTATCGCATACGCTTTAAATATGGCCGACCATTCCATGGAGCCAGGCTGCAAATTCAACGCGAACTGTGAACCGTCGAGGCAGCCAACAAGAACCGGGTAACGGGCAACGGGTAAACGGGTATCACGCGCATAGTTTGAATAATTTTGCATTTTGGTTCTCTTTTTTTTTTTGCTATTTCCATTTACTTTCTGCGTTTTTTCTGCTGCTGCTTCTTCTTCTTCTTATTAACCTAATGGGTTTGCCAAGGTAGCAGCCACAGCTGCTGCTGAAAAAAAATAGAAGAAAAATCTGTAAATAATAGTGTAAGGCAGCAGCTGAAAAATGAGAAATGTATTAAACAAGTGCTGCCAAGTGCACTGCAGTAGCAACACTTGCAAGCGTGTGTGTGTGTGTGCGTATGTGTGAGCTTGTGTGACTTTGATGCGGTTTGGCATCCTTTAGATACACGCGAGATACTCGCACGTTGTTGTAATTATAGCATTGCACATGTGAATAGTCAACCGCATTGTCTTGCGGCTTTCGGCTTGCTCCACTTACCCACCCACTCCACTTCAAAACTAAAAGAGTAACGAGCTTTCACATGACTCATTTTTTCGGTACTCATTTCAACTCGGTTTTCATTAGCGCAATGCAATAATTCCCCCTCATTCTTCCTCTCTGGCTTCAAGTCTGGCCTCGATTCTGATTCAGTTACGAAAAAGAGGTAAAGCTAATGCGTCTGTATCGCTTGGAATGCTTTACAAATCATTTGACTCATGTCATATTAATCACTGTGCAAATTCGGCACGCATTTAGTAATTGTGCAAGCATTTTCTTAATGGAATTATTATATATGCGAATATAATATAAAAAGAAATAATGCTTAATAATACATTTGTCTGTAATTTATGTATAGTTATTTTATAAAATTCAACACAAATTTTTTGTAAAATATTTTATTTTTATTATTTCTTAAGTTTGATAATTTTATAGCTTGTTATTAATTTTGATGAAGTATTAAATAGTATTTATTTGATTAATAGAATAAATCGTACAAAAAAATGTATTAGCTCTGTATAGTTTTATACATATTACGTATTTCTTTAATGGACTTTAAATTTAATTTCTGAAAATGTTTTATCTTTAGAGATTTTCCTTTAATTTGTAAGCATTCTTTTTTCAAATTAAATTCATTTGAAAAAATATTCTGGAAAAAGGATGAAAGAAGTAAATGTATATCTATATTTTTATAAAGTTTCTATAAAAAAAGCATTACAATAAAATTAAATAAATTAAATAATTTAATTGTAATAATGCACACATCTAACATACATACATATATCTGAGTTTATATGTATATTTCCACTCTATAATCAAATTAATTAGATAAGAAAAACAAATCTCAATCGAATAATCGGTAATACACTTGTAACCAACGGAATCATCTTATATTCAAACAATACCATATTATTTTTTGCAAGTCATTAGGGGGCTGGTTTGCTATTCCCTGTTCATTGCTTCGTCAGGCAAAACAAGGCACGAATTACTAACCCAGAAATCAATGTTTATGTACTTTGGAGTTGGAAACAAAGAATGTGGAAATAAAATGCGATATGTGCTGAGGACAGGAGAGAAAAGAGTTGAGTGAATTTATGGCCAATTGCAAACGATTTGACAGTGAACAAAGCATTGAGTAAACAATAAACAATAAAATATAAAAATAAAACAAAAAAAACCTGCCTCAGTTACTGACCTACAACAAAACGCAAATCTTAACCGCAAATCCAGCCAAGAGAGCAAATTTCGCTTTGCAGCTGAAAAGGCTTTTTATACAATACCAAAAAAAGAAGTGAAAAAAACAACGATTCTTTTTCATTATCAGAGCACTTCTTGTTGCCATTGTTGTTGTTGCTGTTGTATTATTATTGTATATTTGTGCAGCCATTCGATTCTTTAAGGGGAAATTCGAGAGAAAACAAGAGCATAATAAGCCCAAAACAAACCTAAAACCAAAACCGAAACCAAAAACGAAACAGACTCAGTTCCAGACTCAGACTCGGATTCAGACTGAGTAGACACTCAGACGGCATTGTTGTTGTTGTTGTTGTTGTTGCTGCTGCTGCTGTTTGTGTTTTATGTTTGACGTCTGAGCGTGCTGAGCGCGTGTGAATGGAAAAGGAAGCTCACACATACACTTAAAAAAAAAGGAAAAACAAAGTCAAGGTCATTGCAAAGAGTTTTAATTGTTCGCACAAAAAAAAATGAAATAAAAATACAAATACAAACATTCACACACACACACACACAGACACGCCCAGCGACAACAACAACAATGGCGCCATTTCATACAAACATTCGCACATAATAAAAGAAATAAAAACGCAACAAAAACAACTACAGCAACAACAACAAGCGGCGGACAATGGCAAAAGGCAGCAAGAGGAGCCAACGACAACAACAAGAACTACAACAACAAAGGCACCAACAACAGCAACAACAACAACACAGCCACAAAAGGCATTTGGCAAGCAAACAAGTTCAACACAAAAATATTCGCACAATTCACTCAGTTCGCACATAGCATGACGATAGAGACATCTCCCTCTCTCTGCCTCTCTAACTCTGTCTGCTGCGTTGCTGCGCTGCTCGCTCCAACGCTAGGCTACAGCTATCTCCTTTTCGCCAACATGTGCACCTGTCAAATTGTTATCGCTTGAGCTTCAAAAGCCAAAGGAAAAACGGAAACAGAAAATGTAGAGCACATTCAAATCGGTATAAAGCAATTGAACTACTATGAAAACAACAATTGATATTAAAATATATTGTTTTTGTAATAGTATTGTTGTATTAAGGTATACATTCTTTTGTACTGTTTCTTCACTTTTAAATAAAAAAATTGTTTTGCTTGTCAAGAGTAAAATAATGTTTGCTATTTAGTGAACAATAATGGAAAACAGAAACGACAAAATAAGCTTTATTATAAAACGACATACCATAATATTACATGTAAATAAAGAAATTTAAATAAAAATAAAATAATTGATAAATATAAAAGGATAGTTATTTTCAATTTTTAACTACAAATTTTATTTTTACTGTGATAAATTTAAAGTTATTTAAATTCGTTAATTCTTAATATGTTTTTATTAAATTAATTAAAACTTATTTGCATTCAAAATGATGTAAAATTTCATATAATAAAGAATTCTATAAATATTAAGAATTTATTTAAATTAATTTTTCTTAATTAAATTGGTTGATATAATAAAATTCTCAATAATTAAATTTTAGTATTTATAATTTTATGAATGAAAGTTTTAAATTACAGTTTCCTTTCAATTTCAATATATCTCTTCAATATGAAACTTAAGCTTAAATTGTATAATCTTTCATTGAGAGCTGAATAACTTTTACGGCATTTTCCAGTTAATTTATCTTGTTTGGTTTTTTTTGTTAAGTTTTTTCCAGCTTTACACGATATTTAGCCAAAGTTTCGTTGCATACTTTGCAGTCAAAATGTGGCTAACATCAACAGAGTGAAACTCATTCACATGTTGTCTGAAGGATTCTCGTCATTCCCCTCCAAAACTCGACTCACCCTTCGCTCGTTAACCTTGAGCAAATATCTAAACGCTTTTGCGGTAACTTTTGCCATCAACTGTTTTATGAGTTTATCCGTTTACCAACACTGGCAAAACAAAAACGCAACGAATGAACGAAAAAAAGAAAACAAGTATACGACCTGTCTCGACACTTTCAGGCTCAAACCCAAACACACATACATACAGACATACGCATGCAGAGAGCAAGCGAGAGAGAGATAGACACATGCTATTCAGACGTTATTCATTTTACACATTCATTTCCTCATTCAATTCGCAATTGTATACGAAATTTCAATTGTTTGTTGAATGTATTATACGCCGAGCATGGCTTGGCAATGTTTTCGTGTTGTTGTTGTTGCTGTTGATGATGACGTTGTTGAAAATTGCATTGCCTGGCGAACTGGCGAAATGGCGAAGTTCAGCAGCAGCTGAGATTCAGTTCAGTTTCAGTTGAGAGACGAGCAACAGGTTGTTCTTTCTGTCTAGCTTTTGAAAATGCAATAGGGAGACAACAACAAACGAATGAATGAATGAATGAATGGATGGATGAATGTTGCCTGCCATAGTGCTGTGTGCGTGTGTATGTGTGTGTGGGTGAGTGTGTGTGTGTGTGTGTGATTGTGTATGTGTGTCTGATTGCATGATGATGATAAGCGCGAAGTTCTGGCCATAGAAATTGCACAACGTGTTGATGATGAGGGAACGAGTATTCAGCACTTTGACTTGATTGTTGACGCTGTTCCTCTCTCTCTTTTCGCTCGCTCGCTCGCATTGAGAACGAGAGTGAAAGTTGCCGTTGACAATAAATGGCATTAGTTTTTTGGGCGCTGAACTTGGCAAACAATAAAACGAACAACGAGAGCACTCAAAAGGGCTTCAGCCAGCCAGCCAGCCCAGGCAGCTAGGCAGAGGCAGTCAGTCATCGATTTTCTGCGGTCAGTAGTCAAGGCAAAGTGAGAGAAAGAGCGAGAGCGACCCACATTTGCCAATGGCCAAAGAGTTGAGTTGAAAAGCGAAAGACGATGCATGCAAAATAATGGCATACTATACACTCTCGCTATCTCGCTCGCTCGCTCGCTTAGCTGGCAAACCGCACAAAAGGAGTCAACGTCAATGCAGACGCAGCGACTTTTCTATGTGTGTGTGTGTGAGTATTTGAGTAAAGCGATGAACAATGAAGGAAAAGGCAAAGAGCAAAAGACGATATTGTTGTTGTTGCTGTTGCTGTTGTTACTATTACTGTTCTTGTTGTTATTGCCATTGTATTGCTGTGTGCATTATTTTTGTGTCATTGAACTTTTTTTTGCAATAAAAGTGAGTAAGTCGTCAGGCAAATGGAACACCGAAAGTGTGAGCGAGACAGAGCAACAACATAATCAGTATCAGGCAAACAATAACTGACTGCATATTGAGCGTATCAATAACAACAACAACTACTACAACAGCGGCAGCAACACGTACATCAAACAATAGCAACAATAAAAGATTCAAAAGGTATGAAAATATGTACCAACAATGGAAAGTGGAGTGACAACTGGCAATAAACAGGTACAAAAAAACCGAAAATAAATAAATTAAAATGAAATATGAATATGACACTCAAGACACTTGTCACATTCGTCAAAAATATTTATAAAATTAATGTTTCCATTTACTCCAGTTTTCGAAATTATTTCTTTAGTACAACACAATGAAGATTTAAGCTTGAAAGCATTTTTAAGAAGAACGACATTAAAAAGTATTTCTAACAGGAAATCTATGTAACAAACGTAAAGACCTCAAAAAGAAATATATATGATATGTATACATATACATATCAGTATTAGCAGCCGTCTATCTTAAAAACTATGAGGGAAAGAGCTACAATCATTATAATTATAGAATATTTGGTTGGGAAATCGAAAACGTGGAAGTTAGTAAAGAAATTAGTTTATATGACAAAAGCCGGTTGCATCTGTCAAATCTTAAATTATCAAATATATCTTTCGGTATATTTTTCTATATGTTTCAATATTATATCACACTCGACTGAAGCTCAAACTTAAAAGGAACCTTTAAATTCGCAATTCATTTAAAAAACAAATAAATCATGTCTGCATATCAAAAATCCATTAAACTCTGTTAACGATTTGTTGATAAATACTGTTAAACAAAAATTAGAAATTAAATTAAATAAAAATAAGGTTTGGACCTAATAGTTATATATAATAATAGTTGTAAGTAATGCTAATATATTATATTTATTTAAAAATATATTATTTAAAATTAGATAAAGTTTATTTATGTGTTTTTCATTAGAACTTAAAAATACAAGTATATTATAAATCGTTTTTTACCAATTGTTGTCAAGACTCATATATAAACTTATCTTTATTTTGTATTTTGATGAATCATGAAATATTCGTAGTGCTGTAAAGATTATCTTCAGAGGTCTCAACTGCACTTTTACTGGCATCTACTGGCGCATGATTAAGTCCAATCAAATTCAAATCAGATGTTTAAGACGAGTCGAGTGCCTCAATAAGTTGGTCGCATTTTAAATTTATTTAAATTGAATTAAATGGCTGCAATTTGTGCGCAATCGCATATAAGTTGATCTCGCCGTTCTCCCATAATCATCACATGAATACACACACAGTACTCGTGGATGTACTCACTCTGTAGTGCATGCCACTCACTCACAGCCAGTCATCGTCCCGAGCCATTCAATTAGTTATATCCGCTCTAGAAGCAAAAAATGGAGATTGTCAACGTTTATTTTCTCTTTTTTTTCCACGGAGCGAATCAACAAACTGTCTTGTTTCTTGAACAGCGTTGATTAGTTTTATTAAATGAGCAATTGCCACTTAACAATCTCAACTCAAACTGACAAATGACTAAAAAGATTTATGTGTAAATCTCATTGGAGTGAAAATGACGAAACAAAAAAACTTAGCAACCATTTTTGTTATTTTATATATTAAATTTCAATAGAATATGATCAAATTGAGTTTAATTTGCATACTATTTGTGACGCTGAACAGTGAGTAAATGCAAAGAAAATGGTTTAATCTTAGCTTTATGCATTTTAGTTTGATAATTGCAGATGTAATTACAACTGAACAGTATGATATAAACAAAAATATCTGTGCTGATTGCGAGAGTTATCTTAGTTTCTGTCGCATATCAAGTTATGGCTTTTCGGTTCAGCTGGATGATGATTCAGATAAAATTTCAATAAATACACAAAACTCCACAATTAATGATTCTTTGGCTGATTGCGTACCGCCGGTTTATCAAATTTCTGGTATGTATTCTTGGCAAGATCAAAGTACTTCACTCAAACTCGTGTATACTAAGAATTTCTGGAGGGATTTGCTTGTTTTTGGTCAAAGCGCATGGGGTGTAACATGGTTCTGGGTAGAAAAGAGCAGGAAAAGGGGTTCGACGCATTAACTTGCTTACAATGCTACGATTATTGTCCTTGCTTCGCGCAAGGTTTGACTTTTGCAACAGGGCACAGAAAATCTATAACTATTTGTCTTGGTATCATATTAGTTATAAATAAAGTATTGTTTGGCCAGCAATAAATATATTCAATGTACTTAATTTTTCTATTCCTTAACTTTAAAATATAAAATGTCAACTAATTCGAAAATTGTTATTCAAATTAAAACACTTTTGAATACAATATTTCAGTAATTTTATACAAAAAATCTTAACGTTTATGATTAAAAATGCAAAGTTGTTTCTTTATTTGATCATATAGCAATTTAGTTAATATTTTCAAGACTAGATTATTATTTTAAGGCTTACATTTTAGAAGGGAAGAAATGTTTTAATTATTCAAAAATCTTCAAATATGAATTCAATATTGAATTAGCATTTATTATTAAAATCATAGTAAAGAACTAATATGGTTTAAATAACAAATTAGATCTTGACTTTAAAGTTATTTAAGAAATACTTTTATATGGGCAAAACCGCCTAATTCGACGGATCTTATTTCGGTATTTTTTGATCAATATACTTAAATTGGACTTTGGTATATTTTTAGTATTTTATGGTATATCCATTTGGTATTTTTATTCAAAATGGTTAGAAAATATCTTACTGTCGAGAATCCTCGACTCTAGCTTATTTAATTAGAGTTTAAATTGCAAACTTCAAATTTGTGGCTCAGTTTGAAGCTTTCTCTCTTCACTCTTTAAACTGCAGATTATGGGATTTATTTGCTATTTGTATTGTGGCTGTGTGCTGATAATGTGGCATTCCCCACAGCTATATTTTTCATTAGATACTTAGGCAACACAAAGGCCGTTTAACCGAGCAACTGACAAATGAACGACTTTTCAGCTTCAAATTTCCAGTAGTTGTTGGAATTGGAGTTGAGCAGCTTCTTGTTCCAACGTTGTCGCCTTGTCGAAAGCGTCAAACTTAAGGAAACTGGATGTCAAACAACAAATTGAGAAAGAGAGAGGGAGAGATACTTGCACTCAGAAGTGCTCCAGGCGTGAATAAATGAAGTTTGCAAATTGCACCACGCCTGACCACCATCGAAAGCCGTCCAAGTCCAAGTCGGAGTCTCTTTCGTAGCTGAGATATTACGAATGCAAAACTTTGTCCTCATTACTCAAAGACTGAATAACAGAGGAACTGAGTGTGAGTGTATTTGTGTGTGTGCCCCTGGGTTAAGGCGTTTCGCAAGAGTCCAAGTTATGGCGTCTGTCAAAGTCACTTCGTTTCGCAAAAAGTTGTCGTCGCCTTCGTCGCATTGTCCGGCCCAAGTTGGCCGCCTCAGTCGGAGTCCGTTGTCGGCAGCTGCAGCTGAAGGACAACTGGAATGATGACGACAACATCTGCATTGGGTCGTGGTCAGAGACTCAGAAGCAGCTCATAGCTTACAGCTCACAGCTTCCATCCAAGCCCGTCGAGTGTCCAGCTGTCAGCCCGTCTAACAAGTGTCACTGCAACTTTTTTATACCCCTGCTCCTCACTTTCTGCTGGACACTGAACTGGACATGAACATAGATTTAGACTTGATATCCCTCTCCCTGTCTCTCCCTGTCGGTCCCTGTCTGTCTCGCAGTCTGTCTGTGTGCGTGCTTGGTTTGAGTTTGTGAAAGATTAAAATCTGCAAACAGTTGGCATCAAGTTTTTCAAAAATTCACAAATATTTTATATGAATGTCCGGCATGTTTCTGGCATAGTTTGGCCTCAGGGCAGCCGTCCTTTGCTGATTAAATGATTTAAGGTCAGTTGGATTTCTCGGATCTGTAGTCAAACAAACGCATAAATAATATTGTAAGCAAAAGTTTCATCTAATTCACGGAGACTAGTAAAAGGGAAGTACTTGATGTTATAGTTTCCTGAAAATGTGTCAATTTACTTTGTTGAAGAAAACCCGAATTTAAGCGATTATTTTAAATACAAACAAATGTATAAGTGGATTTGAATATATGTATTTACATTAGTCAAAGGTCAAAGCAGCCAGCGCTTGTAAATTTACGCTAGGTTATAAATCAATTTAGAATCTAAGTATTATATTAAATAAATAAGGTATTTACGTTTTAAATATTAGTTCAATTTGAAAAAAATAGCTTTATAACACATATCTATTTCAATTTTTTAAATATATTATTATTGAAATTTCTATAGAGTAGATGGCAGTAGTATTATAACTTTGTGCCTTCAGGAAATCTGTATAAAAAGCAGAACGAGGCATCTCTGATCCCATAAAGTATATATATTCTTGATCAGTTTCATTAGCCGATATAATATAGTCATGTCCGTCTGTCTGTCTGTCTGTCTGTCCGTTCATATGAACACCTAGATCTCAGAGACTATAAGAGTATCTCTATCTCATTCGTTTTCGACAGCACTTGTTATGTGTGAGGTTTTAGTAGCTTTGGCGAACAATATGGTATATTTCGGTATTTTTTTCATGACATGTTTTTAATGCAGTACTATAACAATATTTCAAATATGATTTACGGGTAGCGGGTATCGCACAGTCGGTCACAATCGACTGTAGCTTTCCTACTTGTTTTTATTTTACAATTCAGAATTCTTTTAAATATTAATAGAGCTAATAAGATATTTGTTGCTCTTTTATTGAATTTTATAACTCATTAATAAAATAATGTCCATTTAATATGGTATATTTAATGTGTGTAAACATTTCGAATATTCAAAATGCGTATTAAAGGACAATACTTTGTTTAATGATCTCTAAAATATATCAAAAGTGAAGGCAACACAATACGAAATACTTGTCTAATCTGAGATTGATGTTACCCAACTGCATTAATTATAAGGACCACCGACAATGCTGTTATCGATCTGCCAGCGAATACAACAAATCATCTACAAAATAGAGCCGTACAATTACAACGTCTAAACATCATTTACGGTAACATTAAACTGAACTTGACCAGCAACGAAGAAGAGAGCGAAAAGAAAAGAAACGCATGACCGCATGAAATTGTATACTGTATGGGAATTTGAAATCCCTGACAATTAAGACAACTTATTTGCTAACTACCCTACGCAATGAGGTAGCGACTTTCAGATCGATCGCATGCAAAACCAAATATCTTCAGATCTGATGTTATTTCATCTAATTTACCAGAAATATTTCTTCTTTCTTTATTTCTTTCTTGTGCTGAATACAGTGGACAGCTGGCAATTATGCCGCCTCTCCTCTTTGCTCCGCACGCAAATTTTTCCAAGTATTTTGCCAGACTAGAACAGAACCCTCGACGATGCCTGGCAAACTGTGGGGGGTAACGAGAGACAGAGAGAGAGAGAGAGAGAGAGGGAGGGAGAGAGAAAAAGAAAGGTTGTGCCACTGTAATTTGAGTCGATTTTTCCGGCATGCTGTTCTTGGGCTAAGAGTCTGCCTCTGCCTCTGGCCCAGAGTCTGAGATTGGGACTGCAACTGAGATTGAGACTCTGTCGATGGTTGCTTGCTTGCTTGGATGGTTGGTGGTTCCATTTTAATTGCAGTCGTTGGGCAAAAAAAAAGGTCGCAGTTGCTGTTGTTGGGTATTTGCAATTAGATCCACAAGTAAAACGAAGCCGCAGACGGAGACGGAGACGATGAAGGATCTCTAGATGCGTACAAAACGATACCGATACCGATCGTTCCGCTGCTGCTGCTGCTGCTGCGTAGTTCTTACACAGTCTTGAGAGTAAACTGTAATTACGAAGTCCGCCGTGAGAAAACCTGCCCAACAGCTCTACCTGAGGAGGGGTGAGTCTCCTCAGTCCCCCTCCTCGATGTTGATCCATCCCCGCTCTGCATTTAAATGACAATGCGAATTCATTTGGCGGAAGTTCGGTTTTAAATATTTTGTACATTTTGTGGGCGTCCACTTCAAAACTTTAATCAAATTACATGTAAAATGGCGCTGCTCAAAACTATGCTCAAGATAACATATATATATTTATTAAATTATACAAGATTTTAGCTGAACCTGATTGTGTGCATTCAAGCTTAAAGTCTTCAAAATCCAACGATGGCGACGTATGCTTTGGACACTCCCTCATCGGTGCGCCAAAGACGCAACCCCGCAGCTCTGGAGGGCAGACCTCATCACCATCCGCAAATGTCGCTGGCCGTAGTTGTTGTAGTTGTTGTTGTTGTTGTTGTTCATCATCTTCTTGTTATTGTTGTTGTTTGTGTGTGCTCATTCCAGTTGGCCGCTGATGGTGATGAGTTTTTAATGGCTGGCTGAACGGTGTGAGCTGGCGCTGGGCCAATCTGAATTATTGTTTTCTTTCTCTTCTCAAAACTGGTTATGATTTTGTCTTGGGCAAAGTGGAGCTAATTTCGCAAAGAAATCAAATGGACGATAAGATTTCTTAGAGAATTTTAGGTGCGAGTAAATAATAAAAACAGGAACTTGAACAGAATTTACATACATTCTCGATATGTTATTTCTTATAATAAGATTTGTGGTCTTACAAATATACATTTTTGGTCTCTTATTATTAAGAACTTGGTCTTATATCAAATGTTTCTGAAATCAAGATGTGTTTTCTTAATTCTAGATTTCCATTTTTTGGAGAAAATTTTAGAAGAAAATTCCTAGTACTAAGAGAGTTCCAAACTTCGTAATGAAAATGCAGAATTTTGACTTTTCAGTATATATAAAATGTAATCAATACCATCCACAATTTTGATGTGTAAGTATTAAAATTAAAAAATATATAATTGTTTAAGATTAGAATTTAAATTCATGAAAATAAATTTCATTGAAGAAAGTGCTGGAATTGTTTTGAAATAAAACAAGCAAAATTTTTAACTTTTATTAAACTGAAATTCGCTTCTGTTTCTCTTGAAGTGCTTAACTCAAATTTTAATCCATTAAAAAAATGATTTAGATGATTATTCCTAATGCTCTTTTATTATTTTTACTAAGCTCCAGATATAAAAATCAGGCTACAAATCCAGTAATTTAAATAAGCTGCTAAGTTGACAAGCTCATTCTGATAAAATGCCTATAAATAATTAGTAAATGGAACATGGCTCGTGGACCGCGAACCGTGAATCGTGAACCGAGTGGCGGCAACACAATTTCATTAATATATCTGGAAGTCTATCGGTCGAACTGATCACACTTCCATTCACTTTATCAACATCATCTTATGAATAGCAAAAAAAAAAATAAAGAACAAAAAACAACAAATATGGACAACAAAAAGGTTCAACCTGCTGCTCAACTCAAGCGAGCTCAAGACTCAAGCGTGGCCAATAGATATTTAGATACAATAGGCACATAAATAGATACTATGCATGTGTATTTGTATGTTTGGCTTTGGACCTCTCGAGGCATATTGACCCGTCAAATGTGGCATGCTCTGCAGATTAGACCATTTCATATGCAAATGCAAATGCTGGATAAAAAAATACTTGTATCTCCACGTATATATTCCGTATCCCGTATTCCGTTTATTTGTTAAATACTATCGCTATCACAACGTAATTTACAGCGCTTACAGTTAAGACTTTCGGCTCATATATTATATATTTTATTTGGACTCCAAACTTATGTACACAACCACCTCATTTCGCATAACTTATAACAGGCCTTCGCCTTGGCTAATCAAAATGCAAAAGTCAAAAATAAAACAAATTTATCGAGGGAGAGAAAAAACAACAACAAATGGCCATAAATTTCACATACATTAGAAGATGCCACAAAAATTGTTTTTCGACTTGCCAAATAAATTGGTGAAAATAAATTAGCTGTGAATTCATTAGGACTCCGCATATATGTGTATATTAACAGTTCTTTTGATTATGACTTCATTTGGCATAAGCCAAAATAATTTAAGCGCTAAATCTCACACCAAATCTTTATGAATTTGAATCTTTTGCAAATTCTCTTGTAAATTATCTAATAATTAGGCAGTCTTTTAATGGAATGGATTCTCGGGCTGGATACAAAATTGGGATTCTGATTAAGATATATATTATGCTGTATCTCTGAAGAATAAATAATTTGTCTCACAGACTTATGGTGTGCCTCGAAGAGCTGTCAAATATTCACATAAAGATATTTTTGCGTATTCTAGCAAACAGTGGAGCAAATTAAGGGAATAACAATAGGCGAATAAAAGAAGCTTTAGCTACTTATCGAATACATATTTGATTTAATTTCTATTTTCTTAAATTACCACGATTCAAGCAATTATTTCAATGCTTTTGATAATAACTAGTTTTTGTATTCATTGCCTTTTTTCAAGAATTTTATTTTATTTACTTAATGGTAAATTTGTTTAATTTGAACTTATGATATTCAATTTTGTATATCTTTTAATAAATTAAAATTAATGTATTAACAAATTCAAGTTTTAAGGCAATTATAATATTTTATAGCTATTAATATTGTAGAACATTAACTTAAAGAACTTTTGTCGAAGTTAAAGAGAACATTATTCAGTATTCTGGTGTTTTCAACTATAACTTAAATTAATTTAATAAACTTTCTTGTCATTTAATTATTTTATAGGATATCTCATAATTCATAAGTAAGAAGTAAGTAAGGTACTTAAGGAAATATGTTATTTTTCTTTTTTTTTAATTAATAGATTAATTTATTAGCTTTTTATATATTTCAAACTAATAAATTCACAACAAAATATGCTAAACTCTGTGTTTTTTTTAATTTATTAGTCATCTGCAACATTTTTGAATTGATAAATTAATTTATTTAGTTTTTTACGAATTTTAAAGGAAATAAATGAACAGTTTTGTTTTATTTTTAAGGTATTTATGTTAATTATATAAGCTAGTTGAAGGGAGTCAACTTTCATTATTTTATTTGATCTTCAATAAGTAATGAAATGTGATGAAGGGTTGGTTAATTATTTATTTTATACACAATTCCAAATTAATCAATTTATTCTAAATATTATAATATATTTTCACAGCTGCAATTTATTCCTCTAATGCTTATAATAGTTATTTATATTTTTGATTTTTCTATATTATTATGGTATACGAGACTAGTTGGAAATGTACCACAGTACATGGCTTGATTTGAGATACCTAAAGACTTCTTCACAGATACTCACACGCACATTTGAGGGAACAAAGAACTTGCTGACCGCGTGGCATGTGGCTGCTCATTGGTGACTCCCCCATTTGCGTCTTGCGCCTCCTCCCCCTCCTCGGATGTGTCTACATTCCCTCTTCCTCTGCTATGGCAAAGTAATAAGCAATCCGACGATGTCGCTTACTTGGTCTTCTTCTTGACTCTGAGCCATTGAAATGCTGTTACAAGTAACAAAAAAATGCGAACAATGAACGTGCCGGCCGGCCGGCTGAATCTGGATGGTTGTTGGGTTGCTGGATTGCTGGATGGTTGAGTTCGTCTCTGAACAATGTGCAGGGCGCAGTGCAATCGCTCTGGCGACCCTCGCCCCCTCAAGTGCCAGGCATCAGCACGTAGATGTTATTAATATGGCTGCCAATTTGTCGTTGTCGTTGTCGTTGTCGTTCATGTCCACGTACAGCGCAATGAAATAAAATGACTATAAAATAAAAAGCAAGAGCAGCTGAAATTGTCGCACTTGCTGCCTCCATTTGCCATTTCATTCAATTAAGCTCCAAGACAAATAGTTCAAATAAAAGCTTTATACATATGTATATCTCTATGTCTTATGTGTGAGTGCGAATTTTGTGGTAGAGAAAGAGAGAGATATATATAGTATAGAAACAGAGGGGAAGGGTGCTATCATCTTGTAGGAGCCATTTTCAATATGCTGCTGCAGCATTTCAGCTGCTTTCAAAGGAAATGCATCATCAGCATTTGCATTGAGTATTGAAACTTGAAATTACTTCGAGATTCGAGCTTCGAGCTGAGGGCGTAAATTACCAAAAAATGGCCACTGGCAATTGACACCACCAATAATCGTAATCCAAAGCCAAAAGTTCGCACTGCCAAATTTTCGCTGAGCTCTGCAATTGTTTTGTTTCGTTTTTGCCTGCCAACTTGTGGGTTTTGCGGCTTCTCTCATTGCTTATTCAGAGGAGTTTGGGCTTTTGGCATACCATTCTATACTTAGGTGTATATATACATATATAGCAGGCTAGCTGCTTGCTCATCGTCATCTAATTACTATAGCAAAATGCGCTAATTTTCTGCTTGACTAAAGTCATTTATTTCCACACACATGGAGAGCTGATTACATTCAGCTTAAAGTGGTAATAACTAGGCTTATATGATTACCTAATCTGATTGTTCGAGTTACTCGCTTATTGAAAATTCATCACAGGAAAAGTAAAGAATTGAGAAAAAAATGTTAGTGGTAAGAATTAAGTTACGTATTTATATGCTTGTTTAACCTACACTACACTTCATTTTAACATAAAACTATAGAGCTGAGCACGCAACTTCGCTTTAGTATAAATAAATTTTATTATACTTTCTTATTAACAGCATCTAAACAAATAACTAAGAAAGTCGAGCACGCTCGACTGTGAGAATATTGTTTTATTGTAAATAGGTGCCATTTTCATTTAATCAATATTCGTCAAAAATACTGAAAATATACCGAAAAATACTCAAAATTACCGAAGCCTATATTTGGTTTTTCGACATTCTACTACATTTAAAAAAATACAATAGAGTACAAAATATACCATATTCGTGGTATCTAAAATATAGACGTTTTTACCATACAAAAGTATTTCATAAAATTTTTTTTTGAAATTTTATCGGATCGCACTCCAAAATTCTAGCTTTGATTTCGCTTGTTATTCATGTTATTTATTAATGGGCATAAAAATTCAGCCACATGCAGAAATTAGCTTACCAAGTACTTAACTTACTTCTTTGACAATAACATCTAGTAAGTTAATTTCTTAATCATAAATTAAAATTTCTTATAATAAAAAATGTGTTAGTTCTATCTTAGTTTGAATTTAATCGAGAATAATGAAGTCGATAATTACTTAATTCATTTTGCTATTCACCATTCATTCGCAACTCTCAGATTAAATTGGTGCTGAATCGATTCATTTCTTTAGCTGTTTTGTTAATATTTTAGCACTTGCCCGGTCTTCTTAGACCCTAGCCAGATAATTTGCACAAAAGCTAGCTGGCTGCCTGGCATAAGGACCCCTGAAATCAATCTACTTTGCGCACTTTCCAAGCAATTAAACCAAAGCAAAAAAAACAATGATGAGTGAAAGAAGAGGAAGAAGAAAAAAGGGAGAAGAAAATGGAAAATGCATGCAACAAAATCAATCAAAAAGCAAATGCAAAAACGCCTTTTCAATCCAGCAAGTTCAAGTCATTTAAAAGCAATCTAAAGGCAAACAAACAAACAAATAAACAGAAATATAACAGCCGACGAGTTGGCCTCGCTCTTCGCTCTTCACTCTTCGTTCTTCACTCTTGGCTCCAGGTCGCCAAAGTGCACTTTGACTTAGGTAGCTTGTTGTGCCCCTCCCGCACAGAATGTGGCACAGAATTCTGATCTGAGACGAAAGAAGTTGTTGCCATCGAGTGGGCCAAACAACCATCATAAGTAAGCTAAGCACTTTACCCCTAAGTAAATGTGTAAATATATATTATGATGTACATATGTATGTATGTTTGTGTTCTTCTAGGCTGTGACTTTCAAACTGTGCTCCAACGAAGTGCAACGAACGTTGCAACAGCTTCTGACAAGGGCATAAATCGCATTCGCAATTCACATTCACAGTCTGACTCGCAGTTTGCATTTTTGCACATGAGTTATTTTACTTAAGTTCTTGCGTGGCATCTAACGTTGCACTCACTCAAGGCACATGCACCTTATGCGCTGTCAGCGCCAGCTTTCCTCCCACATCCCCTTCAACCTGTCTGAAATGTAACCAAACGTGGCTCGAATGTCAGCAGCAGTCATGGACATGGAAGGAGAAGCAACTGTTGTGCAGTGCTCAAGTAATCAGTGCTACTGTCGCTTATTGTTTGTCTGTCTCGTTGTGGAGTTTGTCGTCGTCGACGTCGTCGACGTCGTCGAGTTGCTGCCACACTGCTCTTGGCTCTTGGCGACTTGGCAATGAGTCGCTGCTGCCTTGAATGTCATCTGCTCTCTTTCCAGCTCTCTCTCTCTCTATCTCCACATCTTTCTCTGCTATTTAGATTTATATTTGAATTTTTCCCGCTTGCTGCTCATGTCATGTGGCTGCTGCAAGTGGAAAAACTCTGCTCACAACAACGCCACTTGCCTGCTAAATTAAGTGCTTATTTGGAGTTTAAGTTGCCGCAATTAGACGAATCCCCACATCAAGTGCTCGCCCCACTTGCACTTGGCTTTGACCAGCCGCAAGTACCTGCAAACTTGCATCAACTTCAGTGCTTCACTTTTTAGGGGAGTGACATTTTGTTATTGTTACAATCGAAATTAATATTGTATATGCATCAAGAGGAGGACATACTTTAATATATTTTTAAGCACTTGGATAATTAGCAAACTTTGCAGACTTTTTGGCGAAAGTGAAATTCAACAAGAATCTATTGTTATTCTATCCACTTTCGTGCATTTTTACAATTGTCGCATTCATTTTAATACACAATATGATAATTATATGCTCTTCTAATCTTCTTCTAATTGAATTGGTCTTTTTAAGATATAAACTTTATAAAAAATAAACACTAGAAAAATATAATAATCATATACTGAAACAATAATAAACAATGGTAATTCTTTAACAAAAATTGTTGAGTGCAAATATATTTTTATGACGTTGGATGGTAAATTTTCTTCTAACAACTACAGTATTTATACAGTATATAAATATTGTATACGTTATTCAACAATTTGTTTTATATGTATTTCAAATAACTCCTAATGCAATCGGTTCTTAGTTGTTTATATTTATAAGGAGTTTCTTACGAATAATATCAGACATTTTTGCTTTTATTCAAGGTATCTCACGGTCGAGCACACTCACCTTGAATTTTCTGACTCATTAATATTTTAATTTTTTAATTATTAACAATTTAAAATATTTCATAATTTTTTAAATTAATTGTGATCATTGATTTTATTGAATTAATTAAAAATTCTTCCAACTTACATTTTAGTTCTCAGATTATATACTCAATTATCTACATTCTTTTGGTAAAATTTATATGTGAGAAGCCTTTCACTTTCGAGCATCAAACATCGCATTACGTAAACGCGAAAAAGGTTAAAAATAAAAATAAATGCGAATGTGATTTGCTGACTTAGTGCCTTCATTTAAGTGGCATTAAGTCAGTGCTCATAAAGAGTAAATTTAATTACCATCATATATGCAATGCTTACCCCGAGCTGAGCACTAAATCAACGCTAATCCCAACAAGCAACTGGAATCTGAAATCTGGAAATTCAGTATTCGGAATTTTTTTGCTGTTCGTGCATAAATCAATGCTGACATAAAATTTCACACCTTGCCAGTTTTTATGATTCCACGCTTAATTTACTGTCTTGATATGATAAAAGAGAGATGGCAAGAGACACACACAGAGAGAGAGAGAGAAAGAGTGAGAGAACGTCCAAAATTGCTGTGTTCGCGGCAATGTCATAAAATAAATTCAATAAAAATTAAAAGGCGAATCCCTTTGTGAGACAAACAGCTGCCGTCAGGTTTTTTTTTTTCTTGGCTTTATTTCTTTTTTTCCTCATAAACATCACCCCAGCAGTTGAGGTCATGGCATCCTTGCTTAAAGTTATTGAGAAGTTTCGGAAATCTTCCAGGCCAGACACAATGACGCCAAAAGACAACCCCAAGCAAGGGGTCAACACCTTTTGCCCAGGCTCGTAAAAAAAGATCGGAAGATTTATGTGCCAAGTGATAAATTACGGGACATGAGAGTCGAAATCGAGGAGCAGCAAATGCAATTCCAGCGAAGAGAGAGAGAGTCGCACATATTTAAATGGGAAAAGCAGTTGCTGCAATTTCACTTATTCACTTATCGATTGCAATGGCAATCATTAGGTGCCATAAATAACGCCCACCTGAGCACGCCCACCCACCAACAGTATTTCCATCGAAATTTGCTGCAATTTGGCTACAGTTTTTCATTCCATTTTCTTTTGTGTGTGTGTGTGTGTGTGTTGGGAAATGAATTGCATTTCTGGTTGTGCGATTCGAGCGAAGTGCAAAAATCGATAGACAATGCTTCACAGAGGCAACTTTATACAATGCCATTGTTGCTACTACCTTTACCATTTTTTTATTTCATCTCATTTCGTTTTCTCGAGTACAGCACACGGACACACACACACACAAACACCCAAAAGCGGCGACTAGGCGCATTGTTGGATTTTCTAACTGTTCATCGGGTTCAGAGATTCAGAGCAGAGAGGCACTTGTAGCTTCCCATTCCCATTCCCTCTCCCTTTCCCCTTATGACAATGAGCCCAGCAACAACAACAACAACAACCACAACGAGAGCAGTAATATCATCAACAATAGCGGATAGAAATGCCATGATATAAGTACTCTCTCTCTCTTTCACTCATTCGCAAATGAAAAACGCAACCAACAGGTATTTATTGTATTTGCTCAAGCTGAATATATCCTGCGGCTTGGCTTGTCGCTGCCATTGTCAATGGGCTCGAGGTGAGCCATATGCCTATGGGTCTACAATCATATTGGCATAGGTACGTAATAGTTAAAACGATACAGATAGGGATAGAAATACCTATACAGATACAGATACCTATAGTGATAGGGTAGTCCTTTTTGGCAATTCGATTTTTGCTGGTGGGAATATTCTACATAGTCGTAAATTGCAATTTCCAACTGCGTGTGGGAGTCGAAATTTTAACTAATAATGAGCACTACAATGCTATGATGATTTTCTCGTTAATGTTGAGTAGCTGGAATATGTGCATTGCTTGTTTTAACACGCACTCGTGGGAAAATTAATTCAAAACAACAGTATGAAAGTCAACTATTTGGATAAAAGCTTAAAGTGTTACTTAAGTATTTTAAATTAAGCAATAATTATTCAAAAAGTTAATAAACAAGATATTTGTAAAAACCAGAAGAGGGCTTCCCTGACGCTATAAAGTATATATTATATATTTTTGTTCATGTATGTGTGACTTTCTGTCCGCTGTCCGTATGAATTTCAGAAACTATAATTATTTATAAATCGAATAGCAAGCTAGAGTCGATGATACCTCAAATATAAAAGTTATTTAAGAAATAATTTTATATGGTAAAAATAAAACAAGAAAGCTACAGTAGAGTGTGCTCGACTGTGAGATATCCGTTACCCATTTTAAGTAAAGGCAAAATATTAAGGTATTTTTTCCGAAATTTTCCGAAAGTTCAAATAATACTAAAAATATATCAAATTGTATATTTGGTATATCGATATAGTTCCACATTCAAAATATATCATAGACGGCACAATGTACCAGATTGTCGGCCAAAGCAACTCAGACCCCTAGTAAGTAGGCGTTTTTGTCCATACAATAGATGTTCTTGCCCATACAAAACTTCCACAATTTTTATCTCATCGCAACCAAATTTTCAGGAATCACAATTACTACTAGTTGTTATATATACCAAAATTCGATGCTCTAGCTTTACGCTTGTTATTCAATTTTTTTGATTTTCGGGGGCGGAAGGGGCATGGCAAAAATTTGAAACAAACTTGATCTGCGTGTAAACATAACAAATGCTGTCAAAAAAAATTATAGCTCTATCTTTTATAGTCTCTGAGATCCAGTGTTTCATACGGACGGACGGACAGACACACAGACGGACAGACGGACATGGCTAGATCGTCTCGGTTGTTGACGCTGATCAAGAATATATATACTTTATAGGGTCGGAGATGCCTCCTTCTACCTGTTACATACATTTCCTGCCGGCACAAAGTTATAATACCCTTCTACCCTATGGGTAGCGGGTATAAAAACAGTTGCTATTGTCGTTTCTTAGTTGCTTTGGTTGACGGTCTGACATATTTGAACTATACGGTATATTTTGAAACAAATAGTATATCGAAATAGTATATCGAAATATCATCTCATTGAAAATATAAAACAAATTTTTTAAATATCATATCAAATATCAAATAAAAAATTAGTTTTTCTTAAAATATTATATTATATAAAATAATAGGCCTATATAGATTTTAAAATCAAATTCAAATTTAATTCAAAATCTGCTCAAAGTTTAATAGCTGTCATTGTATAGATATTTGATATTTAAAATAATTAACCAAACAAAAAAAAGTTTGATATTTAAAATCATAAATAAAGAGCGAACACTCTTCCCTTTTGGTTAATTTAACTCAATTATTTTCCAGATTGTTCTCGATTCGCTTACAATACCAATTCTTTCTCACAGACTATAGCAAAAGTCAACGACAAAAGTCGTAAAAATCACTGAAAGAAGTTCAAAGAATTGTGTGAAAAATGCACCTCACAGCATTGTGAAATACACAAATGCCTTGCGCAATGATTGACAATGATTTCCCTGTGGCGCAATCGTTTGACAAGTACGAACTGCAATTGCATGCCTATGGGCATGTGTGCACACCTGAGAGCTGAGATCTGAGAACTGTGACCTGAGGAGGGAATGAGGGAAGAGCGTAGAGGGTAGACAAGCTGACGCACTGACGCTGATCGATGATGTGTTGGGAAATGCCTTCAAGAGTCGGACGAGACGAGACGAGATGAAGTCGAGACTTAATCGATTTTGAAAGGTGTTCACCAGACACTGAGGCGTCTTCAAAGCAGCAGCGGTTTTGACAACTTTTCCGGCTTAATTAAACTCTGCACACATGCGTAATTTTATAAATGAGTATCCACAAGATACTCGAGTTGAGTTGGAAACCCGTCGCTACTGCGCAGTAGCTGATTGCGAAATCAAACTAAATAACAACCCCCTATGGAGTAGAATCTTTGGCCTTGAGAAGGAGCCACCACCTGGCAAAACACGTTGTAACTTGTTTCTCGGAGAACTGAGAAAATCAGAGCACTGTTGCCAACTGCTGCGAATTGAGCTGGTTGTTTGCCAATTACCAGGAAGCATGAAATTTTGATGCCTCTTACTTTTCAGCAATTTCAATTTTCCAATTTGCGGCAGTGCTCAAAGTGTGCATTGAAACGCAAAAAATGAAAGATTTATCCCCCTCTGCCCGTGTATGAGTGTGTATCTGACAGATTTTACGGCTACACCTTTCCATGCGTATTTAGTCAGCAAATTGATCCTCCTCCTCCTCCTACATACATCCAGCATATAGCTAAGCAGGTAGGCAGCTGTCCTGCTCATGCTTCTGCTTCTGCTCCTACTTCTAGTCAATCCCTCCGTCAGTCATTACCTCAATATCTGGTGCGCAGTTTAATCCTCACAAATCGCCTACAAAGCTGATTGCGCACCGGCACGGGGACACCTGGTCTCTAGGCTCTGTTCTCTGTTCTCTCCTCTCTGGCCTCGATACTCGGTACTCGGTGCCCTAACTCACATCGAGGGTTGTTTGCTGAGCCTTGCCTGGTTGTGATCCTGATTTGCCGCAGCGGTGTCGTGTTTTGTTCTCGACGAAAAACTGAATTTCAGAAAAAATTCTGATTACAGTACTCATTTCATTTTTTTTGGGTATGCATTTCCTGCAGGCTTAGGCCGTATTAGACCCAGAAAATATGCTCAGAAATGGGTCAACTTTCTGGCTGTCAGCATCAGCGGCAAAGTCCAAAGAGGTTCCTTAAAAAAGAAAAACACAATTTGCTAATAACTTTTGCAATATTTTCATCATAATTTGGACTCTAACGATTAGCATAATTGAATAATTTGTGCAAATATGAAAGGTAAAAACCGAGCGGCTCCAAATTTTCCAGCTGCCGATTTTCAGAGGAACCTCCCGCACACACTTTATTAGTTGTCCACACAACTCATGAAAATCAATAACCCACCCTTTTATTTTGTTCGCTCGTTGTTTGTGGCATGCGGCACTTGGGATCCATGCGACAAACTGCGCAGCTGCCACACGAAATCTCGCTACGCAGACGCAAAATGGACAAATGGCCAAAGCAGCCAGGCAGCCTGGCAACCTGGCAACCCTGGTTAACATTTTTACAAGCGCGTGCGCCATATAAATGACATAAATTTCGGTATGGAAACCAAAAAACCTCTTCAGAGAAAAGAAAAGAAAACTTCCCATTCAGCATCTTCGTTGTCGTTGTCGCTGTCACCTTTTTTCTTTTTCTGATAGCCCTTGGCAACAATAGAATCGATCGCATTGTCTCCACATCATTCGCGATCATTGCGTGCATTTTGCCATTGTCTCGATCGAGTGTGTGGATTGTGATTCGAGTTTATTCAATGAACCAAGATGAAAAGATAGAAAGAGAGAACCAGAACCCAAACACGTGTTGCAATTCATTCAAAGTTGCCCGATGTTTATTACTATTATCAATATTATTTATAGAAAACTGTCAGCACTGCAGTGGCGCTGATTTATCGATTTTGGCCAATGAATGGGGTCAAGGCGAGCAGCCGGACAGCGGCAGCTGTTGGCCAACTAATAAAGAGGCCTATAAATGTGTATTAAGCGACACGAGGTCGAGGACGATATATAAAATGGAAAGTGATGACAAAGTCTAGGAACTGTGCATTGAAATTTCTGAGTTGTTTAATAAAGCAGAGCAATGAAAATTTTAAGAAAACTTAACTTGCAACCTACGCATTACATTATGTTATTTTCCTTTTTAAGTTTTTAAATTTTATTTAATCTTATGTTATAGTCTACTAGGTAGTAAAACCTAGATATAATTTGAAAAGAAGCTGTAAAGTATTCTTAAGTGAAGTAAAGAATTTCTTAAGTAACTTCTAAATATTTGGTAGTTTCTCTTAAATCATAACACTCTAAAGATTGACACATTTCTGCAATTTATAAATGCAATTTTAAAGCTCTTTTTTAAACATTAACAATCTTTAAACAATTGTGTCTAATATTAATGGGAAATGGCGAGCTTTTTTCTTAGGAAATTTAATTAAAACAAAAATAATTTGTCAATTACTTGAAAGGTAACAGTCGGCGCTTAACACTGCCACTACACAGTTGGTGACTCTGCTGGCTTTGAAATTAATTTAAAGAAAACATCAAACGAAAGCACAAAAACACAACTTGCCAGTTTGATGTTGTTGTTGTTGCTGTTATTGTTGTCGCTGCCCCATGAACCCAAACGGCCTTTGTTCTGTCGGCTGCAAACTAAACCACAGACTCAATGCGACACACACACTTCCACATCCTGGATACCTGGCTGACTCCACACAGAGGGAGATAGAGAGAGAGAGAGAGAGAGAGAGAGAGAGAGAGAGAGAGAGAGAGAGAGAGAGAGAGAGAGAGAGAGAGAGACTAGGACGCTGTGCAGCCAGGCAAGAAACCAAAAAACGAGACAACATAAAATAAACTCACATGTTTAGTTAACTTGCCATGTGCAAATTAAAAGCGAAGCATAACCGAAAAACAAGAATTAGAAACGAGAATGAGAATGAGAACGAAATCGAAAACGTAACGAGTACTTGCCTCTGGACATGACTGGACTGAAACTCCTTCCTGTCGATGTGTGTACGAGCAGAGCCCAAGCCATTATGCAGTGGATTTTTAATTTCGTGACCATCACCCTTAAAGATTGAACAGAGGCCGAGTTTGAGCCTCAGCTTCAGGCCGTTGCATACTTTCAGGCGCATGCAAATGTCACATAGCTATGCATTGACACACACATCCTCATACGTGTGTGTGTGTGGAGTTCAGTTCAGTTGAGTTTCTTCTTTTTTCCTCTGTTTTTTGTTATTGTGCTCGACTTTGGCATGTTTGCAATTTGAAATGATTTCAACAGGATGCCGGCGTGTCCAGTGCACTTTAGCTTTAGTTTACTTCGCCTAACCTACAGTGCAAACAGGAAGAAGTATGCACAAATAACAGCAACAACAACAACAGCAACTACAACTGGCCAATGTCTAAGGGACTAAGGGTGCCCGGGCCAAGCAATCAGCAGCAGGAGTTGCAACAGCAACAGCAACAGCAGCAGCAACAGCAACAGAAGCTTCATCTGCAGCACAAACAAAATGTATCCTATCCAATGTTTGACTTCCTCTATTTGTTTTGCTCTCCCAAGCACAAGTCACAAGCCAAAACAACAACACAAAAATAAACTCAAAAGTCTTTGGCATTTTGACCGCCACAGTTATAAATACACTCAACTCATATGGCATATTAATATTTATGTTCTTCCACAAATTTATGTTGATATAGAGTGGGTATATTCACGCCATATTCGTTTGGAAATGGTATTATACAAATTCGAAAAACTTAATTTTTCATAAAAAAAAACCTACTTCTAAAATGGTATTTACTAAAATAAATGAATAGTTGTAATTTATGTTCTCTGAAATTTTCAAATATCTTTTCTTAACTTTGAATATTAAAAAAGATTAAATTGAATAAATTTATTTTGATGTATACTTATTTAATTAAAAAAGGGGAACAAAAGCTTAACATTTTTAACAAATACACTTTAAATGGGTTTGTAGCAATATGAGGCTTGATTTTTATTTTATATTTGAATAGTCTGATGAGTATTTTTTCTTTTATTAAATATTGAATTAAGATAAAAGTTCTTGACCATAATAAAATATTAAATTTAAGATAAACTAATGGATTTAATTAATAACATTTACACATCTATAAAAATATATATATAAATTCTCAATGATTAATATTAAAATAAAATTTCGATGAACGATCTGTTTTATATATTATACTATAGTATATTTTACTATTTTTTTTTTAATAAAATTCAAGATATTTTAATTAAAGTAAACTTCTTCAAATTTATTCGTTAGCAGAGCGTTCATAAAATTCATCATTGCCCAAATGATTGTTGCACAGTTTTATGCGTTGTAATCAATATGAAAGAACTTGTGCGAGTATTGATTTCTCGGGCAATGCTTGCGTGTTATCTGGCGCTTTTAATCAACCATAAACATGTCGAAACATGCATTAGCCGAGTTCAACATACATTCGAATATAGTTCGGATAGTTCATTGGGTTCATTTGGTAACCCAAAACGAAGTCAGACACGCATTTTCCCAGTGCGCCATTATGTGGGGCATGCGGCATGTAGCATGTGGCATGTGGCAAGTAAGTGCGAGTATCTCTTTAAATCGTAAAATATGAAATTGCGTGCAAGTGTAAAATTATACACGTAATTTCGTTACAGTTCACGCATTTTTCGTTTAACCATCTAATGGATTCCTAAGTGGTTTAGTTTATGGACATCCCCCGTTCCTTGGCTCGAGTTCACAACATTCGCATATGTATTTGTATGATTAATGCAAAGGTTAGAGAACGTGGCGTTCGGATTATTTATTATCCTTCCTTGCAGGAATACAGGTACAACGAATGATTTCAAAATGACTCAGTAATTTTTTATAGTAGCTTTAGTTTTGTAAATACATTTGTGCTTAAGATGCTCAGATATAAAGGTGTTAACGAATTTTAGTTATTTAAAAACGATTGTTAACTAAGAAAGCTAACCGATTCCCCGTGTCAATGTTCGAGCATTTCTAACCCGTTTCTCAATTGTCTAGACTGAAGCTGCCGATTTTCTAATATGAAACGGATGAAAATTTATTCCTATAAAAATAACTATATTCTGTGTGATTGAAATAATTGAAATGAAAATAGAAAATATGGTGGAATCATTGAACAGAGATGAGAATGATTTATTTTACTTAATTTATCTACGCCATACATTTTATTGTCATTGCCGGCAGGAAACTTAAAGGCAGAAGGATCCATCTCCGAAACCGAAAACTGGCCTACTGCAGTTTGGTCTTAATTACTATGGCTGACAATCTGGTATATTTTGAATGTAGTACTGTGTCAATATACCTAAAATATCCGTTGGTATATTCTTAATTTGGTATATTATAAAATTAATACCGCAATATATTGCTTTTATTCAAAATGGGTAGCGGGTATCTCACAGTCGAGCACACTCGACTGTAGCTTTCTTGTGTTATTATTATTATGATTGATTTATAATTATTTATTATGGAAATTAGGCATAAAAGGAAATAGAATATCAAATTGAATATTCATGTGAATGTCATCTATCCAAGCCGTGATCGGTAGTAAGGACCAATTCTATGCTGAACGCGTCATAGGTAACTCGCTTAATCAGATAACCAAATATTACGTCGAATTCTGTGACTCCATATTTATGATTGTGGTAAGGACTATCGACAACGTCGTAGCCAATCGGATAT
The DNA here is from genome assembly GCF_023558535.2 of Drosophila nasuta. Classification (NCBI taxonomy): domain Eukaryota; kingdom Metazoa; phylum Arthropoda; class Insecta; order Diptera; family Drosophilidae; genus Drosophila; species Drosophila nasuta. The sequence goes on along the minus strand of NC_083455.1, from coordinate 4,747,122 downwards.
TATAATTGTTGTTAATATCCGTATATCCCGTAGCTGGAAACATCGATAGAATGTAGGACAAAACTTAGCGTTCGAAAAATATTATTTTAAAGCTTTCTTAGTTACACTGCATCGCCGGAAAAATAATTTTATCTACGCATCCCGATAATTCCGCTTTAACGCTGTACTTGCGGATACGGACACGGAGAGCTCAGACGAAACCAATGTCGAACCTGCATATAGGACAAAGGATGCTAAGGCTCTGAGAAAAATAGAATATCAAATTTAAGATCAATGTGAATATCATCTATCCAAGCCGTGAACGGTAGTAAGGGCCAGTTTTAAAAATTGAGGGGCCACTTTAAGAATATGTTAAAATTTTGGACTTAAGAGAAGAAAAATAAATGTATAATAAAATCTTGTAAGAAAAAGAATAAATTTAAAAACCGGGAAATATTTTTAAAAAGCAAAGTATTCGAAAATTGTTTGCATTTTAAATGCATAGCTTGAGTGTTGAAAACGGTTGAGTGCACTTGAAAATAAAATAGACTTAGACTCGGGTCAGTGGTGTGGATACAAACACGAGAAGAGAACATTTTGAGGGGGTTTATTTATCGCTTTTATTGGCCCTGGAAGTAAGAAGAGAAAAAGAGTGATAATACACTTGTAAACGGCTTTCTAGAGGAGATGAGAAGCTGGCAAGTGTGCATAGAAATAATATGCGAGGATCCCAATTGAAAGGAGTTCTTTCTGGCAGCACGTTGATTGAATAAGTCAACGCTTGAAAATTCCAACTAAACTTAGTGTGGGGCCGAATAACGTTTGACTATTATGCAAAACTGTAGCCGAAAAAGTGAGCGAGATACAAGTTTGGAATAGGTGTGTGTGTGTTTTTCGGGGATCTAAGAGGTGCACAAAGGGGTCAAACGGGGGATTGGGTTCCGAGATAGAGGGGTTAAGGGGTGAGGTTAGATGGCCAATGCAAATACGAGCTTATAGTGAAAATTCAATGAAGCTTAGCAAACGTCTGCGTAGTCTAAACGACTAAACTTGCGCCACTAATTGGGCGTGTGACTTGCCAGTCAGCTGCCCAAAAGAGGCGGGAAGGCAGAGGGGTGGTGCTTGGGAGGGGAGAGTGAGCGTCTGGGTGTGCTATGTGCATCAATGAACCGTAAAGCTATTTCGTCATTTAACGTTAAAAGCAACGGGCGCACAAAGGCGGCCCGACAAAAACGCGACCAAAGTGAAAAAACTAATTTGCGCTGCTTCAAAAGCAAACACAGGAACAAGTTGCTACGGGGTTTTGGTGTGTGTGTGTGTGTCTGTTTGTGTTCTGGGGCATACATATAGAGAATGTGGAGAAGAAGGGGGAGAAATGCTGGTGCTGACTAAAGAAAAACATACACGTATTTTGGCCAAGCAAAAAGAAAATTGGGTAGCGCGCTGAGTGCTAACCGAAAAACTTTTTCATTTATGCCCCGAAAATGGAGGCAACGTCGTCTCCTCGAATGTATGTAGGTACAAAAGGTGGCACCTACAGTTCTTGCCACCACTGCCACAAGCCACAGCACAGCACAGAACAGCATACCAGCTGCCAATATGATGACGTACCGTAGCATGAATTGGGTGCCCAATACTCTCATGCTCTGCATCCAGCTTGGGAGTGTACTCTGTGTGTGTGTGTTTGTGTGTGCTCTGTTTGCTCGGTGGCATGTCAATATTGCATAAGAGGCGCCACGGGCGGTGCAGACTGGGTAACTTGGGAACAGTTCTGTAGTTAACGCGCAGCTTCCCCAACTCGGGTTGAGGTGTATGACTTGCCTGGCCTGAACCGATGTCAATCAAAATTCCCATAACCAATGCAGCCCTTCGTTGTCCTCCCTATGCTCTGTATGTATATGTGTGTGCGTGTGTGTGGCATGTGCTTGCTTTATGAAAGCTTTGGCACATGTGGCGCATAAAAAACGAGAGACGGCAGCAAGACGAGCTGCTGGACGAGACGTGTGGAGGCAACCGATGTGTGTTTGAATGGCCAAGAAACATGCGCTGAAAAGGATTTCGTCCTGCGTCTTTCACTTGCTTTTCCCTCTCCCTTGACGAGGACACTCACCCAGCTGAAGGCAATCCGGCAAACCATCAGCCAAACGAAACGCCTTTGCAATATTAAATTGCCAAAAAAAAAAAATAGTATTGCTGAAAAAAATCAATTAGGAACATGTCAAACTGCAGGAAAAGCTGTTTTTGAAAATTGGTGTCAGCAGCAAATTTAATTTCAAGTTATTCTCCTTTTCCACACGTTTCACATGCGACGCTTGGACAATGCTTAGAAATTGAAGTTGATATGAGGCGTAACAACTCATAGTTGTATAGTCAGTCAATAGCTACGTGTTCACTAGTTTCATGCTTCTAACTTTGCCTCCATGACAATATGACTATTTTACTAATACATATGTAGATCTCAACTCTCCTTTTAATAAGATAGTCTTAGATCTACTTTATTGACATACTTAAATCTACTTTATTGAAGCATACAATATTTTTGTACCCGCTACTCATAGAGTAGAAGGGTATTATAACTTTGTGCCGGCAGGAAATGTATGTAACAGGTAGAAGGAGGCATCTCCGACCCTATAAAGTATATATATTCTTGATCAACATCAATAGCCGAGACTATCTAGCCATGGCCGTCTGTCCGACTGTGTGTCTGTTCGTCTGTGTGTCTGTTCGTCTGTTCGTCTGTCCGTTTGAAGCACTGGATCTCAGAGACTATAAGAGATAGAGCTATAATTTTTTTTTCGACAGCATTTGTTATGTTTACACGCAGATCAAGTTTGTTTAAAATTTTTGCCATGCCCACTTCCGCCCCCGAAAATAAAAAAAATCGAATAGCAAGCGCAAAGCTAGAGCTTCGAATTTTGATATATACAATAACAACTAGTAGTAATTGTGATTCCTGAAAATTTGGTTGCGATCAGATAAAAATTGTCGAAGTTATTAAAGAAATACTTTGTATGGGCAATAACGCCTACTTACTAGGGGTCTTAGTTGTTTTGGCTGACAATTTGGTATATTATGCCGTCTATGGTATATTTTAACCTGGTACTATATCGATATAACAAAAATATCATTCGGTATATTTTTAGTATTTTTGTAATTTTGGTATATTTTGAAAAATACTGGATTATTTTGATTATATTCAAAATGGGTAGCGGGTATCTCACAGTCGAGTACACTCGACTGTAACTTTCTTACTTGTTATATATAAAAAATAAGAAAGGATTTCATTATTTTACAAAGTAAAAATCATGATATTTATTCAAAATAATGTTTGAACAAAACTTAACAATATTTTTCAAATCCAATGAAGCCATGTAAGAAAGCTACTGAAAAGTGTGCTCGACTGTAAGATATTCGCTACCCATTTTGAGTAAAGCAGTGCTATTTTTTTTTAAAAACAAAAAAAGAAATATACTGCAAAAATACTGAAATGTACCAAAAGCTAAATTTGGTATATTCAACATTAAAAAATATAGCATAGAGGCACGTAGTTATAATATCCTTTTCTTTTACTTTCCTATGTTTTTTTCTTATCAATCAAATTTATAGTAATTAATTTTGACGAAATTGTTGAAGTTATTGGAATACAACAAAAATTAGAAAGAATACAAAAACCAACTTCATTAAACTTCTCCAAATACTCAATATGACATTGTGTTGTAGTATCCATAAAAATTATAATTTATTTATAATAGAACTGCGTATTTTGATTATTTTTATTTACAATCCATTTACTTTAAAATTGATTAAATGAAAACAAATTCAGTTTAAACTTTCAATTCTTTTTTTTAATAAAATAATTCGTTTATTTTGTATGTTAATGCTATCGGAAATTATTATTAGATTGCATTATTTATTTACTAATTAAATCAGTGTATATAACTAAAAATGTTCAACTTCAATGGCATCTACTGTTAATTTATGAAACTTACTTATCTCAATCTCATTGAAGTGTTAACTTTAAGTATCTGCGAGATGCACACAAATCAATCTAAACATGTTCAGCAATGCATAGCAAATATTCGTAGAGCGAAATCTATATATTAACTCCATCGAATCGCATGCATGCATAAACTGCGAATTGCGATGCGAATGTGCATTAACATAAACAGGAACTTAGGGCCAGTGAAGCGTAAGACGCACAGGATTATTATTATTAATAATAATAACTGGCAAACATTGTGCAATGTGGGCGTATACGACAAATGGGCAAAGTCAAAGGAGGGAATTGCGAATGCCAACTGAGTTCTCATGTTCAATTCAAATTCTACAAGGCAGTCAAATAGCGTGATGCGACTGATATGATTGAAAACTGCAGATAGTCGCGTGTGTATCTTGTCCTTAGTATCTTGTATCTTGTATCTTGTGTCACTGGAGGATGCTGATGAAGTAAGTGAACGCAGTTGAAGTGAAAAGTTGCCGAATGACGAGCATTCTAGCGAAAAGTGCAGATAAAAACCAACAGCTGAATGACATATAAAGATACAGATACAAATTTGTTGCGTTGACAGGCAAGTGTCAAATGCTCAAGCTCCCACCCAAAAGTAAAGATACAAATGGCAATTTATAATAAACATGGCCAATGATGGACATGCCTCGACCTTATGCCCGTCTCGTCTCCACCCCCCGCCCATTTACTTAGGAAGCTAGCTTGCTCGCTCGCTTGGTCGTCATTAATGTCAAAAGTTATTGCGCAGGCGGCGTTAGGCGATAATGTTAATGTTAATGTTACTATGGATGCCATCTGGGGGGCGGCTGCTGCAGTAGCTCTGAGCTCTGTTGACTGACCACAAGCACTCACACTTGCGGCTTCCAATGCCCGCCGGCTCCGCCTCATCTCGGTGTTGTTGATGATGCTGCACACGCTCTTCCCCAGTTGACGGCACGTGTCCGGCCACGTTGTGCCGCGCTGTGTGTCGCCTGAAGGCAACGCCATCATCATCACCCATCACCCGTCACCCATCGTCATCGCCATTAGTTGCTGGCTGGTTTGAGTTGCACGAAAGCTCGACTACTGTTTAAAGTGGAGGTTGGCTCGGGCTTACCATGAGTGCTGACTGCTTGGTCCTTTCTAAATTAAAGCAGCAAAAAAATATATATTCTGATTATGCATACTGTCTGCATTTAATTATCTAGAAATTAACATTAATCATATGCCTGGGCTAATTTAAAATCACAATCCTCTTCATCAGTAAATATGGCTGAGGATAAAAACAGCCCTGAAGTTCACATTCTGTCTACGGCTGAACAAAAGTATTTAATTAGTTGGTTCTCTTTTTTTAAGTATTATAAGAGATAGCGATTTAAATATAATATATTATTTATTATTTATTTGTAGTTCAAAATTATTTTATTATTATTATTATTATTATTATTATTATTATTATTATTATTATTATTATTATTATTATTATTATATTATTATTATTATTATTATTATTATTATTATTATTATTATTATTATTATTATTATTATTATTATTATTATTATTATTATTATTATTATTATTATTATTATTATTATTATTATTATTATTATTATTATTATTATTATTTCTTATTTTTTTTTTATTATTATTACTATTAAATAAATTAAATATTTAAATATGCTTTTATATATCAAAAGTTTATTCATTCTAAAATGAGATTTAAGTGTTTATTATACTTTTTAATTATTTTTATTTCCTTTTAATTATTTCTCTTCTTAACCTTCATTCTTTGCCAAATTGCTTCCTCCAGTAATTTTCTGTTCATATTTATTCCTATTCTCAACTCTGTGAAATTCCGCCCACCGCCTCACAATTTTATATATTCGCGCTTCGCACTTAGAAGGCTAATTAAATTATTTCTATATAAAAGTTTTATTTATTTATTTTTACAGCAGCTGCCGCTCAAGCGAACCGCATCCTCATCCTCATCCTTGTGCCGCACTTTCGACGATTCAGGACTCGGTTGAGGCCCCGCAGCTAGCACGCTTCATTTGCTTGATGTGTCGTGGCTCCCAGAGATTCCCAGGCACATCCCAAACACACACTTTACCCACACGCATACACTTTGCTGCATCGCCTGGTTAGCATAATAAATCGATTAGCTCGCCAAGAGGCGGTCGCTGGAATTGGCATTGGCGTTGGCGTTGAGGTTGATGTTAGGAGGAGTTTCTTTTTATACGAGTCTTGTTTGGGTTCGGGATTTGGCATATTTAATAATCATGAGGCTTTCAGTTGCAGCCCCAATCGAGATGATGACGATGATGCTGATGACGATAATGATTATTCTAATACGCTGATGGGCAACCATCAAAACCCCGTCCCCCTTCAACTTGGACAGAGATCCGATCCGACTCTCTGCTTGCCCCTTTCGCTCAAAATGATTGATGGCTTTTGTGGCACGCAGTTGTAGTTCCTTCTTGCTCTTGCTCTTGTTTTTGTTGTTTTCGTCCGGGTCTCAGCATATACATACATATATACGTATACTTATATACTACACTTTTGCCTGTGCCACGTTGCTTTTTTCCATGTCGTTTTGCATTTTTTCGTTTTTGTTTATGGTCCATCATCAGGCAGTGCCTCCGCTGCGTAATAAATCTCCTTATACTCCTTATATATACGTATAATTTTTTCCATTCTTGTTTATCATTTTGTGTCATGCGATTTTCACTGCTCCTTTTTTTTGTGGTCCACGCTTCACTCTCTGCCTTCACGTGCCTCTTCGTGTTTTATTAAAAAACAGCCGCATAAGTAGAAGCATCAGCAGCAGCAGCAGCAGCGTCATATTAAAGCATTCCCAGGCATTAAAATTTCACATGAGCTGGGCTGACAACCATCCAACCATCCATCCATCCATCCATCCTACCAAGCAAAGCAAGCAACCTTCCAGCCATTCATCCATCTATCCATCCATCTCAACTTTGGCATTTCATATTAATGCTTGAATAATTTTGTGTATAATTTTGATCATCGTCAGGCATTAGTTACATTAGTTTTCATCCTTAGCTTTAGCCCATGACTAAATTTGCGAAATAGGCGGAACATTTGAGACATCCTTCTAGCAAAATATTAATATTGTGGGGGGAGACTTTTCCCCAAAAATATGTTTAAAGAAAATTTCAAAATTTATGCATGTACATAAATATGTTAAATTGTTATGCATTTAATATGTGTCTGCTAAACCTGAATTTTGATTGTTGTTGTTGTTGCTGGCATTATAAGTACTTGCTATCCACATGCTTATAATAAACTCTAAGTTTGTTGATTTAACCGTCCCATGAGCCGGAAAACATAATAATACAAGGTCATTTAAAATGCAGAGGAAAAATATTCCAATACCTGATGATGACAACTAAATAACGATAGCTGCTAGAGATGTATAAAATTAAATTTAAGAAAACTTAAAACTCCTTTCATTAAATATATTCTGATTGTCTTTAAAGACGGTAACAGATAAAGTTTAGATAAAGTAAATTAAAAGTTTGTCGAATATATCTTATGGAACAATAAATCAATTTTAAGTAATGTTTTAGACTGCAAAAGAGTAAAGTTTATTTAAGATAAGATAATGTAAATACACCAAAAAGAAAGTAAAATTAAATAAAATAGTTATCTTTAAACAAGGTCGCTAATATACTTTTTATCAAAATATTCTATAATATTAAATATTTAAAATTGCATTGAGAAACCTTCTATATAAAATGCCTAATGATAGAAAAGAAGCTCCCTAGCTAAAATTCTCTGAAATAGGAAGTCCTTTGTTGGATATACAGAACGTATGTTATTTAAGCATTTATTTGGAAGTGCAAGTTATTAAATAAAATAAAAAACTTGAATTATTTTAAAGTTTTTTTTTAGGATTTTATTTATAAGACATTTGGAATAAAAGAAATGATTTGAAATATAAATTATAAATTATTCCAACTATATTGGGAGCAATGCGATTATAATTTAAGAGCATCTAATGAATATATTTCAATATATATCCGATGATAAATTCGTCTCTCACGCTGTCATCTCTAGGTGCTGGCTCATGACACGAGTTTTTGTCGCAATTCGCGTTCATAATGTCCACATGAGTATGGGTGCATATCAAGCACAACACACACACTCACACAAAAATATACAAACATACATTTATTAAGAGCCTCAGGGACAATAATGACGAAGTTTGCACAACGACAACCTGACTCATATCCTTACACACTCGTGTACTGATGATTACATTGGGCTCGCATCAATTATTCAGAGTAAAATGTATACGGATTTTTTCACAGCTATAACGCTTGAAAGGGGGCAGGCGACTGAAGGAGGCGGTGGCAACCGCACAGTGGGTAAACATATTTGCACTGGGCGCACGCTCAAATTGGGCGTGATTTTCAAGTGCTCAGCCTCAGCCTTCTTGCCACACATAGCCGCAGTTTTGATTATGTTTGTCTATTTGTTGTACGACGAGTACATGGTTCCTCATGCATTTTTGAGTCCGATTTTCTCTCGCAGCAAACTGTTTGCTTACGGTCAAGGCAATTAGGTTTTTTTTTCAGCCCCAGGCCGGTCAGAAAAAAAAAGAATTCAATAAGTAAGCGTCTTAGCGTCAACCCACAAACAGCAGACCAATTTCCAGTGGCAGTTTTTGGTATGCGGATCCACGCCATTGGTTAGGTATTCAGTTTGCCCTTTTCACTTGTTGGCTGCCAGAGAGACCCACCGGGTCTCTGCTTGGAGTCTACGGGGCCTGCTGCCAGGCTCCTTCCTGACATTTAATTTTCGATTTTAATTGGATACTAACAGCAGGATGCTCGGCAGCCAACGTCCTGCTGCCGCTGATGGGCGAACTACAACTGGTCGGGGACCTAGAATAAAAAAAAAAGAAAAAGAAACAAGTCAGCAGGTGGCAAAGCTGCTCGACGTAAAGATACTCTGGCAATTTATTAAATATGGTTTTCTAGAAAATGTTGTAATAGTGAATTATAATTGAGATAAGTAAACTAGAAACTGATGATTTTGAAATCGGTTTATTTAGTGACCGATTCTACCCGACTTTCACTCTCTCTGCAATGCAGGGTATGACAGAAAAGGAAGCAAAAATAGTAAATTAAAAGGTACACAACATGGCAACCAGCCAGCAGCATCAGCATCAGCATCAGCAGTAGAAGCAGCAGTAGGAGCTGCTCCAAAAAGGAGTTGGCTAACATAATTGAAAAAGCGCTTTTCTATTAAGAACATTGCCAGTTGAGGAGAGTCGAAGAATGGAGGAAGAACAGCAAGGGGGAAGGGGCAGGGAAGCGACTCTGTCGTGGCGGCAACTTGAAGCACTGATTGGCGGCGGCGCCTATTGACTGACTTAACACGCCATTGAGTAGAGAAGCTGCAGCTCCTACAGCAGCTTTCTGTGCTCTAGAGCTGCGAGGCAACAGCAATTGAGGGGGCAGCATGCAAATTGGCAGCAAAAGTAGAGGAAGAGAGAGGAGGCACTGTGGAGGAAAATTCTCGTTGGGACAAAAAGCGCAACCGTCGACTACAGTCGAGTGGCGTTCGAATGGGGCAAGGATTTAAAGCAGCCAACCCAGCCAATTAATGGCAACAAGCTCGTCTCGTTTCGTCTCGTCTCGTCTCGCCGGGAGATGCGATGCTGATGCGATGTGATGCGGCGCCTAATTAAAACGATGCTGAGATGCAAAAGAGTTTTCCAATCAATCAGACGCCAGCATTAGCGTGTGGGAAAATAGGGAAAATTAGGCAATTGGCAAATGGAAATTTTCATGCGCATTTTCGCCGCCGTTCGTCGTTGAGCAGCAACTGGGGGTAAAAAAAAATAAATACGAAGAAAATATTGCATAATTATAGCTGATAATTGTTAGGCTCCCCTTGCAGTTCTCTCTGCTATACATGCCCGGGGGTTGTTGCCTGCTTCCCTCGAGACAATTGACAACTTGATATTGTTGTTTGTCGTTAGCTGTCTTAAAGCCAGCTTGACATGTCTAGCTCGACTTGTTCTTTAAATGTAAAGTCAGTAAGGCAGCGAGGCTGAGAATTTGGTGAAAGACTTGATTGACAGTCGTCGTCGTTGTCGAGCTCAGCACGATGGCAACAGAATTATGGCTTAATTGACATATGCACAGCACTCTTGTAGGGAATAGCTCTTGAATTCCCCCTCCATCGGTCAAACAGTGGAACAGTCGAAGCTGCTTTCACCCTTTCATAAATGCACTTATAACATGACGACGCGACGTCATAAGCACAATATTTGTATGCCGTGCGGTGCCGGGATAATATTTCTTTAAGTAGACACCAACTGACAGCGCAATTAAGGCGGAGTAATTATTTTAAGTAGGGTTACATTTGTCAATACCCCGAGCTGAGAGTTGCCCAAGAGATTCTTCTCAACATTACACCACTGGCCGGTCAGATCCATTTCCATCCATCAAAAAAGGGTTTGCAGATCTCAACAGTATATGTAAATCGCAGTTACTTTTCTTTCCAAAGGATATCCTTGTATATTTTCCATTGTACAAGGACTTAAAGGCCGTCTGTATTTGGATGTTTTCTTTATGAATCTTAAGCCATTTTTAATATTATATTTGCAGTACAATTTTAGGGTTTTCATATTTTTTTTATTTAAATACAGTTGTGCATGACCTGTACTCTTTCTAGGTAAAACTAAATTACAATAAAATTTATAATTTCAATAAAGTCCAGTGTGCGATACCTGCTACCCATTTTCAATAAAAGAAAACCAGTACGCTATTATTCTTAAAATTCAACGAATTAATATTCTGAAAAATACTTAAATTAAATATAAAGCTTTACTTGGAATATCGATATATCTACAACAAATTATAGTTTTATTTCTTATAGTTCATTTGGACGGACGGACAGACAGACAGACGGACATGGCTATAATGTCCCTTCTTTTCACGCTGATTAAGATATATATCGAAGATGACTCCTTCTGCTTGTTACATAGATTTGCTGTAGGTACATGCTTCTACTCCATACTACAAAAACTAAAACTTAACTAAAACCGTATATAAAATGAAGTTTTGTGTTGCTTTGGAAAGCGTTTCAAATATATAAATTTCAATATAATTTATTTTCAATGCCACTGCGCTTTATAGCTAATGTTATAAAGCATAGGAAGCTTGGTAGAAAATCATTAAATCATAAACAATTAGCCTTGTATTACTTCCTCTTAATCATGCGCCATTTGCAATTAATTTAAACGCAATTTGCCGACCCCATGCAGGGCGGATGAAATCTGGAGAGGCAAAAACCCAAGAAACATTTGCGCATCCGCTGGCCAAAGACGTGAATCTTACACGCGTACTAAAAATTAGGCAGAAGCTGGCTGGCTGGCTGACAGGACCATTAAATATATCCACCCACCCAAGCAACACACGCACAGACACGCACACACACACACACGCGCGCAAATCTTTTGCACAAACATAATTTTGAAACAGACACACGATGTGGAGAGAGTGTGGGCTTGTTGCTCTTCTTCTACTCTCTCTGTCTCTTTCTCCCTCCATTTGGCAACCCTGAGAAAACGTGGACACATCTTGGAAATCTCGACAGCAAATTGCTGGCAATCCACGCAAATGGCTTAGAACAACGGGTGGCATTACAGCGAGAGCGAGACTCGCAGATACAGATACAGATTTAGCAGATAGCAAAAGACAGCAGCAGCAGCTACTTAATACTCGTAGTTGCCGGGCCGCATAATTTTTGCGCGCAACGAAAAGTTTTGCAAGGCGGCCACAGGAGCGAAACCACCCAGAGATGCTCGACAGGACATGCTCGAAGACGAAGACGAAGACGAAGCAGGAGCACCCTCTTACTCACCCAATGGCGTGTCGGGCATAAATCATAAGAAGAAACAGCAAAGGCAGAAAACTTGCAAACGAAAGTTTCCCCCGCAAAATGCAAAAGAAGAAAAAAATCGAGCCAACGGCGGATCTGCGAAATTTGTCTTGGCGTTTGGATTTATGTTTTTGCGACGCTTCTCGAGAGAGCGAGATGCACACACCCAACACACACAGAGACAAATAGGAAGAAGGTAAATTCAGGAAATGCTGTCTTCGCAAAACAAAGACCAAGTACGAGAAACCAAAAAACGCAAAACGAACGAACACAATATGAAAATAAAAACCAAATACGAAAGCCAGAACGAGAAAACCAAGAATACAACAAGCCTACAAGCAAAGTCTTGGCGGCCATGATTTATGGCAAAGGTAGCAAAAGTTGCCTTGACTCTGGCCCCCCCAGCCCAGGACCAAGGAGGATAACTTTAAAAAGTTTGCTCCTTTTGCAGGATTCACAGGATTTGCATTTGAGCACTCGTGCCATGCCGTTCAGGAAACTCGATGGGGGCCTCTAGATAAAATATATTTACTTCTATTCGTACTTACATATATATTCTATGTACCTTTTATTTGCACGCATTTTGCACTTTTGTTCGACTGAGTCTGTTTGGAGCTGCTTCCTGTTTTGTTTAGCCGAATTTGTCATATTTTGTCGGAGGTCTTTTAGGCGAAGGCCAAGTGCCGCACATTTGTTTGCAATGTTCTTTCAAATTGTCGTTTAACTTTCTTTCTGGAGTTCTGGAGTGAGAGCTTTCAGGTCGATAAGGGAGTTGGTCAGTGAATATTTTGAACTTCTAAAGGTTAGAATAATAGCATAAGTTAGTCAACTAATTAGCTTGAGGTTTTGCTACTTTCTAGAAATTAGGTTTGTCCGTTTTTGTGTGAGGTGAAGTAATTGGTAAGAAATGAATTACCATTTAAATAATTTATAATTTTTTTTTTGGAGACTGCAATTCATTTACATATATGTTCAGAAGTTTAATAGGTCTCATTGTGGTATTTTAATTATTTTTGTTTTAAATATCAGTCCATCCTCGTAAATGCATAATGATCTGAGAAATTGTGAAAATACAATTGATTTGCTGCATTTATGATTTAAAGTGAAGTTTATGATTCTTTTAAATCTTGAGTATTATGTTTTCATTGGTTGTAATTAAAAATCCATAGTAAATTAATACTAATAAAACGATTTACTTAAAATTGATTTTGAATATACAATTTATAAATATAAAAATGTACTTAACGTAATAAATGTATTCAGATTAAGATGTTAGTTGTTAAATGCCTCTAATAGATACATTTAATATTTGTTGTTCATTATTAATGTTCAAATTAACGTCTTAAAAAAAAAACCTTTTAATTTGAAGATTTTTCAATATGATACAAATCATTCAGAAGATCCAAGCTCACTATTAGTTTACTAGTTCAACTACTTAAAATATAAACCAAATAAATACTGTTGCTTTATGCGACGGTTTTAATTAAATTCTAAAATATAATAAATTTACACATTTAATTTTGTAACAATAACTTCAATTACTAAATCGAAAGTAATAACTGTAAAATTGCTTATGGAAATGGGCATGTCCAGGACAAGTACATAGAGAAACTCAATCAAACATAATCGTATTACGAGTGCAAATAACAATACTGAGAGCTCAGTCCCATTGATCTGCCCCTGCTGGTACTTATAATTTTTCAATTCACAAAAAAAAAGAAATGAAAGAAAAAGAACACAATAACAGGAAAAAGCAGGAACAACGGCAACCAGCCAATGTCCACAAAAAAATAAAGAGGAGAGAAAAAAAACAATTTGTGGAAAGCCATAAACGCGCCCATTGGAGAAACACTGGACCAAAAAAAAAAGTTCAAAGCTGTTACATGACCAAGTGGCAAGCGAAGCAAGCAGAAACAGTAACAACACCAAATAGGAATTACACCAAATCGAACTGAGGCGACAACAACTTCAAGAAGGAAAACTCCCAGGCGACAGGCAAAACAGACGACGTCAAAGTTTCGGATGGGATCGAAGGGAATTCTGGGAGGTTGATGATGCTGATGGGTTGGGGGCCGAGCATTGGGGGTATGTGGAGTGTATCGAATAGCGCGCATGGCCAACGTGGACTTGGGGACGAATGTTGTGTGCGTCCGCCATTTTGTGTACAGACTGCGACATCCACCCGCTTACGCACACACACACACACAGCAGACACACACACTCATAAAATATGCGGAAGTTCAAAGTATGATGCGGAAGTCTGTATGACTGCGATTGCTAATGGATGTCGGTGAGTGGGATGACGATGAGGCTCTGACGATGACGATGACTAAAGGGAGCCACAGGCAGCAGCAGCAGGTATGGGAAAAATGAGGCACAGTGCTTGGATCTGCAGCTTGGGCAGCTTGTACGGTCGAAAGCATTTCAAATTTCGAGTGCTGGAGTCGTCGTCGTTGTCGTCGTCCGTTATGTGGAGAGCTGTAAAAAATCGGGGCTTTTAAACCACGCGCGCTGCAAGTTTTTGGCATCGAGTCCAACGGTGTACGAAGTTAGATAAACGGATTAAGTGGCAACAATGTCACACTACACCCACAGACCAAAAGAGAAGCAGAAAGAGAAACCCAGAGTGAGAGAGACAGACGGAGAAAAGGACAAGCGGAGATACACTGAGAGCGAAAGAGCTTTAGCAACAGTCGGGCGAGGGCGAGGTGGACGAGCATCTAGATTGAAGGGACCTGGCAAATGGCTCCGCCTTTTCATCAGCTTTTGACCAGCTTGCCAAAATACAACAAAAGCAACCACAGCGACAACAAATACAAGAAACATAGCAGTAACCAGCTGGCCATAAACAACAAATCGATATGCTATTAAAGGCGACCAATATTAATGATGTTAGTCCTGGACCCTTCGCACATTGGCATCGCACTCAGCAATAATTAATTTCAATGCAAATATAAACTTAAAAAAATTAAAACTTGCTAAAAAAAAAGAACAATAATTTAAAAAATAGAAAGGATAATATTAGAATATCAATTATTAAATGTAAATTGCTTTAATCTAATTATAATAATACAATTACTAACATCCTGGAAAAATATTTATTGCGAAATGTTAACAATTATGAGCTAAACTTTTTCAATAATACTTGAACTTATACAGAATATATCATAAATCAATATAAATATACACATTATTTTAAATATAACTGAAACAACTTAAAAAAAATGTAAAAAAAAAATATTGTAAACATTCTAAATAAAATATGGAATTCATTGAACTAAAATATTTAATGAAATTTATAAACTATAAAATTAAGTAATGGTGATAAATGAATTACAAATTTTTTCTTATTGATTTTTATTAAACTAAAATCCGAAAATAACAAAATACTATTCTATAAAATATGTAACTTAATACTATAGTATATAAATTATCAAATTGGGTATACAATTTTTTTTATAAACATAATTTATTTATTTTCTTTATACTTGATATATTCGAAGTTGAAAATGAATGGAATATGATCAAAATCGTTTTAGGCAGACTGTGCTTGTTTGCCCATTTGCCTTTTGGAATGATGCATTCGAGATTGAATGAGGGAATTTCGCTCACTTCTCTTCGGCTGCCCTTCTCTGTTGTTTTCGGTACACTTGCTGCCCCTTTATGAGTATGCCGGGTAGAAGGTAAACGCTCCACGGACTTACCTGCCCTGCGCTTTAAAGCAGAATGTAAAGGGCCCAAGCAAGGTTCGTCCTTTGCAGTAATTCTGTTGTCCTTCTGCGTTTAATCAAACACACTTCCGTTGCAAACGGCTTGAACCGCTTCAATCAAACAACAACCACAAATATTTCAAGTGCGGCTGGTTGGATGACTGGCTGGCAAGTGCAGGATAGAAGTATTAGGCAGAGAGGCGCAGCAGTGGCAAAGACAAAACTCCTCGACAAGAAAATACCTCGACGATGATGACGATGATGATGAACCCTTCGCCTGCCACTCGAGTGCACACGGGGCATCGAGAGAAGCAAGAGAAATAGACACTGCCAAAGGGGTGGGGAAACGGAGAGGGAAACGCAGACGCTACGAAGCAGAGGAACAGGTCTCTATGGTACTTGAGGCTGAGCGGCGCACCGCTCGCCATTGTTTTCCAAGAGACGACCGCTGTTTAAAAAAAAAAAAACAATAATAATAAAAAGTGGGTGAAATATCGTTGTGCGGTAGATGGCAAAAATACCAAAAATGCCGATTGCCACTACGACCACTCGAGTCGAAGAGCTGGCAAAATTCTATTCTATTTTGAGGATTTCAGCTGCTGCAGCCTTTTGGCAGCCACTTGAACATCACGTGGAAATATTTCATAAATTACGCGCCTAATTAAAAGGGAGCACACACACACACACGCACACACCCCACAACCTAAAAAAGAGAAACAAGAACAAAAATAAAACTGAAAACTGAAAAGCAACTCATTGAACTCAGCCAACCTCGAGTGTCTGACCAGACTGAGTTGAGTTCCACTGCGGTTGTCCCTGAGTACCACGTCGGGCAGACGTCGCTCTCTCCTACTTTATTGCTACACTTATTAGCCTTCCCACCCCCTACTCCCAACTCCCGCCCCCCCCGCCACCACCGACAACCCTTTGGCCAGTCCTCGCGCCACTCAATTATTGGAGTCGCTGATTTATTGCAGTCGATGCCTGGCATCGCCGTTGGCCAGTTTCACATTGGGTTGGTCTAGACGAGTTATTGCTCTGCCATTTTTTTTCTCTCTCTTTTTTGATGAATCTGAATCTCATTCAAGTTCTCTCCCAGTCTGAGTATCTGAGTGTGGGTTGTAATGGGCAATGGCTGTTCATTTGCATTCGGCGGTGGCTGTTGCTGTTGCTGTGGAGCTTATTGGTGGTTGACCAACACACAACATACAACACTCGAAAAAAAGGGGCGCAATTTCAAGTGAAATTTCTCTTTTATGGACTGCACACACATCGATGCCCAGTCGATAAAGACCACTTTAATATGAAGTCTGCCATTTGTTTGGGTAAAATTTGTAATCACATTTCCATTCATTGCTTTACATGTTTGTCAGTTAATAAATATCATTTGCATTATCTTTTGACATTCTTGTAAAACACTTTTAAAATATAACTAATTATTTTAATCAAAATCTTATTTAAACATTGATAATTGATGCCTGTAAAATTAATAATCTTGGTTAATCACATTTGAGTTTATGACATTATGTATTGGTCAATAAATAATGCATATTTATCATATAATTGTAAATATGTAATTATTTGGCAATTTGTTTTAAGCATTTCGTAATTCTTACGAAGACTTTTTATAAATATTTTTAACATAACATTAATAGATTTTAATAATAAGTGTCATTTAATTTTTTTTTTGTTTTTTTTGTAATAGTATATCAAAATATCTATGTATTAAAATATATTTATACACTAGCGTAATCAAAAATGAATTTGCTAGTTTTTATGAAAATAAATAAAATTTCAGTATACATTATTCTATTAAATTTTTGAGGGTTTTCTAAATACTTATAAAATTTAAAGTAGCAAAATAGTCAAATTATTACTTTTAGGTACGTTACCTTTTTTTTTTTAATTCCAAAAAAGTGCTTTAACGTACTTTAAAAAGCATAATTATTTGCAAATACCTAAGTCTTGGCAAGTTCATTAAATGTAAATTCCTAGTCAAATTCTCACTATAAATTCACCTGCTTCAAATTCTCTATGATATTCTTGCCCCTTTCGGAATATACTCACAATTAAAGGAAGGGATGAAGACGTAAAAATAAACTACAAGTTAATTTCTTACAAAAATAAGCAAATGCGTACGTAATTGAATTTGTTGTTGAGGAGATGTGACAGGCCTGTTCAGCATCGTCAAGTCCAAACGCAATCGCAATCGGAATCGAAATCCCAAATGCCCAGAATACCCAGAACCAAAATACCACTTTATATAATACTGTTGACATATGTTAATCAGGCGCACGCACACGCGCCATAGACTAAAGCTGAATCTAGAGATGGAGACGAAGTTGGAATTGGAGTTGGGCAAGGATCAGGAACGAAAACGTGTGGGAGATGATGATGATGAGGATGATGAGGTTGGCTTCGGTTGAGCGGGGTTAGCGGGGCGAGGCGGGTCAAAGGAATTAATTCGAATTCAATCCACAAGCCAGTTGGCAGTGCGACAAAGTAAAAAGCCTATTTTGAGGGCCACACAGACAACCACGGAAACAATCTGATTGGAATAAAAGCTGCATGAGGAGGTTGTCGACTTTGAAACAAGGGTTGGCCAAACCTCCGCCTCCGCTAGCTCTGCCAGTCGGCAGTCGGCAGTCGACAGATAATTTAATTTCGGATGCGCATGAGCGATGAGATAGCACATCGTTGTCCTAGCTCTTTTTGGGGTTGGCAACGACTTCAACTCTACTACTAGCTACTGACAGCTAGCATATTGATGCAATCATCTAATCTTCGCGCTTCCTGTTCGACAACTCACCCTTCAGGGTGTTGTTGTGGGTCCAGTTACTCGGTTAGTTAAAGAATCGAACAGATTTCGAGTGCAGTGCAACAGTGAAGCGATCGCTATAAGATTTGCATCTGATTTGTTAACTCAAGCGCCACACGGTTAAAAGGAGAAAAAGATTTCAAAACAGTTGGCTGATTATCTTATTGGTCCTTTACTCAATCGTCCTGCGCCCATTTGGCCATGGCCATTTGCCAAAAAGTTTTTGCTACTCGCGTAATTTGTCAGACAGTTTCCCCGATTTTGCAATTAAATGCAATTGCGTCGGCACTATCCAGAAGAACCCGACTCAACTCGACCCGTCCTTCTGCATTCCCCACCACCTACAAAACTGGCTCGCAATGTCGCCATGGCCATGACGCCAGGACTCCTTTCTCCCCCTCGCTGTCTGCCGTTCTCGCTTTTGGTCCGCTTTTAAAGCGGCTTCCTGTGCGCTAAATGGCGTTTTTGTGTTAACGTTTTCTTCGTCGCCAGCGATGGGTCAGTCGAATAATACTCTGTAGTAGGAGTAGTTGGGAAGCTTTTAAAACCTTTTCCAAATGACGAGCCAGAAAAATCTTTTAAAAGGGGTATTATAAAACTGCCATAAATATTTGGTTTTATTTACTTCTTAAATCAGAGACAAATATGTATTAGATTTAATACTTATTATAAACCTAATTAATTTATTTAAATATTGTATGAAAATGTCATTACTTGTTGTATTCCTTTTTAATAATACTTAGCTTTTCTCATTTGTTGATTGATAGGAAGTAATCTTTATGTAGAGCATTTTCATCTATTTACTTATTGTGGTTATTTTAGAAATATTTAGTGATTGTCAGTTTACCAATTTAAGGCTTAGTTGGTACATAGATATTCCTGAAGATACCCAAAGCGAGGTATATTCAAAGGCCAACAAACCATAGTTTATGTGAATTTATCGGGGAAAATGGCGACGCCAAATGAGCAAAAGTTTTTATATAATTTATTTTGCTCCTCATGCTGCATTAACACACACTGCAAAAAATTCTACGAATTTTTTAAATAAATTTTAAAATAGTAAAATATTTCAGTTGTATTTGTTTTCTATATTGTATATTTATACAATACTATATTTTCTGATTGGAACAAAAACAATTGAATGGATTATGATTAGTA
This sequence comes from Drosophila nasuta, assembly GCF_023558535.2. NCBI lineage: Eukaryota > Metazoa > Arthropoda > Insecta > Diptera > Drosophilidae > Drosophila > Drosophila nasuta. Next base: position 4,727,551 of record NC_083455.1, on the reverse strand, counting down.
TTTTGTTTCAAACTATACAAATTAGAGGTGGAGAACTATCGATGGCACTATCGGGACAATCGATGGTTTTTCAAATACATTTGTATACCCGCAACCTCTGTAGAGTCGGTGAGGGTCTTCAGCAAAGCAGGAAAAAACATTTCAAATAGGCGTACAAGGCTTAAAGACGTAAATGTTAATGTCTTGCTCTCTCTTAACCAACATTATTGGTTGTAATAAATATATAAATAGCAGTTAAGGTAAACCTAATGAATAAAAAATCATATTATTCGAATAATAATTATTTATTGACGATAGATTTTCCTTGCCATCGTCGATAGTCGATAATTTTTGGAAACTATCAAGCACTATCGATGGCGCAAACTATCGATAGTTCTCCACCTCTAATGCAAATATTGTAAAAACATAAAACACATAAACTTTTTAATATAATATAATTTCAAATATGTGTTTTATGTTTTTACAAGTACATCAACTATGGAATGTAAAATTATTATAAGTTTCATTGTAAAGAATAAAATTACAAATTAAATTTTCATTTTACTGTCTCTAAAATACTTGTGGCATATATAATATTTTATACAATTTCTTTATAAGGATTTCCTTTCAGTGTAGCTCTTGGCAAGTTGCACTGCATTTCTTAAACAATTAAAAACTTTGCGCGTCTACCTACAAAGTTGCCAATTTGGATAACCTCCAAACCAGAAGCGAGCCAGCAGCTGCCGAGTGCTGAAAAAGAGACACAGTAAGATGGAAAATGCGAAGAACATGGCGACGCTGGGGCACATCGACTTCGACAACAATGACATGGAAAATACACCCACACCCACAGACACCCATACACACGCAGTATATACATATACTTAAACACACAATCAGAGGCTGGCAAAGAAAAACTTTAGCGCAGAGCAGTCAAAACCAATTTGGAGAATTTAATTAAAATTGCAAAACTTTGGCAACTGATTAAATTTTCGAACAAGAACAACACTGGCTGCTGCGGATAGGGGAAGGGAAGCGAAGAGAGAGAGAGAGTGGAAGGGGTGGCACCCAGGTAAAAGCTTAAAACAACCAACCCAAAGCGATGCCAACGAATCTGCAATCCACACTCCACTTCCACCAAGTTCCCCAGCACAAACAAACGACAAGTTTAAATTTTTAAACCAAAAGGCAACGTTGAAAAATTTACATTCGCTTTCGTTTGCAGCGAAAATGTTATACGAAAAACGAACAGCACGACAAAAAAAAGTGATGGAAATATAAAAAATTGAAATCCCAAACCGGGCAAGAGCTGAAACGGTGAAGGCGGGGCGGGGACTGGGATTGGAGCTGGCTCAGCGGGACGGGGATTGGATTTAAGCCAGCAGAAGGACCCAACAAGCAGTCGACCAACCGTACAACCGACCGTTGGCTGCTGATGTTTGTGGATGACGTTGTTGATGGCAGCCATCATCACCATCATCATCATCAGCATCATCATCACCATCATGGTCGTCGTCATCATCGCAAAAGCAGCGACTGGCAAAGTTTCCCCAATTTAATTTCATCATACTCCCGAGTGTGCGTTGAACTAACGAATGGAACGAACCGTCGCACGAAACGAACCAACGAACCAAAGTCCTTCCATGGGATGGAGGCTGGTCGAGGAGTGGGAAATGGGACTGGGTACGGGTATGGGAACGGGAGGGAAGGGAGGAGTGTGGCTAGCACAGACATTTACCAACGCATTGCAATCACGTCGACTCAGACGAGGGCGCCCCCAAAAAATGTTCAACTCGAAGGTTTGCCACTGATAGGGAGGTGGATTCTCTTTAGGAGCACGGTCACACACAGAGCGTGGCAGGGCAAGGGGGAGAGGGCAGCTTTCAAAATAATGGCCACCCTGTGCGTCGGCTCTGTTATTTTAATGAAAATTGGAAAGTGCTGGCAAGCGTCTGCGACCCATTCCCCACTCAATTTTCTCCAAAAATCATCTTGACCATGCCTCCAACCCAAGAGCATTAATTTTAAGATGTTGTCTTGATGGTCTCCTTCTTGTATTTGTTGCAGTATTTAAATATTGAGCGTCTAAACTTTTATTCATTTCTGCCATACATTTCTTACAAAATAATTTTCGTAGCTGCTGATTTAATTTAATTGAATTTCCGTTTAACTCAAATTACTTATACTTACTTTATAACTTAAACTTACATTTTGAACATCTTTTAGGAATAATACCAAATTTTCATAAGCTACAGTAGAGTGTGCTTGACTATGAAATAAACAGTATGCTATAATTCTAAATAATCTAAAATTAATGTACTCGTACTAAAAAACTAAAATATACCAAAGGCTGAATATGATATACATATATATATATATATATATATATATATATGAGGTAAGGCAATTTCCGAATGTTGACATAAGCAACTGAGACCCCAAAAGTATTTCTTTTATAACTGCTACAATTTTTATCTAATCGTAACCAAATCAGAAAATATATAGGCTGTAATCATTGCTGTATGTTTACAAAATCGCGAGCCTGGGAGTAGCAAAAAAAAACTTGATTTGCATGCAAAAATAAGAAGTGCTGTCGAAAAGAGATTACATCTCTTTCTCGTCTTAGTTGTCGAGGCTGATCATCAATATACCATATATAGTTTATAGGGTCGGACATGTCTTCTTCGGTTACACACGTTTGCTGCCGTCACAAAGTTATAATACCCTTCTACCCATCGGATATAGGGTAAACCAGTTTAGTAGCTAAATTTGTGTTTCATATTTACTTAGATTAAGTTGTAGAATTTGTAAAGGAGCAATTATGTAACTAATTTTAAGTTAACTTTCAAATTTTTATTAATTTTACACGAGAAGATTTTTGCCTTATTCAATTTAACATACATGTGTTATTGGCTTGCACATTAGAACATATTTATTTGAACTGTTAATTTTCATTTGAAAAGACTTAACTTTATTTCAAACCTAGATAATGTAATCTAACACGTATCAATATTTTGTTTATCTATATCAGTAAAAAATTTTTTATAAACTAATACTTTAAATAGACATGTAAATCAAAATCAAAGTAAAGTAACTTTAATATGTGCCGTTTGCTTTTGTGTAAGATTCTCGTTTTTCACTGTCAACGACAGAACAACTAACATTGAAACGAGCTTCACACTTTACTCTATCTGTTTGGTTGGCCCTCCAGCTAATTAGCGGCCATAAAACGCACATAAATCGAGGCGGGCCAATAAATTATAAATTATGAGTTGGCCAACCAACCGCACATACTTTCTCTATCTCTCTATGCCTGGGCCCAGCAACAGCAACAGTTTCATAAAATTTCCAGTCGAGTGCGCAGGCTCAGACTTGAGGCGGATGCATAAAACAGTGCGATGACTTCCGGTATTAACTAATTTTTTCGTCTCCATTTTAGCGGTACTTTAAACCGTGGCAAGGGATCAGCTGCAGCAGGCGGTAAGGCGAAACAGCCCAAGGTTGTGCAAAAATTCCTTCCGTTTTGCGAGCTCAAAGCCGAAAGCCGAGGGCCGAGAGCCAAGAGCCGTGAGCTCAACGCCAAAGCCAAAGCCAGAACCCAGAACCCAACCCAAGCCCTGGCTGTGAGTGGGCACTAATCCCTAGCACTCATGATGCCGTTGGCAAATACTTTGCACCGCCGACTGCGCGACGAATTGGAAGCAATCCGCTGTCTGTCTGCACAGGCGGGACGACAAGAAGACGTCGGGGGATGTCGTGGAGTAGAGTGGAGTGCATGGGCGTTGCTCCTGTTGGCTGTTGGGGTTGGTTTGATACGGGCGCAAAAACTTAAACAAAGTATCAGGCAATGCAGCCAAGCGCAAATCGAGCCAAGCCAAGCCCATCTCTAACTCATCCACTCAACAGTCAGCTCCTGTCGAGCACTCGACACTGCTCCACGCTCCATGTTTCATCCTGTAGCGCGGCAGAGCGTAACCCGGCTCAGTTACTCGGGGTAGACAGTCAGTCGCCCTCAAGTGGTCCGACTACTCTTCTCAACAGCAAGGAGTAGACTATGTGAATTCAGGTTATAACATAGACTGCAAAGAATCTTCACTAAATCAACTGCAATAAACAATCACCATCTTTAAAGGCATCAATAATACTTCTACTACTATACTTAAAAAATTTATTTTCTTATTATTTTTTTTGATTAATGAAATGTGCATTGAATAATTTATTAAATTTTTAAGATAGAGCCAATATTAAATAAAATATCTCAACCTGCGACACTTAAAATTTAAAATATCCAAGGCTTCAAATAAAATAGGCTTAATTTCACATCAGTCTAAAATGTGAAAAAAGAATTTAATTGAATGAAGATTGTCACAAAATAAAACTCTTAAAATATGTTTTAATTTTTATTTAAATTGCAAAACAATAATTCAATACAACACAAAACGTATTAAAGTTTGTATTAAGAACCATATATATAATGTAAACCACTGCATAATTTTAAAAACTTGTTTTATAATGTAATTTTTATCGATACTGGCTATATTATTGAATTTTAAAACATATTCTAAAATTTAATTGTTATATATAAATTTCTAAAACGAACAAGCATATCATTTTAAATTCTTTTTTTTATATCTAAGTATTGTAACTTAGATTATATTATTGTACTGTTAAATTTAAATCTATAATTGAAATTTAAATAAAATATTTATATATATACACATTTTATATCATTATCTAAAAAATTCGTCAGAGAAGTAAAGCAAACTTTACCTTCCGAGATTCAAATGCCATTATTTCGCTTCGCCACTTTGATTATTTCAGCTCCTTTGCAACTCTCCTAGAAAGAAGTCAAGAAGCTTCGATTCTTTGCGATTCATTGAACGGAAAAATTATAGACAACTAATCAATGGGAGCTTCAGCGCTCATTCATCGATTTCGAGATAATTTTACCAAACAATTTGCAGGTGTTTGCGCTTGTTTTCCCAACAATTTTCGCGTCAAATGGGGCAGGCCAATAATAGCATAGAGGAAACTCCAATCCGACTTCGGAGTTTCCTCCTCTCCACCTCTCTCGTGTCTGTGTTCTCCTAATAGGCATGCAAATGTTTTCCACTTGCCAAACACCAAGTCGCTTATTTCAGTTGTTATTTATGTTTTTCTCTGCGTTTTGTTTGCGGGTGCAAATGCGAACTTTTTCATTGCATATTTGCTGTGTTCTCTTTTTGTGTGTGTGTTTTTAGGCAATTTTTTATCGTTGTTGTAGGAGCAACTTTCTGTCAGCATTTAGCAAAGTTTTTGGTTTACATGTGGATCGACGGCATATGGCGAGGAAAATGCTGCGAGTGTTGGCTTTCCATTTTTTCTGTGGGGCTGCGACCAAAGTTACAGAGCTTATGACAGGGAAAAGCAAATAAATATTAGGACACAACACTCAAACTGAAACTCATACAATGACATTTAACTTTTCTACACACTCTTCTCGAACATTTTGCGGCTTTTCAAAGTGCTTGTTTACTTTAAGTTGGGCGATTTAAAAAATAAATAAATAAAAGTGAAAATACTGTCATATTTCATGACCAAGGGCCGAGTATGAAGTCAACTCTGCGAACCCATTAAGAAAACCCCAGAAAAAATAAAATATGAACATTTACCAGAAAAAAAAGGTAAACTGAAACAGGGCAAAACTCGAACTCAAGTGTGTGACAGCCAAAGCCGTAGGAATCTTTATGAATGAACGATTACGGTGCCAATTCATTAGAAATTTTCAATAAAATGTTATAGAAAAGGGAGTCGAAAGGAGCTGAGGAAACAATAAAAAGTAGCAAACAATGCACAAATACTCGTAATAATAACAAACAGAGTTTGACTTTTAGCAATAGACACTGGCTGCAGGAGACTGTTTGGTAAGGTAGCCAAACAATTCCGATGAAACGAGCTGGCAGGACGAAACACGAAGGACGAAGGACCACTGTGTGTGTGTGTGTGTGTAGTAGACACGAAGACAAGAGACAAGAGAGAACAGGCAACGCATGTTCAACAATAAGAATGACGAATGACTCCGTTTATTTATTTATTTCTCTTCTGCTATTTTTTCTGTCGATGTCATTGCCAGGGCTTCGTGTAAGATTTTTGCACTTACACACAAAGGTTATTGGGGGAGTTGAAGCATCATAAATTATGCCAATGTCATGTGTAAGGTGTTGCACAATCATTCAGCGTGGACAGACACCCACATCGACAGCGACAGCAACAGCGGGGGAGAAAGTGCATGTGAAAATGTTGATTGATATCGAAATTTTAATATTGAAAACTCGTGACGAATTCGGCATATTTCGTTCAAGTACTTTACATTTTGCACCAACCGCGTATTGGACACGCTGAGGGTTGATCGCAGCTCGTTGCTCACTCTGTCAGTTGGTCCGTCACTCAGTCAGTCAGCCTGGCAGTCTAGCAGCCTGGCAGGCTGCGTTCGCAACGCATAAGAACAAAAGGCATTTCCGGTGACGTTTAAATGCGTGGCATGTCAACGTGATGGCAGCTTCTGGCAGACAGCAGCATCCTGGCGAGCGCCTGTGTCCTCCAGCAGGAAGCTCAGCGCCGCCTTTGAGACCCCAGCGGCGCTTGAGCGATTGAGCAGCAGCAACCACAACGACTACCCAAAGGGCGTCCAGTGAAGCCAAGCTTGTGCTTCTGTTTTTTATTTAATATGTCCAAAATTAAAACTGAACCCATGGATGTTAAAAGCACCAATTAATTTATATTGTTAAATAATTGAGACTGAAAATATTCTATTCAATACTCTAAATTTATTAAAAATAAAACTATTCAGTTTCATTGTCGTTGCACAATTATTAATTTCGGTTAAACATTATTTGTTTTCCAACATTTTTCTATCATGCAATACTAGTATTTATATTAATATTTAGAAAATTTCAATAGCATTGCTAATTTATTAATGTTTAATGGACACCTCTATTAAACAAAATACACTCTTGGCAGGAAACTTTCTTAGTGAAGTCAAATGAGGTTATCAAAATAATTCTGTGAATTATTAAATAACAATAGAACTTAATTTCTACTTGGCGGAACACGACTTGGTGTAAATATAAATTGATAGGTAAATTTTGTAAGATTTAGAGAAAAATATAAAGAACAACAAAATCTCGATTGATCGACCACGAAGGTGTCTTTCTAAATGTTAAATATGTATGAAATATGAAATATATATAGAAACCAAAACTAATATGACAACGGTGGCAACATATTGGTGATAACCAAGCTGAAGCTGGTTTTGTTATTAAGAAAGCTATTTATGAAATTCTTTTGATGTATGTACTATGCTATGTTTAGTAATCGATGGTATATTTTGGATTTAGTATTATATCAATATTCCAAATATAGACTGTGGTATATTTTAGTACTTTTAGTATATATATTCTTATTCAAAATGCGTAGCGAGTATCTCACATTCGAGAACACTCGACTTTAACTTTCTTACTTGTTTTGAAGCTGGTTTCGTTATTAAGAAAGCTATTTATGATGTATGTATATGCTTTGCTATGTTTAGTAATCGATGGTATATTTTTAATGTACCTTTGTATCAATATACCAAATATAAACAGTGGTATACTTTAGTATTTGTGGTATATCTATTCAAAATGCCTAGCGATTATTCTTGACTGTAGCTTTCTAACTTATTTTATTTTGTATTTTTAAATGCTATAATAACAAATAGCACTCTATTAATATATTTAAGCTGACGAAAAATATGCAATAGAGTTATCACAGTGAACTGAGTTGATACTAGCATCCTAATATTTCAAAATATAATTATAAGTTCCCAATTTAAACTAAAATATACAAATTACGATTTCGTTACGATTGATTTCCTATTTTCAGATCTTTTTGACTTTTAGTATACATAACATATGTCCCTAGATTCCTGTTCTAGATCGATTAATGTTTTAGATGATGTTTGCTACGAAATCAATGTTGACATTCGAAATCCGTTTATGATAACTATTTAACAAAGAAAGAAATGTAATTTACAAACAATATGTTAATTACTACTAATGAGAACTAAAATTATATATTTGAAGAATAATACAATAATCAACCACCGATTTGAGGTGTATGGAGTGCACTCATAATATGACCTCAGACATGCCCACTCCTTAGGCCCGGCATTAGCCCCTGATTGTTAGGCCAAAATCCCAGTTCAATCAAGCAAGAAACGGCGCAAGTCTATCAACTTATTAATTTTATGAAGTGCTGCGATGACTGCGACAGCATCAACAGCGATGACAGCACATCAATGTCTTCCAATTCAGGCAACAACAATGGGTCGACGCCTCTCTCGCTCTCGCTCTTTCCCTCTCTCTCTCACCTCCCAAGCCCACTAAGGAGTGGGGACGCTGATGAGAGGACAACTTCGACGACAACTACGACTTCCACTGCGATTGCGACTGCGACAGCGACTACTACGACTACGACTACGACACATCATCACGTATGATTACGCACATTGTTCGTGCTCAGCGCAAAATGCTGTCGAAAAATTAAAATTCAGAGACCCTTCTACTTAACTTACCTTAGCCGATGTTAGGGAGAGACCAACAACAACAGCAAGACCAAAAAAAAAAAGCAGAGAGAGAAGGAAAAAATCGGGCAAAACAACGACGTGATTGCATTACACAATCAAAACAGGCACAGCACAAGGGTTGATGGACTGCTGCTGCGACTTCGACTACAACGAAAGTTGCTGTTGCCGTTGCTGTTGCTGTTGCCGTTGCTGGGCAGATGGCGACCCAAACCTTGGGAGCCAAAAGCGGGCAAAAATCAAAGTTCGAGAGGCACACTAAAGTAATAGACCGAAGCGACCTGCTGCCATTGCTGGAACGTGTGCGTGGGCGTTGCAATTGCTACGCCCCATCATCAGAATCCAATCAAATTAACAACAACAGGCCGCAGCAACAGCAACAGCAACAGCAATGGCAGCATCCGATTGCTACCAACTGAAGTGAAGCAACTGAAATTCAAACTCGTCTCGTTTCGTCTCGACTCAACTCCCCCACACGCTCTGGACACGTTAATTTCAATTTGATTTCCGTACAACACCCGGCACCCTTTCCCCCTCAATGAGCAACGTCTGAGCAACAATTATACGGCAACTTCATTAGGTCAACATGCGGCAAAGTGAAAGAGAGGAGGAACTCGTCATCGTTCGACTTTGGATGGGAGCATTACGTAGACTTTTGTGGTGCGGCTCATGAATGCGACGGGCATCAAGGGCGGCATCAAGGGCGTGCAGGGCAGATTAATCAGGGTAAAACTATTAATTAAATACCAATTCATTTCCGCAAACTGAAAGCACACACACACACACTCGCACACTCGCATACATAAACTCACATTCAGCAAGCTTAGTTTGTGTTTGTGGGTTTCATTTGGATTTCTGCAAAGGCTCACATAATGCGTCGTGGTTAGTTTGATTTAGGATTTGCCGACCTGACTGTCCAGACCATGCTATGAGTAGCAATAGCTGTATACTTGCTACTTACTTGCTGTTCTATTGTTGGCCAAAATTGGTTAGTTGGCTTAGTTGATAAGCAATTGCGGTAGCTGAGAGTTGGACTACACAAGTGCTAGCAAAATATTGATATTGAAATTGTTGTGACTAATAACTTAATTACAAACATCTTATTCATATAAAAGTGACTTTTGAGGCTTCATTTAAATTAAATTGAAATAGGCTTCAGTAGTTTTAATTAGCTTAGAATATATTATTATTTTAACATAAATATGTTGTTTTCAATATTGCAAGTAAATTCGCACATACATATTTATTTTATATTACTCATATAATAGACATGAAAATATAAATTTAAAATAATAGTAACAAGAAAGCTTCAGTCGAGTGAGCTCGACTATGAGATACCCGCTACGCATTTTGAATAAATTCAAAATCGTGCGGTAATATTCTAAAAATATGCCGAACAATATACAGCAAAAATACTAAAATATACTGATGGTCATATTTGGTATATCGATGAAGTAATATATTCGAAATATTTGTATTTGTTTGTTCAAATTTTCAGATTTAAAATAGGCTTCCCGTCAATTGGAGCCCAAAATTAGCATTCAATTGTCATTGTTTATCAATGTTGAAATTTCAGAGCTGGCGGCGGAAAACATAGAACGAAATGCAAACAGAAGAGCAAGCTCAGGGGAATATGGGAATAATAAAAAAGCAAAAGAAAATAATAAAATCCCCAGGCTTATCAGCAAGCACAGCAGTCAGGGTATTAAAAAAATGTTGCACAGAAATTATGCATATACAGATAGGCAGTCAGTTGAGACAGGAGAGCAGAAAAAAAGAGAAAGAGAAAGAGAGAGAGAGAGAGCGGGAGAGGAATATTTAAAACTGCAGAGCGGTACGTTCATCCGGTGTGTCAACAATTCCCAAGCTTTAACGCTTTGATGTTGCTGCCAAAGTTGGAGCTACACCGGCAGCCAGTCTACAAACAGAGTGAGAATGAAGCGGGAGACAGACGGAGCCACTAAGCCAGACAGTGTCACCACTCTGGGTGTTGATGGCGATGTTGTTGATGGCATCATTAACGCATTTTCACAGCCGCCTTTGGGCATGGCAGACGTCGACGACGACCGTCAGTGCTCGACCCGTTTCCGGCTTTTGAAGTTCGGGCGAGCTTTTAATTTTCTTTGTTTTCACGCTGACGTTTGAGGCCAAAAGGCGTAAATTAATCGAAGGCTTAATTAGTACACAGCCAGCTTCAACCAGCGATGCCAACACCAACAAAAGCAACAGCAAGACACCAACACCATGGCACAAAGGATGCTGAGTGGAGTCAGATTGCTGGCAAAAAGAGACTGCGTCAACATGGCGTATGATTAATAAACTGCTCCCATGCGGCAAGTCATGCTTGCCGCTGCCTAGGTTTTTCCTTTTTTTTCGCCCCTCTCCGCTCGCAGTTGTTTTTTCCTTTTGCGCGATTTGTGTTTTGTGCACTAATTATGGACATCAATGAAGGTGAAGTTTGTCAATATTTTCCGCCCGGGCGGGCATCTTTTATACCGCAAATTTTTCCATTTGAAATGTTTTGTAGGTTGTGAAAACAATGGCACAACGAGGCCCCCGAGGTGTATGCGATTCGCTATGCCATTGGGTTACCCCAACTGAGTACTGAGTACCGAGTACTGCGGCAACATTTGCGGGCTGCCACTTAATGTGTTTTGCATACTAATTAGCTTGTTTGACGGCTGCCTCCGCGCTTCAAGTGTTAAAACAGGTGACAGCAAACACACTGACAACTTAGTGCATCAAATGAGTATAATAACAGCAACAACAACGACAACTCAGTTGCTGCAACGTGTACTTGAAGCTGACACTTTGAGATGTAGCTGGGGCGCCACAGGGCCCTCAACTAAATGGATGAGCTACAACAAATCTTTGAATACGCTACCATAAAACGAAACCACGTAGCGTAACTTATTCCATATGGAATATAAAAATAAACCACAAATAGAATAATAGTTCTTTACTACATTTTAAGTTTTACTTAATAAATAAGTTTACTAAATTTGGAAAATACTTTTTATTCAATGAAAAAAAAATATATCATAAAAATGTGACTACGAAATTGTTGTCCTATAAATATACATCATATAATAATATAAATATGAGATAATAATATCTGTAATGTATTTGCGTATTACAATAAAATAATTGAAATTTACAATATCTTTCCAATTATGTAAATGTCCCCAGAAAAACTCAAATGCAGATCTTACAAAAATTGCAAACTAATTACATTATGTGTAGCCCAGCTCTGACCTCATATGACTGGCCTTTTTACATAGCAAACAAACCGTCATCTCATCAAGCGTCTTAGTTTTTAATTGAAAAAGGCACAGAAATAAAAAATGAGTAGAGGGTGCACTTTGTGAGAAACTTGTATTAAAAAAAGCAAAACACGTTAGACAAAACACAGAAAAGTGTCGCGCAGAAAGAAAACGCAAAGTGAAAAATGTTTTAATTACTCATTCGTAGGAGAAACGACCCACAGGCGGTGCAAGGCAACTACCGCCAGTCTCATCCTTAGCCCCAGCCACGTGGAATCCTCCTAACCGACCCCTCCGCCCCTTTTTGCCCGCTTGTGGCCATGGCGGTGTCGATTGATGCGCAAAGACGTAAAGTGCATTTTGTCGCAGCGCCCAGAGGTGCAAACTAAAAACTAAAATATAGTAATGCACCCCAGAAACTCAATCATATTTTGTAATTATTATGAGTTATAATATAATGATTTATATTTAATTTAATTTCCAAAAGCAAGTAAGAAAGGTACTATTTATTGACTCGACTGTGAGATACCCGATCCCTATTTTGAAAAAAGTAAGACAGTGCTTTACTAGTCTTAAAATACACTGTAAAAGTACCAAACTAAACTAAAGGCATATTTGATATATTTTTATAGTACTAGAATTAAAATATACTATAGAATACAAAATATACCGGATTATCAGCCAAAAAAAAACTACCAGGGGCAGAAATGGGTATGGAAAAATATACATACATATTTGTATCTCAATCTCTTATAGTCTCTGAGATCCAGGTGTTCTTACGGACAGACAGATTGACAGACGTACATGGCTATATCATCTCGGCTGTTGACGCTAATCAATGCTACAACACCCCCCACTCCCCAACGGTTATTGGGTATAATAATATTATATAAAATCAACAAAATAATACTATGTATAGACACTAGAGGCGGTGAACTATCGATAGTGAGCGCCATCGATATTCGACGATAGTCAATTTTGAGCCATCGATAGTGTAGATAGTGCCATCAATTTTCGCCGATAATATCGCCTTTGCCATATTGCCTTGTCTTTCATTCTTGGCAATAGTCGAGATATTTGTGTCGTCTGAACTTTTTAGCTTCTTCCAGACAACTAAAATATTACTCTTTTTTAAAGTACTTCGCCTATCTGATACAGAATCCTTTTGAAAGTCTGTGCTGGTACAAGGCACTTCAGTTTGTCATTACTTGACGCAATATGAATGGCGGTTATTCGACGTGAATCTGAGCTTCGACACATCGATTAAAATACTTATTATATAAAGCACATTAAATATACCTATTTTTAAAAAGCGATCCATATATGTTATGTATATTTGTTTTTTTTTTTTATACCCGTTACCCATAGGGTAGAAGGGTATTACAACTTTGTGCCGGCAGGAAATGTATGTAACAGGTAGAAGGAGGCATCTCCGACCCTATAAAGTGTATATATTCTTGATCAGCGTCAACAGCCGAGACGATCTAGCCATGTCCGTCTGTCTGTCCGTCTGTCCGTATGAACACCTAGATCTCAGAGACTATAAGAGATAGAGCTATATTTTTTTTTCGACAGCATTTGTTATGTTTGCACGCAGATCAAGTTTATTTCAAATTTTTGTCACGCACCCTTCCGCCCCCGCAAATCAAAAAAGACGATCTAGCCATGTCCGTCTGTCTGTCCGTCTGTCCGTATGAACACCTAGATCTCAGAGACTATAAGAGATAGAGCTATATTTATACCCGCTACCCATAGGGTAGAAGGGTATTATAACTTTGTGCCGGCAGGAAATGTATGTAACAGGCAGAAGGAGGCATCTCCGACCCTATAAAGTATATATATTCTTGATCAGCTTCAACAGCCGAGACGATCTAGCCATGTCCGTCTGTCCGTCTGTGTGTCTGTCCGTCTGTGTGTCCGTCCGTCTGTCCGTATGAACACCTAGATCTCAGAGACTATAAGAGATAGAGCTATAATTTTTTCGACAACATTTGTTATGTTTGCACGCAGATCAAGTTTGTTTCAAATTTTTGCCACGCCCCCTTCCGCCCCCGCAAATAAAAAAAATCGAATAACAAGCGTAATTTTAAAGCTAGAGTTACGAATTTTGGTATATATAATAATTACTATAGTAGTTATGATTCCTAAAAATTTGGTTGCGATCAGATAAAAATTGTCGAAGTTATTAAAGAAATACTTTTGTATGGGCAAAAACGCCTACTTACTAGGGGTCTAATTTGCTTTGGCCGACAGTCTGGTATATTGTGCTGTCTATGGTATATTTTGAATGCGGTACTATATCGATATACCAAATATACCATTTGGTATATTTTTTTTGGTTTTTAGTAGTATATTTGGTATATTTTGAGAAATATACCGCAAAATATATTGCTTTTATTCAAAATGGGTAGCGGGTATCTCACAGTCGAGTACACTCGACTGTAGCTTTCTTACTTGTTTTTTTTCGACAGCATTTGTTATGTTTGCACGCAGATCAAGTTTATTTCAAATTTTTGTCACGCACCCTTCCGCCCCCGCAAATCAAAAAAAAAAAATCGAATAACAAGCGTAATTTCAAAGCTAGAGTTACGAATTTTGGTAAATACAATAACAACTATAGTAGTTATGATTCCTGAAAATTTGTTTGCGATCAGATAAAAATTGTCGAAGTTATTAAAGAAATACTTTTGTATGGGCAAAAATGCCTACTTACAAGGGGTCTTAGTTGCTTTGGCTGACAATCTGTTATATTGTTCCGTCTACGGTATATTTTGAATGCGGTACTATATCGATATACCACATATACCATTTGGTATATTTTTAGTATTTTTGTAGTATATTTGGTATATTTTGAGAATAATACCGCAAAATATATTGCTTTTATTCAAAATGGGTAGCGGATATCTCACAGTCGAGTACACTCGACTGTAGCTTTCTTACATGTTTTATTCTTAATTTCTGAAGATTTTACACAGAACAGAGACGCCAACTATCGATGGCACAATCGATAGTGGATAGTGGCCACTATCGGAAGTGACTGCAACTATCGATTGTGGCTCGATAGTGCTCAACCCTCGATAGTATCGATATTGCCATCGATTGCTCGCCACCTCTAGTAGACGCGTAGAATACTTACATTACCTAAGTTATATTAGTCATTTTTCAACACGACAAAAATAGAATACGATCTATTCGGTATTTATATAAAAAGATTGCGGTAGTTTAACACTTTTTAATTGGCTCTAATAACAGTCTCCAATCTTGTATTAGTTCATATCAAATACAGAACAAAAGTAATAAAAATTTCAAAATGTTAAATATTGTACTACTTTGTAAATACTTTTTTTTAATAACTGACCTATTACATTGGAATTTCATGAAACAATGCAATAAGTTTGAAGTAGCAGAAAAAACAAATTCAACAATTGCCGTATTTATGTCGTATTTATAAAGTGTGTGTTTTGGAGCACTCAAATGCATTTTTTCACCAACCATTCTTCCATTTCTGTTGTTGTGTGAGCTAAATAGTTGCCCCAGGGTGAAATGCTCTTGAGTCGTGCTAATGAGAACACCCAAGCAACGAGAACGTTGCTAACGAAGAACTCATCTCAGTCTCAGTCCCAGTCTCCATCTCAATTTGAGTTGCTGCCTCGGCACATGAAGCTAATGCGTGGAGCAGCATTATGTAAATACAAGGCAAAAATGTTGCTGCATTGCTCTGGCGTTTGATGAAGTGGCTCCTTCTTGGATGGAGCCAAGGAGCAGCTGCCTCGAGGCAATGCAGACGCTCCATTTGCACACATTTCGTCACGGCAATTAATTATGCTAAATTCGTTTAGAGAATGACAAATGCTGCACAATTCAAGCAGTGAATGACTTTCTTACACTCGAAATTAATGTCACAGTGCAGACAAACAATGCATAAGCAATTAGATTAAAGACGAATACGACTAATTTTAGAACATTTTTTTATAACAACTTTGTGTTTTGAAATATAATATTAATGAAGTAAAGATTTTATAAAATATATGGATCAATTTATTGCCGACTGGCTGTCTGCTTGTCTGTCTGTCCAACAATACCCTTCGGTATATTTTAGTATTATTTTATATACATTATTCTCGACCACACTGTAGCTATCATACTTGTGTATATTTTGCATTATTATCTAGCTTTTTGGTACAATTGTCTAAAAAGTACATACCATATTCAATTATATTTAATGGCATACTTCACATGTGTTTGAAATCGTAACCAACCAGACTAATACCCAATTTCTTTGATGCTATTGTTAGAGATTAAAAAGGTTTTCAGCTCGCACTTTCAATTGCCAAGCGCTTAATTTTCTTCAGCTACCTTCTAGGCCTACGCATGCTCTGGACCACACCTGCTGGCGGCAAAAAAACACTTTAGCACCCACATAACCTTTAGCAACCAAACAGGAGACAAGGAGCAAGGGTCTTTGTAAGAGGGGGAAGGGGAAGAGAGAAAGCATTTAGTGGGCCGGCTGAGCAACCAATGCAACGATGACTTTTACCGGCCATGCGCAATTAATTACAAGTGTTTGCGGACAAATGGCGCACAAAACACAGCAGCAACAACGATACGGGCGACACGTGTGAGCCACTGAAGTGCTGGACATGGACATGGACGTTAACGTGGACGTGGATGTGGATGTGGAAATGGCCATGGATGACAGATCGACAGGGCAGCGAGCAGGGCAAAGCGAGAGCATTTCTTTTCTGACCAGAGCCATCAGGCTGAAAATGTTGACGTGGTTCAAGTGCCCGTAGAGTGCGCCGCTTGCTTTGAGGTTATTTACTTTTAATGACTCGCAAACTAACCACAGCAGTCTAGCATGACTGGGCAGGCCGTACCACGTTGCGTATGCGTCATATGTGCTATACAGAACGGAGGCTAAGTGTTTTCAGATATCGCGCATCAGTGGCCAGCACACTTGGTTGCTGGTTGCTGGTTACTGGTTGCAGTTTGTTGACTTTTGAGACGGCGGCGTGTTTTGCTTGTTTGCCAAGCAGATTGTGCACAGATTTTTTAATTTTTGGCTTTTCATCTTTGCCATCATCGTCAGACGCTCACATAAATGAGCTTTGAAGTTTGCATAGAGCGTACGGAATGCATTCTCTCAGTCTCAGGGATAATGCGGCGCAATTATAGACAAGGGGACAGCCAGTGGAAGGAAGGAGGAGGGAGACCACTCACTTCATATATCCTTGAAAATAAATTGTTTTGTTAATTATTTATGGTTGGTTTAATGAGTGTGCGTTCTGTGTTTCCATCTACCCCATCTCTGTCATACTCCCTCGCTTCAGCCTTCTACGAGTTTGTTATACTTTTGCATTTTGCAATTATTTTAATGAGTTTTGCATTTAAGCGATTTTGTGCTCGGCATTCTGGCTGCACTCTCTACCCAACAGCCTCCTATAAGGCACTCTCATATCATCATGCAAATAGTGTTGATAAATGTGAGTAATTGCCGTTTTTTTGCTTCATTAAAAATGCGGCTTTGTTGATGAATCTCATTAAATTGAAAACAAAAAACCATGAATGTGTATCCGCATACAAAGTTATTCATATAACAGAGATAATATTTAATTTCTTAAAACAAAGAGGAATGGCATTATTAAACAACTATTAATTTTCACAAATCAGACTTCATTTCGAAACAACTCAAAACGAAACATAAATTTTAAAAGTGAAAAATTCAGAAAATAGATGGATTTACCGGATGATCATATAGTTTTTGCCTTTCTGCAACAACCCGCAGGTCTGCGGGATGCGTTGGACGAGGAGCAAGCCCATCAAGAAGAGACTGGTGGATTACGACAACCAATTACCCACGAAGTTCGACCAAATGGAGCCCATAACGGCGATGGCGACGGATTGCACATTAATAACATTCAGCTAGACTTGGCTGAGAATGGATCTCCATTTGCATTCATTTTTCGACGATTCTATTCCAGACTCTGGCACTACGCTCCAATGTTTGTTCTCATGTCGAGTTTGATCATCAAGTGCATTTTAAATGTTCTTGGCATTGATACACAAAACTCTACTCTGCTGGGTATTCCATTTAAATCACACTTAAATGCGGTACAGTGGACAGTTCTAATTGCAACTTATTACTTCAAGAGCAGAAGCCATTAAACTGATCAATAAACAGAAATGTTAACTTTATGCACATTCGATATTGGAGAAACCCTTTTAGCTCACAGTCCAAATAAATAAGTATATACAGTGAAAAAACAAAGTTTTTAAATCAAGAATATTCGTCTTAAAAATTTGAAAAAGAAAACTAAAATTCTTGATTTAGGTTACAAAAATTCCATTCATAGAAATTTCTATAAAGTGTTTTCGTTTATTGCGAATCATTCTTCATGTCAATCTAAGAGAAGAGGCCCTGCGTTCAAATGCTGCGTGAATCGATTATAAATATTATAACATAACTCATAAAATGGTAAAATAATAAAAACAAGTAAGAAAGCTACAGTCGAGTATACTCGAGAGAGATACTCGCTACCCATTTTAAATAAAAGAAATATATTTTGCGGTATTATTCTCAAAATATACCAAATATACTGCAAAAAATACTAAAAATATGTCAAATGGTATATTTGGTATATCGACATAGTACCGCATTCAAAATATACCAAAGACGGCACAATATACCAGATTGTCAGCCAAAGCAACTAAGACCCCTAGTAAGTAGGCGATTTTGCCCACACAAAAGTATTTCTTTAATAACTTCCACAATTTTTATCTGATCGCAACCAAATTTTCAGGAATCATAACTACTATAGTAGTAATTATATATTGCAACTCTAGCTTTAAAATTATTCGATTTTTTTTTTACTGCGGGGCGGAAGTGGGCGTGGCAAAAAATTTGAAACAAACTTGATCTGCGTGCAAACATAACAAATGCTGTCGAAAAAAAATAATATATAGCTCCATCTCTTATAGGCTCTGAGATCCAGTGTTTCATACGGACAGACGGACAGACACACAGACGGACAGACGGACATGGCTAGATCGTCTCGGCTGTTGACGCTGATCAAGAATATATACACTTTATAGGGTCGGAGATGCCTCCTTCTACCTGTTACATACATTTCCTGCCGGCACAAAGTTACAATACCCTTCTACCCAATGGGTATAAAAAAGTAGTAAAATAAAAAACAAAATATAATAAAATATTTTTTTATAATATCATTTTTGACCCTAAAACTATACAATTTGTTCTTAACAATAAGATCTTCGGCCTTATATTAAATGCACGGTTGCCATTCCAAAACAAATTTTGTGTACCAAAATTTTGAAAAAATGCACCAATTTTAGCAAAAAACAGCAAACAAATTTTTTTTATTTTTTATTTTTATTTTCGGTGTTTTTTAATACTATATTTTGTTAGTATGTATTTGTAGTGAAGGTCTTTACAATCAATCAATTCCTTGCAATACATTATGTTATTTAGTGTCTTAAATTCTAATTTGTTTGGTAATTTAGTTTTCATTAACGAAATTTCAAAAAACTTTCGCCCTGCAGCACCAGCGCTGTGTGGCAACGAAATCAAGTTGTTGATTAATTTTATTAAGCTCCTGATCAACGGTTCGTCAACACCGTTTTTTTTTTAATTTCAATGTCTGTCCAAAATAAACGAATATCTTTTTCTTTTCCCTGATTAAAAGAAAGTCGGAGTTGGTTCCATTGGGATATTATATCATCAGGATCGCCATTATATAAATTTTCAAAGGTTTTCACTATGGAAAGATCTTTTTCGCTTAGAAATTTGGCTGAATCATAAATTGTGATTCACAATATATAACTGTTTACGTTGTGATGGGCCTTACATTGGCGCATATATATTTTCACAATTGATGTCTGGTGGAACAGAGCCATTTGTAAAAAAAATATGTGTGAACATAAAATTTTATGAAAAATTTAAATACTAGACTAGGCATATTGAAATGGTACCAATATGAAAAAAGTGATCCAATGTACCAACGCATAAAAAATGTACCAGTTTTGGTACATTTGTACCAAAAGTGGCAACCGTGATTAAATGTTCTTGAAATATTCGTTGTTTTAAGAACAAAATCTTGATTTTACAAATTTTTTTAGTTTAGATAATAGTTAAGCATTTACAACATTATACGTTATATTATATCATTTAATTGGCAATTTATTTTTTTTAAATATATTAGAGAATTGCTTATTAATATTATATATTAATAGATGGTTATATAATATTTCAAGTGACATTTTAGAATCGCGTTAGTTCTGCCGGTTATAGGACTTTAATCACGCTCTAGACTGTCGTGTGACGCAGTAACTACAAAAATTGTAGGAATATACACTAAACTCCCAAGATGCCCCCCGCGTTTATGCAGGATTCTTTTTTTTTTGTTATTGGATACTCTCCACCCTAAAAGCTGCGGCGCTTTTGAACGGCTGAGCCGACTTAAGTCCTTTGATTATTTGGCGCTTGGCGAGCTCTTTGCTCTGGCCAAAGTTTTTTTGTTGGCCAATGGAATTAGAAGGGGTAGCGAGGGCAGAGGAGATGTAGGCAGGGTTACAAGGGCTTTCGGTTTCTGCGCCATGCAATACTATAGTCCTGTACCACATATAAGTAAGTCGTGTTAGTCCAACACAAGTAAGCATATGCGTTATCTGTGTGCCAGTCAAGCTGTAGTTGTTGTTGTTGTTCTAATGCTGCTAATGTCTCGCACTCGAAAAAAGATTTGAGCCGAACATTCTACCTAGCTAAATAGTCTCTCTTGGCATCGTTGTCGTTGTCGTTGTCCTGGCTGGGCTCGTCCTGCGCTTTTATATTAAGTTCACCACGGGAGACTTTAATCTGTGGCTACGAGTGCTGCTGATACTGCTGGGACAGCCAGCCAGGCACTCCACTCGATGCAAAACAATGAATGAATTCATGCCATATGTGTCCTGCGAGTCCTTCTCTAAGTGTCTGTGTGTGTGTCTATGTGTGAGAGAGAGAGTGAGCTTGTGAAGCCGTCGGAAAATTATTTAATATAACCCATCTGTGGCTGGGGGAGACAGCGAGGCAACGAGGTGATGCAATGAGGCAATGAGGCGACGAAGGCGTTGTTTGGCCTAATCCTTGTGCGAGCATTAGACATGGAATTTAATTTAGTTCAGCTGAGCCTGTAATGGCTGTATGTGTGTTGGTTTATACTTATACTTATTATAGTACATAGTATGTATGCCAAATGCCCCATGCTGTTGCTGTTGCTGTTGCTCTTAGGCTTGGGCTTGCTCTTGGTGCTGGAAGTCTGTCAAACTTGCTGCCGACTTTCGGGCGCCGGCGGTTTTAATTCAAATGAAAGCCATACAATGTCCAGACCATTCCCCTGCTCCATCGAAAAATTTCAAATCTCTTCCTCCTGTTTACTTTCGCTCTGGGTTGCACTGCAGATAATCCAACTTTGATTAAGTAATTTCAACGTCAGAATCTGTAATAAGTTTGGTGTTGAAATCCAAGTCTCAGCCGTTTATTCCCATGTGTTTTCACCGGCTTCCTAATACAGTGGGCGTGGATGCGAATGTGGGCGTGTGCGTGGGAGTGTGCATAAGAGTGGGCGGAAGCGTTTCATTGCGACGATGGGCGGTACTCGATGCTCGGCACTCACATGCAAAAATCCAACAATCTCTTGAGCCACCCTGTAGCGTGGCTGAGACAATAGCTGGAATTTTTTCGTTCCTTCCTTTCCCCTTTTGTCATATTCAGTTTAGTTCCTATGGCTTCCTGCAGCCGTTGTTTTGTGTTTTCCATTTTTTTTCGGCATATGCAATTTACGGCAATTATCATAATTACGTTCCAAATGTTAATTCATGTGGAGTTTTAATACTTGATTGGCATTTTAATGGCATTGAACTGCCAGCAATTAGTTAACGAATGTGACTTAAATTGTCAATCCACGGTTGACCCCAAATTAGCATTGACAATAAGTAAGAAAGCTGCAGTCGACTTTACTCGATAGTTCCATACCCGCCACCCATTTTTAATAAAAACATAATACAAAGAATTAATAAACGGAAATAAATTTCTGAAATAAGCTAATATGTTATAAAAGACGCTGTCATAAAAAATGCTATCAAACAGAAAGGCTGATATACGGATATATCGTCTCAGCTGATCAAAAGTTTATATAAAGCCAAAGCTAAAGCTAAAGCTTCTTTTGCCTGTTGAATACTCTTCCTGTCGGCACAAAATTATAATACCCTTGTACCACATGTGTAGCTGGTATAATACATTTTTCAATTGAATAATTATTTTGTCACATTCATATTAAAAATTATTGGAAGAATTAAATATGTTCATTGTTACGCTTGCCATAGCATATTAATTTTTTGTAAATTCCAATTCATTTTAATTCAATCATTTGAAATATAATATAATAAAATATATTAATTTCTTCCGTATTCTGTGTGGGTATTACAATCAACTCTATGACGTAATTTGCTTAAGTGAATCTGTTCCTCAACTTAAAACGTTAATATTAAAATATCTATCTAGAACTTAATTACTTATTTGCATATATTATTATTTTTCTTTTTTCTATCATCTTCATATTATTAGTTTATTTCATTAGTAGTCCAACATATTAATATGTGTTTGGGGTTTCCGATTAATTCATGTTGATTCAAAAATTGATTTTGCTTGTCCGCCCATCAACAAGCTTGTGTTTGGTATCGCTGGTTTCCATACTATATTCTATATTTTAGAATTCGAATATAAGAAATATAATAGAAATAAATAAATATTTATTTATTTATTTCTATTATATTTCTATATATTATTTCTTATATTATTTACTTCCAATCGTTTTTCATGAATTAATTGACGATGTTGCGTACTCACGACTTTGCGATTATTTATTAAATTGATCGATAAATAGTCGTGCGTGATAAATTTAAGATAATCGTTCATCTCTAATTGGAAACATTTTGTGTGCGAAATTCGCTGAAGTCTTAAGGGTTTATTATTATAAAAAAATAATAATGTCTATGACCAAACTTTTTTCCGTGGCGAAAGGAAAACTACAACTACAGTGACGGTGTAATTGGACTGCATGAGGAGATCAATCATTACTATCAATATATATTGCCTACGCCTTGTGAGCACGTGGTTCGCAATGAACTTGTAAAACGAATTGAGGCCATGGTTCACAATTTGTGGCCGCTGGCTGTAGTTGAGATCTTTGGTTCTTTTCGCACTGGGCTACTTTTGCCCAACTCGGACATCGATATTGTTATCATAGGTGAGCAACAGAAGAGACATATTATTTGGCACTAATTTTTTATTATTTTGCAGGTCTATGGGAGAAGCTGCCTCTGCGCACCTTGGAGTCTGAGCTGATTGCCCGCAGATTTGCCGAGAGCAGAACAATGCATGTATTAGACATGGCTCAAGTGCCGATAATTAAGTTCGTCGATTGCGAAACCAAGATAAAAGTAGACATATCCTTCAATATGGCAAGTGGCGTACATTCCGCCGAGCTAATCAAATTGTTTAAACGAGAATATCCTGTGCTTGGCAAGCTTGTGATGGTGGTAAAGCAATTTCTGCAGCAACGTGGCCTAAACGAAGTCTTCAGCGGTGGCATCTCGTCATATTCATTAACCATTATGTGCGTCAGCTTTCTGCAATTGCATCCGCGCAAAGTAGTGGCTAGTACAGCAAATCTTGGTG
Source organism: Drosophila nasuta (assembly GCF_023558535.2). Taxonomy (NCBI): domain Eukaryota; kingdom Metazoa; phylum Arthropoda; class Insecta; order Diptera; family Drosophilidae; genus Drosophila; species Drosophila nasuta. The sequence continues at coordinate 4,703,979 of NC_083455.1, read as the reverse complement.
TGTTGCTCTTGGAATTCTTCGAGCTGTATGGAAGCCGTTTTAGCTACACAAATATTCAAATCTCCGTAGAGAATGGCGGCAGTTATCGTAGAGCTCCCTTGACATCCATCTCGCAAATATTTCTACCTGATCCATTGAATTTAGAAAACAATATCGGTCGTGCCACCAATCGTATTATGGCTATTAAACAGGCATTCCGTTGGGCCTTTGAAGTGCTCAGCTTGTCGATCAATTCAACGCAAAGAAATAACAATTCAATACTTGGTAAGTGTCAGCATCGAGAGGTCACTTTTAATTCTTAAGCTTTACTATATGTATATTTTTCTGACTGCACTGCAGGTCAAATTATTCATTTTAATAAGGAAGTCGTTGATCAACGTACTTGGTTGCACAAGACTTTTGGTCATCTTATTGTGGTGAAGCCGAACGATGATGAAAGTACAATCTCACAGCCTATTGAGCCGAATTCTTAAATATGATACAATTTTAAAAAATTGTCACGCTTTTTTGTACTAACAAAAATGTTATTAATGTGCAGCTTCTGAAAAATGTACCAAGTGAAACAACAATGACTGTTCAAAGAACTTACAGAAACTAGCTAACCGTTATATACTATAATCTATCTAAATTTGTCTGTTTTTTTTTTATACTTAAATAGATTATTTTATTTTGGATTGGTTATCACAAAAAAAGTTTGTAGTAAGTTTGATTTTATTTAATGCATATTTTTGTTGTGTGAAGATTGACTTTTAACAGCAGTAACAATCTCCAATATGGAAGTGATACTCAAATTTTAATGGTATAGACAAATTCGAACGAAAAAAAATTATTTAAGTACATATCCACTTACATATGTCTATTGGAGTGTTCAGACTATAAAAGGAAATAGCGCCTACAAAAAATGTTTAAATCAAACGAAAACTTCATATCGCTGCAAACATTGCTATTTAAGAGAGAGAGCACATCTGCATCTTCTGCTCCGCTTCCTCTCCTCATAACATGCCATTTTAAATTTAATTGCCATCTTAGAACGGGCATTGCAAAAGTGGCTCTTTGCCAATGTCATTTATTTGCCGACTTTTGGGTATAAATGAGTGGGAGCATTGAGAAACTGCCAGCTGCCTGCCGCCAGATGTCATTTTGACATTTACCAGTAAACCAGGTTACTTTAATTCAAAGAAAAATTATGCGTGCCACCAAATAGGAGATCAGTTCACCCACTTCCAATGCCAAACATCTATTAACATCTAACAAGTCACTGAAGAGCAGTGAAAGCTAAACACTGACGTACATACTAGGTGGGCTGAAAAGTAACCTCCTTGACCACCTAAATGCGCTGCTAGCAAAAATTATTGTCGTTCCTTATAGTCCATTCATATTTAGGTACCCATGTTGAAATTCAGAGCGATACAGCCCTTAGTTTTGTTTTGACAGCTGATAATTTTTGATGTGTTTGACACCATGTTGACCATGGAAGAAAACGATTTTCGTTTCCTCATAAAACATTATTTTTTGAGAGGCAAAACAGCGACGGAAACTAAAGAAAAGTTGGATAAATACTATGCGGCTCATGCTCCTTCAGATTACACCGCGAAATATTGGTTACGAGATTTTCTTGGTGGCCGAACCTCCACTACCGATGAAGTCCGCAGTGGCAGGCCCTCCGAAGAGGTTACACAGGAAAATGTCAAAAAAAAACATGAAATGGTATTGGCTGACCAGAAAATAAAAATCCGCGAGCTAGCAGAGGCCACAAGGATTAATAATGAGCGTACAGGACATATTTTGGGCGAGATTTTGCACATGAAAAAATTATCCTGCCGTTGGGTGCCGCGTTTGCTGAATCCAGACCAAAAATACGAAAGTGAGAACCATGGCTAAAATCAACGATTTAGGACTCCAAGTGCTTCCCCATTCACCTTATTCACCCGATTTGGCTCCCTCGGACTATTACCTCTTCCCAAACCTCAAAAAATGGCTCATCAATAAAAAATTCAGCTCGCGGGAGGAAATTATCGATGCTGCAGAGGAGTATTTACAGACCTTTCGGAGAATTGCTTTTCAGATGGGATCAAAAAGTTGGAAAATCGCTGGAATAAGTGTATCGACCTAAAAGGAGACTACATTGAATAAAAAAAAAGAAAAAATAAAAAAAAACATTTTTTTCATCTCCAAGGAGCTTACTTTTCAGCCCATCTAGTATTTGTCCAAACCCGAGGTCACCATACTTTTGTGTTAATTTAAAAGCGAAACTTTAACAATCAAATGTAAAACAGTTCGTTTACTTGTATATAAATATTATTAAAATATTATATTTTAAAATAATTATTTAAATGGTTTCCATAATAACAATGAAAATATACTTTTACATTTTCAATGCGTATTGGACCTATCCATTTGTAATAGGTTAAATGTAATCAATAATTATAATTCAATTTAATTCAGTTTTACTTTATTCGAACTATAATTCCAAACATGAACATTCTAATTCTAGATAAATTTATTGATCTAGATTTTCCAATGAGACGTTTACACTTTAACTGTATCAAAAGTTTTAAAGCTCATCATTCACTACCATAAGTCGCTGAAAATCGAAAAAAATTGAAATCTGAGAATGGGATTTCCCCTTAATTTATTAACAAATTTATCTCGCACTTGTTTAGTACAAATGAAAAGTGACTGTTTATATATGTATGATATGTATATGAAAAAGTAAGAAACCACTTGTCACGACTGTATGCGACCTGTTAGCATCTGTGAACATATAATAATAGTAATAATGGTATAAAGATAATAAACAGACTTTGTCATATTCATTCAATTATATGCTCTCCTAAAAAATAGAGTTTTCGAATTACTGTTTTACTACAATATATATATGATGCCTAAATCGACGATTTCAAACTTGTATTCGTCATTGAGTAAACTAATAGACTTTCTTTCTTTAAAAGTGAATATTTTGGACATGTTGATATAAAACTTCCGTCGTTTAATGCATGTACATATATATAAATAAATTACTGATACGAATGAATGCAAAGATTCTCGAGCGTTATTTAAGTGAACAAATGAAACCTCGTACGGAAACCCCAAGATTAGCTGGATTCAGTTTTAAATTGGAGCTGAGCGCTTCAAGTTCGGAATATTATAATTAAAAATGAAAATAGTTACAACAGTTTTGCTTATTATATTTAATTCGGGGATCATACATTCAAATCACGAATATGATCTCACTAAGGAAAGCAACGAAGTGAATAACACTGTGAGTTCACATATTAAGTGCGTTTATATTTAATTGTGCAAATGTCAAATGAATTTCTATTCTCTTAGACCTGTGCAATTATCACAGACAACGAAGAAAAGTGCTATGGGTATTGTTTTAACATCATACAACCTGTCTTAGAACATACTGTCCATATACAAGTGAAGGATCAACAAATTCAGCAACTATCCATTAGGTTAAAAGAATATGAAAAACAGATACAAGATTTCAAAATTAAGGTGGCAATATTCAAAGAGACCATCAAAAATAAGGATGAACAGATTCTCGTGTCTGATAAATATAAAAATGAAACTCGTATTGAATGTAAAATTATACTTGAGAATTCTCAAGCCTCAGATTGTATTGGTAAATTAACTGATATTTATGAGATAAAAGTGCCTGGAATCGATGCATTTTCTGTGCCATGTGACTCGCGTTTAGCTGGCTCTGGATGGACTGTGATTCAAAGACGTATGGATGGATCTGTAGATTTCAATCGAAATTGGACAGATTATCAACAAGGATTTGGTGATCTGCGTGGAGAATTTTTCATTGGACTCGAAAAACTGCATCTAATAACTAGATCGCAAAGGCATGAGTTGTACATTTACCTTAACAACGGAGAGGCATACGCTCGATATGATAATTTTTACATTGGAGATGAGGACGAGTTTTATAAAATAAAATCCATTGACAGTTACTCTGGTAGTGCTGGCGATGCCTTGAGTAGTCATAGGGGCTCGAAATTTTCGACTTCAGATCGGGATAATGATGTCAGTTCTAATCATTGTGGACAACAATACAAATCTGGTTGGTGGTTTACGAATTGTTATACAAGGTAAATATTTAATATACAGGTTAATATTACAACTAATTTACTTAAACTATATTCCCTTTTTTATTATTTATTTATTCGCAGTAATTTAAATGGTCTATATAATGGAACTAATACCTTTGTCTGGCGCACATATAGTCATTACAACCTTAAATTTGTTCAAATGATGATTAGACCAAAATAGAAATTATAAAATTTTTAACAAACAATTAAATTTAACCGACTAAGCAACACAAAAATATACAGCAAATAATACTTAAAACTTTGAGATATCTATTCCAAAAAATACAAAACAATACAATGAAAAATGCTTCTCCTCTAAAATATGTGGAATTGGTCTACACATAAAATATATTATATATTATGATAAATGTAATTTCGAACATTACCTATGCCCAATCATTTAAACTATGGTCTTTTTTTAGGATATAAAGCAGACTTACTTCATATAGAATGTACAGCACAAAAAAATATAAATATTCTGATATGTATTTACTATATTATGATTATTTCAATAAATGACTCAAGCTTTCAATTCAGGAAGCATTAAGAATGTCGACGTTTCTCAAACATCTGGTTCTATTCGCTTGCTGATAAAAACTCATCAAAAGCGTTCGAGCTTAATTCGAGTAGTCAAGTAAATGCATATGCAGATTGATTTATCAAAAACCGCTTCTTAGTATGTACGTATGCATTATCATTTGATTCTTTATAGAGTAGTTAACTTTCTATGTGTTGCTATTTAGTTAAATAGCCAACCACCAGTCAGCACAAAGAAGTTTTAATATATTAATTAATAGATGATTAGATTAAATGATTAACAATTCAACTACTTGGAATTGCATATTACTGGAGTATAATTAAATCAGTAACACAAATTTGGCTCTTTAAAAATTCCTAAGTAAATTTTAAAGTAGAAAAGTTTTGTAGTTAAAAATGCAATACTCTAGCGGGAATCCTGCAGCGAACTCACAAGGAGCTTTGGTGTCAGCAAAGCGTTGCCTCTAAAAAACAAACTGACTTACACAAAAAGTTCAAACGGGTTGTGGACTAGGCACAAATCAAGCCACAATTTATTTGGCCCAGAACAATGGCCAAATGCTAAATGGTAAACTAAGCGGCTAAACAAATAGCAGCAGCAGCAGCAGCATCGGGCATAAATCCTTTCACTAAAACGCGCACTCAACAATACGCAAAAAAAAAGCAAAATACGGGGCAAAAAAACAATGCTGTGGGCAAAGTGCGCTTTTTGGCACTTGAAATACTGCAGTGAGTGGGAAAACCGAGCGGCTTATAGACAATTCAAATCAAAATGTCCCACTTCCCGTTCGAACATCAAATTGTATACAGACATGTGTGTATGTGTGTGTGTGTGTGAGTGTCATGCCATTTTAATCAAAAACGGCGCAACGGCAACATGCAACGGATTATCCGGCAGCTAAACAACACCCCGATCCGAGAAGCCAGCTCATAGAAAAGAGAGAGAGAGAGAGAGAGAGAGAGTGAGAATGAGAGAGTAATATCAAAGCCAAAACCAAACCCTAACCAAAACCCAGTCAAAGCTGAGCCCAAGCGGTGTCCCAGCGGTGTCGTCAATGACTGTTGAATAGACCTGAATGAGAAGCGTTTCGTGTTGACAATTGCCATGCCATCCATATAACAATTAAATGCGCAGTGAGGCCCAGCCTACTTAGGCGCTATAAACATGGATGATATGTCGAGACTCGGGACTTCTCTCTCGCTACACACACATATTGTGACTATTCTTTCCAGCCGCTTGCGAATTTATTGAACCGCAGCAAATGTCATTGATGTCATCATATTATCATCATCATCATCATCGTCGTCGTTATTATGATCAAGCGATGCTTTGGCAGTCTTGTCTATATCCATATCCGTATCTTTTATTAGCAACAAGTTTTTAATATCACTCTGCGTGGCATCAACGACAGCAGCAGCATGAGGTTCCTCTGCAGCAACAGCAAATTGAGGGAGAGAAGGATGGAGACAATGGCAATGGTATGAGCATGAGGATGAGGATGAGGTATGTATGTAGGCATCATAAAAGTATCTACAACAATAGCGCCCCTAGTCGCCCCTACCTCGTCATGTCCTCGAATCGCACATTGCCGCGTATCCTGCGTCCTGATTTTATAAGAATTTAATATGCGCCACGTATTTTATGTGTTTTCGGTTTCATTCCTTGCCATTTTTTATGCTCTGCACTCTTTCCATTATCATTCACTTCGATGTTTTCTAGCATTTGAAATATTAAAATAAATATATATTTTATTTAAATTTAAATAACTAATGAGAACTCTTCATTATAATAATTCGAAATTTCCTTTTAATAAATTAATGTGTTTTATAATTATACAAATATTAACAGTTGCAACTTTTGAAAAAGTTTTTTTTAATTATTCAATTTCAAAGTTTTTTTTAAGGAGTAATTTATTAAATCTTATTGCACCTTTTCAGAAAGTTCTTCTAAAAAAAATCAAATTTTATAGTTTTTTATTTCAATAATTCTTATTACTTTATTTATTATATTAAATTGTATTTAATACTACATTTAATAAAAAAAAGAGAGTGCTGGCAGCTGTGGCCCTCACTTCGATTTTCTTATTAATACCTCAAATAATTTCCTTTTTATATTTATTTATAAATCTATACTTAATTTGTTATCATCTTTGTATAAATTCGTGTGAATGATATTGAGTGCGTGCTTGCCCAAACTTACATTTCAATTCTCATAGATTTTGTTCATTATCTTATAACGATTATGAAATAAATACTTCCGTCTCTTTGAGCAGCACCTTGGCATCACTGGGGAGATGAGAGACTGGGACTGGACTGAGTATATCGAGATTGGGATTGGCATTGCAACTGAATGCTTCGGTTTGCTGGGTTGAGCTCAGATTTTCCGACGTAGAAATAAATCAACTGCATGTCCTGTTTGCCGTTGTATCGTCGTGTATTTATTGTTACGTTTTTAAGTTTGGAATTTTTAATTTATGGCGCATCCTTCATTGTTAAAAGTTATATTTCTTCTTCGGCTGCTTATCGCAGGGATATGGCAAAGAAAAAAATGAAAATAAAATAAGAACGGAGGATGGGAGGAATACATCTTCGGCTCGTACCTACGTAAAAGAAGTCGCAATAAAATATTTTCCAGTACCTTGAGCCTTGAGCCTCATCCTAGGCCAGGGCGTTGCCGTCAGAGGCACAAAATTATGATGTATGTGCAATAAATAATCCCAAATAAATAAATTATCACCGTAGTTGGGAATTTGCGGCGCCGAGTGGCTCAACTAATGGTTGCCGGATAGGAAACGGGTTCGGGATGGATCTAACAAACTTTGACTACTGTGACTGTGCCACAGACTGCATCGTATTTGATTTGTTGACTCTCTACCTTCTACGTTCCAACCTCTGTTTTCTCCATACGTTTCACGGCGGTTTTACACATTTACAAGGGTGTTAATATGTGCGCCTTGTTAGTTTTCCGAGTTATACTTTTTCATCTTTTGCACTCGGCACAATCCTTTGACTGCTCATAAATCAGCGCTTGATTTGGCGCCTTGCATATGGACGTGTGTGTGTGTGTGTTCTCTTCATGTGTGTGAACATCCTTTGTCTATTTGCCTAGCACACGGCATTCTTTTGTTTTAATGTGCCAAATATACTCGTCGCCTGGCTACGTCACCTTTCACCCATTGCCTGCTTTGCCTTTATTATTTTTCTCTTTTTTTTTGTTTTTCCTGTCATTTTTAGCATGGGGTTAACCCGTTTAACCCTTGGCAAATGCTTCTGGTTAACCACGAACAACGTATCTAACATTTCTCCATGGCTCGCAATACGAGTTTCAATGCAGACACATTGCCACGACACTGAGGTCAACCTTTTCCATGTTCATTGGTTGTGCTAGCTGTGCTTTCTGAATGGGAGTTTTCTTCTCACTATTCACTTGAACTAAAGCATTACAAGCGAATTTAAAATGCATTTAGAATTTTTATAAATCTTGGCTAATTAGCCATATCCTTATTATATTATTAAGAGAAGGTAAAATGAGGTAGTAGAAGGTATCTTCGATCAGAAAGTGTTTCGATTCTTCAACTCTTGTCTGTCTCTATTTCTGTGCCAATGATCATTTATGTTAATCCCAGAAACTATATCTAGAGCTCTCCCCCGCTCTTGATAAAAATTCTCTTTAAGATCAAAGATAACCATTTTAAAATACACACAATGTTAAACATAATCTACAATAAATGATCAAGTCTCAATTATTATTATTATTATTATTTCAACATTGCTTAACCACTTTTGTATTGTTTGAAAAATTCCTAGGTTGTGTTGTTGTTGCCTTTGGTCACACTAAATATGTTTATTATTATTTCCTATAGTTCTGTTCCTAATTTCCTAATCGGAAATCATAATGCAGACCTAATAACACAGTAACTAAATAAATAAAACAAATAAAAATGAGTTTTTTTTATTGATTCAATATTTATTTTAGAAAATCTGAAGAAATTAAAAAAGTACTGGTCAATTTTGCATTTTCTATCTATACAGATTAACTTAATGAATATAACGCTTTGTAGTATTCAAAGACAAGACAATCTTTTCACGGTATGTTTGTCTTAGTAGTTCCCCTTATCATCAGTTCATGGAGAAGCTTCATTAATAGTCTTGGTAATTGTTTTAAAGAATTAATAATAGAACAACTGTTTAAAAAATTGCTATAAATTGTTTGCCAAAGCCTTAATCAATTATTATTTTCAATGGGCGATCAACAAATTTAAATTAGCTTTCAATTTCCTAATAATATGAGCCTGGTATTCAACAAATTGGAAACCTTCAAATGAAAAACTCTCAGTACAATATTTCCCCACTCGTTTCATATATACATTTTTTTTTTGCAGTTTGACTGTTCGGCTGTCCGGCGTAACATTTTGCCGTAAGTGTCTTTGTCGCAATGTCGTAAATAAAGTCGGGTCAGGCTCGTCGCTGAACATTGGAATTTATGCGCGTTGATTTATTTGCTGTTAGCGATTTATTGCTGCCGCAGGATGAGCGCAGGATGAACCATACCCAGCGAAAGAGACCGAGAGAGAGTGAAGAAGAAAGAGAGGGAGAGTGTAAAATATAGGGGGCCAAAGCGGTGGGAATATGTGATGCCTGGAGAGGACAGAACTGAACTGAACTGAACTGAACAGAGAACAGAGCGGAACAGGACAGGACAGGACAGAACACGTATAGCTATGTACGTATTGGGCATGTCCTGGTTTTATGCGCCACGCTCGTTATTAAGTTTTTAATTTATGACCATGTGAAATGCAGGTCTACCCAGTCCACTATTTCATTTTCGGTATTATTTGACAAAAATTATATTTTAATTGAGCGACGAGCCGAGCCGAGCTGAGCGCTGAGCATTCAACGTTCAATGTTTGTTTGCGGTGACACTGCCTCTAATCCCCCCTCAGGCGGCTGTCAAATAAACGCCCCGCGCTGTCAACTCTGTCAGGGCTGACAAGCAGCAACAAAAATATTGAAATTATTATGATTTTTCCCGTGACGCCCAAGAAAAATATATTAAATTTTTGCCTCTGCAATGATGGGGAGGCGGGCGATTCGGGCTGGTGTTTTGTGGATAGGAAATGCGACCGCCGACGCCGTGCAACGCTGGCGGCTTCCGTCGGCGTCCACCGGCGACCGCAGACACACACAAACACACCCACCCACACACACACTCACAAAATTCTAATTTCTCCACTCAGTCGCAACATCTATCCCACACAGGGAAGGAAATAAAAAAAAAATTTAAAAAAAAAATCAGAAAAGAAAATAAAATAAAATACCAGAAATATTTCTAAGCATGCGTTGACGCCCCACCCAGCTCAACCTCATCCTCATCTACGTCCTTGCCCTCGTCCTCGTCCTGGAATGCTCCCTGGTTAGCCCAGGGCTTCAAAAATGAAATTATATTTTATGTGCTTATGCTTGTGTTTGTTTGGTTGGCTCTTTCACATTGAGTTTTGTGCTCCCTCTCCGCTCGTACTTCGCCATTTTCTCCATTTGGGCAACACATACCTTTTTTACCCCTGATCGCCCCGAGACCCCGGGGGCAAAATGTGGAATCACATTAAGCAAACATTTAAATTTAATTTCGCATGTAATGAGGCATTTGTTTGTTTATTTTTTCCAGTTTACACCCCGGATCGTTGAGACGAATCTCCGGCGTGTGGAATTCGGTTAGTCAGTTTATCTTTGGGTGCAGTTCTTGATTTCGCTTCACTTATTACATTATTTTCAAGCACATTTGCTGCTGCTGTTGTTGTTGTTGTTGTTGCTGTTGTGGAAAGTTGGCTTTCTCTCAACTAGACAGAGACTAGACACTGAAGTTGCTATTGTATTAAAGTACGACTTTCAAAAAGTATTTAATATGAAGCATTTTGATATCATTGGCACGCTTTTTATTTTAGATTAAACAAATTTAGTTTACTTATTGTTCCATTTACCGTCATTTGAAATCTTGTTCACCCTAAAAACTTCAACTGTCATCAACCTAACAATAGCGAAGCCTTCTCTGTACTCTTAAAAGAGTCATCAACAAAATGTGACACCATATTTATCATACTTATGCCAAACAGCTCAACTGCTTCCTTGTTTGGAGAATCGACACAACAATCAGTCCATTAGCAAAAACTTAAGCCTATACGCAAATTTCCATACGTGGGGAGGTTCTTAAAATTGTGACAATAATGGATCAGCTTCTGAAAATTTGCGTAACAGTTTTTAAGTTCAATAGTTCTTATATAATATATATTAAAAAATATTAAAACATTAATATTATGATATAATACTGATGGTACTTAAACTGGTTCTCAAAAAATAAATCATTATGCGAAAAAACTTTTTTATTTTGCTTAATGAGAATGAGCAGAAAAAATATACTTATTAAATTAAAAATTTGATAAGAATAAAAACTTTTAAAAAGCTTAAAAGTTTAAAGTAAATTGTCATTAAAAAAAATTGGTTTAAATATAGGTAACATTCAATCAAATTAAGTAAGAAAGATAAGTGTAAAATGAATTCGAATTGATAATTAAGAATTATATTTAACATACTCTTAAATTCCACTTGTTCATAGCTAACTTTAAGACAGACTTTTCAGCATATTCATTACTTTTGAAGCTGCCCTCGCAGTCCTAAACTATAAACAATTATTTGCATACCGCTAAAATCTAAACCAATTTGAGTGGCGCGTGTAGAAACTCAGACACCTCCACCGTCTCTAGCCTATAAAAAAATCCATTAGTCTATGGCTCATTAAATCAAAAATAGCCTGCTCCATTTTGCTAATGGACACACCCTGGCACACACCGACACACACATACACACTACACGCCATCTTGAAAGTTGACTAATTTTTGGGGCGAGTAGCTGCGGCGGTGGCAGCAGCAACAAATCGCAGTTAGCCATTGTTTTTGTTGTCGGCTGCTGCTGTGGCAGTTGTGGCAGCCACTTAAGCCAACCAGGAAGGCAACCAGAGACACATACAGAGAGAGAGATAGAGGAGATACTAGAGCCAGAGGCAAAAAACACACGCTGAAATTTTAAAAATTGAAAATAGCACACAATTTAGCTAATTGGCGCGGGGCTGACAGCGCCAAGGAGAAATGTGAGGGAAGAGGAAGAAGGAAGGCAACACGAGTAGCGTATTACGAGTATAATCATAAAAAACAGTGTTGATGGTGATGATGATGATGATGTGCATGCCGCGCATAATTATCACATATGTATGTGTCTGTGTGTGTGTGTGGGCTAATGTGCCACCCAATCCACACCTGTCAATCTCGCAGAGGTGTAAAATAAAAAAGGGATAGCACAGGCGTCGCATGCGCATGAAAGCAAAGCAACACAAGAAGCAAAAAACAGAAAGCAGAAAACAGAAAATGCATCCCCGGCGGAGGCATAAAATATTTTTAATATCAAAACAAAAACAAAGGCAACAACAAAGCTTATCAAAATGTGTGCAAAATTAGCTGATTGTGGCACTGAATTTAATGGCCGTTGTGGAAGCAACGATGATGTTGATGGAGCTGTGTTTAAAAACCTGGAAACATATTCTCAACCTTTTGCCAATGTGAGTGAAATGAAAGTACTCCCAACCCAAGTGGAGAATTTAATGTTAATTTAAGACGATCATACGCCAAGAAATGCAACTTATGTATATTTTCAAAATATTCTTTTGAAACTTTTTTTATTTAGCAATCACGATTTGAGGCTACAGTCAATTTGGCATTAGCACGAAATGAAACGAAACGAAACGAAACGAGGCGAAGTCAAGCCACATCGTTAATATCAATCATTTATCAAAAATCTCACTGGACCGCCTTTCAATGTGCCCCGGTGGCTAATGAGCCAAGTGCTGCGTCTCTGTCAATCCATGGAACCGACTGACTCAGTCGTCTCTGTTTGCGGAGAATTGGGACGCCATGGCTCTACTTGGCGGCAAGTTGAGTTGACAGGCCAAAGCCGTAGCCGAAGCCGAAGCTGAAGCTGAAGCCAATGCGGCCAACTTAAGTGCGCACATTCATTAATTTACATTAAAATGTAATTAGCGGTCAAAGCAACAAAATAAAAAGTTGGCTAAAAAAATGAAACCGCAAAAATGCTGTGAGAGCTGCGTATAAGCAAATGAAATGCAATTTTAAATCATTTTTAAAGCATTTACGTAAATTTGCTAATGCTTCGCTTGGAGGCATTACCCGAAACATTTAATTCGAATTGGGAGTAAAATTTAAAGCATTTCATATAGGGCAGAATATGTATAAAGTAAAAGTCAATTTCTAAATTGCCAGTTATTGAATTTTAATGAATTTGTAGATTCTTAAATAATATTAGACCCATTTTATTATAATACTGAACACACAGAAACATTCAGCTGGAATCTAAATAACTACAAAGTTAACCAACTATTTGTATATTCATTATAAAATCAGTTTTAAAACAAAATTTATGAATTTATTGAAAAAGGTGTGCACATAAAAGAATATAAAGTAGATGTTGTAGATATACCTATTCAAACAATTATAAATACCATTTCATATAATGATAACTTTATTATTAGTTTTATACATATGAGCTGGTCAAGCTAGGACTTCCTCTTTTCTTATTGATATTGAATTGAATGTTGCAAAATAATTAAATATGAAAAATATAAATATTAAAAGTAAAACACGTTTCGTCTTATTTGGTAATACGAAGTTCAACAGTGGAAGACGCTTTAGGCAGCAAAATTTATTAATTATTTAACATAAATAATTGGGTTTATAAAGTGCAACTTAAAATTGTGTAAATGCTGTAATTATTTAATAATGTTAGCCACAACAATGTGCTTTTAATGATATTGCCGCAATGTTGTTTGCTCTCATTAGAATGCTTTGTTGGTACATACAACTGAACCCGTTAGGCATTCTGTTAACAACACAATGCATTTTCATCCTCAACGTTGCGATTGTTAATAGAAAAATTGCACACAAATTTGGCGCTTGTTAGTTATTTCCGCTAAGAAAATGGCTCGGGTGACCAAAGAAGCAGCTGCTTGTGCTGCTTCTGCTTCTACTTATTATTATTTTTACTATTTATTTTACTTTTTTCAAGCTTGTTAACAAATTTTATGCATTTCTTAACTTTTACACAGAGACGAGTTAACGAGTACGAGCCGTGGAATTCAGCTTGCTTATTATTATTTGTGCCAAGTCCCTCTATTTGTGCTGTGCTCTGAGGTGGCCAGCATTGTGGTTATCATAGTTTAACAAGTTTTCAAAGAGCATGAAATTTCTTTGGGCTGGCTCAAACCAGCTAAAATGCAAAATGCAAAACGCAAAATGCAAAATGTGAGAAACGCGAAAAGTGAAATGCAAAATGCTGAAAATGCGTGCATAAAACTTTTTATCGTCAGCACAGAAAACGCTGAAAAATATTGCATTAAAAGCAGCCGCTGTCACGCCCCTCCTCTTCCCCTTCCCCCTTCTTCCCCTCTACTGCCTGCTGCAGGTGTATTGTCCGAGCTGGCGCCATTTTGCTTGGCCAGCGCGCATTTTGTTAATTTTTAGCGTAAAAGCCAAAAGAAAGTTGCCTTCGCCTTCAGACTAGCGTCAAGAAAGTCGCCTCTTGCTCTCTTCTTCTTCATCTTCTTCTTGCCTCCTATTTTGTTGTCGTTGTTGGTGTTGTTGTTTTGCTTTTGCTTGGTGCTGCGAGCCAGGCAAAATGAATTTATAATTAGATGACACCATCCGTGCGTAAATAATAATTTCTGCCGCATATTCTTTCCTTTTTTCCATCTCTCTCTCTCTCTTTCTTTTGAAGACTTCTTTCCCGTTCTTCTAGTTTGTTAAAACGCGCGAATGAGTTTTCTTGAGTCGACGCTACACTCCCCTTATTCGCCTTATTCGCCTCTCGCCTTCTCACAGTGTCGCCTCTGGTATATTGTGAGGAAAAACTTTGTGGTAGCACAAGTTTTTTGCCAGCCTGGCAAATTCTCCAGCTACAGCTACAGAGCTACTCATACTGCCCTATGCGTAAGGTTGTACAACTTATTCAGGCTCTTTCGCATATTCTATGTTACAATAAAAAACGTGATAGGAAAATGCACTTCTTTAATAATAAGTCTATCGATTAGGTTATTGTATCTTTCTGATTTTTTTCATAATTGCTTAATTTTTTGACACTATTGATAACAAATTCTAATATTTTATTATAGATATTACTATTAATAATAATTACTATGTGCATTACATCTGGGCACATCCAGAAAAAAGTCCACCACGACCAAAATTATTTTATTTTATTTTTTTTTTGTTTGTATGTAGAGTTATATTTTTTATCAATATAAATGTATAAGAGTAAAATAAACAGTACCCAAATGTAACAAAATTGTTGGTATTAGATACAACGAAGAGCAGCGTTTCTAGTTAAATATGACATTTTAAATTTATATTTATCCCTCCTATTAATCACTTGTGAAACAGTGAAAAAATATAAATTTATATATATGAAATATTCGCAATGTCACGTAAAAATATTTATAAAATGTTTAAAATAAATATAATAAAAACACTTGATTATAGTGTTTACTAATAGAAAACTAACAACTATATTATAATTTCAAAGTATTGTTTAAAAATGTAATAGCCTAATTTCGGTGACTTATTAATTTTTCAAAATAAAGTCACATTTGCTTTTCAGTGTTTTTTATTCATAACTCGAAAACAACAAAACTTCGAAACTAGTCTTGTACATTAAAGACTAGTTATTTTAAAATTCATTAAACAAGTAAAAAAAATATTTGGTAAAATGAATATTTTTGACAACATTTTCGTGGAATGTTATTTATCATATACTCAGATTTAAACCTTTTCCTTAAAATTAAAATTAACTGAATCACATTCGATTTTATAGTGAAAACTAAAGCTATAGACCAAAGAAAATTCAACATTTTACTATCGTATGAATTATAAAACAAACTTACTAAAAGAGTTCAATGAATAAACATATGTACATTTGCAAAAAAGAATTCAACAAGCAAAAAATAAAAATAAACATTTAAGTTATTTAACCCATAATGTTTTATTTTCAATACATATGTACATATAGTATGTTTCATATAGAATTGTTTGATATATGTTAATCAATATTTCAATCAAAGTGTATGGCGATTTCGTGATGTCGAAGAATGCTCTGTACTTATTTTCCATTGGCGCATTTAACTTTCTTTTTTGTTCCCCCATTTCGTGTGCTGCTATCAACGTGGGCACATCTTCCACTTGTAGTTTGCCTGCTCTTCTCTTTTATTTTGCAATGCTCCACTCCACTCTTCTTGGCTCTATAGTATGCTCCACTCTGTTTGTTTCTTTATCGCGCATTTACCAAGTGCCAAAGTTTTCTCGTTATAAGTTTTGTAGCCTTTGTGTGTGTCTCTCTTTCTCTCTCGCTCTCGCTCGCGCTCATCTCAACATTTTCAGCACGCTGCTCGCAGCTCGCAGCTTGCAACGCCAGTTCTCATCTTGCAACTCGCAACGCAGCTTGGAGCTTTGCAAGCGTCGCAAACTTTCGATATTTCTTCAAAGTTTATGGATGCTGAGATTTCGGGGCTTCTCAGCTTGCAAAGCGTGTGCTCCACAAACGCAGCTTGGCCAAATGGAGAAGTGTGGAGCAAAAAAAAAAATGTATGATATTATTTTATTGTTGTTTGGCTGGCACACAACTTTATGGCAAACACACTCCTTTTTTTTTGGATTCGCATTATCCTGGCGAAAGTTTGGCGCGCAAATAAGTTGAAGCCCCGCCGCAGCGCGTCGGAACTCGAACTCGAACTGGAACTCTTGCCACTCGCCTCTTGCCACTTGGCACTTGCCTCTTGCCGCCCGATTCCCATAACTTTGGCTCCATTTGCTGCACCATTTTGCGGCAGCCGGTTCCTGGCACCGCGACTTGTGTGCGCCAGCAAAACGCAGATAAGCTCCGAAAGTATTTCCAGATACACATGCAACTGAAAGTGCACTTTAAATTCTTACAAATGACTAGCTCAACTGTCATACAGCTCACTAGCTTTGCCATTTTTATGTCTCATTCAAAACCAATCGATGCTGCAACTTTCCGTCTTTTCGTTTTCTAAAAGCCAAAGAATATTCAAGTACTTTCCAATACTTTAAATAACGATATCTACTTCAATTAATTTCATAATTTATAATTATGATACTTTTATCACTTTCTGCTATTTCTTATACTAACTAATAAATTTACAGCCTACAAATATAAGGCACAGTTCTTGCTTTCAACAATTCTCTTCTTAATATCAAATACATTATTAAACTAGATAAATATATACAAAATGTCATTTCAAGGAAAAATGATACTATTATTTGAAACATTAATTCAATAAAATCGACAGCTTTTTATCTGTAAGCTTATTTATAATTAATCACTTTAACATTTAATATTAGTAAAAATACAAGAGATAAAATTCATATTTTTGAATTTGATATTTAACTAGACACTTACGATATTCTTAACGGAAAAAGAAAGGGAGTTCTAGGAAATATCCTAATATTGTTTTCTTTATATTTGATTTTATTATATAATATATTATATGTTAACGGTGATACATCGAAAACCTTAGATATGTGATACCGTATGCTGAATATATAAAAGAAAACATTTGCAAATTTTAAGTAGCCTATTACAAACAAATTAAATAAAAGGAAAACCAACAATTTCAAATTTAAATTCGTTGGTTAAACTATATAATATTTATATATAATACCAACATTTTTATTACGTATACGTAATGTGAAACATGAAAAGTCTTTAAGACTTAAGTTTTGTGGTTACATCTAACATATTTTCAATGAAATAAATATCGTTCATGTAACACTCATATTATTAACTAAGTATTTCAAAACAATTATCTTAATTTTCTCAATTAAAACTTTTGCTTCGAAAATAGTTCAAATTGCTCAAAAAAATCTTTTCGCAAATAATTATAATTTGTTATTTATTTTTTTCGATATATTAGTATTAAAATTATTTTGAAAGTAAGCAATTGTCAAAACAGGATAGTTTATTTATAATTTAGAGTTGTTATATCACCATATTTAACCTGTCTATGAGTGTGTTCTATCTGCTCCTTGATCTGCATCCCCCGCTGCAAATGGCAATTAATCTGCCCACTTATAGACCACACTATTTGGCCTCAACGCAGGTTCCTGCATTACCGAAAACGGAAACACTACGAGATCCGCAGCATATGGGCGAGTGAAAGCATATGGAAAACATTTAAATAAATGCATTTATTTAACGCTTTTATTACTGTTCAACTTGATATGCAGGCAAGCAATTAATTTGCAATAAAAGATAAATAAGCAATAATGTGAAACGCAATTATTTTTCCATAGAACTCCAAATAGTTGAGGAGGGCGTGCCAAAAGATTTATATGCTAATGCACACAAACACACACACAGACAGACGACTATATAGGAAAGGCAGGAACTAATTTTCAAGGTCATTAGAATGCGCAAATAGAGGAGACTCACGACTCGAGAGCAAACTGACACTGGCAGTGCCATCCTTTTGTTGTTAATGTTTATGATAATCACAACAATAGGCCAGTTGCCTATTGTTATTGTTGTAGTTGCTATTGTTAGTGTTGTTGGTGTTGCTGTTGTTGTTGTTGTTGGCGCTGCTCGAGCGTAACCCATAAATACTAGACGCAGTCAAAACAATTGCATAGACGACGCGACGTTTATAGACAATAACAAGGCAAATCGACGCAATCGATAGGCACTTTGATATGGGCCGCCATTCAAAACGGCCTACAAGGGGGGGCTTTGCTTCTCCCTCCTCCCTCTCTTGCTCCACCCTCAGTAACTATTGTCCGCTGACTTCGTCGTCGGCGTCGTCGTTGTTGTTGTCGCTGTTGCCATTTTGCCGTTGTCCTTTTCGCAGGCGTGCAGCAAATGGCATAACTTCCGTTTTTGCTTTGTCGTTGAAATTACGGAAATTATCAATAAATATGCGAGGCCAGCCGAACCTCGAGTCTACTCCCCTTCCCCTCCACCCACGCATTTTGCTCACTCCTCTTCCTCTTTGCCAAAATTTCATACGCAACTCGCAAATTTTTCGTATTTGCCTGATTTTTATGCTGCACGGCGTCCAGTTTTGTGTGTTCTGTGTGCTGCATGAACCGGAAGCATCATTATCATAAATTATCATTTTGTAGGAATTGCATCCGTTGTGCCCAACAGCCAACATCAGCAATAGCGACGACAACAACGAAAGCAACAACATTGTCCATTTCAATTGCCGCTCACTCCCACACAACATCTCCCAATTCCCTTCCCGCTCTGCATTTGTGCCCTTCACATCCTGCACATTGTCATTGACATTTATTTAACGCCCGAATATTTTTCTAGTTTAATTTATGGCTGACCAAAGTGACCATCTTGCCATATTTCAATTGTCGCTATTCTCGTTATAGCCAATAGAACTATAGTCCAACATTTCCTTCTCCAATTGCAGAGCTACATTTAATTGTAGTACAGTTACAAAAATGGCGAAATCATAATATCATTGTGTGATAAAAAAAAAGACAATTGAAGATGCAGTGCAACTTTTTATCTTTAGAGCACATAATATGTTTCCTTCCCACTCTAAAATGAATTTAGTCCTTAATACTTTACAATTATTTTTATTATTGATAATAATTCATTCAATAACAACACTATTTATGATTCCTGAAAATTTGATTACAATCAGATAAAGATTGTAGAAATTATTTAAGAAATACTTTTTTCTATGGCAAAAAAGGCTTACTGCAATCGGGTCCTAGATACTGTGGCCGACAATCTGGTATATTTTCCATGCAGTATTTACATACCAAACACAGCATACGGAATTTTTCAGTATTTCTTCGTTATATTTATGGTATATTTGTAGAATATGGGTATCTCTCGCGCACACTCGACTGTCGCTTTCTTACTTGTTTAATATTATATTTACCTACAATCTAAGAAATTAAAAGAGCATGATATCATATTGTTTCCTACAATTTATTGAATTATTATGATTACTTAATTCATTATTTGTGGAAGCACATAAAATATTAGTGTGTTTCCCTATTTTTGTTTGTTTTTGTTATCCAAGTAGTTTAGAATTACTCTAAATATGCACGACTATTTTTTTTTATAAGATAATAATATATAAACTTTTATATAAGGTCTATCAATCATAGTTTTATATGGTTTATCAATCACAGTTTTATATTTCGGGACAACAGTGCAATTTGAAAATAAAAAATATTTATTTAATTGATTATTTAACTGGAAGTATTTATTTACTTTTTTATGTTGTATAATGTTTATTTTTATTTTGCTTTTAATCTATGTTACCACTTTTTTGAATAAAACAAAATATAAATCAACAACTTTCTATCATTTCAGATCATAAATTTCAATTTTAGACAAAAACAAATTGTAATAAATTATAAGCGATAGCACTTTAATCTTTTCGCTGACAAATACGGATAGTCAATAATATTTAAAAGAATTCATATTGAGATCGAAGCGAAGCGTCACGTACGCAATGATTCAGCGGCAACGGATACAGAACCCGCTGAGAATGCGACGTGATTGAGGCTGCAGCATGCAGCATGTGAGGCAGCTGCAGGAGAGGAAGATGGAAGAGGCGAAGTTGAACTGAACGGTACGAGAGGCGAATGAATCATTGCTCACCATATATGTTATGAGTGTGAATATGGCTATATTGAAAGTCAATCTGTGGGCCACCTTCGATGAGTTATTGAGACGCAACCTTGCATGCCAACACGCATCAGCCAGTCAGCCATAAGGTGAGGCCTTTTGGACGACATTGGTGGCATCAAAATTGAAGTCGCAGCGCTGGATACAAATGAAGCTGGCCACCAAGACGAGCACATAGTTGATGTAGAGCACAAATCCCAGCAGCAAAGTATCTGGCTTGATCAGCACATCCAGATTCTTAAATGAGATTAGCACATAGGATATCATGAGCAGCAACACGCTCAGCATGAAGAGTAACAAAGCCACATCCATCCAATGCCGACCACGATAAGTGCCCAGAATCATGGCACAAATGACCAGTATGAGACCCAGAGCAGCCAAGGATGCCAGCTTGTAGGGATTGGGATAGTTGTAGCCGCTAATGATGAAGAAACACAGCACCAAGACGAGTCCAAAGATTAACAATGCCATCGCCACAGCCATCATGACGGTATTCGGTTTGCTGTTCATCACAAAAGCACCTACGCCGAGGGTCATCAGCTCATAGCAACTGCCAATGGCCAACCAGTTCCAGGGCCAATTGTACTTGACAGATTCCACCAAATGGATGAGGGTCAACAGCACAAACGAGCCAGAAAAACAGATCAGAGTGTAGAGTATGTGGTCTACAGTCGTGCATATCGACAACAGCATCCATTGAGGCACGGCGAAGGACAGCAAATAGAGGAAGATGAACAGCGTGTGCCTGATGAAACTTCTCACGGTGATGTAGAGTGAGATGTAAGCATCAGCCATAATAAATATTAAAATTCAAATTTCTAGTTAACAATTGAAAATAATGACAAATTCTACTCGATTCTAACATCTAAATAAATTCTAAATATAGTGTTGGAAATATTGAACATAATATAAATAACTGATAGGAAATCAGTGTTTATCATTAATAAATTGTTATTTTTCTGGATAGTACGGTTCTTTTGCTTATACATATATCGTAAAGATTCCTAGAGTTCGGTCACACTATTTATTTTTTTTAAATTTTTTTTTTAGTTAATTTTATCAAAATCCTAAAAATGGCTTCGATTGGTTATTAGCCCTTGGTTTATAAAACCTTTTATAATGTACAGATTAAACGTGTTCCTCTTATACGAGAACTAATTCATAGTAACAATGGTACACAAAAAGATAACAATATATACTTTCATTTTTAAAGTTCAATAATTTGGATACCAGCTATAAACACTAATATTCAGAAATCAGTAGTAAGACTAAGAGTAGCTCTGATTGAATTTAGACACAATACTCTAAATAAATATTTAAAGCATTAAATTAATTTCATACTGACACAAATACACTGTATACTTTTATCTGGTATTGGTCAAGACAGTCTTAAAGGTTTTAATTTTGTTTTTTAGAACTAAATTGTAAAAAAAATTATATCAAAAAAATGATTAAAACTTTAACAAATTGTTTTTATTTGTATACATATATTATATTTCGAAATAAATAATATATATCTTATAAACAAAATAAAGCGCTCTTTCCATTAAAATTGTGGTATACACTTAAGCGTATGCAAAAGAAAACGAATACCAAAAAAAATATAACTTGACTTCATTTGGCTCATCAACTATCAGACTATTGAATACACACTTGCTGTGGCCGATACTCAACTTGAAGTTTGTGATACACATAAAGTATTGGTTTTTGCATGTCTTCCGTTAGTTTGATGGCGACTGCACGTTTTTCTGTAGGACTGTCCTCAAGCCTCTCGACACAATTTCCAAGTTCCAACATTGTTCCCATCCTGCTGCAGCCGCAAAAGTGCCGTCAACATTGTGGCTCATGTTTTGGGCCATCGAATTGAGGCCGAAAAAAAAAGAAGGAAGAAAATAGAAAGAGAGCCGAAGCCGTACGATAGAACGCAACGTAACCTAAATGAAAAATTTGTCGCATAAGCCGACGACCGAATGAAGGACCAAGCACATACACACACACACACTACGACACACACACACACAGATGCATAGCGCACAAGGACACTTCAGTGGCCAAAAAGTTCTTTGAAGTTGCACAAAAAGTGCGTCCTATGGGCGGGCAGTTTGTCTCCAAGGAAATAAAACGTAATAATAAAATCAATCTGCGGTTTCTTCCCTCTCATTCTCTTTACTCGTGCTTCTTTTGGCCAAGTCGGAGCAAGAGGGCTTTAGCTTTATAATATAAATACCACGGGCAGAGCACAGCTCAATAAAAATTGAGAGCGAGAGATGAAAAAAAAAAAGCAAAAAGCCTGAGCATGTTATATACCCGCAAATATATGGAAGACATAATGAAATAAAATAAAAGAAAAACTCGCTTATGTCGCGCTGTTTCATTCGGAAATTGAATTGCGGGCGACCCAAACAAAACGAGAAAAAAATGATGAGGAAAATCCAATCAAATAAGCGTTGAGAGGCGGGAAACCCCGCTTGGACATTACCTGATCTGTGTTTTGTCTTAATTTTAATTGAAAAACCGCTTAAAATTGCGAAAGCAATATTATTTTTTTAACTCTCCAGCTCTCTGGTATACATATATATCTCTTTCTCTCTCTCTCTCTTTCTGTGCTTTCGTCATAATTACAAACGATTAAAATCTGTGAAAATTTATGAAATTCCATAAATCAGCGGTCTGCACAGTCCCAGGCAATTCCTTTGACAATTATAAATTATGCGTCGGTTGCTATGCGAGAGCCGTTGAAGGGTAAATTGCTTAACCACAAAAATGTCACCCAGGGTCGATGGTGAACCCAAAATCCACCCACTTGCATGTAGTTTGCATATTGCTTGATGCCTGCCCGACGATAAAACGTAAACGTTCTTCTCTCTCTTATGCCATAATTATTTTTACCAACCCCAAATGTAAATCATCAAATTATGCCACCTATTATTCAACCTCTCCTCGGTATATATTTGTATGTCGAAATAAACATAGACTCGGGTGCATTTCTATATTGATTGTCAACTTGACAGTTCAACGATGCGTTAATCTGAAGTTCGCTTCAGGTTGCTCTGGGCAACCTGTTGTTGCCACACCGCATAGAACCACAAATCCATATGCCCAATTAGTTGGTTTTACAACTGATTTCTGTCAACTCAACCCAATTAAGGTGGCATCTGTGGTTGTTTTTTTTTTTTTAAGGGTGTTAACAACGTCTGCATCGCTCAATTGGCAACACAACATTTTTTGGATATTAAGATTGGTTTGCACAGCAATTCATACTAAGTTCAAGTAATTGGCAGTTGACTTGTTTTGCAGCTCATTGCAGGATTTCTTGTCAATTGATGTTATGTTCTGGCAGCTTACCAAAATCTGAAATGTTTCAATTTCTCATGCTTAATGTTTCATAAGAGAAATTTCAATATGTTTCATTGAAGTAAAGAGTTTTACAAATATTATGTAGCTACATACTGTGAGACACATTTTATCCAGCGTTAATAAAAACAAATAGGAAAAAAATGACAATTAGAATTATTTTTTTCATGTAGTATTTGAACTTCTAAGCTTGTTATCTTTAATATTGAATAATAGAGAACCTAGCTTCGTTGGTTGACTTGCAAGTCTCTCATTTATTGAGATTAATATTTAAATATCCAATTATTTGTATTTAGTTTCAACTTTAAAAATATTTTAAACATTTTGTGTTAATAATTTTGTTTATTTATTGTTGAATATATTCATACATTATATTATTTTAAGGATCCAAGTCAGTTGGACAATTTGCTTACCCCGGGTGCTATGTTTGCCTGGATCGCTGAATGTATTTCAACATGGAATAGGTATGCGGTGCGGATCACGTAGGTTCGCTGTATATGCCGCATAAACATATGAATGAGATCTATCATACAGTATCTGAAGACGGGGAAACCCAGGAAACGATGCTGCTTGTTGTAAGCATGTCAACATTTACAAGCCGACATTTGTTGACACATGACGAAACAGATAGAGACGGCAAGGTCT